>NC_062551.1:82378299-83003299 GCF_016906955.1 Phacochoerus africanus
ACCTGCAACCTCATGGTTCCTAGTTGGATTCGTTAACCACTGAGCCACGACGGGAACTCCAGGAACATTATCCGTTTTTAAGCACAGGTGGGATCAACCCCCAGTCTCCTGGCATAAGTCTGCTTGGCTGCCCCCACTTCTGTCTGCAAGCCAAGCTTACTGGCAGGAGGCAGGAGGCAGGCCCTCACCACATCTCCAGGTGGTAGAAGATGTCATCTAGTGAGAAGGTGACATGAGGAAGAGAGGTGAACAGCTGTATAAGCCAAAGAGCAAATTCCAGTTGATGCTCCATCTCTTGCCCTCCTAAACACAATGAGAATCATTTTCATCCATTGCCACTTACCAGGGAGGCGGAGCAGCACAGCGACTAAGCCCGTTGAGGGTGGGGGAGGAGGCGGGGGAAAGCTGTGGCCTCACATGCCCCTGGGCAAGCTCCCTATGGCTCAGTCTCCTCCTCAAGTGTAGCAGGGATGATAATAATCATTGCCTTCTTCCTGGGCTCTTGTGAGCAGGTAATACAATGACCCAAGTTGGGGGGTCCTGGTGGGGGTGTTCGGTACATGGCAAAGGAGCCACACACAGGACTTACCTGTAGTATATTTACCCATTCCAGGCACCTCATAAGCCTTGGCCTGCACTCTTTCATCAAACCACCACAACCCCAAATGAGGTAGGTATATCATTTTCCCATTTTACAGAAGAGAAAACTGAGGCCCAGCCAGATGAAGCAGCTCCAGCCACGGTCACACAGCCTCAAAGCCCGGCAGGCCCCTAAGGTTCATGAAAGCAGGTCTAATTGGAGGCAACTTCGAGGCCAGAGCCCCCCACAAAGGGTCTTTTGTTGGGCAGGGCTCCCTGAGCCTGAGCCACAGCCCTGTCCCCAGGCCAGCCCAGCCCTGCAGCCCTGCCCCAGGACCAGGCTCTACCTCTCTGCCTGCAATGGAGGCTCTGCCAACCCTCTTCTCTCCCAGAATCCAGCTACTAATCACTCCCCCAGCAGACCTGCTGCCGTCACTTCAGAACTAACCAGCAAATAAAAAGCTTTTCACTCTCCATCAGCCTCTTAGGGCCTCTCAGCCTCACGGGTGAGCTGCGTTCCCTCCCCTGTCAGGCTCACTTAAGGAGGCAGACCCAGGAAGGGAACCCGCGCACCTCTGCCGACCACACTGCTGGAGACGTGCTTCATGGAGACCGGGAGGGAGGGAAGAGTGTGCGTGTGCACGTGTGAGCATTGTGAGTGTGTGTGAATGAATGGGAGGGAATTGTGTGATTATGCACAAGTAGACGTGAATTAGCGTGAGGCTGAATGTGGGTAAGTACATGGGAGGGTGCGTGCGTGCATGTGTGCACTGTGAGTGTGTATGAATGTGTATGAGTGGATGTGAGTGAATTGTCTGAGTGTGTGTGTGTGTGTGTGTGTGTGTGTGTGTGTGTGTCCCAAGGCCTCCTGGAGCTGAGCCCAGAGGAATGTGATGTGTGGGGATGAGCAAGGGTTCCTGCGCTTACTTTCTGCTTCTGGAAGGGTCCAGGCTCACCCGAAAGACCCCAAACCTGCAAGCCTCTGCTTTCCCACCTGAGCGGGCAGAGGAGGGGGTGTGGATCATTGTCATCATCTGACCGATGGAGAAACCGAGGAAGGCGCGTGGACCAACGTCCTGGCCGCCGTACCCACAGCCAGCGCTCTGGAAGAGGCCGTGCACCCCAACCTCCACCCGCCTCTGCCTGGCACGGCAGGCAGACTGCACATCCCAGCCACGTGGCTGCCTCGCTCTGTGTCCTGGAGCAGGGCATGGAGCCTCTCTGTCCTTCATCTTAGTGACAGCCAACAGCTGACTGGGCGCTGACCGGGTACCAGGCACATTATCCCCAGGACAGCCTTCTGCGGAGGCGAGGCTGGGAGATGGGCATTCCCATTGCACAGATGAAGGAACGGAGGCCCCGAGAGCCTGAGGAGCTATTACCCACCTCTATGATTGTCTCCTTCACAGGAAGTCGTGGACATGGAAGAGCTGGCCTCGAGGGCAGAGGAAACGAAGGCTTCTACCGCACCCTACCAATGGCCCTCTGGAAATACGGCAGCAATGTGTGTTCCTGCCAACCCGTGTCCCTCTCTGTTTGAAAAGCTCACGCCACCATTCTGAGGCCTGACCTGCAGTTCCAGGGTCAATCCTTCACCAGTTCTGTCAGAGGTCTCAGGGGTCCCAAGAGAAATCGTAATGATTAGCCAGGGTGTCCCAAGGTCCCCAGGTGGCAGATTACCATACCCTCCCAGGTACACGCACACGTGTGTGCACACACACACATGCACACACAAGGTTATCCTTGGCCTGTGGACACAGGCATGTATGTAATAAATGAATTCTGTTGAGTCTGTTCAACAGACCAGGAGCTCAGGCTCCTGGAAAGCACTTCCAACCCAGTTGAGAAAGTCAAAGTGAAACACCAATAAGCAGGTCCTGACCAGGACACCAAAATTCCTTGGGATGGGGTTGGGGTGAAGCCCTCTGAGGGATGGGATGGGCAGGGTTTGGGTCAAGTGAGAGAAGGTTCTCCAGGCAGGAGGGGGCTGACAGTTCCATCTGTTCTAAGTGACAACATAATTCATCAAATTGGAAAGCTAAACAGGATGCTGCCTGGTTCCCAGAGAGCCTCTTGAGCTGAAGCAGCTCTGCAAAATCATATGCCAAATACGTCGACCCTGCAGAAGTCCAATCTTGCTTTTGCACAGCTTTCCCTGGCCCTACCACCCCTCCCCCAGGATCTCTCCAACCTCTTCCTACATCACCCAGCAAAAGGGAGGCTCAAGCATTTGCTGCCTAGAGCAAGGAACTTGAACTTGGGTTTGGGCTTGGTGTGAGAGGTAACAAGCAGGGCACCTCCTTGGGTTAGCAAATATCTTTGCCCCTCAACCACCCCCTTCCATGCCCACCACACCCCCGTCCCTACCTGATGGTCACAAGGCAGCTTCTGTTTTCTCTTAGACTCTGTACCTGAGCCCATTTTCACTTCTACAGCCAGGAAGTGCTCTGCCTGGCTCTGTACCCCAGAAACACATGAAAAACTTGGCTCTTGCATTTGCTGAACAGATCTTTTTTCTTTTTTTTTTTTGCGTTATTCCTCCCTCCCCAGTGCCCTCCCTCATCACCTCCCACCTCTGCCCCAGTCACCAGCACATCAAGGGAAAGCTGCGGTGACAGAGGCAGGGAGATAGGACAAACTGACTCATCTTGAAAATCATCCTTCTGAACCTGCATGCCCTCAGGAACACACATCTGGTATCAAGCGTCTAGGGCCAGAGGAGGCGTTTGCTGGTCCTGGCTTGTTTGCCAGGCACCCAGGGGGACGCACGCCTCAGGGTTCAGCAGAGTTGGACAAGCCACAGTGCCTGCATCTGTCCCAAGGGGCTGGAGCTGGGCAGTGAGAGTTCCTTCACCAGCCTGCCCGCCGAATCCTCACCACCTCTCCACTCCCTCACCAACCCATTCCTGCGATAGCCCACCACGTCCAAGGCAGATGTGTTTGGTCCCATCAGATAGGGACGTCCCCTTGACCCTGCTCCCAACCTCCATACAGAATCACCTAGGGCAGTCTTACCATCACACACGGCACAGAAATGCTGGCACTACCGGGCCTCAGAGCAAAGCCACTGGCCCACAGCATCCTCCCAAGTCCTCTGCAAAAGTGTCCCCCCTCCAAGCAAGGTGTTTGGATGTTGGAGTTTGTTAGATGCAAGGGTGGGGGGGCGGTTCGCAATCTAATGTTGCTTTTGGGTCTGAGGACAAGAGTTGCCAGCTGACTTGGGGGGTACCGAAACATAATTAGGACGTTTCACACATCACAGGCAGAAACCATCCCCTTGACCGGCCTTTTCACCCGGCATCTCTCAGTCTCTGCTCAATGACAGCGTCAGTACTGTCCAGACACTAGGAGAAAGATCGTCAAATGTGGTAGGAATCAGAGTTCCCGGGAGGCTCAGAGGGTTAAGGATCTGGCAAGGTAGCTGCCATGGCTCAGGTTCAGCCCCTGACCTGAGAACTTCCATATGCTGTGGTCACGGCCAAAAAAAAATTGGGGCAGGACTCTAAAGTGCCCCCCACCCCAACCCAGCATGCCCTTCAGGTCCACAGCGGAGGTGAGCAACCTAATGAAAGAGTTCTCGGAGTTTCCGTTGTGGCGCAGTGGTTAACGAATCCGACTAGGAACCATGAAGTTGCAGGTTTGATCTCTGGCCTTGGTCAGTGGGTTAAGGATCTGGTGTTGCCATGAGCTATGGTGTAGGTTGCAGACTTGGCTTGGATTCCACGTTGCTGTGGATGTAGCATAGGCCGGTGGCTACAGCTCCAATTCGACCCCTAGCCTGGGAACCTCCATATGCTGTGGGAGCGGCCCTAGAAAAGGCAAAAAGGCAAAAAAAGAAAAAAAAGAAAGAGTTCTCAGAGTTTGGTGATGGTGGAAATAATGACATCCTGGCTGACTCGTCTTCCTTGGAGCCCTAAGCTTTTCACGAAGACCTTCATGTCTGTCCTAAATAGTTATTCAAAGGTAGAAATGGACAGGAATTGCATCATTGAGTTCTATACCAAAGTCAAGACCCAGATAGGTTAAGTCGCTTGTCTGAGGTCACACGCATGATAAACTAACTGAAACTGACAGTTTCTTAAAAGTTAAACAGACATCTAACATACAAACTAGATATTTACCTGAGAAAAATGAAAGTATATGTCCACATAAAGTATATGTCCACATAAAGACTTGTACCCAATATTGTGCCACATAAAGACTTGTACCCAATATTGTGCCCAAATAGTTATAATAGCCCCAAACTGGAAACAACTCGAATTTCCATCAACAAGTAAGTGGATAAACAAATTGTGATAATTCCATACAATAGAATATTACTCAGCAATAAAAAACAACAAGCTACTGGCACATGAACAGGGGTGAACAATTTCAAAAAACATTATATTAAGTGAAAGAAGCCAGACTCAAAAATTTTAAAAAAAAGAACATACTATAGATTCCATTGTACAAAGTTCTAGAAAATGCAAACTAATCAATAGTAATAGAAAGCAAGTCAATGGCAACCTGTGGCTGGGAAGGATGGATTACAAAAGGTATGAGGAAACTGTTAGAGGTGATGGATATGATGACCATCTTGATTATGCGATGGTTTAACAGATGCATTCATATGTTAAAACTCAGAGAGAGAGAGAGAGGAAGGAAGGAGGGAAGGAGGGAAAGAGAGAGAGAGAAAGAAAGAGAGAAAGAGAAAGAAAGAAAGAAAAAGAAAGAAAGAAAGAAAGAAAGAAAGAAAAGAAAAAGAAAAGAAAGAAAGAAAGAAAGAAAGAAAGAAAGAGAGAAAGAAAGAAAGATCGAGAAGGAAGGAAGGAGGGAGGGAGGAAGAAAGAAAGAGTAGGAAAATAAGAAATGTTAGAAATGAAATCGGTGTGCAGAACATAAGGCATGCTGCCTGCTAGAGGGGCAATTCAATTTTATTTCTGTTTTCTAACAGTGAAGACAAAGGAGAGTGGGGAATGATTTGAACCCAATAGAGTAGTGTCCAGGAAGCCAGAAATGAAAATATTCGGGAAAAGCCCAGCAGGTTCCCAATCCCGAGCCCTTCTCCGGCACCTAGTCATCCAGACTCACTGTAGATAAATTTGGTAGAGGCAGAAGCAGTGGCACATGGTTAAGTGTTTAACGCCTGGCTCTCAGGATGGGGCTGTCCTGATGGCAGTGTTTGCCAGTTTCTGTGGTATAAATTCCCTCGCCACAGCCAACATCGAACTGCTCGTGTGAAGTGCTTCTCGAAGTCACACAGCTAGTTAGTCATGGCACCAGGACTTAAGCAGGGGAAATATCTTCAAGCTGGACGTTGTCGCCCCCAGGGGGTTTCAGGTATCACACCACCCAGCTTCCCCTCAACTTCCCAAAGCCTCAGACCCTGACTCACTGCTGCGAACAAGGCCCTGCCCCCAGGGTAGAGGGAGCAGGGCTGGTGCTGCACTCACCCCACAAGGGGTTGCCAACCTCTGGGCCCCAGAACACTACCTCCCCCCACTCTCTGCCCTCTCGGACCCTCACTGGTCCAAGGCAAAAGATGTTCTAACTAAAGTCACTGACCGTTCTTTCTCGAAAAATCTGTCCTTTAACCTGAAACTATGTCACTTCCCTTTTTAAAAATGTCCTTCCTTTTATGATATGATAGCGGTCGTCTATTTTTGGCCACAGTTTTAATATCTTCAACTGACAAAATAAGAGGTGTGTCACCCCAAATGGTTCCAAAATCGAGAGAGGTGGCTTTCACCAATGCACAAGGCCCATGGGCTGGGGGACTTGGCTGCCCCTCTCCGTGTCCTGAGGCCTCTCACTTTCCTGGTATCACCCAGTGGGTTGACCTCGTGGAAGACCCCTGCCTCCCCCATGACTTCATGGGGTGGCCGCCAATGAATTCCAGAGAGAACCACCCCACCCCAGCCACTGCCTTACCCACTTGCAAAATGACCTGGTGGCTTCCCCCACTCAACAGTTCTGAGGGCACAGGTGACAGGTTGGCCAGGAGGAACACTTGCAGGTGGAGGCAGATGTAACACTTCACCCCTAGAAGGGACAGGATGGAACAGGCCTGAGAGCTGGGCATGGAAGCCTCTGTGCCAGTGCTCGGGCCAGGGACCAGGAGAGGGGACAAAAGGAGAACTCTGGGGACCCACAGGACCCATGGCTAAAATCCATAGTCAGCCTCTCCGTCTCCTCTGACTGAGGGCTCTGACCAAGCTCCTCTCCTGCCTCTCACAGTCTCACATTTGCACACTCACACACACTAACTTTATCACACTCCTCACACACACAAACACAGAGCCACGGTCTTTTTTTTTTTTCTTTTTTTTTTTTTAATGGCCCGCATATGGAAATTTCTGGGCCAGGGACTGAATCCAAGCCACAGCTGTGGCAACGCTGAATCCTTTAATCCACTGTGCCAACCCGAGGACTGACTGAACCTACGCCTTCCCAGTCACCCAAGCTGCTGTAGTCAGCCTTAACCCACTGCACCACAGCAGGACCTCACCACAGTCTTTGATACACTCACACTGACACACTCACTAAAGCACACTCACAGACACACACACACCCTGTCACCTCCACACCTTCTCATATGCCCTTGCACATACACCCTCACACACACTCCCACACCCACACACCCTCACACATAAACACCCTCTCACACACCCTCACACTCACAGCTCTCTCACACTCACAGCCTCTCTCCAACCACCCACAACCTCACACCCTCCACGTAACCTCACACACATACACACTCTCACACACCCACACACACACTCACGCCCTCTCACACATATACCCTCTCACACACCCCCACACATTCACGCACACACACACACATGCCCCACGTCCCCCCCCCATCGTGGGTGGTCCCTGGGACCCATCTTTCAGCCTCAGCCCGGAGCATCACAGGTGCTGGGCCTGCACCCAGCCCCACATAGCCAATGCCTGGGTACCCTCCACACCCCGATCTAATCTGGATTAGGGAACCAGCCTTTCTGTTCCCTAGACACAGACCCTGCTTGGGTGACACAAAACCCAAGAGGATTTGCTCTTCGTAATCATTTCTTGGCCCCTCGTCTGATAGGGAACAAAGAGAAGTTTGCAGGAGACAGAGCAGCACCTGCCAGGGCCCCGCCGTCCTGCCCTGACCTTGAGCTACAGGGGCTGGGGCACATCGCAGACCAAGGGCGGCTCCTCCTGAGTGTGGGGCCACCGGGGGGGAGGCACCAAGGCCTCCGTCTCTGGGTCTTCACGCTACAGCAACTCAAATGCCTGCATCCACAGGGTGGTTTAAACTCAGGACTAGTTAGGGCTCTTGAGAAACTCCTCCATCCTGGCCTCCATTCTGTCCGTTGCCCTAGGAGGGCCGGAGTTTCATCCCCTCCCTGCTGCATCCCAGCACCTCACCGAGGAACCAAGTGAAGAAGGGCATCCCCACAGAGTTAGCTCTGTATCATCCCACTGGATCCTGGCTGCAGCCCCGAGGGTACCCATTTTGCAGATGAGCAAACTGAGTCTCAGTGAGGTCAGATTACTTGTCCAGTGAACAGCCTCTGAATGGTAGGAGCCCAAAGTGGAACACAGGCAAGCCGCTCCCAAGCCTGAGCTTCTGAACATCATGCCTGTGAATAAAGTAAGAGACACTCGATGCTGGTGGGATGAATTTTTAAAGTTCCCTGAGGGATCCTGATGAACAGCTGAGTTTAGAAACATCCATCCCAGATTCAAAGGCTCACACCCAAACTCCCGCTGACCGCTGGACTTTCCCACAAAAATTGTGCCCCCTTCCTGCTTCCTGATAAAATAGCATCGCAAGAAGAGCTTACTCTGCACCAGGTACTCATGAGTGGACTCAATGCTCGCTTTCAGTCCCATGATGTAGGAATTGTTATCCCCATTAGACAGATGAGGAAACAGGCACAGAGCCATTAGGAGGCACAGCCAGGAAGAGGCAGGGTTTAGAGCCAGGCGGGGCAGCTCCCCCTCCACCTGCCCAGCCACCCCTGGCACATCATTGGGCCGTCAGAGGCCCCCGGGGGTGGCCTTGTCCAGCGCCATGATTTTTATCTTGACAAGTGGCCCTTTCACAATTGCTATTTCTCCTCCCCAGCTCAAAGCAGAAATGAGAAGGGGAGAAAAAGAAAGGGGGCGACAGCAGGGCCTGATGGATGTGCCAGCTTGGATCACACCTTGAAACCAAAAATCCATTCCCTTTGTCTATACCCACAATGGGCGCAAGAGGCGGCAGGAAGCACAGGTGCCCACCCCGCCCCACAGGGGAGCTTGGCACACCTCCAGGCCACGCAGGCACCCCCTGCCCTGGAGGAGCAGGGGACGGAGGAGGGGCAGGTGCACACAGGGCCAGGATGGTGAAATCACAGAGGTGGGGAGCAGGCAGCATGACAACTCTGGGGGACCGGCCCCAGGGGGGCCTCCAGAGCACCCAGGACAGACTGGAGAGAAGCCTTTCAGATCACCACGCCACACCCCCATACATGGCCCTGAGACACTCTCAGGACAAACATGTCCTAGGTGACCTCAAATCTCCCAAGAAGCCAGATCAACACACTTCCCAGCATACAAGACTTGGGGACTCGGCCCTGCCCAGTTCCGTCTGCAGGGGAAGGTTGTCTGGAGTCCCTCCAACACAGAGTGCCTGTCTAGGGCCACAGAGGTGGGAGCCAGTCTACATGGGGCTCCCAGGAAAGAGACACACACACTTGAAGTGACACCAGGCAGGGAATCTCACCACCAGATCCAGCAGGTGTTTGTGTTGGATGAGCTGGTGATGAGCACAGCAAGAAAAAGGAAACATTTGCCAGCCATCGACTATGGACCAGGCGTGCGCAGGGATTCTCTCTAGGAACCCTCCCAATAGCCCAACGGTGAAGGCACACTGTAAAAACGCCCATTTTACAGATGAGAAACTGAAGCCCAGAGTCATTACGTACTATGTCCAAGCTCACACAGCTGGTAAGAACAGAGCAAGGACTGGAACCCAGCAGCCTGGCTCCAGAAAATTAACCCAAAGATGCGGATTCTGAGGACTGGAGGTAGGAACCGGTCAGGAGGTCCTGAGGACGTTCCTGCAAAGCAGGGGGACTCTGGGTGGAGGGGAGGCAATGTTCTGCCCGTGACCTGCCCGTCGGGAACCCCTGAGCATCCCTGTCCATATGGTCAACCCAGGTCCTTCTTAATGCGCATGCGCAAAGCCACCCCAAGGCGGAGGGGAGGCTGCCCAGGAGGTGAAGCTGGGGCGTCAGGGCACACCGGGAGCATCCACCCGCCCTGGCGGGCAGAGGCAGGCCTGGGAGGCAGGCTGAGAGCCAGTCCTGCCTCAGCCCCCTGACCGGAAATGCTGAGGGCAGGAAAACGGGGCCTAGAAAGTCAGCACCCCCGAAAATGTCAGTTGCCACCAGGCCGGTTAAAGAATCACACCGACAAGGCAGCACTCTGGGAACCCCAGCGTGGGCCCCTTTTTGCTGCCCCGGGAGGGTGAGTCAGCACCCTCCGAGGCCTCCACCGGTCACCTGTGACTCCCGGTAACGCCGCCGTAAATCCTCGCCCCGCACCGCACCCGCGCGCGGTGTCAGCCGGGCCCTGGGAAACCCGGCTGAATTTACGAGCTCGCAAGTCCTGATTCACTGGCGGGCGAGGGAAAGAAGGATCGTGTTGCCCATGGGGGACCTGGTGCTCAGAAGCCATAAACCACGCTGGTGACAGCAGCCTGACGGGTTGAGGGCCCTCCCGGGTCATTTGCGCTCAGCTTAATGGCCAGGATGATGAGGCAGGCGCTGTTTGAGAATCCCTCCCCGGCCACTACTGAAGCTTTAAATCTGTCACAGGAGGTGAAGGAGGAGCTGCTTCTTTTCCTCTCCTTTTTGGGGTGCCTGGTCTCAGCCCTTTTTTTTCTTTTTTCTCTCTCATTCCTTCCTTGTTTGTCCTACCTTAGTCCATGAGAGGGTCACGGCATTCTGAACACACACATCGAATCCTAGCTTGGGGGCACAGGGGAGTGACAGCCCCTGCATTTCCCAATCTTTTTTTATTGTCTTTAGAACAATAGTCTTCTGTGTTCCAAAGCACAGAGGCTCATCTTGCATGGGGCAGCACAGGGAACTAAGGCGCGAAGGGTGGGGTAGGGATGGGGGGTTTGTCCAAGGCCCCCGCTGTGGGGCAGTGCAGACCTGGAGGCAACCACCAGGAAGTCAGGTCGTCTGTGTCTTCACCAGCCCTGGCAGCCACCTCCTCTTAATGCCTCTCACCCTGGTCACAACCTCGAGCCCATTAAATGGCCATTGAAAGGAGGAGCTGGGACTAGTCCTTTTGCATTGTGCTGGAGCACAAAGTATCAGGGTCTCAGAGTTCCCTGGTGGTTCAGCTGGTTAAGAATCCAGTGTTGTCACTGCAGTGGCTCTGGTTGCCATTGTGGCACGGGTTCAAACCCTGGCCCAGGAACTTCCGAATGCTGCGGGCATGCCACCCCCCAAAAAGTCTTGGGGTTTTATCAAGGGAGTAAATAATCATAAATTACCAAAAGCCAATGCTTTTATTTGATCTAAGACTTTGGGCAATGGTGGGGGTGAGGGGGTGGAATTAACAGCAAAAGGGGGTATGATGTGAACTACCCATTGGCACAAGGAAAGAAAGATCTCACATCTCCTGGCTGGCTATGAACGCCCTTTAATTAAGTAATAAATTTGGGACCAGGGAAATGAGCATCAGTAAAGAAATACTCCGTTTAATTACCCATTTAGCTGTTTGACTCTGCCAGGGCGCTCCCGCCAAGACACTCCCGCACATGGGCACTCAGGACAGAGACTGCCCAAGCCCACATTCCAGCTGGGGTCCAGCTCATGCTGTGTTGAGAAAGAAAGAACAGAGGCCCAGAGGCCAAGAGAGACAGAGGCGGGGAGACAGCGAAGGCACAGAGTCACAGCTATAATTCCATCAAAGGGCTCTGGTGACACTGTAAACCACCAGACACAGCCGGAGTGGTTTGTCACCAGAGCCCCAGTGGAATTGACTCAGAAAGCATTGTTACAGATTTTTCCAACATGAGTCCAAAAGAAAGAGGCCGTGTGTGTGCGAATCACTGCTCTCTGTCATCTCAAAGCCTCGAGGTGCTGTGAAGGAGCAAACCTAGCAGTATTGATCCCAAGTTCAACACCAAGCCATGGCCATGAGCAGAAAGGCCGAAGGACACCGTGTCCACTCTGACAGCACA
This sequence comes from Phacochoerus africanus, assembly GCF_016906955.1. Classification (NCBI taxonomy): domain Eukaryota; kingdom Metazoa; phylum Chordata; class Mammalia; order Artiodactyla; family Suidae; genus Phacochoerus; species Phacochoerus africanus. Next base: position 82,390,091 of record NC_062551.1, read on the forward strand.
AATTCGGAACCTGGCAGAAAGCACAGCAGGATCCCGGGGGGTGGCAGGACACGGGGAGCCAAAGGCTTTGGGATTCTCTTTCTGCGCCCCTGGAGGACCTGGAGCTCAGGCTTCTGGATCAGCTCCGCAGAAGCCAAAGGCGGGGGCCAGGATGCTGGGAAAAGCTGGGGTGGGGAGGGAGGAAGCTGATCAATGTGAGGCCCAGCTGCTCACGGAGTGACAGGCCTCTGGGAGTCTGTGGTTTGCATTCTGGAGCATTTCTAGAATCCAAAGGAAGACCAAAGTCAGGAGGTTTGGGGGCCATGAGAATGGGTCCTTCACGTCACCGTGATGCCCCAGGGGTGACTGAATCAGGGGCACCTCTCACCTCCATCAGGGATCCCAAACCTGTCACATGTTTCCAGAATTTTCTCCCTATGTGGAGGAACATAGAATTTCTGGAGGAATATGTATTATGGAGGAATATGTATTTCTCTCTGGATAGGGGGCTATGCTTAGGAGGTGGACCAACTCTTTCCTGCTTTGGCCTCTGATTCCTAAAATCACCTCCTATAAACAACGTTCGCTCACCAGACAGCCTCGTGATGTGTCAGGAGTCAGCGAATCTGAAACACCACAGGAGACAGCCTTCAAAAGACACTCGACTTTAAAAATTAAGGCAAAGAAAGCATTTGGCAAAGGATGTTTCAGGTTTGGCCAAAACCAAGGCTTTGAAAAAATTATCCTGAAACCTTTCACCAAACCCAGAGCAAAGCCGGCAGGGCCCATCAGCTCTGGTCATTATAGGTTATTTGCAGCTTGTTTCTTTCCAAAGCAATTTTCTTCTCTCTGCAAGCTAAGCTTTTCTGACCCAGCCTGATTTCTGCAGCTGTTATACACAACTCCTGCCTTCACCAGCTGGCAGGCGTTTGGAGACAGCTCTGGCAAGCGACAGGAATGTGAGAGCTCCGGCTCCCGTCCGAGCCCCCAGAAGACCCTGGCTGGCTCTCTGCATGCTCTGGAGGCATCAGCCCAGTGCCAAGGGGCGGCATGCACGTGGGACACAGCAAGTCCAAGTGCTCCCAGGTGGGGACCAGTCAGGAAAAGTCATGCCCATTAGAAGGTCAGTAACATGTGGGACCCAAGCTCTGATGGGCTGGGACACCGGACAGAAGGCTGGAGCACAGGGAGAGGGAAAGATGGAGCCTGGGCCACTGAGGGGAGCCTCAACACACAGGCCAAGCTGAGAAGGCATGTGGCTTGGGGCTTAACCACACCACCCACTCGAGGGGCTTCACCCACATTAAACGAGCTCCTGTGTGGGAAGTTTCCTCCATGTGGAATAGAGCTTTATAGCCGCTCCATCTTTTTTAGGTTTCATGACCTTCCTACCCCCTTTAGTCTGTCCTCTGTTTTTGTTGTTGTTGTTGTTGTTGTTTTTAGAGCCGCACCTACACAGCAATTCAGATCAGATCCCCAGCCCAGGAACTCCATGTGCTGTTGGGCAGCCAAAAAACAGTCATCAACTTCCATATTTGCCTCTCACCAAGAGAAGTTTGGTAAGATGAGATTCAGATGGCAGAATAGAAGGGCTGGAGCTCACCTTCGCTCATAAAAACAACAAAATTACAACCAAATGCTGAACAACCTTCAACCAAATGGACTGGAAACTTTCAAAAAGATATCCTACTCCAGAAGACAAAGAGGAGGCCACATCAAGAGGTAGAGGGGTGATTACATGATATAAGCAACCCCATACCTGCCAGGTGGGAAGCCCACAGACTGGAAAGTAACTGTATCCCAGAGACTCACCTACAGGAGTGAGAGTTTGGAGCCCCACGTCAAATCCCCATGCCTGGGGATCTAGCATTGGTAGAAAAAGTCCCAGAGCATCTGGCATTGAAGGCCAGGAGGGCTTGTGCACAGGAGGTCCATGGGACTGGGAGAAAAGGAGACCCCATTCTTGAAATGTGCACACAGGCTTTCATGTGCACTGGGTCCCAGGACAAAGCAGAGGTTCCATGGGAATCTGGGTCAGACCTGACTGCAGTTCTTGGAGGATCTCTTGGGAAAACAGGAGGTGACTATAGCTCATTATGGGGGAAAGACACTTCAGACAAAGCTCTTGGGAATATTCATCAGCATGTGTTCCTCTAGAGGTGGCCATTTTGGGAAAATCTGGCCCTGCCCATCAGCACAGAGAAGCCCCAGGCCAAATAATAATCCAGGGGGGATCACAGCCCCATCCATCAGTAAACAGGCTGCCTAAAGACCCCTCAGGCACACAACCTCCTCTAATCGTACCCAGAGACAAAGCCCCACTCACCAGAGGGATAGGAATCAGCCCCACATACTAGTGGGGCTTCCCATCAGGAAGCCTACTGCAAGCCCCCATACCAACTTCAGCCACAAGGGGGGCAGACATCAGAAGTAAGAGAGGTTACAACTCTATTGTCTGAAAAAAGGAGACCACACCAAAAACCTATAAAAATGAAAAGGCACAGAACTATAACTCAGATAAGGGAGCAAGGAGAAAAAAAAAACATAAAAACAGCTAAGTGATCTGGAGATTATCAGCCTCCAGGAAAAAGACTTTAGACTGATGATGCTGAAGATGATGCAAGACATTAGAAATAAACTGGAGGTAAAGATTGATAATTTAAAGCAAACATTGAGCAAAGAAATACAAGATTTAAAGCTTAAGCAAGCAGAGATGCAAAATACAGTAACTGAAATAAAAAATTCATTAGAAGCAACCAACAGCAGAATCCAGGAGGCAGAAGAACAAATAAGCAAGGTGGAGGACAGACTAGTGGAAATCACTGATACACAACAGAAAAGAGAAAAAAGATTGAAAAGAAATGAAGAGAGTCTCAGAGAACTCTAGGACAATGTTAAATGCCCCAACATCTGTATTATAGGGGGGCCAGAAGGAGAAGAGAGAGAGAAAGGGACAGAAAAAATATTCAAAGAGATAATAGCTGAAAATTTCCCTTACATGGGAAAGGAACTACTCACTCAAATCCAGGAAGCACAATGAGTTCCATATAAAATAAACCCAAGGAGGAACACCCCAAGACACATATTAATCAAACTGACCAAAATTAAAGACAAAGAGAAAATATTGAAAGCAGCTAGGGAAAAGAAACAAATAACATACAAAGGAACCCCACTAAGGTTACTGGCAGATTTTTTCAGTGGAAACTCTGCAGGCCGGAAAGGAGTGGCGCTATATACTTAACGTAATGAAAGAAAAAACCTCCAACCAAGATTACTTTACCTAGCAAGGCTCTCATTCAGATTTGAAGGAGAAATCAAAAGCTTTACAGATAAGCACAAGCAAAGAGAATGCAGCAACAGTAAACAAGCTTTACAACAAATACGAAAGGAACTTCTCTAGACAGAAAAGAAAAGGCCACAACTAGAAACAAAAATACCACAAATGACAAGGCTCACCAGTAAAGGCATATACAGTAAAGGTAGGAAATCATCCATGCACAAATATGCTACCAAAATCAGAAATCATAAGAGGAGGGTACAAATGCAGGACATTGGAGATGCACTTGGAATTAAGAGATGAACAACTTAAAATAATCTCGTATATAGAGAGAATTCTATATCAAAACTTCAGGGTAACTGCAAACCAAAAATCTACAATTGATACACACACAAATAAGAAAAATCAACTGAAATACAACACGAAAGACAGTCATCAAACCATGAGAGGAAAGAACAAGAGAAGAAGGGAAGGGAAAAAGAGCCACAAAACCAAATCCAAAACAGTTAATAAAATGGCAATAGGGGAGTTCCCGTCGTGGCGCAGTGGTTAACGAATCCAACTAGGAACCATGAGGTTGTGGGTTTGGTCCCTGCCCTTGCTCAGTGGGTTAACGATCCAGTGTTGCCGTGAGCTGTGGTGTAGGTCGCAGACGCGGCTCGGATCCAGCGTTGCTGTGGCTCTGGCGTAGGCCGTCGGCTACAGCTCGGATTAGACCCCTAGCCTGGGAACCTCCATATGCTGCAGGTGCAGCCCGGGGAAAAAACAAACAAACAAAAAAACCCTCAAATAAGCAAACTAACTTTACATCTAAAGCAACTAGAAAGAGAAGAACAGGACTAAAGTTAGTAGAAGGAAAGAAATCATAGAGATCAGAGAAGAAATCAATAAAATAGAAATGAAAAAAAACATAGAAAAGATCAATGAAACTAAAAGCTGGTTCTTTGAAAAGATCAACAAAATTGATAAACCCTTAGCCAGACTTATAAAGAAAAAAAGAGAGAGGACTCAAATCAATAAAATTAGAAATGAAAAAGGAGAAGTTACAATGGACATCACAGAAATACAAAGGCTCATAAGAGACTACTACATGCAACTGTATGCCAATAAAACGGAAAACCTAGAAGAAATGGACAAATTCTTAGAAAAGTATAATCTTCCAAGACTAAACCAAGATGAAATAGAAAAGATGAACAGACCACTCGCGAGTACTGAAGTTGAAACTGTGATATAAAAGCTTCCAATAAACAAAAGTCCAAGGCCAGATGGCTTCACAGGCGAATCCTATCAAACATTAGAGAAGAGCCAGCACCTATCCTTCTGAAATTATTCCAAAAAATTGCAGAGGAAGGAACACTCCCAAACTCATTCCATGAGGCCACCATCAACTCGATACGAAAACCAAACAAAGATACCACAAAACAAAGAAAATTACAGGCCAATTTCACTGATGAACATAGATGTAAAAATCCTCAACAAAATACTAGCAAACCGAATCCAACAATACATTAAAAGGATTGTACATCGTGATCAAGTGGGATTTATCCCAGGGATGCAAGTGTTCTTCAATATCCGCAAATCCATCAGTGTGATACACACATTAACAAACTGAAGAATAAAAACCATATGATACTCTCAATAGATGCAGAAAAAGCCTTCAACAAAATCCAACACCCATTTCTGACAAAAACCCTTCAGAAAGTGGGCATAGAGGAAACCTACCTGCACATAATAAAGGCCGTATATGACAAACCCAGAGCTAACATCATTCTCAGTGGTGAAAAGCTGAAAAAATTCCCACTGAGATCAGGAACAAGACAAGACTATCCACTCCACCACTACTATTCAATGTAGTTTTGGAAGTCCTAGCCACAGCAATCAGAGAAGAAAAATAAATAAAAGGAACACCTCTTGCCCATGCAGACTAGAGGTTACCTGTTGGGGACAGGTAATTAAATCCACAGGGAATGTATCCTGGAATCTGCCTCCCCTCCAGGTGATGTGATCCTAAAAATCCCCTGTGTTCTCCAGCCGTGTGTCCGGATTGGGAAGGAAGGGAGAGGGTTTCAGGCCCTGAAAGCATCCAGTTACCTTTACCCTAGGCCAGATAAGCCATGACTCTACTTGGCCGTCAGCACCTCCTGCAAAAAAATGAGGGTGAGGGATCTCGAGAGCTCAGGGAAGTGTTTCCCCAAGAGCACCCACACTGATTTCTTTTTCTTTCTTTTTTTTTTTAATCTTTTTAGGGTGACACCCACAGCATATGGAGGTTCCCAAGCTAGGGGTCGAATCTGAGCTATAGCTGCTGGTCTATGCCAGAGCCACAACAACACGGGATCTGAGCCGTGTCTGTGACCACAGCTCACAGCAACGACAGATCCTTAACCCACTGAGCAAGGCCAGGGATCAAACCTGCGTCCTCATGGATGCTAGTCAGATTCATTTCCACTGAGCCATGACAGGAACTCACACACTTATTTCCGATTTGCACACCTGTCGACACTTACCAAGACAACAAACAAAATGCCAAGGAACACAGCCACTTCCAGATGCCCCTGGATGGGTCTCTGCTCACCAGAAGGACCTCCACCAGCTGCCAGCATCAGTCAGAGCTTGGGGATCAGGAGCCATTCCCAGGCCCAGGTGATTTGTTCTTCCACAAGCCAAGGCTGAAAGTCAAGACCTAGAATAGGGTCTAACAAATTATCCTAGCCCTCGGAGCTTGCCTTTGTCGGATTTCCTGCCTGCTACCCAACAATGGTGAGTGGCAGGTGCATCTGTTCTGATCATTGGCCTCTTGCCTCGGGTGGCTGTGGCCCATGTCTCCCAGATGTTCAGTCAGAGCCACAGCTGAGACCGCCACACCTCAGATGGGACTTCTGGCTCCTCTTGCTAAAGACCTCAATTTAACTTAATGGACTAAACAAGGAACCATTTTGATATGATTAATTAATTAGCGCCTTACTAGGAAAGATAATAATATAATAACTTAAATAAGACTGCAAGGCCTAGCTGCCAGTTTATAAAAAGGGTACCAAGAATAGCACAATTAGAAAGATGGTGGGATCAGAGGGAACACGGAATAATATTTCAGGCTTTGTGGGCCCTACCGGCTCTGTCACAACACCTCAACTCTGCCTGTGCAGCGTGAAAGCAGCCGTAGACAAGATGACAGTGAGTGTGGCTATGCCTCAATAGAAATTTATTTGCAAAAACAAGTGATGGGGCCGATTTGGCCCAGAATCTAAATAGTTCTCCAGTGTTAGGGGGTTTATAATGGTTAATATAGTGGATCTAGAGGCTCACGCTCTCGCTTTCTGCTGGGGCTTTTCACAATTTAACCCTAAGTCATGGGCAATGGGAGTCATTTTAGACACTGGGGAAATTCCAGTATAAAAGATACTTGAAACATGGATGCCTTTTGGTGTCTCTCAGTCACAATACTTGTGCCTAAAGCTCACCACACCTTGTCGCCTGTAATGGTGGCATTTTCAGATCCAGAAAAGACCTCAAACTTGGTTAGATCAGTGGCTCCCAAGCTTGAGAGTACAGCAGACTCACCCAGAGGGCTTGTTAAAACACAGATTACTGTGACTCACTCCCAGACTTTTTGAATCAGTAGGTCTGGGGTGGAACCAGGGGATACACATTTCTAACAAATCCCAGGCAATGCCGATGCTGCTGCTCAGGGAACCAGGTTTGGCCAACCACTGGGTTACACAATTAAAAAAAACAACAACAACAACAACAAAACTAAAGGTATACTGCCACCTAGTGGACGATTTAATTCTTAGTCCAACTCTATGCCAACTATTCTGACTTGAAAGAGTACTAAAAATTACACATATTTTGCCATGAGAAGAAGCAAATTCATAAAGTTTATTTGTCACTTCTATACTTGGGATTCCACAACCATATTCCAAGCTTCTTTAAAGAAGTGAGGTGTCATGTTTACGATAACATGGCAGCGATTTTAAATCATCTTAAACGAGAAACAGATTATTTTCCACCAGGGGAAAAACACTTTAAATATCTAAATAGAGTAAAACCACTGCTGGCTCTGTTCTCTGGCCACTCTCCCATTGCCAGATGCACACATCTGTCCTGAAAGGCAAAAACCCACACCCCAGCCCTCCAACTCGCTATTGATGAACCTGGTGTAACTGATGAAATTCAGCAGGAGATTGACCCAAACAAGCCTGTTTCAGACCCTGGACTTTGTGATCTTTGCTCACATAGAACAGTAGCAACGGTGAAGAACTGTGTTCTGGGGCAACTGTGTAAATGTTTGCATTCCAGCCTATTGACAATGCAGTTGCCCCCTCCCCTGTATTCATCCTGTTAGTTTTATCTGACTCCACCCGGCACAAAATGAAGGGACGCTCCACTTGCCAACAGCAGATGACTTGGGATTCCATGCTTGGCGGGCTGCTGGATTGCTGTCAGCGTGGAGAAACATATTAGGGCCATGCTACAAAGGATGGCGTGGTACCAGGAGAACGGAAATGACAGGGACCGGAACGGTTTTTGATGCCAACAGTTTATATTTGATCTCCAGATGCAATGCAGCTGACAGCTAATTAGTCTGACTTAGATCTACATGGATCCCTCCCTTTTTTTTTTCCACACATGCTCTGGGCATGCTAGTGTGAAAATGTGTCTGCCTGGGGTTGTGCTTTGATTGAGAATTCTCTGGAATGAACACACTTGGAACCCCTGAGAGGTCTGGAGCCCCGGCACGTGGACCATCTGGTGATACGGTCTTTTTCTCTCCTGCTTGGCTGGAGAGCAGATCCTGCAGGACAGTCCTGATCCAAGCGGCTGCTTACAGCCTCACAAAGCTAGAGTAGATTGTGCAGGTTCATGTTTCCATGTACGAGGCCACCGTTAACAGCAAATGTCAGTGGCTGAGAGCTCCTGGACACGACTTCCATGGCTACTAATGAAAAAGCAATTGTGGTGCGTTAGCTGGCGAGCTGTTTGGTAGGAATGAGAAAGAGCTACAGTCTGGGGGAAAGCAGGAGCATCAAGACCCTCCCTGTCCTGGCCCCAGAGGGTTAGAGCAACACTTATGCAGCCCTACTGCATGCTAAGCATTTTAAAAGGACTTAAAGTCTTCATAACAGGGGCTGTTATTACCCTCATCTCACAGATGAGAAATCTGAGACATGAAATTGATAGCCCCAAGGTCAAAAAGCTGGTAGGTGGAGAAGCTGAGATTGACCCCCAAAGTCCTTCTCCAAAGACCAGGCTCTTAACCACTACACCTTACAATCTCATGAACCAGGATTGGTCTAAACCATCGGTGGCAATCCAAGCCCTACTGACCGGTCTAGGGAAAGAGAGGTGTGGCCTTCCCTCCCCAAAAGTAGAACTATACTTCAACCCCTACCATGACTCATAGTGGACTGAGTGGGTCTCCCAGCCCTCTGACTTTGGGCTTGGCCATGTGACTTGCTTCGACAATGGGATGTCTCACCAGATGGTTCAAGCTGGGATTTGGCATGTGCTTGTGCCCTGGGTGTATCCCCTTGATTTCATGGGCCCCAGCAGGAAATTCATGGAGCCAACCCAGACTGGACTGAAGTCCAGAGCCTGCCCAACAGCACCCAGCCTTAATCAGCACTCCCTGCCCACTCCATTCTCTATACATCATGCCCTGATACAGCTCATGTTCATGGGCTAGTCAGTGATACTCCAGGAGAGCTTTCCAGAACACACCGAGCCTGCAGAGGAGACACCTTTTTGGAACTTGCCCCTCTCCTCTATGGGCACTTGATAAGAGGATATTAGGCCAGTGCTGGGGACCATCGGGTGACCACAGGCAATGAACACAAAGACAAAAGGCCAACACACTGAGGATGTACACGCAGAAGGAAGACTGATCCGAGGTCCTGGGTGATCCCATCAAGCCACTGAACAATTGTCCACCTCCACATTTTTTAAGAAAAACAATCTCCTCTTTGTTCAAGCTAGCGTTCCTTGGGATTTCCATTATGTGCAAAGCCATTCTTTCTTTTTTTTTTTTTTTTTTATCTTTTTAGGGCCACGCTTGCAGCATATGGAGGTTCCCAGGCTAGGGGGTCTAATCAGAGCTGTAGCCACTGGCCTACACCACAGTCACAGCAATGCCAGATCTGAGGCCGTGTCTGTGATCTACACCACAGCTCACAGCAACGCCGGATCCTTAACCCACTGAGTGAGGTCAGGGATTGAACCTGGGTCCTCATGGACACTAGTCAGATGTGTTTCCACTGACCCATGATGGGAACTCCAGACCAAACCATTCTTACCTGCTATTGACTCTCTTAAGAATGGCAAAAACTCTTTTACAAATACCATATCTATACATCTCCTTTTTTTCTTTACATTGGCCAGATCTCTCCAGAATAGCAGGAGAAAAAGTCACAAATCCTTGCAAATATCCGTCAATCAATACCTGCGGCAACTGCCCCTGTGCCCCTGGAAAGAGCAGTTTAGAACTGCCTATGTGAAAAGCAGCTCAACTAAAATCAACCCTTCAATGTTGTCTGTTGATGTAGTCAAGCTTCTAGAACATTTCCTAGCATATCATAGGTTCTCAGTATAGCTTTTGAATGAAAATTTTAATTGAGTCATTGATACTTATCCGGATAAGCCATCACATGTGTCTCTTGGGAATCTGTCTTCTCAAGAGCCTCCTGGAAATCACGCCCAAGTGAATTCTGTGAAGCCTGCCCTTTAAACAGACCTTCCCAACTCAATGGATGTCTTCTCGTGATATGATGACAGACAGACACCGGAACAACTTTATTGAGATGTAATCGTCATACCATAAAATTCGCTTTTTAACGTGTAGAGTTCAGTGGGTTTTAGCATATTCACAGGGTTGTGCAACCATCACCATAATATAATTTTAGGCCACTTTCATCATCCCCAAAGGAAACCTCAGAACCACCAACAGTCATTCCTCATCACTCCCTCCCCCATCCCACCCAGCCCCTGGCAACCACTAACCTACTTTCTGGCTTTATGGATCTGCCTATTCTGGGCATTTCATATAAATGGAATTATACAATGTGTGTGGTCTTTGGTGTCTGACTTATGTCACTTAGCGAAATGTTTTTAAGATTCATCCATGGTGTAGCAGGGCTCAGTAGTTTAGTTCTTCTTATTGCTGAGTAATATTCCACTACATGGACGTACCGCATTATCTTTGCCCATTCATCATTTGATTGCTTCCACTTTCTAGCTGCTACGAAGAATGCTGCTATGAACACTTGCTAGCATTTTTTTGTGTGACACTACATCTTCCTTCCTAACATACCCAGGCATGGAATTATTGGGTTACATGGTATCTCTATGTTTAACTTTTTTTTTTTTTTAGGGCTGTACCCACAGTATATGAAAGTTCCCAAGCTAGTCTAATCAGAGCTGCAGCTGCCAGCCTACGCCACAGCCACAGCAACTCAGGATCCGAGCCAAGTCTGTGACTATACAACAACTAACAGCTAACATTGGAACCCTGACCCACTGAGCAAGATCGAACCTGCATCCCATGGATACGAGTCAGATTCATTTCTGCTGTACCACAATGGGAACTCTTCTATGTTTAACCCTTTTTTTTTTTTTTTTTTAGGGCCAAACCTGCAGCACATGGAGGTGCCCAGGCTAGGGGTCAAATCAGAGCGGTAGCTCCCAGACTACACCACAGCCACAGCAACTCAGTCTGCCACGTACACCGCAGCTCACAGCAACACCAGATCCTTCACCTATTGATCGAGGCCAGGGATTGAACCCACGTCCTCAGGGATACTAGTTGGGTTCGTTAACCACTGAGCCACAACAGGACCTCCTATGTTTAACTTTTTGAGGAACTGCCACACCATTTCCCAAAGCAGCTGCCCCATTTTATAGTCCCACCAGCAGTGTCTGGAGGCTTCCGATTTCTCCATCTTTTCACCAACGCTTGTTATTACCTCTTTGATTATTAGCTAGCAGGTGTGAAGTGGTATCACAGTGTAGTTCTACTTTGCATTTCCCTGTGGGCTAATGGTTTTGAGCATCTTTTTGTGTGTTTATTGGCAATTTGTGCAACTTCTTTGGAAAAATGGACAGACATAAGTTTGATCTTATTTGTATAGGTTAATTTTGCTGAAAACTTTTGTGAGACTGCATAATGAAACAAAAATTCTTTTTTCCGTAATAATAAACAATTATGAAACCCTAATCAACTTGGATGTTGTTGTTCGTATCCACAACAAAGGAAAAGATGATTGAATTTCCAAAAGTCCCATCATTTCATATGTCTGGCAAAAAAAAAAAAAAATCAGGAGTTCCTGTTGTGGCTCAGTGGGTTAAGAACGTGACTAGGATCCATGAGGATGTGGGTTTGATCCCTGGCTTCACTCAGTGGGTTAAAGGATCTGGCATTGCCATGAGCAGCAGTATAGATTGCAAACATGGCTTGGATCTGGTGTTGCTGTGGCTGTGGTGTAGGCCAGCAGCTGCAGCTCAAATTTGATCCCTAGCCTGGGAACTTCCATATGCTACATGCGCAGCCCTAAAAAGACCAAAAAAAAAAAAAATTAGGAGTTCCTAATATGGTGCAGCAGGTTAAGGATCAGCATTGTCTCTGCAGTAGCTTGGGTCACTGCTGAGGTAAGGGTTGGATCCCTGGCCCAGCACAGGTGGTCATAGCTGCAGCTCAGATTTGGTCCCTGGCCTAGGAACTTCTATATGCCATGGAGCAGCAAAAAAAAAAAGGAATTTCAGAAAAGCACTCAGAGCTGGACCAGCAGCATGGAGCAGACTCTCCCTCAGCCCCCTGAAGGTACCAACCCTGCCACTGCCTTGATCTCAGACATCCAGGCTCCAGAACTGTGAGCCAATAAGGGTCTGTGGTGTGAGCCACCCTGTTTGTGGTACCTCAGTCCAGATCCCTGGATGCAGGACCCACAGCTATGGAGGGCAAACTCTGGGACTTGAGCATCCTTGGATTTTGGCATCATGGAGGGTCCTAGAACCATCCCCTCCAAACATGGAGGGGCCCTGGGAAACTAACCCACCTCCTCTTGATGGAGGACCATGGACGGTAAGAAGAGAAGGCAGAATGGAGTAGGTAGGGTAGTTTCTTTGGCAACTGCAACTTGCCACAGCCCATCCTCTGGCCTCCCTCGGCCCCTTCTGCAGAACCACCAAGTCTTATCCCATGACAGCACAAGATTAAAGACCAGAATCTCATCTAAATCAGATGGAGAAGAGGCTTCTGGAGCACAGTCAATGAGCACAGCTTCTCTGGATCTGAAGAGCCGTCAATTAAAGAAACCAGTTATCTACCTGCCCCCAGGAGCCATAGGCAATGAGAAGACTGGTCATGGAATTCTTCTCCTTTTCATTCTCCTCATTCTCCTCAAGAGCCTGAAACCATCTTCTCTAAAACTAGGTCAAAGATCTCTCTCAATTGTGTTCCTCCCTCCTTATAGAAGACCTCAAAGCTGGAAAGGGATTTAAAGTTTAAACCAACCTCACACACAACCTGGGCAAATCTCACTCTAGACACAGTGTTGAATGAGAAAAGTCAGACTCTGGAGACTAGATCCTATATGATTCCATTTATGAAAAGCTCAAAACTGGCAAACTAATTGGTGGGAGAGGTCAGAGTTATGGTGTGAGGTCATGAGGGACCCCCTAGACTTGACCTGGTTGATGGTTGCACAAGCTTACACATATGTAAAAATTCATGTTAAAAGTATGCACTTTATGTAAGTTATACCTCAGTTTTTTAAAAAGAGGTTTAAGTCAGTACTGTGGTTCCCACACAAGGACTTCATCAACCAATAAAATTCCATACTTCCTTCCCCACCTCCCAAGTAGAAGAAGTAATTTTATAGAATGACTCTGGATTAATGTTCCAACTAGGAAAAAACCTAATGCTTGCTTCTTGGGTTAAAAAAAAAAAAAAAAAAAAAAAGACTGATTTTGAAACTATGCTCCCGATATCCCACAAGGGGGCGCAAAGCAGTTGCCGAGATCACGCCAAAGGGCTGTTTCATTGTTGCTGCTTTCCTTCCCCACCCCTTTCTGCTTTCAGGTTCTGTCCCCGTGCACACTGGGCTCTAAGCAAAAGGTGAGGGCTAGACCGGTCCTATCTGAGGGCTTCTATTATATCAACAAGTATGGGGAGTTCCCTTCGTGGCTCAGCAGTTAACGAATCTGACTAGGATCCATGAGGAGGCGGGTTCTATCCCTGGCCTCACCCTGTGGGTGGGGGATCCTGCTTTGCCATGACCTGAGGTGTGGATCGCTGATGCGGCTTAGATCTTGAGTTGCTGTGGCTGTGGCGTAGGCCAGCGGCTGTAGCTTCCATTCAACCCCTAGCCTGGGAAACTCCACATGCCACAGGTGCAGCACTAATACGCAAAAGGGAGGGAGGGGGGGTGAGAAATGCCAAAGCAAGATTTTGTCAAAATTGTGGTATATTTTAGATGTTTTCCATATGGGTGAATGATAACCCATGTACGGAAGATGCCATACATTGTAGAGCATACTTTTTGAGATTGTTGAGTATTTTCTGCATCTTTCCCCAGGGGGCCATTTCCAGCTGAAGAAACACAAGCCTGCCCTTCTGAACATACCCCACACACACACACACACGTACACACACATACACATACAGGTTTCAGCCAGGTGAGATGTGGTCAGTATCTCCTAGTTTCTTGTGGTCCCTCCAGCCTGTCAAGCTCCCAAAAGCCTGCAAATTTCCAAACAAAAATGCCACAACCTCATCCACAGGGGCAAGACTGGATCCAAAGCTCAACTATTCATACATGATTTTTATAGAGAAGGGGGGTTTGTTTGTTTTGTAATGATTTGACAATAAGTGCTGGTTCTTTTGTAGCAAAAAGCCAGGTGGGACCTCAGATCCCTGGATTTGGCAAGTAGTTGCCATTTGTCTGCAGCTGGATTTTGAGTCTGACTGCCTTGGATTGAAGAAGCAGCCCAGGGAGAGTGCAAACTTAATCCTGCATAACCGGTGAGCTTAAGAGAGCCCAGGAGGAGGAAGGTCAGTTCGGCAGAGCACTACTCAGTGCTGAAGGAGAAGGGGCCTGGGGAATGGGGGCTGCAAAGCTCCTGGGCTTCCTATCTCTTCAAAGCATCAGATTGGCAAAAAAGAGGAAGTCTCTGCTGATCCTTTAAAAAAAATAGAAAAAAAAAAAAAAAGACTTTGGGGTCAGGGAACAAGTCACATGAAAAGCCTACCTCCCTTGGAGATTTCTGAGTGTTCAGTTTGGCATTATCTTGAATTGGAGGTGAGGAAAGAGAACAGACAACATATAAGAAATGTATGAGGATGGTACTTCATTCATTTTGTTATCTTATTATAGTTCACACGGTCCCCACCCCACTATAAACCAGACACGTCTAAGCGCGTTACACTCATCCAGTTCTCCCAATGATGCTCTGAGGGAAGCATCAATAATGCTTTTAGAGCTGGGGAAACTGAAGTGCAAAGCAGGTGGCTGACATTATGGACAGAGTTGTGTCCTCCCAGATTCATAGGCTGAAACCCTAACCCCCAGTATGCCTAGATTTGGAGATGGGGCCTTTAAGGAGGTCACAAATGTTAATGAGGTCATAGGGGCGGGGCCCTAATCCAATAGGACTAGTATCCTTATGTGAAGAGGAAGAGATGCTAAGAATACACATGCACAGAGAAAAGGCCACGTTAGGACAGCGAGAAAGTCACCATCTACATACAAGCCAAGGAGAGAACCCGGAAATCGACCCTGCCACACCTTGAGCTTGGACTTCCAGCCTCCAGAACTGTGAACAAAGACACATCTGCAGTTTAAGCCATCCAGTATTCTGTTGTGGCGATCCTGGCGAACCATACAGGGGACCTGCCCAAGAAAGTTTTCCAGTTCAGGTGGCAGAAACCACTGTACCTGCCCATGCATTGACTGCTGTTTCCTCTAATCTTGTCACGTGCTTCTTCCCTCAGCCTCAAGTTGTTTCCTCATGCTTGTATTCTGCCTTATGCAGAAGAGATAGCTGCAGATTTTCAGAGTTGTTGGTGCAGCTCTTTTCTTTCCAGCACTCTGTACCCTGAGCTCCTGCCACTGGGATCTCTGCAGAGCTTCAGTTTTACCTCCTCTGCTAAGGGTGCCCCTGGGCTCCACCTGGGTTCTCCCGCCACGCACAGCTGGGAAGTTCTCTAAAGGCAGTAAGCTGGGGGTGATCATAGAGCTATCCTTGCTTGTTTCCTCTCCTAATGAACCGCTGGCCTTCCTAGCTTGCTCTCCAGTAGCTTGGAAATTGCTATTTCACATATGCTTTTTTTTTTCTTTTTTTTTTTTTTTTTAAGGGCTGCACTCTAAGGATATGTAGATTCCCAGGCTAGGAGTTGAATTAGAGCTATAGATGCTGGCCTACACCACAGGCACAGCAACTTGGGATCCAAGCCACATCTGTAACCTCCACCACAGCTCACAGCAACACCACAACTCTGACACACTGAGTGAGGCCAGGGATCAAACCCGAATCCTCATGGATCCTAGTCTAAGTTCACTACTGCTGAGTCATGACGGGAACTCCCCTTGGGGGTGGGGCGGGGGGGGTGGTGGTGGCTGTTTTTGTGTCAAATGGCAAAAAGTAAATCCATCCCCATCACCCCATCTTGGCTGCAAGTTTAAGTCTCCTGTTTATTCTTTCAATTAGATTTTATAATTGTCTTCACATAGGTCCTGTGCTTTTTCTTTTAAGTTTGTATCTAAATATATTCTAATTTTTATTGCTCTTATAATGATTTCCTCCCATCTCCATTTCCAGGTACTTATTTCTAGCATGGAGAAAAACTATTGATTTTTGTATATATAACATTTGTCCTGAAACGGAAGCACACATTGGTCATAAATGCACTCATTCCACAGCAAGTAGTAGGAAGATGCTAGGCCTCTAGGGCTGGTGCAGCTGCTCTGCAGTGCCAGCAGGGACACAAGCTCTGCTCCACTCTCCTCAGCACAATGACTTTTGCCCTCATGCTTGTTACTTTATGACACAAGACAGCTGCTCCAACTCCAGGTCTCACATGTGGAATCCAAGCAGGAAGAAGGAAGGGGGAAGCAGGGAGTGGCAACTCCCCTGTCAGGAAAGGAGCGTTCTCAGAATAAATCAGATTGTGTCTTACTATCCAGAACTGTAATATCTGAACACCAGTCAGTTTGGGGACGCAAATGTTGAATTGGAGATTTTGTCACAAATTCACACACACACAATAAGTCAGGGTTCTGGTTGGTAATGAAGAGAATCGATATTGGACAGGCAACTAACAGGTCTCAAGCTATTCTTGCATCCTTAGAATAGACCCTGCTGGCTCAAAGTGAATTATTATTATTTTTGTCTTTCTGCCATTTCTTGGGCCACTCCCAGGGCATATGGAGGTTCCCAGGCTAGGGGTCGAATCGGAGCTGTAGGCGCCGGCCTACACCACAGCCACAGCAACGCGGGATCCGAGCCGCGTCTGCAACCTACACCACAGCTCACGGCAACGCCAGATCCTTAACCCACTGAGCAAGGGCAGGGATCGAACCCGCAACCTCATGGTTCCTAGTTGGATTCGTTAACTACTCCCTATTCTTTTAAATATATTGCCAAATTCTGTTTCACAACGTTTTGACTTTTGGGGGAGGTGCACCCACAGCACATGGATGTTCCCAGGTTAGGGGTCGAATCAGAGCGATAGCTGCCGGCCTACACCACAGCCACAGCAACATCAGATCCGAGCTGCATCTGCAACCTACACCACAGCTCACAGCTGGATCCATAATCTGCTGAGTGAGGCCAGGGAGTGAACCTGCATCCTCCTGGGTACTAGTCAGATTGGTTTCCACTGAGCCACAATGGGAAATCCCTACATCAACTTTTAAAGGGAATAATCACCAGTGGTAATTCCATATTCATTAAACACTAAAGCTGGTATCTGTGAAATTTTCTCTGAGCTTCAGATTTTTATTAACTTGGAATGTCCTAATTTAGGTACTTAGCCTTTTTATCAACACATAGAAAAAATTATACCAATCTTTAACTCTTGACTTTTATTAAAACTATTGTGATAATGGTATTGTGGTCTTTTTAAGTTTTTATCTTTCAGATACATACTGAAATATTTATAAATGAAATTTTACATTTATTTCCTTCAAAGTAACATGAGAGTTAAGAGAGCAGATAGAAATAAAGATGAAACAAAGATTGGCCTAAGTTGATAATTACTGAAGATGAGTACTAGGTATATGGGACTCATATTACTTTACTGTCTTCTTTTGAATATATTTGGAATTTCCTGTAATAGAAAAAGGTTAAATATTTGTAGAATGGAAGCATGTTATGTGTATATCTGTCTATATATAAATGGGCAAATACAAATATTTGTTTTACAAAGTATTTACTGGGTATTCTATTCCAACAGGTATTTACTTTTTAAAAAGGAAACTGCAGGGAGTTCCCTGGTGGACCCATTGCTACTGCTGCGGCAAGAGTTGGATCCCTCGCCCAGGAACTAACGCGTGCCTCAGGCATGACCCCCAAAAAAGGGTGGGGAAGGAGAAACGGTACATGGTCACTACTCATGGCTGGAGAGTTGTTACTTCTCGAAGTTGGTCCTAAGCAGCCCGGGGTAGAGCCTGCACCCACCCTCCAAGAGCCACTGCCACCTCCCTCACCGCCATCCTTAGCTTCAGAGTCTACAACCCCAAATGGTTCCTGAGTCCCGTTCCAGATCTTTGTCAAATTCGTAACAACATTCAAAGTTAACAATGACTGCATTTACGTACGCTGCCGTCATTCTTGAACCCAAAATGCTTCAAAGATTCAACATACACATTTAAAATACATAGAAAAATAATATAATTAGAATTTATACAAAGTAGATTTTTACAAAACAAGTACACTACAAGAAATACATCTTATATCTAAGCACAAAATTGTGGAAAACATACATGGAAGTGTATGTTTAAGAAAAAACATTTATTTTTAAATGCTAAGTGGAAAGCATAGAATGAGCTCTGGCTCACTGGTATAACTGAAGAGAACATCAGTTTGCTAACAGAAACTTCCCCTCCATTTTCAAGCTTTCGAAACAGTTCCTGAAGTAATGGATTAGACAGCTGTTCCTCTTTCCAAATTCTGTTTAATTTCAGCTGTATATTTCCCATAGAATCTTTCTGCCTTCTTGTTGAACTTGGCATTCCTTTCATTAATGTAGTCAATATCTGCATCATCATTATAGGGACGTCTCCGGCTATATTTGTCTCGTTTTTCAATTCTGGGTGAAGAAAATAATTTGCAAAATTCAAAATTGTCTTCTTTTTTGATCTGAATTAAACAGGGCTAAATAGCTAAGTATGTCATCAGTACACTTAAACTAGCATCTTCAAGGGGAAAAAAACTGAAACTGCCCATCCAACAGCACAACCCTGGGCATGCACCTGAAATTCAATACACACAAACTCAGCTTCAGAATACTCCTCAAAGAGCAAGGACACACTGTTAGGAATTGGACACATGAAGTATCACTTAAAAATGATTATGACAAAATAATTAATAATAACCATAGCTAACATGGACAAAGTGCACAGTTTATACTAAATTACTCTCCTTAATGCTTGAGTGCATTAACTCATAAAATATCAATCCTTCTGCTCTGCCTAATCAGTATTAAATTGGTAACAAGAAACATGTAACAAAGGCACATTCATGAGAAAACTCATACTTCTTCAAATCAAAGAGTGGAATGATGGTTTAAGTAAAAATAAGACTGTTTTCTTAATAATTTTATAACTTTTGATTTTGACAACTCAATTCCATCAATATTTTGCATACTCATTCAAATCATATGGACTCAACATATACGAGCCGTCTGTCCCCCAAACCACTCTACTACATGCTACGTCAAAAGTTGGCAAGTACGATATCTATCTTCTCAGTTCATTCTAAGCACATTATGTCCATTTGGTTATTAAACATTTCAAATTCCGGGCTGCTGCACGGAGTACTCACTGTTTTTCCAGATCTACCACCATTCTATCAATTTCCTCTGTGGAAGGCACGTGTGTTCCGTGAAGAAGACTGTTGGATGTTGGAAAAAACTCTTCTCCACTGAAAATATGACAACATGGACTTGGAATAACACTGCGAGTGCTCCACATTTTCAAATTTCAAACTAAATTACCATTCAAGATGAGAGGTAAGATGCATACATAACTTTACTGTGAGATTCTACTTTACCTTTAAAAAAAAAAAAAAGAAGAACCTAAAGAGACAGAAGTAAGAAGTCACTTACTCCAACACCTTTGTTTTACAGATGAAAGAGCCAAGGGCCAGGGGTTAAAGGACCTGCTTCTAGGCTCAGGTTCTCTTTCCACTATAGCAGGCCAGCAAACTCCAGCATCTGTTTTTGTCAACAGTTTTACTGGGACACAGCCCACCTGTATGCCCATGTCGCCTCTATGGCTGCTTTCGCATCACAAGAGACCACGTAGCCTAGTAAGTATTTTTACTATCTGGTCCTTTACAGCACAAGCTCACCCACCCTGGCACTAAAGCATCCTGCCTCCTAAAATATCTGAGTATTAAGCTGGGTATTAAACTCTCCACGCCCAGATAGAAAGTTAATGAGGAGTTGGCTTAATTAACTGCTACAGATGAGCAATAAATGGTGTCATCAAGACGAGAAACCACTCTGAGACAGCTTGGATAACCCACGGCCAGGCACTCAAGTGTGTCTGCCTTTACGTGTGTCCATTTACATACAGGAATAAATACATCAACATCATTTCAGGACAAAGTCGGGACTTGCACTAATCCCGTCAACTTACTGCTTTTCTCTCAGTCTCTCATACGTTTCCATGTCTGGTTTGATCTGTTTGGTCAGCCGATGATACTGGCGAAGCTGGGCAGCAGCATAATCTAAAAATAAAAGGAGAATCAGAAATGATATATTTCCTTGTTTGGTCACTACTATTCAAAGAAAAAATCAAAATTATTATTAGTAATATATGCACAAGACAATAATCTACGCATAGGTTCTATCCTGAAGATGCTGATAACACAGGCTTCAATTTTACCACAACAAATACAAGGATCCAACTGAGAACAGCCTTTTTTACTTCTGCCCTATGAGATATATTTGCATTTTTCTTGGGAGTAAGCCTCTCAGAGAACATTCCATGAAGCAGCATATCCTTTCTTAAAACCAGAAAAACTTGAAGGCAATGCTTATCCACCAGCCCCATTCAATAAAGTAAAGGTCAGTTTTACCTGAAAATCCCAGATCGGGGTTTTTCCTCCTTTTCTTCCTCTCCCATCTTTCTGCATCTTCTGCACTGATCTCTAACAATTTCACTTTCTCATAGTCTTCCCCTCTTGCTGCACATTCCTAAAAAGCAGGGGGGGGGAAAAAAAAAGCCTAATGCAATTATTTGATCTATTTTAAATAAAGACTGAATAAAAATATCAAGCAGTACATTAAAAATAGCCAGGAAATTTGGAAATCTGCTCTGGTATATATGGAGTATTTCAATCTAAAAAATAATACTTTTTCAACATTTATCAGGACTCAGACCCTCTTTTAATTGTTTTATATGCACTGGCTCATTTATTTCATAATTAATCTCAAACAATTATCACAGTCCCCATTTTACAGAGGAGAAAACACTGGCACAGAGAGGTTAAATTACTCGTCCAAAGGGTCTGCGGCTGGTAAAAAGCATTTTCTTCTGTCTCAATACAACAGAACGACTGAATAAACCACTTATGAAAACAGCAGAATAGTTCCTAACCTTTTTCTTTTCTTCTTCTTGTAGTTCCCACTCCAAACGAGCTTTTTTGGCTTCCCAATTTGCAGGTAACTTAAGTCTTTTATCTTCTTCAACAACTTCCTGGTGATTTAATTTACGAGCTTCATTCTAAAACCATAAACACAAAAAGACTGTCTGCTGAAACTAGGAAATAAATCCAAACAAATCCTTCCTTCTTTGAGGAAGGTCAGGCAAGACACATTAACAAGGGGACTCCATGTTATCCTAAAATCAAGAGCGCCATCAAAGAATTTTAAGCAGGAACAGCCTAATTAGGTCTGCATTTGTATACAGTCAAGAAATGTGCTGGACTGCACTGGTTTGCTGATTCAGATGCCTGGGGGTTAAAGTCAGCTCTGTCTCCATCTACCTGTGTGGTCCCTGTAAGCAGGTTCCTTACAGTTGGACAGAACAAGGTTTCACAAAATGCAGAAGGCAAACTACAGCGGTACTTATGTAGACTTTAGACAGCAGGAAATAACATTACATCTCATGATGAGAAAAATATTCTACTTTCAATTCCCTTAATCCTAATTCAAGGAAGAAGCCTCAATCTGGGGCTAGGGGCCTTAATACCTATCTCAGTACGTAGGTATTAAACCTTTCCCAAGTCCCCCCTCCTCTTTAAATATTTTAACTTTACATTATGGCAAATGAAAGGCATTTTCCGGAGTTCCTGTCGTGGCTCAGTGGTTAACAAATCTGACTAGGAACCATGAAGTTGCGGGTTCGATCCCTGGCCTTGCTCAGTGGGTTAGGGATCCAGCGTTGCCATGAGCTGTGGTGTAGGTTGCAGACGCAGCTTGGGTCCCGGGTTGCTGGGGCTGTGGCATAGGCTGGCGGCTACAGGTCCGATTAGACCCCTAGCCTGGGAACCTCCACATGCCCTGGGAGCGGCCCAAGAAAATGGCAGAAAGACAAAAAAAAGAAAAAGAAAAAGAAAGGCATTTTCCATTTAACTTGCTGTATGAGGAGTCTATTTTAAAATAACCTTAACTGCATAAAGCAAAATGAGTATACCATCTTAAGGACAACTTAAGTTAGATGTTTCTTGGGTCACAGGTTGCTGGCAGTTAGTCCAGGAAGACATGTCTCTTAATTTCCAACCACATGTTCTTTACACACTCCCGAGTAAATATTTAAGCCTGTTTTATTCTTTATTAAATTTTTCTAGGTAAAGAGAGAGATTCTTCTCAATAACCATCACTCACTCTCTTGGCTCTGGCAATGCCCTCCAGTTGAAAAGACACATGTAGTCAAAGGGGTGTGTGTGTTGCACTCAAGGAAACAGCAAACCATGGAGAACTGTAGGCATTTCAGTGAGAGGATGTTAGGAGGAGCTATTTTCAGGGTTTGAGTTTGTATCGGGTGACTAGGAGGACAAGGTTTAAAGACGCATGGCTCTGCTCTGAATCAGGCACTGTAAGAAAGCCAGGGCATTCTATGATTGGTATCTTTAGTTTTCATATAGGAGCCAAGGTAACTGAGTGAGACTAGTTGTACTTGTCACTGGTGTTAGCAGAAGAAGGTGCTGTGTGGTCATTTCTGTGGTTGGCACAGTCTTGTTTTTGTTACACTCTGATAGAGTGATGTTGGGAGTTTTATGAAACCATGGCAAAGCTGTCAGGCCACTGAGTTGAAACAGTCAAGAAATGCTTTTTTGTTTCTTGGCTCCAACTGTAGCCAATTGTGTGCTGGACTCCTATCTCAGATATGAATTCTCTTCCATTGCATTTCTTCCCTTTGTGTACATATTTTGGTTTTGTTTCTGTCTTTTTGCCATTTCTAGGGCCGCTCCCGCGGCATATGGAGGTTTCCAGGCTAGGGGGTAGAATCGGAGAAGTAGCTGCTGGCCTATGCCACAGCCACAGAAACGCTGGATCCGAGCCATGTCTGCAACCTACACCACAGCTCAGGGCAACGCCAGATCCTTAACCCACTGAGCAAGGGCAGGGATCGAACTCACAACCTCTTGGTTCCTAAACAGATTTGTTAACCACTGAGCCACAATGGGAACTCCGCCTTTGTGTAAATATTTTGGACATTTCATTTTTCTGTTAATATCTTACTCATCTTTCAAGCAGTAGTTTAGGTGTCATCTCTTATAGGAGGCACTCGCTGGGGTCCCCCAAACTGCAACAATATCTCCTCCTCTGCACTCCCAAGGTTCTTTGTTCCTATCTCAATTTTACAATATACATTTTTTTAACAATATTTACAATATAATTTTTTAACAACAGTGTAATTTCTAGCCAGAAAATTCTCTCCTCGACTTAAGAACAGAGGCCTTATCTTACTCATCTGGTTCCCCACCAACTAGCTGAACTACTGACCCTACAGACTTTCCGAGATTTGCTGAGTACTTTTCAATGCAGCGGCAACCAACTCTTACTAACATGGACGAGTTTCTTCCATATATATTTCCCTAGATAAAATGAAGTTTATACAAATCACACAACAGGGAGGTTGTTAGTAAGATAAACGCCCAAACCAGCCCAACTAAGTTAAAACAGATGTGGGTGGGAGGAGGGCTAGAGAGAGCATGTCCCTTTCCAAGTGACTCCAATGTACTGCCAGGGTTGAGAACTACCGGAACGGAACTTTTATCCTGCCCTGCGGGCCTGTCACACGCGCTGGCGCGGCCTCCTCGTCCCTCCAGAAACGCGCACGGGCCCGGCCGGGTAAAAGGTCTCAGCTGGCCTCTCTGGCTACTCACCCGCTTCAGATGCAGTTCCCGGAATTTGCGCAGTCTCTGTTCGCGCTTCTGGGCGGCTAGCTCCTCGGGCCCCAGTGGGGGCTGCTGCTCTTCTGCGCCGTTCCCCGACACCTACAGCGAGGAGGACAGGCTAGAGTGGGGCCAGTTCGACTTCTTCCCGGAAGGCCCAAGCGATTCCCCACAAGTCCCACCAGGCCGGAAGCTCAGAGCCGACCCAGACCCCACAGTAGCTGTACTTTCCTAGCCTGAAACACAAGCATCTCCTCCACCTCTCGCCCTTGCCGTCCACCGGCGCCCTCACCAACTAAAACCCCTGGGTAAGGCCGGCGTCACTTACCTTCTCGACCAGAGTAGCAGCCGCCATTACAGCCTTTCCTTCCCCACTTCCGGCAACAACTAGGAGCACTTCCGCCAGCCTTTGGACTGCCGCGTCAGTACAGGTTAGTAACTAGCGTAAGTCCCGCCCCTTCCGGGAAGCCTCAGGCAATTGGGACGAATCTTTGCCTCTTTCAGACGTGAGAGGTTTTCTATTGGGCAAGGCCTTGCGCAGCCGCAAAAGGCCAGGGGACGGGGAGGGGCGAGTTGGAAAAGGGTGTGAAGTGTTGCGGAAAGATTGATTGGGTAGGAATGGCCTCATGGGGGCACGGTGCAAAGTCGCCTCAACTGTGTACTGTACTCTTCAACGGAAAGGGCTTTCCCTTTAGCGCTTAGCTTCCGTGTCACCTCCTCCGAAGCAGGTCTTCCCTGACGACGCTGTTTCGCGTAGGCCCTAGGGACTGTCATATGGCAGTATTTTAAGATATTTTTCTCATCTGTTCTTTTTTCTTTTCCCCCAACGTTATAAACTGCAGGAGAGCAGGGCCTGTCCCGTCCTGTTCCTTCTTCCGTGCCTAGCAGGGAGACTGAGCCAGAATTAATAAGAGTTGAAGATATTAATATAATTCGGTAAGATTCTGGAAACAGGAGGAATATATGAAAATATTTTTTCTTCACTAAAACTTAATTAGAGGTGGAAATGAAAAAGTAATCCTCCAAATGAAAAGATACCTAGATATAAGATTTGAATGATAGCCGGAAGAAAGAAATGAAATAATTTGAAATACAGAAAGTTAAATTTCCAGGGAGTTCCCGCCGTGGCGCACTAGGAACCATGAGGTTGCGGGTTCGTTCCCTGGCCTTGCTCAGTGGGTTAAGGATCCGGCATTGCCGTGAGCTGTGGTGTGGGGCGCAGATACAGCTCGGATCCTGCGTTGCTGTGGCTCTGGCGTAGGCTGGTGGCTACAGCTCCGATTAGACCCTTAGCCTGGGAACCTCCATATGCCGTAGGAGCGGCTCAAGAAAATGCAAAAAGACAGAAGAAGAAAAAAAGTTAAATTTCCATTAATAATGAAGGGATTTCTGATTGGAAGACAAAATATAAACATAATAGTACAAGGGTATCTCAAGTATAAATGTGATGTTATTCTGTCAGAATCTCAGTGGATTATTTTGTTTTTTGGAACTGGAAAATACCATGAAAAAAATCTTTAAGTTCGGAGTTCCCGTCGTGGCTCAGAGGTTAACGAACCCAACTAGTATCCATGAGGACATGGGTTCGATCCCTGGCCTCACTCAGTGGGTTAAGGATCTGGTGTTGCCGTGAGCTGTGGTATAGGCCAGCAGCTGTAACTCCGATTGGACCCCTAGCCTGGGAACCTCCAATGCCTTGGGTGTGGCCCTAAAAAAAAAACAAAACAACCAACAACAAAACAAATATTGCAGGTAGTATTAATGACCAGGGTTCTTAGACTATGTAATCAGTAGAAATTGATAAGAGGTCAGATGAGAAATCCAGGCATGACTTTTATTAGGATTTGTACTGCAGCAGGAAGGAGTGAAAACGAGAAATAGGTGCCCTTGCTTGTTCCCTGAGGGGGACAGGGAGCTGGTCCTTTATTTGGGGTGAGGGTAGGAGCTGATCCATGTGTCCCGCAGAAGGGGCTGCCTAGGTGGTTGGCCCAGCCCCTTGGTGGTGCTGTGTGCAGGGATCATGCACAGTACTCTGCTTTTGCTCCCAGCACCTCAGAAGTGGCAGTTGAGTTTTTGGTCTTTTTGTATCTTGTTCACAATTTGCCCCAGTTATTTTTAATCCTCTATAGTTTCTTTGTATGCTGTTGCTCAAAGAGACGTCCAGGTGCAAGCACTGCACCAGGAGGTCTCAGGTTTCAGTTCCCTAGCCTAGGAACCTCCATATGCTGCTAAGGCGCTAAAAAGACAAAAACAAAAACAAAAACAAAAATTGTTTCAGTTTTTTGTAAAAGAAAAAAATTGGAAACAACTCATATCTGTCAATAGAAGACTGCTTAAATACATTATGGTACATTCAGTGGAACACGGTGAAGCTGTAAAAAGGAACAAGGCAGCTCTCTGTATAATAATTTGGAAAAATGTCCAAAATATACTAAGTGAAAAATGCAAGGTACATAGCATAGTTATATAGTTATAGTATGCCACATTTAAGGGACAATGGACAGGGTTAGGGTTACTAGGAATATATTTTTGTTTGCAAGGGGCTAATATAAGTGATTTATTTGTGGGGAGTTACTATATGTGTGTGTGTTTATATATATACATATATAAAATATTTTGAACCATATTATATTTCCAACTCCAAAATTAAAAGTTAATTTTAAATTTTTTATAGAAATAGCCAGGGAATGTGCTTGAGCTCATCAGATCTCAGAAGCTAAGCAGGGTCAGGCCTGGTTAGAACTTGAATGGAAGAAATAGCCAGGGGTATTTTGGGGGGGGGGGGGGAAATGAAAAGAGATTTGTCTTACCAGGAATTAAAACCTAATAAAAGTCTTCAGACAAAAATTTTAAAATGCACAGAAAATGACACATAAATCAAGTGGAACAGAATTGAAGGTTCACAAGTGGATTTAGTGGGAAAGTGATACTTTTTTTTTTTTTGGCTTTTTGCCTTTTCTAGGGCTGCTTCCCTCGGCACATGGAGGTTCCCAAGCTAGGGATCCAATTGGAGCTGTAGCCACTGGCCTGCGCCAGAACCACAGCAACGTGGGATCCGAGGTGCATTTGCGACCTACACCACAGCTCACGGCAATGCCGGATCCTTAACCCACTGAGCAAGGCCAAGGATCGAACCTATAACCTCATGGTTCCTAATCGGATTCGTTAACCACTGAGCCACGATGGGAACTCCAGAAGTGATACCTTTTAGAATAGAATAGTGCTTGCTTGCATGATTGGCTGAAATCTGGACAAAATAAAATTGGATTTCTATCTCACAGAAGAGGGAAAACTAATATCAACAGTAAGGATGTGAAAAAACAATTGCATGTGGTTGTACCTCTCTCAAATTGGCAAAAAATAAAAAGACCGATACAAATAATAGAGAAGATTCCAGAAACCTGCACTTCTAAGCATTGCTGGTAGGAATGGGAATTTCTACCTTTAAGAAAAGTCAATCAGGAGTTCCCGTCGTGGCTCAGTGGTTAACGAATCCGACTAGGAACCATGAGGTTGCGGGTTCGATCCCTGGCCTTGCTCAGTGGGCGTTGCCATGAGCTGTGGTGTAGGTCACAGATGCGACGTTGCTGTGGTTCTGGTGTAGGCCAGCAGCTACAGCTCTGATTGGACCCCTAGCCTGGGAACCTACATGTGCCGAGGCAGCGGCCCTAGAAAAGGCAAAAAGACAAAAAAAAAGAAAGAAAAAAAAAGTCAGTAATATTTATTAAAATTGTAATTACGGAGGTCCCATCGTGGCGCAGTGGTTAATGAATCTGACTAGGAACCATGAGGTTGCAGGTTCCATCCCTGCCCTTGCTCAGTGGGTTAAGGATCTGGCATTGCCATGAGCTGTGGTGTAGGTTGCAGACACAGCTCAGGGGAAAAAAGCCAGAAATTAGGAAACTTGGGTTCTTGGCCTAACTCTTCCAGTAACTGTGACCTAAAACTTTCTGAACTTCATAGACAGTAGGGAAATGAGGATACCACCTTCATGATTTATACCATAAGTGTGACCATTTGTCCATTTTTCAGTGTTTTTTTAAATTACTATTTAAATGTAATATTACTATTTAATGTGGGAATTTTAAATTTTAATCTCTTTTTACTCTCTAGGTTCTCTTTCCATTTGTTTTTTTTTGTTTGTTTGTTTGTTTCTACAGTTTTGTGAGCTTTAGTTTTGGGTTCAGAGGGTGGGAAGGGGAGTTTACTAGGTTGGGGAAAAAAAAAAAAAATTTTTTTTTTCCTGTAGTTTCACACAGTCTGGGTTTGAATTCCGATGCATTCTGGTGGTGTCTCCTACCCTCTGTTTTTGTTTGTTTGTCTTTTGGGGGGCCCACCCACAGCATATGGAAATTCTCAGGCTAGGGTCAAATTAAAGCTGCACCTGATGGCCTACACCACAGCCACAGCAATGCTGGATCTGGATCTGAGCCACATCTTTGATCCACACCACAGCTTGCAGCAATGCCAGATCCTTAATCCACTGAACAAGGCCAGGGATCAAACCCGCATCCTCATGGATACTAGTTGGGTTCTTAACCTACTGATACACAGCAGGAACTCCTCCTATCCTGTTTTTAAAGGGAGATTAAAGGACGTGTTAAGATAGGTGTTTTGAGAGGTGTTAAAGCCATTAGTCACTGAAACTTTGTCTAAAACTCAATCTGAATTAAAAGAGGAATGAAAATGGTGACTCAGTATGTGAGTCAGTGTCATTCGCCAATACCTAAAATCCTCTCAAGTTTCTCTGTACAGTGGAACTTGTACTTTGGGAAATGCTCTTTCAGTCCAGTCCTAAGAGATTTATGTCACACAGCCAGGGAATAGTCAAATCAGTATATTTTTTTTTGCCCTACTTTTTTTGCTTTTTAGGGCTGCACCCACAGCAATATGGAAGTTCACCAGCTCGGGGTCGAAGCAGAGCTACAGCTGCCAGCCTACACCACAGCCACAGCAACACAGGATCTGAACCACGTTTGTGACCTACACCACAACCACACAGGATCTGAACCACGTTTGTGACCTACACCACAGCCCACGGCAATGTTGGATCCTTAACCCACTGAGGGAGGTCAGGGATTGAACCTGAAACCTCATGGTGTACTAGGCTGATTTGTTTCTGATGCACCGCAATGGAACTCCCCGTTTCAGGCCTTCTTACTCCCAAATTATTGCTCTTTCCATCTTGACCACACGGTTCCTTGGATGCAGTAAGAAACCTTAGAAGTATAGGTTTGGGTGTCTGTCGGATCTCCTCCCGCTACATGAAATCTCCCCAGTACACACACACACACGCAGTGTGGTGCCCTTCCTTTCAGGGTAAGATCCTTAAGTCCATTTTGGGTGGCCTACCATGTAACAAGAGAAGTAACATCTATTTGGACTTGTTTCCATACTTTTGCTGACAGACTTTATGTGTCCTGGTGGTAGAATGAAGCTCAAAAATTAAATCACCAGGAAATTATGGAGGAAGATAAAAGACCTAAATTACCTGCAAACTGGAAGCTAAAAGAGCTTGTTTGGAATGGGAATTGCAAGAAGAAAAAAAGTAAGTTTGGAATTCCCGCCATGGTGCAGCGGAAACAAATCTGACTAGGAACCATGAGGTTGCAGGTTCGATCCCTGGCCTTGCTCAGTGGGTTAAGGATCTGGTGTTGCCGTGAGCTGTGGTGTAGATCACAGACGCGGCTTGTGGCTGTGGTGTAAGCTGGCAGCTGTAGCTATTAGACCCCTAGCCTGAGAATCTCCATATGCCGCAAGTGCAGCCCTAAGAAGCAAAAAAAAAAAAAAATACAGCTGAAATTTAACAAAACTTGGAAAAAGGAACTGCTGTCTAATCTCCTTTGGGAACTGTTTTGACTGCCAAATTGTATCAGTAAATCAGGACTCTCATAATTTGTAAAGTATTCTACAAATGTCTTTGTATTTTCATACATATTATTCACTTTTAGGAAAATGTCCTGTTTTTGTTTAAAGTGTGTGCTTAATGTTTGCACTCTGTTAGGGTTAAAATTCTTAGTTACAGGAGTTCCCATCATGGCTCAGTGGTTAACAAATCCGACTAGGAACCATGAGGTTGCAGGTTCCATCCCTGGCCTCGCTCAGTGGGTTAAGGATCTGGCGTTGCCATGAGCTGTGGTGTAGGTTGCAGACTTGGCTCAGATCCCGCATTGCTGTGGCTCAGGTGTAGGCTGGCAGCTACAGCTCTGACTAGACCCCTAGCCTGGGAACCTCCATACATCCTGGGAATGGCCCTAGAAGTGGCAAAAGATAAAAAAAACAAAACAAAACTTAGATACAAACATAAGTCATCCTGCTGAAGGTTGTCATACATTTGACTTGACCTAGAATTGAACTTGGGAGCGTCAGAGGTTGGATGCTAAATTGGCACTAATTTTTCTTGTAAGCTATGGTTAGGAGTGAAAGGAAGGTAACAATGGCTACTAGAAATTCACCCTAGCCCCTCCCCCCAGAAGAATTCCCAATTAACTGGTGCTTATCTGTCCCATATTCCACCCCACGGCCCAGGTGCATTTATGGAGTAAGCATAGAGGATAGGAGACTGACACTCCAATGGCATTTTTTAATTTTTTTTATTGTATTTACATTGTTCTGTCAATTTCTGCTGTACATCCAGTGGCATTTTATAAATACCATGCTCTCCTTCAAAAAGCAGATATTCCTTGGAAGAAAGTAGGTTAAAACATTTGCTCTATTTTTTCCTTTTCCTTTTTTTTTAAGCTTTTCAGGGCCACACCCACAGCACATGGAGGTTCCCAGGCTAGGGGTCGAATCTAGAGCTACTGCAGCTGCTGGCCTACACCACAGCCACAGCAACATGGGATCTGAGCTATACATCTGCAACCCACACCACAGCTCATGGCAACGCCAGATCCTTAACCCACTGAGTGAGGCGAGGGTAGTGGTAAAAGCCACTAATTCAAACAAGCAATACTGTTAAGTGCTTGTAACAAGAAAGTTTGATTTTGTAGAGCTGAAGCAAGTGCTAGGTCAAATTTAACAGCAGCTCTATCCAATACAATGTTCTATGATAGAGATTATCTGCTCTTCCTACTAAGTGGTTACTTAAAATTCAATTCCTCAAGCCTAATCACTGCTCAAGTGGTCAGTAGCCTCATGTGGCTAGTGGCTGTCTTAATGGAAAGTGCAGGTAAAATGCTGGACAGCACAGCTTTAGTTTCCCTGAGTTAGTTATGTGTTGTTCTGCCACTAATATCATGCTCATTCTATCCTCTAACCTTGTTATTCCTGCCCACTAGGAAGTCTACTTCAAAATTTTCTAAACTTAATTAAAACTTCATGTTCTTGGTCTACTAGGATTTTTATTTTTTGCTTAGGTTTTAGTAAGACATGCTCTATTGCTAAGGCCTAGCACATAGGCACAGTAAATTCATTAAGCTCGCCTCTTATGTTTAATTCAAACACTTGATCTATTAAAGTCAAACAGCAGAGGCCATCTAAATATTTCTAATTTTTTTTTTTTCTTTTTGTCTTTTTGCCATTTCTTGGGCTGCTCCCGTGGCATATGGAGGTTTCTAGGCTAGGGGTCGAATCAGAGCTGTAGCCACCGGCCTGTACCAGAGCCACAGAGCCACAGCAACTCAGGATCCGAGCCGCGTCTGCAACCTACACCACACCTCATGGCAACACCAGATCCTTAACCCACTGAGCAAGGCCAGGGAGCGAACCCGCAAGCTCATGGTTCCTAGTCGGATTTGTTAACCACTGAGCCACGATGGGAACTCCTTAGAATAAACTCTTTAAAGCATAATGAAAAAAATGCAACTAAACCTCAGACTTTACAGCTCAATGAAACATTCCCTTTCAGCCCCTTTGAAAGCTCATTTCTTTCAAAACTAAATAAAAACCCATTATCTAAAATTTACACAATAAACAGACTAAAAGCATCAAAATGCATTTTATTAACAAAATATATATAAACACAGTTAAATTACTGTTTTAAAATTTTCTTTTCTACATAGACAATCTGTATTATATAAAACATTTACAAGTATACATATAAGAACCCCACCTGTGCATAACCTCTGGTCCATTTGTGCTATATCCTATCTGCAAGAGAAATCTAAAATGTTAATATTTACACATTAAGTATTTACATCTTGTGTCATTTATCACTGCAACAATTACCAGTGAATGGTGCACCGAAACAGAATAATGCTAGAAACACAAACTTGCAAGAAAGTGCGCATTAGGCAACTTTAACCACTGGTTTGCCTTTTTTTAGACAGGTATCCAAAGTCCATATGGACTCTTCTTCTTATCTATCTTTGGAGTTCCTGAAGAGGTCTCTTCAGCAGTAGCTTTAGCTGATTTCTGAAGCACTGGCTTTGCTACAGAATTCTGTAAAAGAACAAATTCTTAAGTTAGCTTCCCAAACACATACTTAAAACACTTGCTTTTTACATAATACATTAAATAAGTCCATTTAAGATTAGAACTTAATTCTGAGTGGTCAATGTTTAGATATACTTACATCAGAGCTAAAAGCTATGCTTTTTTGCTGGGAAGACTTTCCACTGGGATTTTTAGTTCCATTTTCTGTCAACTTTTCTGACAGCTAGAGAGATAAGAAAAAGTGAATTAAAAAAAAAAATTCCCTTGGGTTTATAGAACTGTATAAAAAACAGCCCAAATATATTATAAACTTGATTGTAGAAACACAAATCAACTTTGATTTAACCAAATAATTTATAGCCTAAAATAAACAACATAATACTCTTTTGAGTTTTCCCCATAGCAAAATAAATTCAATGATAGGCTTAAAACACTCTTCCCCATAAAGCGGTATTATATCCCTCAAAACAAACTCAAACAACTTTGAACATAAAGTTATACCAGAAAATACCTAGTTTCAAGATCTGGGGCATGTGTCAGTCCAGTTGGGAATCTAATGGTCTGAAAAAGCAACTCAACTAAGATATTATTTGTCCATCACCAGTATTTTATGCAAACCCACATCTGGGTCTGATTGACAAAGATAACCCATCTTTCCTGTTAACTGAGTCTGTCAATTCCTAACTACCTTAAACCTTTAAATGAATTTTGTGCTGCACATTTCTGGAGAATTATAATAAACTTATCTGCAAGTGAAGCAGGCCTCTTCTTCTGTAATCTCTCAAAACATCTGGAATATATTGCATATATTATGAAAGGGACACCTATATCAGATGCCCCACCATTACAAAGTATACTTTCATTTAGTTTAAAAATTGTCTTTAGTATCTTATCCAAATAGTACCTGTCCCCACTTCTAGCATGCACATTGATCTACCAAAAAACTAAACTTTCAGTGTGTCGACATAAACTTCAAATTAGTTAAACCTCTGATGCTTTTGCCCATGTATCAATTACCAACAGATTTTCTTCATCAATGTCTGGAGACCACATTCATGATTTCTATAAGACAGAAATAAAGCAAATAAACTATACTGTATGTTGAGTACAGAATCTGTGGGAACTTAATGCTGCAAATGAAAGCTATAGATAAATACTCTGTAAAAGCTAGCTAGAAAAACTTGATAACTATATAAAATCATCAAAGTACCAGCTATAATTACACAAGTAATGCTATGTCAACTAAGAAGAAAGTTTATGTCTCCCATTTTCATGGGGGAGACTTTGTCTAGTATTGTCAGACCTGTTATTTTAACAAATTATATTTAGCTAGCTTTTCCAAGGAGCAGTCTAGGGCAAATAGTAATAATAAAAAAGCTAATCAGCTCTTTCTGGCAGTAATTTTCTGAAGATTTTATTCGGATGAACCTAAACTACTTACCTCAGTCTTTGCACCGTTCAGGACAGCTGTTCCAGAGTTTGTTTCTTTAAATACAGAAACAGTTCTGAGACTAGCTGGCAAGTCGAAGTTGGTTGTTCCTAAAGCTTTCGCTGCATTGGCTTTTGCTATTTCTAACAGCTCCATCCGATCTGCAAAATAAACACAAAATGTTCATTAATCCTGTATTATTACCCAAGAAGGCTCAGAATCACAAAATATGTGATTTTTTAAAAACTGGTAATATAAAGACGTTTAATGCATCTCCATGTGTAAGATACATCTCTGTTCGTGGAAATAAAGCTCCCTTCCTATTTTATGGAGAAAAATAAATATGCCCGAACAACTAACAATTAACAGCCCGGGGTGGGTAAATAATTGAGTCACTAAGAGTTTGAAGGCTCCACCAAGAACTGCCCTTCACTCTGAGCCAGTTAACACAGTTGACAATCCCATGGGGAAAGAATGCCGTCCATTTTAAACTGGGCGTCAACTATAACGTAGCGAATAACCTGCTAAAGCCTCCCTCGACGACTCACCTTTTTCACTCAAACGAAAGGGGGTTGGGCTCCGAGACCTGGTCCGGGATCGGCTTCTCCAGCTTCTGCGGTGCTCGGTGCGGCCGAAGCCATAGTAGCGGCGGCCCCGTGCGATGGTGTAGGCCCTCGGGTAATACGAGCGGCCGCGGGAGCGGCTGCGGGAGCGGCTGCGGGAGCGGCTGCGGGAGCGGCTGCGGGAGCGGTCGGGCCTCCTGGAGGATCCGTAGCGCCTCTCTCGGAACCGGCGGCTGCGGGACCGCGAGTGGCTGCGCGAGTAGGACCTCGAGTAGCGCCGGTATCTCCTCTGGTGGCGCCTTCGAGAGCGCGACCCCGACCGGCTCCTTCGCCGGGATGGGCTCCGGCTGCGGTTCCGGGACCACATCCGGCTCGAGACGCTGGACCGGGACGGAGAGCGGCTCCCGGACGCCGAGGACGGGCGGCTGGACCCGCCCGACCGCGACGACGAAGGGGAGGCCTTGTGAGGCGAGCCTGGCCACAGATCGTTCACGTAGTTGGACATCTCGGTCGGTGGCTTCGGAGTTATTTTGTCTTCGAGAACCCCTTCCCGAAAACTCACTTCCTAAAAACAAACGAGTGGGGGAAAACCACAAAATAAGTGAGGTCCCGGAAGTGAGCCGCGCCGCCCGCCAGAGGCCTTCCCGCCACCGTCCCTGCCCGGCGGGGCCCGAACTGGCCGCGCGGTGCACGCCTTGAGGTACCTGCGGGACCCACCCGGTCACCGGAAAACCCACCAAAAGCCGTCGACGCCTCACTCGAGGAGAGAAAGACCCAACAGACGCCTTTCTGCCGAAACCAAGCACCAAGAGAGGCTTTTTTGCAGCTGCTCTCGGAAACGCGGAGCCTCAAACTCTACCTCCGACGTCCCGAGAAGAACTGAGCGGTGCGCTTGCTAACGCGTCGAAAATACCAGTAGCTGGCGCCTGGCGCATGCGCAAAGATGTTGGCGCGGTGGGCGTGGCCGCACTCTGTCCAACTGCCGCTCTCCTCTCTCTCTTAGCCCCATCCTCCGCCTTGCCCACAGGCCTCCGAGATGCACAATTGCACAGATTGGGTTGCGATGGGTGTATCCTGTGGCTGATTGGTTTTTCTCCACCGGACCTGGTTGGGGGTGAGGACCCTCCTTACAGTGGACACCGGACCTTGAGACTGTCTGCCCCGAAGATCCTGAATAGGTCATTGCCTCTACTTCTGGGGAGCTGCGGGCTGGGGCTGTGCCTCCTTGGACCCTTCCTGATGACTTCCTCCGGAGGGGTGTGCAGCCCGCTGCGGGGGTGGAAGAGAGTGACCGGGTCCGATCTCGCCCGGCAGCGGGACAGCGCCTTCTCCGCAAAGTCACAGATTGTCTGTCAGTGCATTATCTTAGAAAACTTTTTTTTCACTCCCCAGTTTTGGCTAGAAAAAGTAAGAAAGGTGCAGGAAGAATGCAAGGACACACATAGTTGACCTTTAATCTAGGGATTGAGAATGACATTTTTTTTTTTTTCTTTTTTAGAGGTTCCCAGGCTATGGGACCAATCGGAGCTACAGCTGCTGGCCTACCCCGCAGCCATAGCAACATCAGATCCAAGCTAGGTCTGCAACCTACACCACAGCTCAAGGCAACATCGGATCCTTACCCCACTGAGCGAGGCTAGGGATCTAGCCTGCAACCTCATGGTTCCTAGTGGGTTCATTTCCACTGCGCTATTATGGCAACTGCCAGAATGACTTCTGAGGTGTCTATTCCAAGGACTGTGCTTGGTGTCAGGAATTAAACAATGGTGACTATTTTATTTCCAGAGATTTATAAAGTAGACTACATTCCAAACAAACTTATGGTTGGTAATAAATTATGACAATTGCCTTGAAATATGTTTTCACTGGATGAACTAACCACTTCACCACTTCCGTATGGAGAGTTAGTTTTTCTCTGAGCTTCTTTGCTAGTCAAGAATGGTATTTTTTACAGAAGCCACTTTCTTTGGCAGAGATAACAAAATCACTTATCCTGGATTATACAAAGTGGGCCCAATCTAATCACAGGAGAGATTCAAAGCATGAGAAGGATTCCACACCTTATTTTGTTGTACAGAAATTAACACAACGTTGTAAATCAACTATATGTCAATGAAAAAAAGTATTTTATGACTGCACCTGCAGCATATGGAAGTTCCCCAGCCATGACTGAATCTGAGCCACAGGTATGACCTATGCCACAGCTGTGGCAAAAAACAGATCTTTTAACCCACTGCACTGGGCAGGGGATCAAACCTGAACCTCAATAGTGACCCAATCCACTACAGTCAGATTGTTAACCCACCGCACCCTAATGGAACGCCAATACATTTTTAAAAACTAAAAAAAAAAGTCGGAGTTCCCCGTTGTGGCTCAGTGGTTAACAAATCCGACTAGGAACCATGAGGTTGCAGGGTCGATCCCTGGCCTTGCTCAGTGGGGTAAGGATCCGGTGTTGCCGTGAGCTGTGGTGTAGCTCAAAGTCAAGGCTCGGATCCCGAGTTGTTGTGGCTGTGGTGTAGGCTGGCAGCAACAGCTTGGAATTGGACCCCTAGCCTGGGAACCTCCATATGCTGTGGGTGGGGCCCTAGGAAAGACCAAAAAAAAAAAAAAAGTGACATTTATGGGCCCAGTCTAATCACAGGAGAACGTCAAAGCATGTGAAGGATTCCACACCTTATTGCTGCTTCTGAAATGTTACCTCGAGTATCTACAAGGACACTAGAGAGGACTCTAGAATCTAAGGATAGCTACCAGCTGACAGCACCAGGGAAAGAGATCTCAATCCTACAACTGCACAAAACTGAATTCCACCAACATCTGGATGAGCAAGGTATTGGGGATTCTCCCATAGGCCTCCAAAAAGAACACAGCCCTGCTGACACCGTGACTTTAGCCCAGTGAGACATCTCATTTATAGAACTGTAAGATAATAAATTAGGGTTGATTTAAGCCTAAGTTTGTGGCAACTTGTTACTGAAGCAATAGAAAACTAATACATTCACTAAAATGTATAGCTTTCCCCACCTCACCACCCCACACCCAGGGCAAGCAGAAGTTTCCAGGCCAAGGATGGAACCTGTGCCACAGCAGTAACCAGAGCCACAGCAATGACAATGTCAGATCCTTAACCCACTGAGCCACCAGGGAACTCCTAGAATTTATAGCTTTTTTTCAAACACATCTTAACTTGTCTTGTTAGGTATATTCTGAAATATTTTGATGGTATTTATAGATTGTGAATAGGATCCTTTTTGTTAAACGTTCACTTCATGTGGTTTTTTAATATTATTCAATGAATTTGTTACATTTATAGTTGTTAATGCATTAACTATGTTATTCTATAAACAGCTCCATTACGTTCTAAGGATACCCCCTTTGATATTACAGAGAAGATAATCTTGTCATTACCTATGCCTGTCCCTGCCCACTAATCTTGTTAATCCCATCAATAATACTCTCCTCACCTTCCTTAATAAAAAGATATGGGCTGGAGCCTAGGTGCCTTTGTTCTGGGAACAGAGTGCCTCCTGGTCCCCCACTTTCTAAATGTAAGAGTCTTGTGTGTTCTGTTATACCACGCCGTCCCTCTTCCAGGATTCCCCGTTTCCCTGCAGCGCCAGACACGGCACCCCAGAAAGGTTTTGAAAGCTATACAACATGTAGCTGAGTTTTTATATCCAATAGGAAAGATATTTTTTTGTTTGATAGGTAAATTCAACTCACTGACATTTATTGGAATAACTGCAATATTGATCCTATCTCTTCCATTGATGCCTATTTTTTATTTTGCTTTGCTTTTTTTCACTTTTTCCCATTATGCTGCCAGTCTGATCAAGTACTTCTTTCTTCCTCCCTCCCACCCATTCATTTAGAGGTTCTTCAATGTTCCTCCTCTCCTTCTCTTCTCCCACAAATATTTATAGGATGTTTATTTTATTATATGCTGTGGGATAGGTTAAGAAATGATTTAGTAGTTTTTTTCCCTACCAAAATTAAAATTTCTAATTAATTTTAATGACAGCTAATTTTGTAACAAATGAGGAAATCCAAAGATATATAAAAAACTAATAATCCATTCCCTGGAAGCATGGAATCCTCTAAAAGACGCCTCCATTCTTCTTCCCCATAATTTAGAAGTAAGCAACGTTAACATTTTCAAACTCTTTCAAACATAAAAAATATGGTACTTTGTTTTGTTGTTGTTGTTGTTGTTTGTCTTTTTAGGGCCGCACTGGAGGCATATGGAGGTTCCCAGGGTAGGGGTCTAATCGGAGCTGTAGCTGCCAGCCTACGCCTGAGCATATGCCAGGGCCACAGCAACACCAGACTCACAGCAACCCCAGATCCAAGCGGCATCTGCAAACTACACCACAGCTCACGGCAACACCAGATCCTTAACCCACTGAGTGAGGCCAGGGATCAAACTTGCATCCTCATGGATACTAGTTGGGTTTGTTTCCTCTGTGCCACAAGGGGAACTCCTGTTTAATGTTTTTTGAAGTGTCATTAAAATTTTCATAGAAATCAAGAAGATGGTTTGAAACTCCATTTCTCAAATCCAAGTACCTAAGAGCTAGGGGGAACACTTTTTTATTGCCATGATTCAACACATCACTTGATAACACCATAGAAAGCATGATTGTTAGCAAGGTCTGACAGGATCAGCTCTACACCGTAAGGAACCTACACATCTGTAATCAAGATCTCCCCTTTTGTTCGCACACAGGACATTTTAGTTGCAACCTCTGAATCTGGAAATATAACTTTACTCAGTTTCACTAAGCAATCAAGGGAGCAATAGGACAAGGCATGTTCATCCTTTCATGGTATGCCCAAGCTAATTCTGCAGCTGCTATTTTTGACTGAGCGCTGGTGTCCTTCACGGCAACGAAAACACTGTATCGATTCAAAAGTGCCTGCTTGTCTCATTCCAGACTTGTGGGATTCAGTCTCCATACCTGTTTTCACATCCCCTTCTCCACCATGGCCAACCCCAAATTCTTTTCCTGCATATTGTACAGTATGCTGGATTATTTACATCCCTAATCCAGTGTCCTTCTATCTGTCATTAAAATAACAGAGCCAGAGTTCCCGTCATGGCTCAGTGGTTAACCAACCCAACTAGTATTCATGATGACACAGGTTCGGATCCCGAGTTGCTGTGGCTGTAGCGTAGGCCAGTGGCTACAGCTCCAATTGGACCCCTAGCCTGGGAACCTCCATAGGCCTCGAGTGTGGCCCTAAAAAGAGAGAAAGAGAGAGAGAGAGAGAGAAAGAGAGAGAGAGAGAGAGAGAGAAAGAGAGAGAGAGAGAGAGAGAGAAAGAGAAAGAAGAAAGAAAGAAAGACAGACAGACAGACAGACCAGGGCCATTTAGTCTTCTTTTTGGTTCTGTCAGGCTGGCATTGGTATTGAACTCATTCTCATTTTCATTATCTGAACTCTTAGAAACCATGGTCTCAATATTCACAAAGTTAAAAATTACGTGAGCGGAGTTCCCATCGTGGCGCAGTGGTTAACGAATCCGACTAGGAACCATGAGGTTGCGGGTTCGATCCCTGGACTTGCTCAGTGGGTTAACGATCCGGCGTTGCTGTGAGCTGTGGTGTAGGTTGCAGACGCAGCTCGGATCCCGCGTTGCTGTGGCTGTGGTGTAGGCCGGCGCCTACAGCTCCGATTCGACCCCTAACCTGGGAACCTCCATATGCCGCAGGAGCGGCCCAAAGAAATAGCAGAAAGACAAAAAAATAAATAAATAAATAAATAAATAAATAAAAATTACGTGAGCACTATCTCCATGCAAAGCACAAAAGTTAACTGGCCTGTTAACGCTCCTGTCTGGAATTTAAGCTGCTCTGAGAGAATGCCATGTTATGTAGATATACTATGTGAACCACACAAATCCAGATTGCCGGTATCAGTGGTTAACAGAAGGCAGACAATCACCATATTCATAAAAAAGGGTGTTGTCTTCAGCCTCTCTTGGGAGGGCCACAATATAGGTTTTGTACCCTTGCGCTCCCCTCAAATATTTGCACTCACTGCTGAAAACCAGGGCATTTTCACCCAGGACGGATGTCTTAGAAAATGGGACTTTCGGGAACAGTCCCAATCTGCTCCAGTTGGTTCCCCAAAACAAAGTTCGTTACTGTTCCACTTTCATGAGTGAGAGCCTGTCTACTGTTTTCAGATCTGTTATTTTGACTTTGGCAAATTACATTCAGCTAGGTTTTCTGAGGAGTGTAACCTAAGGAAATCAAACAAAAATGGTTCACCAGATCTTTCTAAGAGTAGTTTTTCTTAAAGTTTTGTTTGGATAAATCTGGTTTACTTCGAGCTTTGCAGTATTTGGTACAGCTGTTCCACTGTCTCTTTCTTTAACTCCAGTAACAGTTCTGAGACTAGCTAGCAGGTCAAGGTTGGCTATTCCTAAGGATTTAGCTGTGCAGGCTTTTGCTATTGCTAATAGCTCCATTTCATCTACAAAGGAAAAAACCAAACACTCATTAATTCCATAGCATACCCCCAAAAGGCTAAGAATGACAAATTAAGGATGGACTTTATTATATAATCAAGATTAAGATGCTCACTTACAAAATATCTGACAGTCTTATGCTAGTAAATTTAAAAAAAGAGTGGAGACAGAAAACGCTAAGAGGAAGGAAGATTAATGCATTCCTCTCACAGTCATTAGTTAACTTATTAAAAGCTGAAGGCAAGATTAATTAAAGCTGTTCAGAGCTGGTAAACTATTGTGTCATTAAATAGACATTTAAGGAGTTCCCATCCTGTGGCTCAGTGGTTAACGAATCTGACTAGGAACCATGAGGTTGCGGGTTTGATCCCTGGCCTTGCTCAGTGGGTTAAGGATCTGGCGTTGCCGTGAGCTGTGGTGTAGGTTGCAGACGTGGCTTGGATCCCGCGTTGCTGTGGCTGTGGTGTAGGCCGGCGGCTACAGCTCCGATTAGACCCCTAGCCTGGGAACCTCCATGTGCCGAGAGAGCGGCCCAAGAAATGGCAAAAAGACAAAAAAAAAGAAAGACATTTAAAAGGTTCCATTAAGAACTGCCTTCACTAGATTCCTCCACTGAACCATTTAAAGTCACCATTACTCTTTAATCCCAAGGAGTAAGAATGATGTCCCTTTGAAAATAGGCTATGGATTGTTATTGCATAGTTTTGTCTACTAATCACCTAATGCCCATCCCTCACCCAAAGCTGGAGATTTCATACATCAGAAGTCAAAGAAATTAAACGACACAAAAACCTTGGTTTCCTCGCCTACTCATACATATAGCCCTACATGTAAAAGAGGTGAACCTGTGCGCCTCTCTTAGCGACAAAAAAACCTTTCTAACCTCTTTTACTTACGTGAAACCGGGTTCTGCTCCGCGACCTCTTCCTGGATCTCTCCCTCCAGGTGCTCTGTTCTTTCGGATACACCACAGGGTAAAAGACCTAGTGCTATCGCCTGCTCGTGATCAAAGAGGCCCTTCTGTAATACGACCTTTCCTGAGAAAGGTACCTCCAGCAGAATAGCGAGCGGCGCCTGTAGTTTCTCTTCTGGCGCCTTCAGAAACGAGACTGTGACCTGCCTCTTCTCCGGGGCGGGCTGACTCTTGAACCACCATCGACTCCACCGAGACGCTAGAATGCGACCGAGAGCTTCTTGGAAGGGACGATCCCAGCCACAAGTCATTCTCTTAGCTGACACCATTGCCTCCGGCTGTGAAAAGGGTCACTTCCTCAGACCCAGATTATCTCCTAAACTTTGGTTCTCAAGCCGGTCGCTTTTCCCCAGGGGCGAGCGTTTGGCAGTCTGGAGACATTTTTGGTTGTTATAAGTGGAGGAAAGCGGGTGATGCAGATTAATCATCCTACAGCAGCATGGGACAGAGCCCCCCCCCCCCCCGAATTGTCTGGTCCCAAATGTCAGTAATGCCTAGGCTCAGAAACCCTACCTTCAAGCAAACTGAAAAAAAAACGTCAACTCCCAGAAGTGGGTCACCGCGCCGGGACACACCTGGGTCTCTCAAGTAGCAGGCTAGCAGAACTCGGCGTTCCCCGCCTTCGGGGAACCACCCCGCCCCTTATAGATGCGAAGTTTCGGCGAGGGCGGGGGCGGCTCTGAGAAAAGTTTTAAACAAGACTTAAAAACCGGATTAGAGCTGTTGGGCCAAATCTACCTTTTGCACCGCACCTAAGATAACTACGGAACGGGGCTCCAGCACTAGAAGAATAATCACCTCTCTGAAGACTGGATATAAAGCCCAAGCAAACGCCTTCTTTTGAAAGCAAAGAGCAATTTCTCACACCCACCCTTGAAAGCTGCACGCAACTACCCTGTGGACAAAGCGCAGCGGATAGGCCCTACAGCTGGCGCGTTCCGAACATGCGCAGAGACACCGGCGTGGTGGGCGTGGCTCTCTGGCTCTTCCTGAGCCCATCTTCCTTCCCAGGCCTCTTCCTACGCCCCGGATCCGCATGCGCATTCCTGCCCCGGGGGCGGTGCTGTTCAATCCGGGTATCCGACGGCCTGTGGCTGTTTTGCTTTCTCGGCTGGAACTGGGGAAGTGGGGCAACCACGCGCGGGGCGACACCGGGTTCCGGACCGACTGCACGGGAGGGGCTAGACGTAAGTGCCAGGCGGGAGTGGGGGAAAGAGAGGCACTGCCGCAGGCCGGATGAAGTGCGGACCCGGGACTGTCTGCCCGGCCGATGCTGACCAGGTCGTTGCGTCCCACCCTCTGGGAAGCTGTAGGCTCAGGCTGTGCCTTGCTGGACCCTTCCTGGCCACTTCCTGCCGACCCGTGTCCCACCCGCGGCGGGAGGGGGCGACCGTGTCCTCACTCCGCCAGGCTGCCGGACGGCGCCTTCCCCGAGGACATCACAAGATGCCTGAAAATCACCATGCCCCCCTTTAGAGCGAACTGACACTCCGGAAGGGAGTGTAAGCCTACGGGTTCACT
This sequence comes from Phacochoerus africanus, assembly GCF_016906955.1. Taxonomy (NCBI): domain Eukaryota; kingdom Metazoa; phylum Chordata; class Mammalia; order Artiodactyla; family Suidae; genus Phacochoerus; species Phacochoerus africanus. The sequence continues at coordinate 82,433,245 of NC_062551.1, forward strand.
CAGCGAGGGAGGGGGCCGAGCTAGAACTAGTTCCCGCTTCTTCCCAGTCCCGGTCCACTCTACACCTGAAATCCCCAGAGCCTGGAGGGCGGAGTTTGGGCCTGAGTGTGCGGGTAATTAACCATAGACAAATGGTTTGGGGCGGGGTCACTGGAGTGAACCGAAAATAACATACTGGATTGCTTTTCCTCCCAGGGAGGAATAAAAAGAGTGAATTTTCAACATTGGACTTGTCTTAAAGGCATATTAGCACTAGTTATAATCACGGTTTTTAATATTTAATTTTTATAGTGTATAATTTTTATATTTATTTATTTTTGTCTTTTCTTGGGCCGCTCCCAAAACATATGGAGGTTCCCAGGCTAGGGGGTCTAATTGGAGCTGTAGCCGCCAGCCTACACCACAGCCACAGCAATGTGGGATCCGAGCAGTGTCTGTGACCTACACCACAGCTCATGGCAACACCGGATCATTAACCCACTGAGCGAGGCCAGGGATCGAACCCACAACCTCATGGTTCCTAGTCCGATTCATTAACCACAATGGGAACTCCAATATAGTGTCTAATTTTTAAAAGGGAGGCTCCAGCTGGATTCATTGCTCTATTTTAAGATGTGTTTTTGGGCGACCATGATTGCTGGCTACAGATTAGCTTCACGGACGGTTAAAATTAGCTGCAGGAGTTTGGGTGTTTGATTATTCTTACTATTTTTTGTCTTTTTAGGGCTGTGCCCTTGGCATACGGAAGTTCCCAGGGTTGGTTATTGCTGCACCTCCGCGGGAGCTCCAGTTGGCTTGATTATTAACAAGTTAGACTTAATGCAAACTTTTTCATATTCTGAAGTAGTGATAATATGGATATGTCTCAGACCAGGTCTGTATAGTCCAGTTCAAAGGAATGTTTTATGTAATTGTTATCCGTGGAAATTTATGATAATTTAGCAGTGGATTTTCTTTTTTTTTTTTTTTGTCTTTTTGCTATTTCTTGGGCCGCTCCCGAGGCATATGGAGATTCCCAGGCTAGGGGTCGAATCGGGGTTGTAGCCGCTGGCCTATGCCAGAGCCACAGCAACGCGGGATCCAAGCCGCGTCTGCAACCTACACCACAGCTCACGGCAACGCCGGATCGTCAACCCACTGAGCAAGGGCAGGGACCGAACCCACAACCTCATGGTTCCTAGTCGGATTCGTTAACCACTGCGCCACGACGGGAACTCCAAGGATTTTCTTTTTTTTTTATCTGAATTAATATTGACTTAAATTTTGTGCTTTCATTTGACTTGAAAACATCTTAGAATCAGAGATGCTTAAAATTAAATGGGTATTCTTTACATAGAAATAACACGAAAAGACAGGCTTGGAGAAGGAAAAATAATGAAGTGAAAGGATTTGATGTGAGGACAGTGTTTAATTTCCTAATCTGAGTGTGAGATAACATGTTCTTTGATAAAATGTGTTAATTGCTAAGAGAAATATTTTTCATCTGAGTCCATGCTTTAACTCAGAGCCCGTTTTATTGCATGTCTCTCCATTATGCTAGTGTTCCCGGACTGTAAATATCTAAATCATATAATAAATTAGTTTGGAATTAAAAATCATAGAATTTTTTTCAATATTTGAATGCCCAGTTTTGTTTATTGCTGAAAATATAGCAAAACCATCCTTTCAATTAAAAAAAAAAAAGTCTAAATTTTGTTTTCTAAAGTTATGTGGAAATTCTTCAAAAGCTAAATTAAATATTCTGGGATGTATGTAGCCAAATCAAGTATTTGTAACTTCACCTTTATTAAATTACAGTTAATTATTTTCTGGAAGCCTAAGTTAAGTTTGAAGCAAGTAAATAGAAATACTTGGTTTTTTTGGGGGGTGGGGGATCAATGGGTCAGTGCTGGCACCATAGAAATACTTTCTTTAGTTGGTTTTGTTTGTTTGTTTTTTCAAGTGACCTGAAAAAAAAAAATGTCTGGATTTCTAGAAGGCTTGAGATGCTCGGAATGCATTGATTGGGGGGAAAAGCGAAATACTATCGCTTCCATTGCTGCTGGTGTTCTAGTAAGTGTCCTTGATAATTTGGGCCTTTGTTATTTTGGTGTGTTTGTTTTTATGTATTTTGAATTCTGTGTGTCCTGAAGGTGTGTACTATGTATCTTATCTTTGACCACTGAATTTTATTTTATTTTATTTTTTTATTTGCTTTTTAGGGCTGCACCCTCAGTGTATGGAGGTTCCCAGGCTAGGAGTCTAATCAGAGCTGTTGCTGCTAGCCTACGCCAGAGCCACAGCGACTCGGGATCCGAGCCGCATCTGCAACCTACACCACAGCTCACAGCAACGCTGGATCCTTAACCCACTGAGCGAGACCAGGGATCGAACCCGCAACCTCATGGTTCCTAGCCGGATTTGTTTCTGCTGCACCATGAGGGGAACTCCGACCACTGAATTTTTTAAAATAAATGTTGATATTTTGTTTTATTTTTGAGGGAGTTTAATCCATTTAAAGAGTTGACATTATGGCATGACATTTATTAGTAGATTGATTGTTTTTCTTTAAATGCATGAAAAGAAATCTATAAAAAGACTATATGTTTTATACTTTCATTCATTACATGGGTCATGCCTCCTCTTCGATGAATATGTTATCAAGAAGTGTTTAAGAAACAATCAGGTCACAGTCAACTAATCTATGACAAAGGAGGCAAGAATATACAATGGAGAAAAAACAGCCCCTTCAATAAGTGGTGATGGGAAAACTGGACAGCCACATGGAAAAGAATGAAATTAGAACACTTCCTAACACCTACACAAAAACAAACTCAAAATGGATTAAAGACCTAAATATAAGACCAGATACTATAAAACTCTTAGGGGAAAACATAGGCCAAACACTCTCCAACATAAACCACAGCAATATCTTCTCAGATTTACCTCCTAGAGTAATGACAATAAAAATGAAAATAAACAAATGGGACTTAATTAAACTTCAAAGTTTCTGCGCAGCAAAGGAAACCCTAAACAAAATGAAAAGACATAGAGTGGGAGAAAATGTTTGCAAATGAAGCAACTGACAAGGGATTAATCTCCAAAATTTATAAACACCTTCTGCAGCTCAGTACCAAAAAAAAGAAGCAACCCCATCAAGAAACAGTCAGGTCAGAACCATTCAAGAGATGTGATTGCATTTTTCCATAGTCCAAAGTTAACCTTCTCAGTCTCATTAAAAAAAGAAAGAGGAATTCCCGTCCTGGCTCAGCAGAAATGAATCTGACTGTGAACCATGAGGTTTCAGGTTTGATTCCTGGACTTGCTCAGTGAGTTAAGGATCTGGCGTTGCCATGAGCTGTGGTGTAGGTCGTAGATGCAGCTTGGATCCCACGTTGCTGTGGCTCTGGCTTAGGCCATCAGCTACAGCACCAATTAGACCCCTAGCCTGGGAACCTCCATGCGCTGTAGGTGCAGCCCTTAAAAAAAACAAAACAAAACAAAAAAAAAAAACAAAAACGAAAGAAAGAACTCAGAGTTCCAGTTGCAGCTCAGCAGAAACAAACTGACTAGGATCCATGAGGACTCGGGTTTGATCCCTGGCCTCGCTCGTTGGGTTAAGGATCTGGTGTTGCCATGAGCTGTGATCCAGGTTGCAGACACAGATCTGATCTGGCCTTGCTGTGGCTGTGGTGTAGGCTGGCGGCTACAGCTCTGATTCGACCCCTAGCCTAGGAACCTCCATATGCTACAGGAGTGGCCCAAGAAATGGCAAAAAGACAAAAAAAAAATACTGCTTAGAAGTAATTTACAGTAAAAAATTCTTATTTACATTACAAACCCTTCAAGGCATCTGATATTTGTTGTTTTGTGCTCTCATGTCATATGTTCTAAAGAGTAAATTTTAAGTAAACAAACAAAAATCTAAATTTAAACGTGCTCTTTGCTGAGTTTCTGACAGCTATAATCTATAAAAAATAATTATCCTATATTTTTCTAAAGTAATATCAGAATATAAAACTATAGAAATTCTGCTCTTACAAACATCAAAAAAAAAGTTTTAAGTTTTAGTCTATGAGGAAAATATCTTGAATACACTGAACTAAGGATTAAAAAAAAAGCAGTGAACGAGAGTACTTATGCTAGCTTGTAAAAATGTCATTAATAGAATATGGATTTGTCTATGACCTGATAAAAATAATTTGACTAGCTTAAAGTAGTTATTTTAAAATAATTGCCTGAAGATGGTAGTTCTCAGAGCTAATTGAGTCAAGGTTGGAAGTGGGGATAGGAATACTACAGAGGGGTTGCTTTCCAAACCTTCTAAGCTACTTGTTAGAATTTGGTTAATATCGTCTAATTGTAAGTTTCTGCTCAGGTGATAAAAAATATTTGTGCAGTTTTGGAGTTCTCTGGTGGCTCAGCAGGTTAAGGAAACAACACTGATACTGCTGTGGCTTGGATCACTGTCATGGTTTGGGTTCAATCCCTGGCCCAGGAACTTACACATGCTGCAGGTGCAGCCTCCCCAAAATGTATGCAGTTTTAATGTTTTTTCATAATGTTTGCCCTTGACAATATCTAGAACCAAAATCAATTAAGATAAATCATAATGTGGTGTTTAAATTCAGTTTAGTGTAACCCCTGAAACCATCTGTGGACTGTACTATAATTCATCAAAAAGGAAAGCAGGACTGCCGAGCTATTGTTCATTTCAGAACACTAAGAGGCTAACTAAAATTCTATCAATAATTATTCCCCATATTATTTTGAATACCCTCTTTTTTTTCATTTTCAATAATGCTATCTTTCTGGAGGCTTATAATATATCAGCAACAAGCCACCACTCTGGTCAGTTGGAGTCTGAATCACCTCTTTCTTTTCCCCTGCCTTGAGATATGGCAACTTATTTCTAGTTTACAAAATTAGATTACAGACTTTAATATGACAATGTAAAATAATGACTGAAGTAGACTTAGAAAAGAAGTTCATGTTAATCAATAATAATTGCTATGGGACATCAGGGTATCTGATATTCCATCACCTATTAAGCCATGTGCCAATTATATGCAAAAACTGCTGGAACATTTAAGAAAATCTTCGGCTTTGTCAGAAGGGATCTCTTCACTTAGATACCCTGTTTTCTTTTTAGCCAGTAAGGTACAAAATTACTGTAATTTCTCCTTTTGTGATTTGTTTTAGTTTTTTACCGGCTGGTGGATTATCATAGATGCCGCTGTCATTTATCCCAGCATGGAAGAGTTCAACCACTCCTACCACGCCTGTGGTGTTATAGCAACCATAGCCTTCCTAATGTAAGTGTCATCGTTAGGGAGACGGCTTGGATAGATGGTCACAAAAGAAACGTTTTACCTATAGTTGAGTAGAGGTACATTTTTAAAATGTTACTAAGTTAGCATGTGGGACATAGCTTAAAAGTCAAGTCATAGTGAAGGGCTTATAAAGAAAAGCAACGTTTCTGGTCTCCCATCTACCTCTCTTCCCCCACATCTGCCTCCCAGCTTCTTTATTTCTGTGCTGCTAGTGTTTATGATTTTACTCTTGGTTCAGAAACCATGCAGTTTGTCTTAAGAGTTTGTTTATTCATTCATCCAACAAATATTTATTAAGCTTTTACATTCTCGGGCTCTCTTCTAGATACAGGAACTACAGTAAAGGTCTTTGAGGAATTTATACCTTAATGCCTGAGGCAGATTGTAACTAAAGAGAAATTAGGTATCTAACATGTAAGATAATGATAAGTGCTAGAGAAAAAAGCAGATGAAGGAGATACGAGATGTGAACAGGGGGTGTAGAAATTTTACATAGAGTCAAGGAAGGCCTTACTAAAAAGGTAACTTTTAAGTAAAGTCTTGAAGGAGTGAAGCAACTGATCACGGAGACCTTTAAGAGAGGATCATTCCAGACAGTTGGAGGAGCAAGTGCAGAGCCTCTAGCGCAAGGAGACCAGCATGGCTGGAGTAAAGGTCAAGGTCGCAAAAGCCAGAGAAGATTGAAGATCTGTCCAGACTGAGGAGACTAAAGAGACTTGAGAACAAAGTGTCCCTCATGGTTCTGGACAGGATCTTTCTGCTATTTAGAGCATTATTGGGACAATCAGGGAATTTGAGTGAGGTCTGATGTTTAGAGAAGGGTAATGGATCGTCGTTAATTTCCTGATCTTGATGGCTGTGTTGTTCTGTAGGACTATCTTGTTTGTAGGAAATACACATTTCTGGGGTTATGGGGCATCATATTGGCAACTTTCACATGTTTCAGGAAAACAGATTCGTTTGAATTATACTGGCTGACCTTTCTGTAAGATTGAGATTAAGCGTATAACTAACATAGCAGAGAACAAAAAAGAGGTTGTTCATTCCAGAATATGCCTCATAGTGAAGACGGACGAGGCAGGGTCATGGCTGTCCCACAGCCATGTGAAATGTGTTCAAGAGCCAAGCGCCACTAACCCAAGATCATCTGCATTATTTAAAAATATGAAGCTCGTTTTAAGATGTATTTATGTACCAAATAATTAGAGATCACTGAAAATAATTATGAGTATTTTGATCATTCTAAAATTTAGATTTGAGTGAATAAATTAAGATGTTATATTATTGTGAAACAATTAGGCTTCATGTATTTAGCACATTTATTGAGCACCTACTGTGTGCTAAGCCCTGTGCTAGACACTGAGACTAAAAAGTGAGATACATGAGACACAGCCCCTGTCCTCATGAAGCTTACGTTCTAATGATAGATACTCACACATCACACATACATAATTAAATGGACACATGTGTGTATATATATGTATTTTTCTAACTTCTTAACCTGATACATCGTGAACATTTTTGCATGACATTTCAGAATTTTAAAAGGATACTTCTAAAAGAAAGCAAGGCTATCTCAATTCAGAGCAAAAGTCAGCCAAAGACTTCTAATGTTTGGAATATGTGATAGGTATTGAAAAAAATAAGATTTTTTATTAATCTCTTTATGTTGAGTAAGTCTGATGTGTACAAATGGAAAACTAGACAGGACCAAGCTAAAGATTGTTCCAATCTTAGCAAGATAGAATTTTGAGAATTTCACCCTCAAATTTTAACAAGCCTCAGAATCACCTCAAAGAGTTGTTAAAATTCAGATTGCCAGCCCCATACCTATTGCTTTATTATGTTTCTCCACCATTGGCGTGGAGCCAGGGAATTTTCTTTCAAAAGAGTTCCAAGGTGATGCTGATTCTGCTGTGTGGGGACTATATCCATTGCTTTACAGGGTATCTGGATGAAGGGACTTGCCTGAGGTCATATGAACCCATGACCCAAGACTCAGGAACACTTACCTTAAATCTGCAGAATCCTAGCTTATTATACCTGGTGATTTGATGGCATGGTTAGTTTCTTCTTAGAGTCGGAGACCCTGATCTCTTGGTTTTATTGTATTCATGCAGGATTAATGCAGTATCGAATGGACAAGTCCGAGGTGATAGCTACAGTGAAGGTTGCCTAGGTCAAACAGGTAAATAGGTGCAAACAGCATCTTACTTTACACCCTTAAAATGAGAGATATACTTGGGAGGGCTGCTTGTCTGATACCTTCAGTATCTGAGTAGAGGTTATAGGTTCCTAAAGTAAAAGTCACATTTGGTCAAAGTTTGCCAGAGAAATGCAGAATGTGTAGTTTTGCGTATATAATGCTGTGCAGTAATACGTAGATGTAAATGTATACAATATACAGTAAAGAGCGGTATATGAGGAGTTCCCTCATGGCCCAGTGGCTTAACAATCTGGCATTGTCTCTGCAGTGGCTGGACTCACTGCCATGGTGTGGGTTCAGTTCCTGGTCCAGGAACTTCCACATGCCTTAGGCATTGCCAAAAAGAAAAAAAAAAAAAAAAAGAATAGCGTTTGATAAAGAATACATATGCAAAATAGAATTTATAGTACTCGAAGCTACATCATATAAATTATTTTCTTCCCTTTTTTCCAACTTTTTTTGATTGAATTAGCATTTTTGAAATCAGCTTAGCATCGTAGTTTTCTGGGTGTTTTTTTTTTTTTTTAATTTTTAGGGCTGCACCTGTAGCATATGGAGGTTCCCAGGCTAGGGGTCAAATCAGAGCTGAAGCCACCAGCTTATGCCAAAGCCACAGCAACGTGGGATCCGAGCCATGTCTGTGACATATACCACAGCTCATGGCAACGCCGGATCCTTAACTCACTGAGCGAGGCCAGGGATTAAACCCGAAACCTCATGGTTCCTAGTCAGATTCATTTCTGCTGCACCATGATGGGAGCTCCCTGACTATGAATTTTTTGTTAAGTGTACCTATGTTATTGTTTGAAAGTTCTCTTGGCGGATTTTAAACTTTGGAGTGCACAATGTCTAAAGATATATGAAGGATGAGCTTCTAAGTATGGTATGATATATTTTGTGAAATTTTTATAGGAGAGGTGAGTAAAGTTTCCTCATTGTACATGGTTGGGGAAAGGAAACGAAGGCACTTAGAACATACAGACCAGTGAAGAGGAAAAAGGGCCACTTGGGTACTGATAACACTCAGCACATCCTCCTCCACTGTCCTTACTTTAGACTTTAATGACAACTACACATTTTTTCTGTTCGGGTTTTTTTCTTCTTTTTGCAAAGTTAATTGAACTGACTGCTGTCATATGAGAAAAGATTCTGGTAAACTGTTATTTCTCTTAAGGCGCTCGCATTTGGCTGTTCATTGGCTTCATGTTGGCCTTTGGCTCTCTGATTGCATCAATGTGGATTCTCTTTGGAGGGTACGTTGCTAAAGGTAAGAGAAAACACAACATTTTACTTCAGTGAAATACTGACATTTTGCATGAAAGTTGGTTTGTTTGTTTGTTTTTTGGTCTTTTTTTGCTATTTCTTGGGCCGCTTCCACAGCATATGGAGATTCCCAGGCTAGGGGTCCAATTGGAGCTGTAGCCACCGGCCTACACCAGAGCCACAGCAACTCGGGATCCGAGCCACGTCTGCAACCTACACCACAGCTCACGGCAACGCCAGATCCTTAACCCACTGAGCAGGGCAGGGATCGAACCCGCAACCTCATGGTTCCTAGTCGGATTTGTTAACCACTGCGCCACGACGGGAACTCCGAAAGTTGTTTTTTTTAAGAATAAGGTTGTTGTTTTTTTGTTTGTTTGTTTGTTTCATATAGTTTGGCCAAATGCAAGGCATTTGTACCTGGGAGCTTTCCTCCCCAATCTGTATTTGTTTTATTTGTTTGGTACGTGTTTAATATTCCTTTCTTCTGTATTCTTTCTTCTAATCTAGAGCCTGGAAGGCAGGGGACACAGTTTCATACCTTGTTTCTCTTTCTTTAGCGTCTAAAAACATTAAAAGCAGAATATATATGTTGTTCAGCTATTCGGCATTTTTTTTTTTTTTTCGTTAGGGCCACACCCACAGCAAGTGGAGGTTCCCAGGCTAGGGGTCGAAGTGAAGCTCTAGTTGCCAGCCTGCACCATAACCACAGCAACAGCCACACTAGAGCCAAGCCGCATCTGCTACCTACACCACAGCTCACTGCAGCAGTGGATCCTTAACCCACTGAGCAAGGCCAGGGATCAAACCCACGTTCTCATGGATACTAGCTGGGTTCGTTACCACTGAGCCATGACAGGAACTCCCGTAGTTTCCTTTTCTTGTCTTTCTTTTGTGTATTTTTAGTAACATGGTTTTATGGCAAATTACATAAATAAATGAAAAAATGCTGCGGGTGTGGCGTTGGAAAAAAAGAAAACAAAAAGAAAAAGAAACTGTGATTACCTGCTCTTCAATAGTTTGGTATATTTCTCTTTGTTTCTTTTTGTGTGTTCTTTTTAAGTTTAAATGTAATTTTGAACCTGACTTTTTGCATTTAACATGATGCAGTAAGTAGGTCTCTTGCTGCTACAAAATCTATCACCATGGTATTTTAAAAACAAAAATGTTATTTTTTTAATCATGTGAATTGCATAATGCTTGTTTGTTGTAGAAAACTTGAGAATATAAAAAGCTTAAAAAGGAAAATAAAGTTATTGATAATTCTTCTTTCCTAGACACCACTATTACTGCAGAGTCCCTTTTTTGTAGGAATGTGTTCATCTGATAGAATTTTAAGTTATTTTCCTAAAGGAGGTTTGCTTTGAGAATTACTAGCAGCAGATCTGTAATTTTATAAAGTTTTTGCCCTTATATAGGATCTTTATGAGTCATCGTAGTGATAGTAGTTATTTATTGTAAAATAGTTCAGGCATGTACAAACAAGCCGTTATGGTCATCAGGTTAATTTAAAGCTATTCTGAGGAAAAGGTGATGATTCGTCTGTTATTCATCATGCCTTGGTTTGTCAATTAGTGAGAAATCATTGACAGCTCCAGTAGTAGAAATTTATGAGAATTTCCACTTCATTCTAGGATAAATCGGGACGAAATGGTCCTCTGGCAGTCTTGCCCATCTTAGTTAATAGCTACCTTCTCCATTCAGATGTTCAGACCAGAAATCTGGGTAGTTCAGGCCTGTCAAACATGGCACCTCTCTCTTTCACATCCCACACCCCAATCCATCAGCAAATCCTGTTCATTCTGCCATTAAAATGTAGCTTGAGGGAGTTCCTGTCGTGGCGCAGTGGTTAACGAATCCGACTAGGAACCATGAGGTTGCGGGTTCGATCCCTGGCCTTGCTCAGTGGGTTAACGATCCAGCGTTGCCGTGAGCTGTGGTGTAGGTTGCAGACGCGGCTCGGATCCTGCGTTGCTGTGGCTCTGGTGCAGGCCAGTGGCCACAGCTCCGATTCGACCCCTAGCCTGGGAACCTCCATATGCCGTGGGAGCGGCCCAAGAAATAGCAAAAAGACAAAAAAAAAAAATGAGCTTGAGGGAGTTCCTGTCGTGGCGCAGTGGTTAACGAATCTGACTAGGAACCATGAGGTCGCGGGTTCGATCCCTGCCCTTGCTCAGTGGGTTAAGGATCTGGCATTGCCGTGAGCTGTGGTGTGGGTTGCAGATGTGGCTCGGATCCCACGTTGCTCTGGCTCTGGCGTAGGCCAGCAGCTACAGCTCCGATTTGACTCCTAGCCTGGGAACCTCCATATGCCGCAGGAGTGGCCCAAGAAATGGCAAAAAGACAAAACAAATGTAGCTTGAATCTGACCACTTTTTAATCTTCTCCATTGCTCTCCTTCTGGTCCAGTCCAATCTTGTCTAATTTCCTAAAATAGACTCCTCACTGGTTTCTGTTTCTCTCCTCCCCCACCTCCTTTAGTCAGCTGTCAGAACAGCAGCTAGAAGAATCCCATTAAAGTGTATCTGGGAGTTCCCTGGTGGCTCAGGGGGTTAAGGACCCAGCGTTGTCACTGCTGTGGTACAGGTTTGATCCCTGACCAGGTATAATCCCTGGGCCTGGAACTTCCTTATGCCAAGGGTGAGAGAGGAAAAAAAAAGTCAGCTCAGGTCACTTTTCTTCCCAAAACCTTCCAATGGCTTTACCTCTCACCCAGAGTCAAAGTCAAAAGTCTTCACCACCACTGCAAGGCTCTGTAGGCTCTTGACTCCCCAGCCTGCGCCTCGCACTTCTCTGATCTGTCTCCTGCTTTTCTCTCTTTTGCACATATGACCACTCCTCTGAAGTACAGGCATGCTCCCACGCCAAGGCTTTTGTGCTTGCTGTCCTGCTGCTTCCTCATGGCTCCTGCCCTCACTTCCTTCTTCGTGACCTTATGCTGAAGTCACCTTCTCGTGAGGCCTTCCTGGCCATCTGTTTAACACATCACCTTTTAGTACACTTCCTATACCTTTCCTGCTTTGCTTTTTTCTTATTTATTTTCAGTATTGTCCAGCTCCATGAAGGTGAACATCTTGCCTCTTTTATTTACTGCTATATTCTCAGCACATTAAACAGAGCTGGCACATGTGTACCAGTATTTGTTAAATAAATGAAGGGAGCTATCATTTATTAAGCCAGTGCTACACTCTGTCATATGTATTATGTCATTTAATACCCAAACCAACCATAGTTACCAGAAAAATCAATTATATTAGGCAAGAAAACTGGTATTCACCAGTTTAACAAAAACTGAATGTTTCCTGGAGTTCCCATTGTGGCGCAGCGGAAACGAATCCGACTAGGAACCATGAGGTTGTGGGTTCCATCCCTGGCCTCACTCAGTGGGTTAAGGATCCGGTGTTGCTGTGAGCTGTGGTGTAGGTCACAGACATGGCTCGGATCTGGCGTTGCTGTGGCTCTGACGTAGGCTGGCAGCAGCAGCTCTGGTTAAACTCCTAGCCTGGGAACCTCCATAGGCCAAGGATGCGGCCCTAAAAAGACAAAAAAAAAAAAAAAGACACTGAATGTTTCAGAATCTTAAACCACTAAATATTATAATCCCTTTTACAGAAAAAACCACAGTATACCCTGGAATTGCTGTATTTTTCCAAAATGCCTTCATCTTTTTTGGGTAAGTTTGTTTTTCATTCTTCATCCCATCTTTTTTCCTTTATATGTATATAATAGCTTCTTTTATGTCCTTTACTATATTTAGTTGCTTAATTTACCCCTGTCTAATGCCCCTCCCCCCTGTTGTGTTGTTGTCATAAAATGTGAAGAATGAGAATGAGAAAGATTTTTAATACGTGGGTTGGTTTTCTGCCAACCTTGGGAACATACATTGATTTTTAAAAATTGCCACCACCTCCCATAACAAAGACTGTGATTGGTGTAGATTTAGTTACATAACAGTGACACTGTTCATTTTAAATCTGTATCTCTAACCATTGCTTTTAATGAAAGCTTGCTTAAAACCACATCTCCTTAAAATTTTGTTTCTGGATGCATTCTATGGTTTTCTGTTGTTGCTGTCACTAGAATTTGTGTGTGATTATTTGAGGTGGGGAGGAAGAGCCGTGACATTTTTTTAAGCCTTCCGATGCAGTGACAAAAGATTACTAAAAACTTTAATACTTTTAACACTAATCTTTATTTATTTATTTATTTATTTGCTTTTTAGGGCTGCCCCTGAGGCATATGGAGGTTCCCAGGCTAGGGGTTGAATCAGAGCTGTAGCCGCTGGCATATATCATAGCCATAGCAACATCACATCCAAGCCACATCTTCAGCCTAAACCACACCTCATGACAACGCCAGATCCTTAGCCCACTGAGTGAGACCAGGGATTGAACCTGTGTCTTCATGGATGCTAGTCAGATTTGTTTCTGCTGAGCCACGATGGGAACTCCCACTAATCTTTTCTAATGTTCAGTCTTTCCTGAATAGTTAGGGCCTGCCCTTTCCACTATTCCTAGCCTCCCTCTCCAGCTGCCCAAAAAACAACAACAAAACTCTATCTTATGCATCAGGAATTCTTAACTCCCATTCCATGGGTGGGCTTCTGAAGATTGGGAACCACCAGACATTTCTGTATACAAGACACTGATTTTTCTGCCCATTTCTGGAAAGAGTGTGGCTTTTATCAATTTTTTAGAGATCTCCTTAATATAAAAAAAGTTTTTTTAAAAAAACTGCTGTATATTCCAGGAAGTCTATTTTAGGACTTACCCTCCCCTGTTCCTTACCAACCACCTCCTAAAAGGAAATAGATGCCCATATTTACTTGAATCATTCATGAAGTACTAATGGTTGACCTTTAATAATAGCAGTTAGTAGGCACACTTATTCCATTCCACCACAAAGCGTTTTTGCACTGTTACAAAATCAGTGTGGAAATAAGAAAATGTGAACTTACATGTGGCAAGATACGTAGCCTTAGAAATTCCCATTGTGGCTCAGCGGCAACAAGCCTGACCAATATCCATGAGAATGCGGATTCAATCCCTGGCCTCTCTCAGTGGATTAATGGATCCAGTATTGCAGTGAGCTGTGGTATAGGTCACAGACTTGACTCGGATCCTGCATTGCTGTGGGATAGGCCAGCAGCTGTAGCTCCAATTTGACCCCTAGCCTGGGAACTTCCGTATGCCGCAGGTGTGGCCCTAAAAAGCTAAAAAAATAAAAAAAAAAAAAAAGATACATACCCTCTTTGGGTCGTACCTTGTGTCCTGAAACTGGTGGAGAAAACCCGAGTGTGTTTTTTTTTTTTTATATTAAGCCATTGATTTTTGTGCAGAAAATAATAATGACCCAAGTTTATTGAGCACTTTTTATATGAAAGGCATCATTCTAGTATGTTACATGTATGCTCTCAGTTAATCCCCAAAACAACTCTGAAAGTGGCTCCATTATTATGTTATTATCCCCATTTTATATGTGAGAAACAGGCACAGAGATGACGTGGCTAAAATTCAGGCTATCTGACTCTGACATTCAGGCTCCAGTTACTATGAGGATGAAATTGGAAATTTGGAATGAATTCAATTGACATTTTCTTCTCTTGCTGAGTCTTCAACCAGTTGGTTGGTATTCAGTTTCCTTCCTCCTTTTTTTTTTTTTTTTTTTAACCTTGAAGAGTGTAACACTATACTTGGCAAAATACAAAGTGAACAGATCTTATTCTTCAGTTTATGTAAATGTGGTAAATTTGGGTACATTTGTTATTTTGTAGGATAATGTAGTATATGTTTATTTATTTTTTTTAGGACCTCACCCTCAGTGTATGGAGGATCCCAGGCTAGGGGTTGAATTGGAGCTGTAGCTGCTGGCCTACACCACAGCCACAGCAACGCCAGATCCAAGCCATGTCTATGACCTACACCACAGCTCGTGTTTCCTAGTTAGATTCGTTTCCACTGTACCACGCTGGGAACTCCTGAAGTTACCATGTGTTTTAAGCTATCTGGAGAGTAGGGGCCCCTAACACCTGACTTTGGTTTTACTTTTTTGGAGCTATAGTTTTGATATGACCCAGAAGAGCAAAGATCACATCACCTTTTGGAGGTATACAAAATCCTTTATAAAGAGAAATTCACATACGTCCAAGGGAGAGTATAGATGGCTCCCTGGTTACATTGTTTGTTTTCATAAAAAAGCATTCAAGTGTTTACCTTTATAAAGGCCTACAAACCCTGCTTTCAGTCGACCATTCCGATTGCAGGCTTGACCTTGAGGATACACTGGAGATTGGAAAGCAGATGAGAAAACAAAATGAAAACCAGCAGATGCCATCAGAGAGTTTGCGCCCCTCTTTGGTTTCTCCCTTGCACTTACCCATGTGATGAGGCTTCTGAATTGTCCTAAGCCTGTTCTCTCTTTGTCCATTCCAGTGTTTATGTTCAGTCGTCCTCAGCCCTTCCTGAGCCATTCACATCCTTGACCAGTACCTCTCTTGGGCCCCAGTTTTCTTGGGTCAGTGTCCCTTCTGAAACATAGCTCTAATTCTGACATTTCCCGTCTTAAAATGTTTCACCACTCCCAGCTGTCTATAGCAGAGAGCACCCCTAGTGGCCATTCAGCCAATTTCTGCCCACAGTTCTGTTTCATTTAGCCTACCAGGTATTTTTTGTTTTATTGAGCTGACATTTAAAAATGAAGAAATTTTACCCCAAAATCAAACTTTTTTTGGCCTTTCTTGAAAAACTGGAGGATCTGACCACCCTGAACCCTGCTTGGCAACAATCAGCTGGAGTTGAAGTTGTTTCTTTTAATGGGGCGGGGTGGGGGGAACATCTCCGCCTTGTGCCCATCTCATGCATCGCCTGGGACTGAGCACCCACTGTCCCCTTGAGTACACCTGCCCCTTAACTCTTCTAAGGCACCGAAGGTCACCCTGGTCGATTGGCTTTCCAGGCCACCTCCATTCCCTATCCTCCTTGTCTCAAACTATAACCTAGCCCTGTTGGACTCCCTCCTGCCTGTTCTACGATTACTCAGATATCTGCATTGAGTGTGTGTGTGTGTGTATCTTATATAAGACATATATAAGAATATATACATATATTCTCTGTTTTTGTTTTTGTTTTTTCTTTTTTTGCCTTTTCTAGGGCCGCTACCGCAGCATATGGAGGTTCCTAGGCTAGCGGTCTAATCGGAGCTATAGCTGCTGGCCTATGCCACAGCCACAGCAATGCCGGATCTTTAATCCACTGAGCAAGGCCAGGGATCAAACCTGCAACCTCATGGTTCCTAGTCAGATTCGTTAACCACTGAGCCACGACGGGAACTCCTGAATATATATATTCTTATAAGTGCCCTTTGCCCGCTTAAACTGAAGCCTTGAGGACATATTTCTATATGTCTGTAACACTTCCCAACCTAAAACTTAGCAGTGGTAAGCTCTCCGAGGGCATTTCTTGACACATCCACCTCCTGGGCTTTTCCTGAGGCCCCGTGGTCTTTTATTCCTCTTTGCCTTTTGATCTACTGTTTCCTATCCCTGGAACATCTTCCTTCATCAGCCTCCCAGCTCCTCTTCCCATTCAAACTCCTGCTTAGCCTTCAATGTTAGTCCAATGTTACCACCTCCGTCCATCCTTTTCTTTCTTGTTTTTTTCTTTTCTTTTTTTTTAGGGTCACATCTGTGGCATATGGAAGTTCCCAGGCTAGGGGTCGACTCAGAGCTGCAGCTGCTGGCCTACACCACAGCCTCAGCAACTCGGGATCCGAGCAGAGTCTGTGACCTATGCTACAGCTCACGGCAACGCTGGATCCTTAACCCACTGAGAGGCCAGGATGGAATCTGCATCCTCGTGAATACTAGTCAGGTTTGTTAGCACTGAGCCACAACAGGAACTCCTGGTTAACTTTTTAAGAAGGACATATGGGAGTTCCCAGTGCAGTGGTTAACGAATCCGACTAGGAACCATGAAGTTGTGGGTTTGATCCCTGCCCTTGCTCAGTGGGTTAACGATCCGGCATTGCCGTGAGCTGTGGTGTAGGTTGCAGATGCGGCTTGGATTCTGCATTGCTGTGGCTCTGGTGTAGGCTGGCAGCTGCAGCTCTGATTAGACCCCTAGTCTGGGAACCTCCATATGCAGTGGGAGCAGCCCAAGAAATGGCAAAAAGACAAAAAAAAAAAAAAAGGAAGGACATATGTCTCCAAACTCAGAAGCTATGGATGCAAGGAAGCTGGTGGGAAATAGCACAGTTGAGCACAGGGAAGAATTTACTACCTTAGAATGATCAGTTTCTGTTCTGAAACATCCCATTTTTTTTTTCTTTTTTTCATGCAGCTCATCAATTATCCTTTATTACTAGTTTCCCATGATTGTGTGTGAAATCTCACATGGTCTTTCTTTTCCCAAACTCAGCTGGTCTCATGGTGTTTCTTCTTTCATTCACAGAGGACTGGTTTTTAAGTTTGGCCGCACCGAAGACTTATGGCAATGAAAACAGCTGATTGATTACTGCACAGCAGCCCTGCATGGGTATTTTTTACTACTCACTTCCAGTCTTTTGTAATGCCATTTTCTAAAGTTATTTCTGAGTGTAGTCTCAAATTTGTATAATACAAAATCATGAGAACTTCCTATTTAAACAACAAATTCTATTGTATGCATTTGATGAACTTGTAAAAATGCTAAAGAAAAATACTTCACATGAGAAATTTTTATTACGTTTTATCATGGTACAATTTGTCAAAATAAAAATAAATCACGAAAGAAATTATGGAAGCATCTTATATGAGTATTTGTCATGTCCAAGGTCCAAAATGCAATTAATAAAAAAGTGCTCTGAAGATTTAATGTGTTTATTTAAATGTGGCCTCTTCTGTGTCAAGTGTTAAATGAAATATAAACATTCTTGTTTTTAAAAGCTATTCAGTGGTCAGAATTCTTTCTCATTATACTTTGCTTTTGGTTTATACGGTTTTGTCAAAAATCCTATAAAGATTTCAGTGTCAGTAGCTACAGAGGGACCCCCAAGGGGTGAGTGAACATGTTGAAAGAGGAAGCCCCAGGATCCAGCCACCAGTCTCCTCAAAAATGTCCCTCCAGTGCCACTGATTAGAGGCAGGGGGAAGAGTGGTAATAACTCAGCTGTGACAGCCGGTCCTGGTGGGGCACTAACAGCCACCCCACAGCCACCGTGGGAGGAAAGAGGAAGAGGAAAGGGACTTGACACTGGTTTTTGCTCAGGTGACTAATTCTTTTGTTGTTGGCTTGATAACAAACTGGATTCCATGTTTCATTGTATCCCTGTACTGATCCACAAAGCTCGAGGTAGACCCAAGAGTTCCCTTGTGATTGCAGACGTCAACAACTGGGAATCCTCTTGGTCTGTTTCTCTTTGGAATTCTCTTATCTCCCAGGCTCCCCACTTTGGCAAAATGGGAATTTCTTTTTTCTTTAATGAACTGACTGACTGTGGAATATGTGTTCTTCAGAACCACATCTTGAAGTGTTTTCTTTCATAAAACTTGCTGCAATCAGCCATTCATTAAACACCGAATAGCCCTTAGGTGGTTGAAATTGGGGTACTTTTTCTGTGTCAGCCAAGTTTTCTCCCAAGATGTACATTTTGAATGTTGCCTGGTCATCAAGAAATGACTCTGTTTTGTTCTCTCGCAGTAAATCGCTCACGGTGAGTGTTCAGATCCATAGGTTGTAGGAATTGGAGGAGATCTTAGGGGTTGAAGTCCTACCTTCTCTTTTGACAGATAAGGAAACCTAGACCGTGGAAAGGTAAATGATTCCCTCAAGGTCACAGAAAATGACCTTGAGGTCATTTTTTAAATGTTTCTTTCGTTTTAAAATCTTGGCATTCCTGCTGTGGCACAGCAGGTTAACGATCCAGCCTTGTCTCTGCAGTGGCTCAGGTCATTGTTGAGGTGCAGGTTCAATCCCTGGCCCACACAGTGGGTTAAGGATGGGTAACTGCTGCAGCCGTGGCACAGGTCACAGCTGCAGCTCGGGTTCAGTCCCTGGTCCAGGAACGTCCCTATGCTGTGGATATGGCTAAAGAATAAAAAACCCCGAAAACCAAAAAATCTCGAGGCAATATATCTCCACAGTTGACCACAAATGTCTTCCCCACAGTTAAATTCGAGATGTGTTCAGGGGATAAGAACTACCTTGTGAAACCAGTGGAATAAAAGCATAGTGTCCGCAGGAACTAAATATGAGTGAGTTATGAATTTTTCCGTCTTTTATATCATGTGCTCTGTGGATGCAGACAAGTTAACTGGGCAGCTTAATCCTTTATTAAGCACAAGAGAGAATCTAGGAATTGTCAATAAAATTGAACCAAAACCTTAATTATGTGTCTGCACCTAAGAAAATATTGATTGTGTCATCTTTAAGGAAGCCAAACATAATTATTTAAAATTATTATAAAATTATCACTTAAGGTTTTAGTCTTTTATTTCTCACATCAATCTGTCTCTGACCTTGTTTCATTGTACACAAGGAGACTTGGCTTAATGAGTATTTGTCACACACAAAAAATAGCGGGCAGCAGGGAAAGAAGTTGTCTTGTTTTCAAACAGGGCTTGTTTTTTCTTGGATGCTTTTGCTTAATATCCAGCAGCCAAATGTGGAAACTGTAAAAGGAAAGCAAACATTTTTATTACAGATGAACCGTTAACACTCTTAAAATTGTACACATATTGATTCTGGTTTGATCTTTTGAAACTTATGTTGCCCAAATGTTTCATCACCAAGGCCTTAGAGGTTCTTTCATTAAATCTAAATTGCAGAGTTCCCTGGTGGCTTAGTGGTTAAGGCTCTGGCATTGTCACTGCTGTGGCTCTGGTCACTGCTATGGTATGGGTTGGATCTCTGGCCCAGGAACTTCCGTATGCTTCAGGTGCAGCCGAGAAAAAAAAAAGTTTTAAAGTAAATCTTGAATTCTTTTTAAAAAGTTTAAAAAATATAAATGGAAACGTCTCTTAGGTCTCATTTCATATAGCTTTATACATGGATCATTGACAGGTCGATTTTGTTTGAATACCACCAGGGACAGGAGACTCACTGCCATATGAAGTAGTTCATTCCATTTTGCAGACGGTCTAAATTGTCAGCAATTTATATGGCATTGCTCACTGGGCCCAGTTAAATCCTTTGGAGAAGCACAGGAAAGAATATTTTCCCTCTTCTACATGACAGCCAAGCATTTGAAGATTGTTCTTAGGTCTCCCTTGGGTATCTCTTCTGCAAGCTAAATAAATAGATGCTCATTTCTTTGGCTGTGCCCTGTTCCATCCTGCCATACAGCATCACTGCATGTTGAGTAGCCTTGGATCCCAGAATTCTAGAATTGGAAGTCAGAGTGGCTAACATTTATGGGGTATTTTCTATGGACCAATGTGCTAACATTTCACACACATTATCTCCTTTAAATTCTTCCAATTTAGTGACATATTTATCTTCATTTCCAGAGGTGGGGAGACTGAAGTTCTAGATCACAGAGCTAGGGGTGCTAAGAGCCAGATCTGTCTGACTCCAGAACGTTGAATTTGACCTCATGTCACAAATGAAGAAACTGAGCCCCCCTCCACCCCCTAGAGGTAAAGTGACTTGCTTGAGGGCACCCACCAGTGGGTGAACTAGGGCTCAATTCAGATCTGCCTCCCAGACAAGGTTCTTTTTATGGGGCTTCTCCCAGACAGGAGGACTCAGCAGGCTCCAGATTTGTCTTCCTACTTCACTTTAAAAACCAGCTCTCTTCATTTTTTTGATTGAACGAGCATTTGTTGGACCCTTACTGTGTGTCTAGAACATTTATTTTAAATCAGAAGCAGGGGTGATACCAGTGTGACAAGGCTCTGCTGTTTTGCATAAAACAGCAAGAGGGACTCAACACATCCTGTCATGTTTTTGTGCCAAAACAGTAGTAGTGTTTATATTTCTTGGCAATACAATCGTTTTAAAAACAAACAGTGAATGCTTGTTCAGAAAGCAATGAGGGACCTTGAGTATATTGTAGGCAGTTCAGAATTCATCCTCTGTACTTAATCTTATCACCACTCACCCCTAGAACATTCAGTTCATGGCACCATTTCCCCACTTAAACCTTAGGAGCTTCCCATTGCATGAAGGACGATTCAAGTGGTTCTCCACTGTTCGTCCTGGTCCTCACCACCTCGCCCCTGAGCCAGTTGCTTCACATTTCAGCTCTTGCCCACAATCCTGCCCTTTCTTGGAATGTCTTTCACTTCCTGTCATTTAGCCAAATCCAACACAACTCCAAGTTCCACTTTCCCTGACCTCACTAAACTCATGCCCTCTCCCTCCTCTAATCCTCTGGTAGCCACTGCCAGCACTGCCGGGGTTATTATTATTATTATTATTATTATTATTATTGTCTTTTTAGGGCCACATCTGCAGCATATGGATGTTCCCAGGCTAGGGATCAAATTGGAGCTGCAGATGTCAGCCTACACCACAGCCACAGCAACTCGGAATCCAAGCGGTGTCTGCGACCTCCACCACAGCTCATGGCATCGCCAGATCTTTAACTCACTAAGTGGGGCCAGGGATCAAACCTGCATCCTCATGGATACTAGTCAGGTTCGTTTCTGCTGAGTTACAAGGAGAACTCCAGGATTACTATTTTAGTAATAAATAGATAGAGCTGTGCACAGGTAAAAATCCAGTCCTCCGCCGTGGTGAGACCTCCAGTCTCTGTTCATATCCATGCAATACGCAAACAGGGGCTTGTCCACAGGAGACTTGCAAAAAAAGTAACTTTTTCCACAAAGGTGAACTGTGGGATTAATTTTAATAAGTGGGTGTCAGTGGGTCCTTATGCCTTGGAAAGCATGAAATAAAATCCATGGTTTATTAAATTGAAAATAAAAATTGAAAAAATTTATTCTTTTTTCTTTTGGCCACACTCATGGCATGCAGAAATTCCTGGGCCAGGAGCACCACAGCAGCAACCCAAGCCACTGTCAGAGCCTAGTGACAATGTCTGATCCTTAACCCACTGAGCCACCAGGGAATGCCAAGAATTTATTCTTTTAGTGAAGGCAGAAGGCATATGAAAAATTGTATTATAAATTGGATTTTGGTAAATAGGTGTCTGGGTTAGGATCATTGTAATTTACAGGAAGATAAAGGACTAGTATCCGCAGCTCCTTAAGACCTAGAACTGTATTTTATTTAGATTTGTCTCTCCAGCTCCTCGTACAATGTCTGTCACATACTAGACATTGTATTTATGGAATTAGTGAATGAATGAGTCTGTCTTAATAGAATCATCCAAGGATGCGATGGGTGCCCTTGGGGGTGCTGAGTGCCCCCATCCCTCCAAATGCTGGGCCTGGTCTGGGCAACAGGTAAAGGAATGCCCCTTCCAACCTCCGGTGGTCTCATTCTAGGATGTATAGAAGGGCATTCAATAGTGTTTAAAATGTCTTTTGTGGGAGTTCCTGTCATGGCTCAGTGGTTAATGAATCCGACCAGGGACTATGAGGTTGCGGGTTCGATCCCTGACCTGGCTCAGTAGGTTAAAGAGCTGATGTTGCTGTGAGCTGTGGTGTAGTTTGCAGACGCAGCTCAGATCTGACATTGCTGTTGCTGTGATGTAGGCTGGCAACTACAGCTCCAATTCAACCCCTAGCCCAGGAACTTCCATATGCCTCAAGTGTGGCCCTAAAGAAAATAAATAAAAAATAAAATGTCTTTTGCATGGTTTACCAAAAAAAAAAAAAAAAAAAAGTCACCCCTGGATTTATCAGCTTTGGAAATTTATCTTTTTGTCTTTAGGGCAGTCCCCATGGCATACGGAGATTCCTAGGCTAGAGGTCTAATCGGAGCTATAGCCTCCAGCTTACACCACAGCCGCAGCAATGCCAGATCCAAGCTGGGTCTGCAACCTACGCCACAGCTCATGGCAACGCCTGATCCTTAACCCACTGATCGAGGCCAGGGATTGAACCTGCAACCTCATGGTTCCAATCCATGGTTCATGGATTGTTTCCGCTGCACCACGACAGGAGCTCCAACTTTGGAAATTTGTATTCTTGCTTTTCAAGTGCAAGCTGTAAGTGCTATACTGCTGAAAAAATGGTTCTAATCAACAATAAAAAAAAAAAATACACATACGTATATCTCAGAAGATTAGGGGAAAAATTACAGTTCTCCGGCTGCCCACAATGCATACATACTTGCTGTGTCTTTGGAGCCAAACAGACACCAATTCAATTCAAATTTCTTCTGTTCCATTTAGTAGCCTTGTCATCTTGGACAAATGACTCATCTTCAGCTGGGGATACTTACCCTCACACAGGGATTTTGTGAGGATAAAATAAGATAATGTCGAAAAGCACCCAGCACAAAATCAGGAACAGGAGGCTTGCAATAAACAACAGCTAGCGGGCAGCAGGCTTGCATATTCATTTGTGGGTGTCTAACCCCCTAGTGATAACCTTTCACTTTCACGTGCTGGTTTGCATGTTATAGAATGTAGTTACGGACATGAGGATTTCATATGATCTCCAAAACAACCCAGCGAGGTAGGACGAAGCTTACTGTTCCTATTTCACCAGCGAGAGAGGTCACGGGACTTGCCTACATCATACCTTGCCGAGCGGTCACTCTAATTGGGGTCTTCTTGCTCCATTTCATCTGCTGCTGCAGGGCTAGTGTAAGGTGCGGTTCCTCAGGTTTCCCTCATTTATTCAGCGAGAATTCACTACAACTCAGATAACTGAGCTGGATCTTTTTGTCCTATCTGTGATTTCTCTGGTTAATTAGCAGACTGTTTGGCATACAATAGTTGCTCAATAAATACTTGCGGACCAAATGGATGGGTTTAAATTAGTTTTCTGAGTCCTTTCCCTAGATAACCCTGGCTTCTGCTAAAGAGGCAAGAACACCTGCAGGGCACCAGGGAGACTGGCTAATGGGAGAAGCCAAGGGCTGTAGAGAGAAGCTGGTGCAAGAAGAGGCAGATTTATACACAACCACGTGGGGGACTCCCAGGATAATGACGCTGAGTAAAGGAAGCCAGACGAAGAAGAGTACATGCCATGTGGTTCCACCTGATATAAAATTATAGAAAATGTAAGCTAACCTATGGGACAGAAAGCAGTTCAGTGGTCACCTGGGAACGGAAGCTGGTGGAATAGGGAGAGAGCAATTTCAAAGCGGCACCAGGAAATGTTTGGATAGAGATGTTCTTACCTTTATTATGGTCATGGTTTCAGGAGTGTATCAATATGTTTAAATGTGGAGTTCCTGTCATGGTGCAGTGGTTAATGAATCCGACTAGGAACAGTGAGGTTGCAGGTTCGATCCCTGCCCTTGCTCAGTGGGTTAAGGATCCGGCGTTGCCGTGAGCTGTGGTGTGGGTTGCAGACGCAGCTCGGATCCACCGTTGCTGTGGCTGTGGCATAGCCTGGGAACCTCCATATGCTGCGGGAGCAGCCCTAGAAAAGGCAAAAAGACCAAAAAAAAAAAAAGTTTGAATGTATCAAATCGTATGCTTTCAATATGTGCAGTTCATGGTCAAGTATACCTCCTCTGTTTCAAGAGGAAAAGGAGGAAAGAGCACAGACACGAAGGTACAGGAGAAGAGGTGGGTTTTCTCCATAGGTTCTGTTTGGCCTCTACAGACACTAATGCCGAGGCCCCTAATAAGGCTGGTCCTCTGTCCTATTGGCTGTCAGTATCCTGGCCTGCTGGATGGAGAAAGGATGGGCCTGGGACTCAAAAGGCCTGGTTCCCAGTCTTATCTCTTCCATTCCAAGGGTATGATGCTGGGCCTTAGCCTGCCCTCTGTCAGCTCCCACTTCCTATTTATTTATTAATTAATTTATTTTGCTTTTTAAGGCTGCACCCTTGGCATATGGAAGTTCCCAGGCTAGGGGTCAAATTGGAGCTACGGCTGCTGGCCTACACCACAGCTCATGGCAACGCCAGATCCCCAACCCACTGAGTGAGGCTAGGTATCGAACCTGCCTCCTCGTGGATACTAGTCAGATTCATTTCTGCTGTGCCACAATGGGAACTCCCACTTCCCATTTATAACTTGGCAATATCCATCTCTGCTCACCCAGCCAACCTCAGCATCAACTGGAAGATTACCTAAGGTCACACACATCAGAGAGCTTTGCAATTTATGAGTGTAGGTCAAAGGGAGGAGGGCAGTGGGGTCTCAAGGAAAAAGCCTTGACCTT
This sequence comes from Phacochoerus africanus, assembly GCF_016906955.1. Classification (NCBI taxonomy): domain Eukaryota; kingdom Metazoa; phylum Chordata; class Mammalia; order Artiodactyla; family Suidae; genus Phacochoerus; species Phacochoerus africanus. Next base: position 82,458,254 of record NC_062551.1, read on the forward strand.
CTTTCCAGCCCAGTCATGGCAACAAACATCGCAACTTCAGACGGGCCCTCAGCAGCTGCTGAGTTCTTTGAGCTTTATGTCCCGTGAATATATGCCCTGAGCCATTAGACAGCAAGTCCTCTCGTGTCCACTAGCTGTAACTTATTCGGCTCTGCCACTCACTCCCTGTGAGAACTTGGCCAGTCATGGCTCCACTTGGAGGTCAATCAAATGAGGGGACTGGACTCGCTGGCCCCTGCAGTCCTTGCACTGCAGGATTCTGTCACCTTCCCATCAAACAATTGCTTACTTTGGTGGCTCCAGACAGGAGGAGACATGTGGCCAGTGAGTCCGTCCTCGAACCCCTGATCATCAGTATTCCAAGGCACCAGAGCAATGGGAACCTTTATTCTCTCCCCCACCAACACACACACACACACGCACACACACACACACACACCATGGATTTGCTTCTCTTCCAACACTTTAATTTTCATTTGTTTTTTACTTTAGCCTCGTAAACACCAAGTTAATATATACACCCAGCTATCTTTTTAACTTCCTTCACTCAAAATCTATGACATTAATAGGTTAAAAATCTTACCTTCCAGAAGGTTTGGTCATTAAAGTAGTTAGTCACAGAAGGTGGTTTCCACCAATTCAAGTTTAAGAGAAAACCTATTGAAATTCACAATTATATGTTACACATTTAGAGCATTGCATTTGCTCTCTCAAAATCAATCAAAATATCAGTCAACTCCGGTATCTCAACAGAAACCCTTTTTTCTTCCCCAACCAGGAGATAGACAAATTGAAGCACTGCCCTTCCTGGACCAGCTTAATTAATTCTCTAGACATCTTTCAAAAGGAACTGGCAAGAGCAATTACATTCGACGGATTTAAATTACACAGAGAGGTATGCTTCCTGAGATGGAATAGAAGGGGTCTGGCTGTCAGGATGGCCAAGTGGTTCAAGATGGAATAGAAGGGGTCCATTGGATGGTGTCCTACTTAAAAGCAGATCCATTTAAAACGCAAGAGCTACCATGGAAAGCAACTCAAATTGGCCGCCCCTTCGGTCCATCCTCACTGGCTCCAATAAAGTCCCAGTGACCTCAGCTCAAGATTCCACTTGTTAGGAAAGTAGATTATAACAACTTGCTTCTGCACCTGTTCTTTTCATCCATCCTGCCCCTGCCCAGGGCACTTGGCCCCTATACATTCTTTCAGCTGCTCAAAGTCTGCTGAATTTCTGGTACATAAATTAGTGCCTAACCTTTCCCATGAAGCAGGTAAATGCCATTGAGAGATTTAGCTGTGTTTTTGTTTTTGGGTTTTTTGTTTGTTTGTTTTTATTTTTTGTCTTTTTAGGGCCACACCTGTGGCATGTGGAAGTTTCTGGATTAGGTGTCTAATCGGAGCTGCAGATGTCAGCCTTTGCCACAGTCACAGCAATGCAAGAGCCGAGCTGTGTCTGCGACCTACACCACAGCTCACGGCAATGCAGGATCCTTAACTCACTGAGTGAGGCCAGGGATCAAACCCATGTCTTTGTGGATACTGGTCAGGTTCGTTTCTGCTGAGCCACAATGAGAATGCCTATCTGTGTATTTTTAATGATGATCAGCCTCAGTGTATTAAATAGTAAGATGAACAAGAGTAGGTGTGTGCTGATTCATATTTTCCTTTTATAGTGCATGCCTTTAACTAATGTTGGCATGGAGAGTGCCATCAGCACAACGCATTGAGCTAGAATTACTCAGAAATTATCTTTATCACCTACATCTATTTTCCAGATAGTTGAGGCTTATGAAAATCTATCCAAAATGTATTATATTTTCTTGTCTTATGAGACAACTCTGAACACACTTAGAAGATTGTTTGTTTTTTACATTAGAACTGTTTCCAGAAATGTGCTGTGTAACGTGCAAAAGGGCCACAGCTTCTGAGGGTCATGGGCCTGTTCTCCAGCAGCCAAGGCTTCTCATGTTCTTGTGTCTGGTTTTAAGAATTCCTTTTCTTGGAGTTCCCATCGTGGCGCAGTGGTCAATCAATCTGAGCAGGAACCATGTGGTTGCCGGTTCAATCCCTGGCCTTGCTCAGTGGGTTAGGGATCCGGCATTGCCATGAGCTATGGTATAGGTTGCAGACCCGGCTTATGTCTGGCATTCCTGTGGCTGTGGTGTAGGCCGGTGGCTACAGCTCGGATTGGACCCCTAGCCTGGGAACCTCCATATGCCGCGGGAAGCGGCCCTAGAAAAAGGCAAAAAGACCAAAAAAAAAAAAAAAAAGAATTCCTTTTCTCCTCTTAGGCGCTCTGCTTTCATGTCTGACTCCTACCAGTGTGCCCTACCTCTAGAAACCTATCCTCCTCTGATCTTCTATTTCTAATCTGCCCGAACGGAGAAACCCCAAAATCATGCCTGATAAGAGTGTTTCTTAAATACTTAGGTAATATAGACAGGCTCCGCAGTAAGAGGTCTCTTAACAAGTAAAATGCTTGGTTTTAGAGGGTCAATTTGGTGCCATCTTGGCCACTTGGAGGCCTCTTACACTTCCCATTATCCAAATTTTTTTTTTTTTTTTTTTGCTTTTTAGGGCCACACCTGCAGCATGTGGAAGTTGCCAGGCGAGGGGTCGAATTGGAGCTGCGGCTGCCAGCCTACACCACAGCCACAGCAATGCCAGATCTGAGCTGCATCTGTGACCTATACCACAGCTCATGGCAATGCCAGACCCTTAACCCACTGAGCAAGGCCGGGGATTGAACCTGAGTCCTCATGGATACTAGTTGGGTTCTTAACCTGCTGAACCACAACAGGAATTCCTCTCTTTCTTAACCTCAGTAAAGCCTGGGAAGTCCTCCCAGGTGCTTAAAAGCCAGTGCAAGTCCATGTCACTTTGGCCACACCAGTGACAGTGGGGAACTGTGTGAACGCCCAGGGGTGGGATTGCCAGACAAAATACGGGATACTCAGTTCATTTTGAAATACAAAAAGTAGGTGTTTTAGAGCTGAAAGGATGCCAAATGATTAGTTACCATGGCCGTTTCATTTTCCAGAGAAGCCAGCCAATGCCCAGAGAGAGTAAAGTGACATGCCCAATGTCATATAACCCCTGTTGTCCACTTATGCTAGTTTGTGTCTTATTTGGCATTCACTCCCTGCTTAGGACCCCAATATAGGAGCATCCAACCAATAAAAGCGGTTTGCATGTAGACTAACAGTGAACAGTTCTGAATCGAATGCACATTTTCACCCCAGCGTGTAAGACGGACAAATTGGTATCTGCCCAAGATTCTTTGCTGTTCCATCATATTGCAGAAGCAAAAACATACCTCGGTCCTCTGTTTATGGATCTCTAATGGGCTTCCCATCTCTCAGAATCATCTGGCTCCTTGCTGCCCCTCTGTCCTCAGCCCCCATCACTCTCCCCTCACACCCCCCACATCACCCACACTAACATCCTTGCTGTTCCCCGAACATGCAAAGCTTGCTCCTGCCTCAGTGCCTTTGCATTTGCTGCCCCTTTTCCTGGAATGTTCTTTTCTCAAATAAGCACATGGTATGTCTCCATCTCTGCTTTCAAATCCTCGCTTAAAGGTCCGCTTCTTAGATAGGCTTTCCCTTACAACCTTTCTAAAAGAGCACCCTACCCTCACAAGGACTCTGTGTTCCCCTACCCTGATTTATTTCTCTTCATAGTGCTTATCACCATCTGATGTTGTGTGTATTTGTTTGTCTCTTTATAGCAAAAGCCCCCTCCCCATCTAGAATGTCAACTCGATGAGGCCAAGGAATTTGGTCTGCTCATCCTGTATCCCACGTGCCTAAGAATAATGCCTGGCTCATAGGAGATATTGAACAAATATTTGCTGAACAAAATAGTATTGCAGGTGTTCTCAGGGAGTAAAAGGTAAGCTCTGTAGCATAAGGTTTCCTTGGTCCGCTGTATAACATTTGGCAAAATCACTAGCCCTGGTCTCAGGAGGCTGCAATACCCTCACAGGTGACCTCTGAGGGCCTTACCGACTATGACATGTTGTGATTCTTCATTCATTTACTTTTTAGTCAAGGTTTAAGTCCTTTGCTTTATTTGACTGGAGCTGAGGGGGTGGGTTCATGGGGAAGGGAAGGGGTGCACACATGTCCAGGCATGAGGCAGGTGCACTCTAGGGGAGACCCTGTGCCAGGGACAGTGGTGGAGGAAGGGTGGTCTCACACTGACCTGTCAGAAGACCAAATGCCACACCCATAACGATGACGAAGCTGAGCACCCCGAGGTCAGTGAGTATCTGGTAGCCGATCCTAGAAATGATAGAGTAGAGGTGGTCACATTTGGGCATCAGGCTGCAGAGGACATTGGGGACAAAAAGGACTGTTTGCATCAATAGCGATGTTATCAGGGAAGGGCCACGGGAGAACACATGTCCCCTCCCCAGGGGGTCCATTCTCCTGTCATTCTCCCACAAAGCCATGCGGAGGTGCAGAAGGAGGGGATTTCAAGAAGCTCTTTGGCTTACTTTAGTTTTCAGACCCCACTGGATCATGAACTAGCCCTCAAGTCAGAAAATGCAAGTTCGAGTCCCAGTTGTGTCACTAGCTATGTGACCCTAGGCACTTACTCTCTCAGAGTCCTGAGTTTCCTCACTAGGCAATTAAAGCTGAAGCTTGTTTTTCTATCAGGGCAAGATGGAGTACATCTTGGCCATCAGTCCCATCTCCCCGGCCCACCCCCTTGAACATACTTCCCTGTCCGCTCCCTTCGAGACAACCCAGGGCTTCACTTTAAACTATTAAGTGGTCCTTGGAGGACATCTGCGCGACCTCATAGTAGGAGACAAAAATTTCTTTAACAGGACACACAAGAGCTAAACATAGAAAAATGATAAATTGAACTATATTAAAATAAAGAACTTCTGGAGTTCCCATCATGGCTCAGTGGAAACAAATCTGGCTAGTATCCAAGAGGATGCAGGTTTGATCCCTGGCCTTGCTAAGTGGGTTGGGGATCCAGCATTGCTGTGAGCTGTGGTGTAGGTCACAGATGCAGCTCAGATCCCATGTTGCTGTGGCTGTGGTGAAGGCCGGCAGCTGTACCTCTGATTCGACCCCTCGCCTGGGAACTTCCATATGCCATGAGTACGGCTCTAAAAAAAAAAAAGCAAAAAATAAAAAATAAAAATGAACTTTTGTTTATCAGAAGACAAAAGTGAAACACAACCCACAAAATGTGTGAAGCTATTGGCAGTACATATATCTGATGAAGGATCTAGATCCAGAATATTTAAAGAATTCCTACAAATCAATAAGAAAAAGAACACACAACAAAAAAATGGGCAAAAGGAATTACACAGACATTTCACAAGAGAAGGTATTCAAATGTCCAAAAAAAAGAAGATGTAAAGTATTTCACTTAATTAGTCATCAGGGAAATTAAAATTAAAACAGTGAGTTTGAGACCTAAATGGCTAAAATTAAAAAGAAGGGAAAGGGGGAGAGTTAGAGAATGTATGAGCTAAAGGGCACTCTCAGGTCCTACTGCACAAACCCCAGTGGAAAACTGGGAGGATCCGCTGAAGCAGATCGGATGAATATTTTATGAGGCAACAGTTCCACTCCTAGGCACATACTCAACAGAAGTGCATTTGTATGTTCAAAAGAAAAGGGCTAAAATGTTATAGCAGCAACACTAGAATGTTCATAACAGCTCCAAACTAGAAATGACCCAAATGCTCATCAATAATGGATAAATGAATTGTGTTGTACTCACACAGTGAAACTCTATTCTTTGTTTTCTTAGATTTTTTTTTTTTTTTTGGTCTTTTTGCCTTTTCTAGGGCTGCTCCCATGGCATATGGAGGTTCCCAGGCTAGGGGTCCAAATGGAGCTGTAGCCCCTGGCCTACGCCAGAGCCACAGCAACGCAGGATCCGAGCCGCGTCTGCAACCTACACCACAGCTCACGGCAACGCCGGATCCTTAACCCACTGAACAAGGCCAGGGCTCGAACCCGCAACCTCATGGTTCCTAGTGGGATTCGTTAACCACTGGGCCACGACGGGAACTCCTGTTTTCTTAGATTTTGTATTTGTTTACTTAGCATTCACTTATTACAGGATCAAACTTATGGCCAAAGTTGTTTCCCCCTCTTTCTTATAAGTCAGTTTTCATGGGTGTGCAAAACTCAAATGATAAACCCCCAACCACAAACGCTAATATTTGTGTTTTCACTTCCGCCCAATAGGGGACATCCCTGCATGACTCCCCTGCCACTACAGTCCTAAAGACTCATTCCGCTGCCCCTCTGCTGCCTGGTCCCTGCGTGTGATAAGCTATCATGTGTCCCTGCGTAGTATGCTATGCCTCTCATTTCCAGGGCAACCATGAACAACATTAAAGCCTCCTTTCGATAACATTGACCTTCCGTGTTGTCACTCAGTTGCCTTTATAAATGAAACCCAAGCACAATTCAATGTCCTACTCCTGTGAAAATGAACCATCTACAGAGATACTCAATAACATGGGTGAATCTCACAACGGCAATGCTTAGTAAAAGAAGCCAAGCACACAAGAGCAGAACTCCTGTATGATTCCATGTGTATAAGGGACAAAAGCCGGCAAAACTGATTGATGCCTGTTAGAAGTAAGGTTAGTGATTCCCCTGGGAGGGACAGGAAGGCGTTCTGGGTGCTGGTTATCAGGACGGGTCAGAAGTCATTGAGCGGTACCCTTACGACACTTGACTATTCTGGATGTAGATTATACTACAGTTAAAAAATTTCTTTGGACTAAAAACTAAGCCTGAATCTGCTGACTGCCAACTCTCAATCCCCTCTGCCCTGATGCCATCTGAGAGCAGACATGGATGAAGCCGGAATTGTCATAGTAACAGTCCCCACACAGGGTGGGCTTGGCTCCATGGTTTACCGTCTGATTTTACATGAACCTCACTGCAGGCCTGTGAGCAAGCCCCTTTGCCACAATGGGAGGTCCAGGTCAGGAAGGTGAAGCAAGGCCTCCACTGCCGTGGAGCTTGGAGCGAGTGGCTCTTGGGATTCAAATAAGGCAGGTCTGTCTACCCACAGAGATGGCCACATTTCAGCCTTCGAAGGTTACCTTCACAATTTGGCCCTATCAGCATTCGAGAGATGCTATTTTTTTTCTTTTTGGCCACATCTGCGGCACATGGAACTGCCCAGGCCAGGGATCAAACCTGAAACGCAGTTGCAATCGGCGCCACAGCTATGGCAACACGGGCTCCTTAACCTGCTGCTCCACATGGGAACTTCCCAGAGATACTATTTTTTAGAAAAATATTTTTCTTTAAATAGACTTTTGTTTTTTACATTTAAATAAATGCATTTAAAAGGAAATTTTGTGTCACTAATGTAAATGGAAAAGACATAAGAGATAAATATAAAAAGAAATACAATGAACACAACACATTGCTTTAATGGCCCCCAGATGTGGCAGCCTGGGTGAATCTCGGTTCCTCCCCCCTTGTTCAAACCGGGGGTCAGAGAGTGCTGGAAGAGTGGGGAGACTTCCTCCCTGAAATAATCAAGGGGTGGAATGAGAATTGAAAAAAAGAGTGTGTGCACGGTGTGAGTCAATGCTCTTTGTGTCTTCGCACCACTTAAGATCCCACCATTTGTGAAAACACACTTCATCCACGCTCCGAGCATGGCATCTGACGCATTCACTTGCTCACCCGAATAGGAAATGGGCAAATATTGTTTGTGGAATGAATGGAAAGTCAACTGACTTGCCCGGTGACGCAGAGCTAACACAGTAGCTGATCCACACTCCCCAGGAAGGGTCTGCCTGCCAGCTCAGTCCTTTCTCCATCTCTCCGCTACATCCAGACGCCCCTCCTACGGAAGCAGCAGCATCAGTAACCATCCTGAGAAAGGGCCAGGTTCTTACTCCATGCCAAGCACTGTCCTGAGCCATTTAGTGAGCATATGCTGCTGAATCGTCTCAGCAACTCTGGGACAAGGATCTTATTACCCTATTTTACAAATAGAAAGCTGAGATTTAACGAGAGATTGAATGTCATGCCCATGACCACACAACTGGTAAATGGGACCTTGGTCTGTTTACCCCTGAAGCCTGTGCCCTTTATTTCCAGCGGACCAGAGGCCTCCTGGAGGGAAGTCACTGATGGCACTGTGCCTTTCCCTTTGCCACCTTCCTGCCGAAGAGAGAAGGCTACTTCTTGGTCCTCAGTTGTCTTATCCTGATGAGACCTGGCTTGCAGAGGGGAGCTGGAGCCAGCTTGCACAGACACACAGCTCAGTGGTTCTCATCTCGTCTCAACTCCACGTTCAGTGATGTCACCTTGTGGCTTGAAACTGGCCATGGTGAGAGTATTCGTCCCAGAGAAATGAGCACATGTTAGACGTCAGGGCTTTGTTCCCCTGGGGAGCTGGTTGTTAATCCTTTAGCGGCACACTGTAGCTTGACTGCTTTGCTTTGGTTTTGGTTTTTCCTATAGGCCAATAGTTCTCAAACTTGAGCATGAGAATCCCATAGAGGAGTTCTCTTGTGGCCCAGCAGCTTAAGGATCCAGCGTGTCACTGCAGTGGCTCGGGTTGCAGCTGTGGTGCGGGTTTAATCCCTGGCACAGGAACTTCTACATGCCATGCACGTGGCCAAAAAAACAAACAAACAAAAAAAAATGGGAGAGAGAATCTCAGAGGACTGGTTAAAACACAGACTGCAGGCCCCCCCGCACACCCGATTTCTAATTGAATGGGTCTGGGGTGGGGAGGATGTGCATTTCTAATGGGTTCAGGTAACACGGATGCTGTTGAGAACCACAGTTCTAGGAGAGGCACAGAATCACAGGATGTGGGGGATAGAAGGGTAGGTGGTCCAGAAGTTCCAGGTTGGGAGTCCATGAGCAGAATTTGGCTCAGACGATGTTTCCGTTGATCTTTTGCCAATGCTTGGGAGAGTACGTGCATAACTCTGGATTTCTGTCTCCTCTGAGTCCTTTGACACTGATCCCGGGTCCCTGCATGGTACTAGCTGCCTGACACTGAAGAACCACTGCCCAAGTTTTCTTCCCCTCGCTGGTCTCATTTTTCGCCTTACCTGCCTGGCCCCTACAGGCATCGGAACGTAGGACCCTGCTAGGCCAATCCCCCATTTTACAGAGGGGAATGCAGAGGCTCAGAGAGAGGGGAAAAGATTTGCTGTTACACAGCTATTAAAACAATGGCAGACACATCATTGGAGTCCATTCCTGAGATGCCTTGCTTCACATAAACCAGCCCCCTCCCCACCTCCAAAGAGGGTCCTCCTCACCCTGGACAGCTCAGGGAGGCACGTCTCACCAACTCATAGATGTTCCTAAAACTGGGGCTATAGTCATCTCTGTTGTTGGAGCTACAAGGGACCCAGCCCTCCATGACTTCTCTGAGATGCCTCCAAACACGATGAACTTGCATTGCCCAGCGCAGGTGCTCACCACTGTTCCAGCAGGTTCCAGCCACGTGGTCATAGGCAGATAACTTCTCCCACGTGTCATTTCTTTGAGGAAGTTAATAATATCTCACAGGGAGGTTGTGGGGATTACATGAGATGATGCACGTAATGATTTTGGCCTAATGCCCAGCAGTCAGAAAGCAGTCAGTAAACATCAGTGATTGTCATCAGTAATACTATTATTATCATCATATTGTTTCATCTGGAAAAAAATCTATCCCTGTGTTGTGTCCAAGTCACTCTTTCATCTTATGTGAGCCACGTTCAGTAGAGAAACAACTTCCGGGAGGTGATGGCCAGGGTCCTGGTCATTGCTGTCCATTGCCTGGTAGGGGCTGGGCAGGGGACACAGGACCCAACTCTGGTTCAGAGGACCACGTTCCCACTTCCCTGTGAGATCTCAGCCAAGCGCGGAACTTCCCTCTCTGGGGCCTGAAGGGTGACCAGCTGTGCTCAGCCTTTTCCTGCATTAACATATTAAAGCCTCTTAACCACAGGTTGCCTGGCCTCAGGTAGCTTCCAGCACCTATGAGGGGAGGTCCTATCATTATCTCTATTTACCATTGGGCCACCCTGGTGCGGAGAGCTTAGGTAGCATGGCCTAGTTAGTAAGGGGACAAGATCAACCAGACCCCACGGCACACTTCACCACAACCTAAACCTCCGGACTCAATCAGCTTGGACCTGATTGCTCTCTGCTTTTGGGGAGGCCTCAGGACTGTCTGACTTTGTCCTGCACTTAAGCGCCTGCTTTAAAAAGAAGTGGCCTGGAGAGGTGATGAGTCCATACAAGTTAGGGGCTGAGCAGAATTGCAGAATAAATTGGTCCAGAAATATTCACCGAGGCCTTCTGAGTGCCTGGCCCTGAATGCACGCCCCCCCAGCCCCCCACTCAAGGGCTCTGGGCACACTCCTGCCTGAGTTGGATAGGGCGACAAGGGGCTGAGCTGAGAGACTCACATGGAAACCTCGGTCCACTTGACCTGAAGTGCCTTCAGCACGATGTTGGTGATCCCTCCGAGCAGACCAGGCAAGCCGAAGGTGTAGTGCACGCCGTATGTGTCATAGATGTTGCAGATACCAAAGACGTCAGGCTTGTGTTGAAGACACATCTGGGGACAAACACCATTATCAGCAGATCTCCATGTGGGACTGATACTCCTTCCCACCCTGTCACAGACCCTTGGCATCTGGGGGCACCAGTGGCAGGATGGACATTGGGGCTCAGTGAAGTAAGTGCTTCTGGACTTGAATGTGCAGTCACATCACCTAGGGAGCTCATTCAAGTACAAAAGTCAGATTTAGTGGATCTGGGATCTGGGACCTGAGATTCTGCATTTTGGGGGGCCATACCCTCAGCATATGGAAGTTCTCTTGTACCACAGCAGTGACCTAAGCTGCTGCAGTCACAACACTGGCTCCTAACCCCCTGGGCCACCTGGGAACTCCCAGATTCTGCATTTCTAACAAAGTCCCAGGTGATGCTAATGCTGCTGGTCCACAGTCTACACATTGCTCAACGGGGGCACTACTCACATTTTGGGCTGATAACTCTGGGTTGTGTGGGGCTGTCCTGTGCACTGTAGGAGGTTTAGCAGCATCCTTGGCCTGTACCCTCTAGATGCCAGTAATACCCCTCACCCAGTTGTGTCAACTAAAACTGTCTCCAGATACTGTCTAATGTCCCTAGGGGCTGATGGAGACCCACTGGTCTAGCCCAAACTTAACTGCCATCCAAGAGACTACATGGTTGATTCAAAGCAAAGAATCTGACCACATCTCCAGACTCCACTTCAGCACTCCTTCATTTCATCACTTGACCTCCCAGATGGCCATGAGCCAACAGAGATGGTGACCAACGCAAAATTGCTCAGGCTAGTTCCCTCCTTAGAATCCCCATGGTCTTGTGTGTGTGTGTGTGTGTGTGTGTGTGTGTGTGTGTGTGTGTGTCTTTTTGTCTTTTCTCGGGCCGCACCCGAGGCATATGGAGTTTCCCAGGCTAGGGGTTTAATCGGAGCTGTAGCTGCTGGCCTATGCCAGAGCCACAGCAACACGGGATCCGAGCCGAGTCTGCGACCTACACCACAGCTCACAGCAATGCTGGATCCTTAACCCAGTGAGCAAGGCCAGGGATCAAACCCAAAACCTCATGGTTCAAGTCGGATTCGTTAACCACTGCGCCACGACGGGAACTCCTGTGCACGTCTTGCTTTCATCAGAGGGTCTCAAAGCCAGAGGAGATAAAAGATATGTGTTTCACCTAAATGTCCTTCAACAGATGAATGGATAAGAAGATGTAGTATATATGCACAATGGAATTCTACTGAGCCATAAAAAAGAACGAAATAATGCCATTTGCAGGAACATGGATGGAACTAGAGACTCATATTAAGTGAAATAAGTCAGAAAGAGAAAGACAAATACCATATGATATCACTTGTATTTGGAATCTAATATACAGCAAAAATGAACCTTTCCACAGAAAAGAAACTCATGGACTTGGAGAATAGACTCGTGGTTGCCAAGGGGAGGGGGAGGAAATGGGATGGACTGGGAATTTGGGGTTAATAAATGCAAACTATTACCTTTGGAATAGATAAGCAATGAGATCTGTTGTATAGCACTGGGAACTACATCTAGTCCTTATGATGGAGCATGATAATGTGAGAAAAAGGAATGTATATGTGTATGTGTGACTGGGTCACCCTGCTGCACAGTAGAAAATTGACAGAACACTGTAAACCAGCTATAATGGGGAAAAAAAAAAAGAGGTGTTTCCACTCCAAAGATGAAAAGCAGACTGCCCCATCTTTGGTCAAATCAAACTGTTGGTAAGTGCTTCCTTATTTGGGCTTGAAACCGCCTCCCTAAATAGCCACAGTTCATCCAAATTCAGCTTCTTAAGCCACCCAAAAAGTCTATTCTTCTTCCCTCCATCAAGCCTTCAAACCTATGAAGATTTGCTGTTCCTAAGTATTTGTCTTAGAAGTGTGTTATAACAAATTGGCTGTAACGGAGTATTCTGGTATTATCAATATCTGTTGAATATTAAAGGAAGACAAATCCATCTACTTAGAAGAAGAATTAAACAATCAGAAGTGGACATGACCTGGAGTATCAGCCCAGTCTCCCTTTTGTGGGTGCTGTCCTTCCCACCCCCATTCTTACTGGTTCATGGACAGCAGCCATATGTATATGATGCGCCCTCCCTCCCTCCCCGCCAAAGACAGCCACGTTATTCAAGTTAGACCAATGAGCCCCTTCCCCCAGGACCTTGGGGTTGGGGCCAAGAGCTTCTGTCTGGCTGCTCTCTTGAAGAGAGAGACTACATTTCACCATGTGGAGTAGAAGTAGGAGAAGTCGTCTATAGAGTGAGAATAAAGCAGATGCTCAGAAAAAGCAAAGAAGGAAGAGGAGGGACTTCTTGAGCTCCCCCACGACATTCCCACCCCTGGTGCCAGCCATTCCTGGGCGCCCAGCAGCATTCCTGTCCTTGGGTTCTGTAATACCCCAGTAGCCTTAAAACAAACCCTCCTTCTTTCTGAGTGAGCTTTAATGGATTCTGTTATTCCTTCCCAGATCCTAACAAATGCACCATCCAACCCAGGTCATTCCCTCACCCAAGATCTGAAGCCAAATTGAAAAGGTGCCAACAGCTGTCTAAGGCAGCCCATGGCATTACATAATGGCTCACCATGGTCCCAGGGGCCTGGACCTTGGTGTAAGCCAAGGCAGCAGGTGTTAGCTGCCCAGCTCCTTACCAGCAGGAACTTGGCTCCCCCGATGGAGATCAGCCCAGCTATGAAGCCCAGCACCATGGCAAGCCAAGGAGAATGGATCAGGTAGCAGGGGATGCCCATAGCCACACCTCCTGCCAGCACTGCATTGTGGATGTGAGTCTGCAAAGAAATAGCTTCACGTGAACGAAGTGAGGTAGAGGTAGAGGGGACAGCAGCTCTCCAGGTTACCTGAAAAGCTGGTAGCAAGACACCACAGTAATGTCTCCCTTGCTTCTCTGAGGCCAAGACCAGCCTCCCCCCTGCCCCCCCCCCCCGCATTGGGACCTCATCAATGGTCTTATTTCACCCCACTTCTCAGGCTCAGGGAGCAGTCACCCTGATTGTGGCTCATTTAGCTTGGAAGTGTAGTTACTCAGCATCTTGGCCACCCTGACACTTAATGTGCTGTGTCCTGGGGCATTTAACCACTCAGAGCTTCAACTTTGTCACTAGAAGAATGTTTGTTTGTTTGTTTGTTTTGCCAAGCTTGAGGCATGTGGAAATTCCCAGGTCAGGGATCGCACCCATGACACAGCATCGATGATTTCAGGTCCTTAACTCACCGTGCCATAAAAGAATTCCAGTGGAGTTTTGATCGTATTTGCTTGATACAGTTGTTGTGAGAATTAAGTGAAGTACCGTATGTAAAACTCTGAGCACAATGCCTGGTATTGAACATGAGAAGATGCCCTATAAATAAAGCTGTTCTTATTGATTTTACCCCCTTATTTTTTTAAGGGCCACACTCATGGCATATGGAGGTTCTCAGGCTAGGGGTCAAATCGAAACTGTAGCTGCTGGCCTACACCACAGCCATGGCAACGCCAGATCCTTAACCCACTGAGAAAGGCCAGGAATTGAACCTGCATCCTCATGGATACTAGTCAGATTCGTTTTTGTTGAGCCACAATGGGAACTCCTGATTTTACTACTTTTGTCTTTATTATTTGGCTGCTTGGTGCCTACGTGACCCTGTATTATTGGACCCAGTCCCAGTAAGCTGGCCCTTGTTCCTGGGTCATGTCTTTGCTTTGTCCTTCATTCCTCTGGAACTGAGGCCTTACCATGCTTTTTTTTTTTTGGCTGCATTCATGACACGTGGAAGATCCTGGGCCAGGGATCGAACTCATGCCACAGCTATAACCAGAGTCACGGCAGTGATAACACCAGATCCACTGCGCCACCAGGGAACTCTGGCCTTACCTTGCTCTTATGCTACTGCCCTCTGCCCCTCTCAATTCTACCCAGATCTTGGAGCTCTGGGGCCTGGGACCAGTTTCTGGGCTTTCCTAATCGGAAAAGCCTACACCTGCCGCCCTGGATGTCCCCACCTTGTCTGATCCCAGACTCCCTGTCATCATGGAGCTCATCTCCCCTTCGTGCTATTAACCTGTCATCAGTGGCCACCTTCTCCCCACTCCAGCCCCTGCTGTCTGTCTACGCTTTTCGCCACCCTCTCTGGCTGGCTGACCTCATGCCCCGATCATCATGGGAACTTGTTTTGTCTTTGCTCTACCCTCTTACCTGTCTCTCCCCGCAAAACTTATGCACACAGTCTCCCAGCTATGCCAATAAGAGCAGCTAATATTTGCCCAGCATGGATTCCACATGAAGCACTTCACGTATGTTGTCTCTCAAGCGGCCACTTTACATACCAGGCAAGTGAGACTCAAAAAGTTTAAGAGGTCACATGGCTAGGGAAACTTACTACTTTATTTCTGATTCTGTGCATTCCATTTTTTTTAATTCTTTTTTATGGCCGCACTTGTGGCATAGGGAAATTCCTGGGCTAGAGGGTCAAACTGGAGCTACAACAGGAGGCTTACTCCGCAGCCACAGCCACACCAGATCCGAGCTACATCCATGACCTATGCTGCAGCTTGCAGCAATGCTGGATCCTTAACCCAGTGAGGGAGGCCAGGGATCCAATCTGCATCCTCAAGGATAATAGTCAGGTTCTTAACCCACTGAGCCACAAAGGGAACTCCACACATTCCATTTTTGACATTTCTTGAGAAAAGGGGAGAGGCTGACTCGCTCTATCCCAGTTTTCTCTGCTGACTCTCACTCATGGGGGCTGCCTTTAATAACCAGCAGGGTATGTTTGATGTCAACGTGGATGGGTTTAATCATTCCCCCAGAGAGCCTTTGATCATTTGACAGTCTCCTGGGTTCCAGGCCCATTTTGACAAGCCAGCGCTGTCTGGGTTGATGCTCCATGATGCTGCAGACAAGGCTCCATTGCCCCACGTGCTCTGTCCCAATCTGTGGGGCTGATGCTGGGGGAGGGGGCATGAAGACATGTGTCAGGCCCAGAGAACCCAAATGCCGCCCAGGGGACAGCCCCCGCCTCACCATGTTGATCTTCCCCTTAGGGTGAATCAAGGCTGACATTGAGATGGCTGTCACCGCGCTGACCGCGAGGGCATAGTAGGTATTGAATATAGCCTTCTTCCTTTCGTCTGGGATGTCCAGCAGAGCGGAGTTGAAACTCGGCCAAAACATCCACAAGAAGAGGGTGCCTGGGGGTCAGAGAGGGTCAGTGGCCAGAAAAGTACTCCTGCCCCAAAGCCCAAGCCTCAGGGATATCAGACAAGAGAATCCCAAGTCTCAACTCTGTCACTTTCTAGCCCTGTGACTTCAGGCAAGCCACATCTCCTCTCTGAATTCTTAAGCTGGTAGGGCCCAGCTAATATACTTCATGGGTGAGGAAACCAAGGCCCAGAGAGTTAAAAGCACCAAACTCTGGGCTTCCTGACCTCTGCCTGTGATGGCCAAATGCTTATTTTAAAAAATTAATGGGTCTCTTTTCATTTGGTCCCCTGGCCTTGGATTCAGCCACCCGCTAGCAATCTCACTGGCTGATTTCCTTTCTCTAATCCTCTCTCAGCCTCTAAGTTTAACACTTTCACTGGAGCTCTTCAAAATACAACATTGTTGGAGTTCCCGTCCTGGCTCAGTGGTTAACGAATCCGACTAGGAACCATGAGGTTGCGGGTTCAATCCCTGCCCTTGCTCAGTGGGTTAAGGATCTGGTGTTGTGAGCTGTGGTATAGACCATAGATGCGGCTCAAATCCAGCATTGCTGTGGCTCTGGTGTAGGCCGGCACTACCGATCCAATTAGACCTCTAGCCTGGAACCTCCATAGGCCACGAGTGTGGTCCTGGAAAAAGACCAAAAAAAAAAAAAAAAAAAAAAAGAGACAAAATACAACATTATTACTCCTCTGTTTTTTTGTGGGTTTGTTTGGTTTGTTTGTTTGGTTGGTTGGTTGTTTATTTTTTAAATTTTTTAATTTTTTCTGCTTTTTAGGGCCACATATGGAAGTTCCCAGGCCGTCGGCCTACACCACAGCCACAGCAATGCCAGATACAAGCTGTGTCTGCAACCTACACCACAGCTCATGGCAACACCAGATCCTTAACCCACTGAGCAGGGCCAGGGATCGAACCCCCTTTGGATAGTAGTCGGGTTCGTTACTGCTGAGCCACCAGGGGAACTCCCTCCAGTTCCCTCCTTTAAGTTGAGGACAAAAGGACTGGATAACCCCGTTCACACTGAGGCTCTCCTCTCCTTTGGATACGAATGACGAGAAGTTCCCTAGAGAGAAGCACATCCTTCAAAGATATGGGCTCATCAAACCCCATTTGAGGAGATGGGTCTTAAGGGAGCGGCTTCAGGGAGGGTTGGCAAAGGAGAGAGGTCTCCCCACAGAGCAGTTTGGGAGCTTCTTGCTCACCCGGATCTGAGCCCACCCACACCTGCCTCGTTCTTACCCAGCATGGCAAACAAACTGGGGCTCGTGGCCGTCTGGTCTTTCTCCTTCCCTCTAGTGGGCAGAGGCCTCGGGAGGCAGCAGTTCACAGTCAGCCCGAAATAGGCCGCAAACACATGGATGTACATCATGTTTACGTGGTTGTCCACCTGCAACAAAACCCGGCGGAAGCAGTGAGTGGCAGCATCCTCTGCCCGCAGGGAAACCCCTATGTTCCTTGCGCTTCATGTGGGAGGCATGACTTGAAGTCAGGAGGCTGACTCAGCCCAGCAGTCCCCCATTCAGAGGTGCCCCGTGGGTCCTGTGTATATAATCCAGGGAAGTTGCGGCTGGCCTCATCATTAGCTCTTAAATACTTCCAGTCGAGATCCACCTAGGTGGGGAAAAAGTCAGGTGGACATGCACCCACTGCTTCTTACTTTTTGGCAGAATTTCAACTCTGCATGGAGTATGAGTGATAGAACCTATACAACATGAAGCAGCCAAGACTTCTTATAATACTGAACTAAAGTCTTCAGAAAATTCCAGCTATGTGATCATTTTGCTTTATGAATATTAAATGTCATAAGCCTTAATAACTCCCTTAGTGGGCTACTGGTGGGTCCTGGTAGCTATGCCTTGAAAAAAATATCCAAATTGGGCAGAATTTTTACCACCATGCCCCATAGACCCGTACCATCAGCGCTTCGCCAAATTTTTGCAATAACTTTCCATCTGGCCTCCCCATTTCCACCCTTGTCCCCCAACTGATTATTCTCCATGCAGCAGTCAGAGTGATCCTGTTAAAATCTTAAGTAAGTTCATGACACATTTCTGCTCAGAATCGCCTGTCTCACTCAATGTCAAAGTCAGAGTTCTGACTACGACCCACAGGATCCTGGTCCTCTGTCCTCCCCAAACCTCTATGAATTCACCTCCTGCTCATTCCGTACACACTACACTGCCCTTGCTCTTCCTCAAGTCCCCAGTCATGTTCCCACAGCAGTACTACTTTGCACTGTCTGTTCCATTGCCTGGAAGGAAGGGTGGAGGCAGTGGTCCACCCTGGGTACAGGCATTAAGGGGATGCGCTGACTGTAGAGAATTTAGAACAATAAGAAAAGCAACTAAAAGTCTGTCTGCTTTTTATTATCACTGTGTGCCAATATTTCTGAACAGGTCAGTGATAAGCTCTCCTCCTGAAAGAAGTAGACCACTTCCACAGCCCTGCCCTTGATCTGCCTCTGTCTGTCCTCAGATATCCACGTGACTTGCACACCTGCTTGCTGCCTTCAGATCTTTACTCACAAATTACTTGCCCTGTGAAGCCTCCCCGGGCACCCTTTCTAATGCTTGAGCTCCCCTTCCAACCATTCATATCTCCTTTCTCCATTTTATTTTTTCTCCATGGTACTTGACACTATCTAACATGCTACATATCTTTTGCCTAGTTTAGTGTTTACGGCAGCTCTTTCCCTCTGGAATAGAAGTTCCATGGCAGCGGTGTTTTCCCACTGCCTAGAAAAGTGCCTGGTGCATAAAAGGCTCAGAATATTCGTGAAATGAATGAACAAACGGCAAGGAAATCTCAGTCGCACATAAAAATGAAAGTCCGTGGAATTCCCTTATAAGAACTGAAGAGGTCTTATATTCTCAATCTCTTTGAAGAACTGCAGGAATCCAAAAACCACATTTGGGAATCATCAGCTCGGAATACGCATTTCTTGAGTTGCCTCTACTGAATTAGCTCTGGCTTCCCTTGAGCCCTTCCACTCAACAAACCCAGGCTGAATTGAAGTTTTGAGGAGAAACAGTGAACGCACAAAATCAGTGCTAAACCCTCCCTTGGACCAGCTAAACTAACACATTGAAGCTGCAGAGAAGAGCGGAGATGGCTTTGAATTAGTGCAGCCTTTTAAAACAACTGCTCTGAAGACCATAACAAAGCAGGAAAAGATTTACAACGCGCCGCTCCCAGGGAGCGTTTCACCTCTGGGAATTGACCTCTTTCCTTGACAGCCCTGTTTTTACCGTGGGAACCACTTTCCATGCTGGTTGCTGCTGATTGGACCAGAGCAGGTATATGACCCAGGGGCCCAATCAGATTCTCTTTTCCTGGATTCTAGAATTGAAACTTTCTGAGGGAGAAGACAGATTTTCTGTGGGATCTGGGACATAGAAATGCAGAAACAAGTGGAAGGCTGGGAGGGAGATTTGATGAAATTTGAATAAGATAATAATTTGAAGATTGGATCAATGTTAATTTCCCAATTTTGGTAACTGAACAATGGTTATGTAAGAGAATACCGTTGCATATAGGAAATACACATTAAAGTATTTAGGGATTAAAATAAAGTCATATATACAAGGAGTTCCCGTCGTGGCGCAGTGGTTAATGAATCAGACTAGGAACCATGAGGTTGCAGGTTCGGTCCCTGCCCTTGCTCAGTGGGTTAACGATCCGGCGTTGCCGTGAGCTGTGGTGTAGATCGCAGATGCGGCTCGGATCCCGAGTTGCTGTGGCCCTGGTGTAGGCTGGTGGCTATGGCTCCAATTAGACCCCTAGCCTGGGAATCTCCATATGCCACGGGAGCAGCCCAAGAAATAGCAAAAAGACAACAACAACCCAAAAAAATAAAGTCATATATACAAGTGAAAAGAACCAAAAATTAACAGATAATAAGAAGTTCCCATACTACCTTCTAGACCATTGTTCCTTTTTCCTCCCCAAATATCCCCAGCTCTCTTGAAGACCATACCAGCAGACTCTGCTTTCCTTGCCGAGGTTACTTACCTGCCTCTCAGTCCCCGAGGCTTTCAGCGCCTGCCTTACCATCTTTCTCTCCATCCCTCCTTCAAGTCATCATCTTAGTCCCTCCAGCAACCTACTCTTTGTTCCTTGACGTTTATTCTTCTAACATCTTTTAAGACATTATACTTCTTCCACCCACATCCACTGTCAAGCCTTCGATCCTGTCATTAACAGTAACTGTGCAATCTTTAAAATCTCAATTTCAAGCCTCCCATCTTATCACAATCACCACCTCCTGTTGGTCCAGCTCACCTCCTTAAGTATCTTCATGCCAACAGTTCTAGTCAATTGATCCTGATAATAACGATAACAATGATGAAAATAACATCACTGTTACAGCATTTTGCTAGAAGCTGCTCTAAACACATCATGTATATTAACTTGTTGAATCCTCATGATGGCCTTAGGAAGTAAGTGGTTTTTTCGTTTTTTGGTTTTGTTTGTTTGTTTGTTTGCATTTTTTAGGGCTGCACCTGTGGCATATGGAAGTTCCCAGGTTAGGGGTCAAATCAGAGCTACAGCTGCTGGCCACAGTCACAGCCACAGCAACACCAAATCTGAGCCATATCTGTGACATACACCACAGCTCATGGCAACACGGGATTCCCGACCCATTGAGCAAGGCCAGGGATCAAACCCACATCCTCATAGATAGTGGTTGGATTTGTTTCCACTGCGCCACAACAGGAACTCCAGTAAGCATTCTTATTATCTCCATTCTGCAGATAGGAAAACTGAGGCACAGAGAAGCAACTGAGTTGCCCACAATTACTCAGCTAGTGTGGCTTGAGCTGAGATTTTTTTTTAGGGCCGCACCTGCAGCACATGGAGGTTCCCAGGCTAGGGGTGACATCGGAGCTGTAGCTGCCAGCCTATGCCACAGCCACAGCAACTCCAGACCCGAGCTGCATCTATGACCTACACTGCAGCTCATAGCAATGCTGGATCCTTAACCCACTGAGCAGGGCCAGGGATCAAACCTGCATCCTCATGGATCCTAGTCAGATTTGTTAACCACTGAGCCACAAAGGGAACTCCCTTGAGCTGAGATTTGAACCCAAGACGACTGGCTACAGAATCTCTCCAGAGTGCTCTTCGCCCAAAGGCCGCCGGATTTTGCTGGCCATCATCAAGGTCACATTCTCACCCCTCCCTTAACCAGGTTAGATCCCATGATCCACCACCATATTCCCTCCTTTGTAAATAGCCCCATTTCTGGCCTTTCTTGGTCTCCTTGGCTCTCTCTGTACAGAACCCCAGGCTAGTCACATGCAACTCCCTGCTTCTTTCGCAGGGAGTGAAAGAGCTATGGAAGGAGCAGGAAAACTGTACACAGCCCTGGTCACATGTGCATAGCCCACATGACCATGAACCCCAGAGGGGACCTTGGGTGCTGCCCGGCAGTCCTACTGCATCTCTCTGGTCCTCCCAGTCTTCCACTCTCAAGCCCATGTCGCAACTCACCTCTCCTCAAACCCACACCTCCCCTCTCCCCGCAACACTCAGCTGATGACTTTGCCTCTTGCATCTTTGAGAAAATACAAGCAGCAAGTAGAGAATTTTCTCCTGGCCGGAGACAGGAGCTGTGGAACACACCACCAAATCTGCCAGCCGACCCACAGTCCCAGACTTCCCTCCCGTTATGAAGAAAAGCTCTCCATGCACCTGCCACGGGTGCCCAGAATCCCACGCCTTCTTTCCAACTCAAAGACTTAAAATCTTACACCTCCTCTCTCTCTCTATTTTTTTTTTCCTTTTTAGGGCCACACCCGCAGCATACGGGGTTCCCAAGCTAGGGATCCAGTCGGAACTGTAGCCGCTGGCCTATGCCACAACTATAGCAAGCCAGATCCTTAACCCACCAAGCGAGGCCAGGGACCGAAACCATGCCCTCATGGATGCTGGTCAGGTTCGATAACTGCTGAGCTACGAAGGGAACGCCCATCCCCCTTTTGCATTATCAGTTTTCCTCTCTCTACTGACTTATTCCAGCTGGCATAGAAATATCAGCTCTCTTGGAAGTAAACAAATGAACAAACACAATCTCCCTTGACCCCATTCTGCCCTCTAGTTTTTATCTCATTTCTCCGATCCCCTTTACAGCAAAACTCCTTGGAAAGTTTGCCTCTACACGCTGCCTCTATTTCCTCATTTCCAACTCTCTCTTAAAATAATCAAGTCAGGCTTTTGCCTCCGACCTTTTCCCAAACTGAACTCAGTGGTCATTGCGCAGTCCTAAGACTTCTTGTTTAAGTTTTTATTGAAGTGTAGTTAATTTACAAGGCAGTGATCATTTCTGCTGTACAACAAAGCCACCCAGTCATACACAGGCACATGTCCATTCTCTCAGGTTCTTTTCCCACCTGGATTATCATAGAATGCTGAGACTTCTCATCTCTGTTTACCCACACGTCCTAGGGGCTCTCCTACAATCCTTGGCTTTAAATACCATCTATACCTTAACAACTCTAAAATGTACACCCCCAGGCCCAGGTTCTCTTCTAAGCTCCAGACTTGTATATTTCCACTTAGCGACTCCCTGGAATGAAGGTACATGTCTCTAGCCCTCACCTTCATCCTACCTCACTCAAAGCTGAGCTCTGGATGCCACCCCCGCCCCTGGATCTACCTCACCCCAACATGCCCCATCTCAGTAAACGGCACTGTCATCTACCCAGATGCTCCAGATTCGAATTTTGGAGTTTTTTTTTTTTTTCTTTTTGCCTTTTCTAGGGCTGCTCACATGGCATATGGAGATTCCCAAGCTAGGGGTCCGCCAGCCTACACCAAAGCCACAGCAATGCGGGATCCTTAACCCACTGAGCAAGGCCAGGGATCGAACCCGCAACCTCATGGTTCCTAGTCGGATTCGTTAACCACTGTGCCATGACGGGAACTCCTGGAATCATTTTTGACCCTTCTCTTACTCACACTCAGTGAAGTCCATCAGCAAGTTCTGTCCGTCCTGCCTTCAAAGTGTGGCCGGGATCCAGCCTTTCCTCCACCTTCACGGTTATCATCTTATCCAAACCTAGATTATTGCAATAGCTTCTTCTCTGGTCTCTACCTGCTCCATCCTTGCCCCCTCATGGTCTTTTCTGAACCCAGAAACCAGAGAGAGACTCTCTTAAAACATAAGTCAGATCCTATCTCTCCTTTGCTGAAAACTCCCACAGTGCTCCCCAAATTTCTCAGAGTAAAATCTGAAGTCTTTACTCTGGGATATTGAGGCCTCACAAATAAAACAAACCAAAACAACAACAAAAAACCGAGTGAACAAGCATGCATCATCTCATTTAATTAATTCCATTACTGCCCAAGCCCTATGTGGTAGCAATGGCATCCTCACACTGCAGATGAAGAAGCTAAACCTGTCTATCCCAGAGTCACGGGAGGCATTGAGGGCATAGCTGGGAGACCAACCTCAATCTTTGACTCCAAGTCCAGCACTCTTTCTCCTGAAGCAGGCTGGGCTCTTTTTCTCATCTGGGTTCTTTTACTACCTTGCTGTGTGCTCTTAAGCCATCACTTTCCCTCTCAAGGCGTCTGCTTTTCCCCTTGCAATCAGCTCCCATCTCACTTCATTGTACCTGACCTCAGGGTCAGGGCTATGGCAGAGGAGCCGGGAGAGCCATCTGGACCAACTTCACCTTCACAGCTGGCCTCAGCTGTAGGCTTCTGATAGTCTCCCCCAGTTAGATTGTGTGTCCTCTTCCTGACACACACTGCCTGGTTTGAAAGAAGACACTGGCCACTGTAACTTGCTAGACCACTGCCCATGGGACCCCAGGAATTAACTGTCTTTGTATCCATCCCATAATTATCCTTTGAAGAGCACAATCTTATATATCATATTTTGGACGTTGTTTATATGCTGGTATAGACCACACTTTCAGAGCCCTATTTTGGCCTGTCTCTTTTTTATTTTAGTCCCAGAAGCTTTACCAAATGGAGACAGAGCCCTCCTCTCCCACCTGCTCACCCTTCATCCCCGAGGCCCCTCCTCCCAAGCACCGTGACTCACATTGAGGAATCTCTTGGCCACCATCCTTGTGGTGCTAAAGGCGGTCACCTCTATCACTGTCATGAACACCAGCTGCACCAGGTTGACCTTCCCCAGGATGGCACCCGCTGAGATCAGCACAGACGTAGCGCTCACGGTGGCTCTCTGAATACTGGGGATGGTGGGAAAGACAGTGATGACTAAGGAGGAAGAATGCCTCTCGCGCCTTCATTCGCTCATTCAACAAACACTTGTTGAGGACCTGCTCTCTGCCTGACACTGTCCGAGAAACTGGAGTAAGAGAATGAGTAGACAAACTTCCTACTCTCATGAGGCTAGATGCTACCCAGCCTGGGGTCTCCTTTGTCCCCTTCCCCCATCGGGGTGGCAGCCACACTCTGTGAGACGGACCTACACACACTCATCTGTTGTGAGGGTGCGCTGAGGTTCTCATGGGAAGGTCAGGGTGTGTTAACAGAGGCTGGTGGTTCCCCGAGGGTCCCCCCTCTGGGATCTGTTAACTGGGATTCCGCCCTCACCATCTCTTGGGCGGCATCACTCACAGATGCTCAATAGAGGGCGCTCTTTACTCGCCAGCCTGCCTGTCCTTCAGTCACAGGCCACCCTCATCTCTCCTTCTCCATGTAGTGGAAAGAGACTGGGTTTGGAAGCAGGACAAGCCTGGTTTCCAGGTCCAGCTTTGCCACTTGAGCAGCTATTTAATCTCACTGAGCCTGTTTCTCCATCTGTAAAATAAGAATGATGGTCATACTTATCTCATGGGAGGGCTGTGGGGATCAGAAAGAAGAGTCATATGCATGTGTGTCCAGCACACCATGACGGGCACAGAGAGCTAACTCAGGACTATTACGGATTCCTCCTTCTCTTGACGAATGAGCAAGCTTAGGGCGGGGATTCTGAAGGAGAAAACGCTTTTCGTTTTCAAGGCATTTATGATTCAACTGGGGTGACAAGGCTGACATCACGACCCAGTCGATTCAGACCATCTGTGATATCACGAGGCGAGAGGGGGTCACTGGAGGGAGAGAGCACTGTAAACTGGACTCATCAGGGAGGGCTTCCTGGGGGAGGTGGCACGGAGCCAGACAATCCATGGTGGTTAAACTGACCCTCTTCTGGGCACCTTTCCCCCTGGGAGTTGATGACAAGGACACCAAAACCCGACCACTGCTATCACCATCATCTGTTGAACATACAGCTTTGTGTTCAACAGACTTGCAAATCCATCAGGTCGTTTACATTTGAATCCAAGGAACCCTCTGTAAATGGTGCTAGGGTACCATTTGGCACCTCCATTTTATAGGAGAGGACACTGAAACGAGAAGGAGTCACTTTCTGGGTAAGGCCACATAGCTCGTTAATGACAAATGTGAAGCTTAAACCCACCCAGTTGCCCTGGATCCAAAGCCTGTGCTCTGAAGTTTGGATCCGGCCTTCCCGGTGTTGGCTTCCAATGCAGTGTCTTGCTTAAGGCACTTTGCAGGGAAGGATATGGGGAAGAAGCCTCCCAGGGACCAGGACTTATTTGGACTGGAGGGTCACCCCGTGTTTTGCCGTGGCTGGTCAGGTTATACCTTTGGGGGAGTGCTCATTTAACTGGCAAAGGTCTAATTCAAGAGATTGTGTGCCAGTGGCGAGATTGCAGCCCCCCAGGGGCCAGATGGGATCAGGGCGGTGTGGAGAACATGAAGTACAGGACTTGGGACCCGCCTCTGTCTGGGCTTCCTGGGTTGCAATCCTGACCCAGCCACTTCCTGGCTGTGTGTTCTTGAGCCAAATACTTCACCACTCTGTGTTTCAGCATCCTCACCTGTGAGGCAGGGGCAAGGCTTACAGAGCTGTTGGGAGGGCAAAGTGAGTTAAGCCCAATAAGGGGGCTGGTTATTGCTATGACAGACCCTCCTGGGCCTTTCAACATAAGGCATGAAAAACATTACACCTTCTAGGGTTCTTTTTATTTTCATCTTTGTTCCAACAACCATTCACTAAGTCCTTACTAGGTGAGGAAAACAAAGCTGAATAAGACAGGCCTCTGCCGTGCAGAGACTGGTCGTCAGTGACTCAAGGCAGAACCAAGGCGGTGCCAAGTCAGGCCGCACGGTGTGGGTGAGGCCACAGGGGAGGGAGAGGGCCTGTCTGGGAGGTGAGCCTGGGCACGGCCCACCAGCCCAGCCAGAGCAGGAAAGGCCAGGAAGGAGCCCATTGTTCAAATCTGTGAGGCCAGTCCTTCTGGGGGTCACAGCTGGGAGGACCCACGTGGTCAGGGCGGGACAGGGGCGTTCACTCAGGCCATAAATGGCCTCTGCTTGTCTTTCCAGATTGAGTCAAGAGCAAACGGATCCCTGCAGGCAGGATGTCAGAAGAGGGCAGCCTGGAAATGCCTGGAAACTTAGTGCAGGAGGCCAAAGGCACGTGTGGCCTTGAGCTGAGGCCCATCCTTTCAGAGCTCCCCCAGAGTGCCCGCTGTCACTTCCTGGGTGGTTACTGGGGGCGGTTATTGAATCCCCATGGGGATCAGCTCTAAAGTGGTTTTATTTTTTTTTTCTTTTATATAATGATTTTTTTCCCCATTATAGCTGGTTTACAGTGTGCTGTCAATTTTCTACTGTACAGCATGGTGACGTAGTCACCACACATGTACACATTCTTTTTTCTCACATTATCATGCTCAGGTGGAGTTTATTTCTGGGCTAGTAGGGAGCTGGCTAGACTATGTTTCTTGTCATGATCACTCTGGAGTGTGTGGGGAAGGTTACAGAGAGTTAAAACTGAAGCCATGTCCACCACGTAGCTGGGTGTGTGATCCCAGGCAAATGCCTTAGGATCTCTGAGCATTTAGTTCAGAAGGGTTAAACAAATAATGTTTGCGACTTTACAAACACAGCACAGAGCCTGGCTCATGGAAGGGTGTTCAGCAGCAGTGCCCAGAGGGGAAGGTAGAGTGGCCTGGAAACGTGATGGGGTCCCCAAGACACCTGAGATGGGATTTACCATCATCTGGGCAAGATGGGGATTCAGAATTGGATAAAACCAAAAAATGATTTTTTTTTTTTTTTGGTCATTTGTCCTTTTAGGGCTGCACCTGAGGCATATGGAGTTTCCCAGGCTAGAGGTCTAATAGGAGCTACAGCTGCCAGCCTACGCCACGGCCATAGCAACACCAGATCCGAGCCAAGTCTGTGACCTACACCACAGCTCACAGCAATACCGGATCCATAGCATCCATGTATGTATAATGATATGTATGTATATATGTGTGTATATGTACACATGTACTCTTGTGTAACCATCACCCAGGGTAACAGAGAGAATGTTTACTGAACCCCATAAGCTTCTTTTGGGCCCCTTCCTAATCAATGAACACCTTGCCCAGGTAACCATTATTCTGACTTCTGGCAACACAAGTTAATTTGGCTAGTTCTTAGAATTTCTTGCAAAGCCAGCTAAATAGATCAAAGTTCATTTAACTTGGATAGCTCTTTTGTCCACCAGCATTTGAGGACTGAGACTACTTTTCAAGTGACTATTTCTCTGAGTGTGAGATTTCTTTTGGTCTTATCTCTAGGCATTTTTCTTTGAAATTATATTTACTGTGAAAGTTTACAAAATCAAAATCAATAAAAAAAGAAAGGACACAGTGAGGGCAGTAGATCTGGGGCCCTTGTTAGACCACAGAGTAGAGTTGTCAGATGAGACAGAGGATGCCAGTGAAATCTGAACTTTTTGTTAGTATAAAGAAGTCCTGGGAGTTCCCGTCATGGCTCAGTGGTAACGAATCCAACTAGTAACCATGAGGATGCAGGTTCGACCCCTGGCCTCACTCAGTGGGTTAGGGATCTGGTGTTGCCGTATGCTGTGGTGTAGGTCCCAGATGTGGCTCAGATCCCACATGGCTGTGGCGTACACTGGCAGCTACAGCTCTGATGTGACCCCTAGCCTGGGAACTTCCACATGGTTCGGGTGTGGCCCTAAAAAGGAAAAAAATGAAAAAAAAAAAAAAGAAGTCCTGAATATTGCATGGTGTCAGGGCTGGAAAGAGAAGGGGACATCCAAGCTTTTCTGAGAATCTGCCCTCTTGGGCCCCACACCTCCAAGGACCCAGAAGGGATCCATCCGGTTACCTAGTCAGATTGATGCTCATCTTCCTGGAAAAGGTGGGGCTCAGGAAGCCATCCAGCAGGAGCGTCAACTGTACCCCGAGAGCCAGCAGAAACAGATTGAAGGCCACGCTGCTCCAGCAGTGTCTCCGCAAAGATGTATTGAGGAAGCCCAAGCCAAGGGCTGCAATGATGACCACATCCTGGAAGCCTGCTCAGGGAAGAGATGTTGGGAAGGAGGAAGGGAAGAAGACGAGGTGGAGGATCTTGTGAAATTAGAGTTTTACAGAACTGCCCCTGGAAGGGACATTAGAGATCATTTAAAGGTGCTTGGTCAAGTTACTGGCCTTCTTTGAGCCTCAGTTTCCTTGTCTGAATAATGGGGGAAACACGGACATACCATGCAGAGTTGAGGGAAGGATTAACTGAGTCAATGCAGGGCCTGGCTCATGGTGAGTGTTCAGGAAATGCAGCTATTATTGTTATTATTAAACTTAATGATATGAACACGTGTAGAGTGTCACGACCCGTCCTTGGCACATCGTTGACACTCAGTAAAGGTGATGACTCCTGCTACTGAGAATCGGGTTCAACCTCGTGATCACATGCATGAGAATAAAAGGCCACAGAAGGTGGTGACTTGGCTCAGGTTATGCAGAAAATAGCAGGCAGAAAAGGGTCCAGAGATTCACACCCAAGAGCCAAATTATCTTTGGTTCTTGCAGAAAACAGCTCTCTCCCTTTGGCCTCTGCTGAGAGGGACCTGGTACGTGGGCAGAAAGCACCAGGGCCACTTGGATAACCCTCGCCTTTCCCAGCCTCGGACCCTGTGCAGGGGCTGCTGTGGCAGATGAGCACAAGGGACTTAGCTAATATTCAGGAGGGGACCAGCCAAAAAAAAAAAAAAAGGCGGGGGGCAGATGCTTTGAATCAATTCCAGGTTTGAAACATGGGTCACAGTGTGGGCTCTGGAACTAGATAAGCTTGGGGTCATATCAGGGCTCTGGCATTTCCCAGCTGTGTGGCTTAATCTAGTTCTTTAAATGTCTCTGAGCTTTAATAACAGCCTGCATTTATTAAGCGTTTACCAAGGGCCAACACTGTTTGAACCACTCATTTGGGTCTTACAACCACCCTTCGAGCAGGCTGCTGTTATCGCCATTTTACAGATAGGAAAACTGAGGCACGGGGGATTAAGTAGCTTGCTCCAGTGGGTAGAGTAGTAATTTAAACCTATATGGTCTGCTCTGGCGTCTGTGCCTTGAACAACCACACTCTTTGCCCCCTTGTGGTTTTCTCACCTGTTAAATGGGAAAAAGAATCATACCTCCCTCTGTCCCACTGCCGGAATCTAAAGGTATAATGCACATTATTGCTCGGAAGAGTACAGACTATATTTTATCAACAAACATCCACTATTTTTACATGTGTTTAAATGCCTGGCAAGAGATCTTGAAGGAATTTGTCCCCCCCCCACCCCAACTATTGGAGATTATTTCAGGGTTTAGGAGTTTTCACTTTGTTAAAATTTTATGCAACCAGTGTAAAGACAGTAAAGAATTTTTTTTTAAGGAAAAAACATGGGCTTTGAGGTTAGACAGTTCGGTTTAACCCTGGCTCTATTATTCCCTATTAGGTCAAGCCATATTAAATTGCCAACATATGCTCATTTTGAGCAAATATAAACAGCAATTTTTATTTCCATCCCTTAGCTGTACAGCCTTGTGGGTTGCTTATTTTCCCTATCAGCTGCATAAGGGCAATTATGCTCCCCTCGGGGATGCTGGGAGATCCAAAGGAAGTCATATTTTGTTCAAGAGCTTAGCACAGGACCTGGCACACAGAGAAAACTCAGTAAATGGGGGCTATTCACCACCACCATCATCACCATCACAGCATTAAAACTCACCTGGTCTCCCGCCTTGGCTCTGATAACAATGAGGAAGCTCTCCTTTCCAGAACTCTCCAAAGCCTCTTCAATCTTACACCTAAATTCACTTTCATTGAAAACCACACATAACTAGGATCTTGCATATAGGACTTGGGTGGGTGCTGATGATCCTGGATCAGTCTGACAACACCGAGCTGTAGGAGACCCGAGCACCTCCTTGGGGTCTGGGGACTTGGGGGGTGGGTGAGAAGTGGATATTCAGGAGGATTCAACTTCCCCGCACCTTTTTCTCTGACAGAAGAGAGGGGGAGGTATAAGCAGTGCTTCAGCTTTCGGCTTGCATCCCCTTAGGAATCCAGTTTGGAATGGGTATGGGCAGGGCACATCTTGTATAGGGGTTCCTCCTGGGGTGGCTCAAATTCCTTCAGGAGCAAAGCAGCAAACCGTATGTATGAAGGGTACAAGGGAGTGATGAGGCTTGTGGCCAATTGGAGCCTGCATGCCCAACTTTAGATACTCAATCTTTTCTTTCTTTTCTTTCTTTTTTTTTCTTTTCTTTCTAAGGCCACACTTGCAGCAAATGGAAATTCAAATTGGAGCTGCAGCTGCTGGCCTGTGCCATGGCCACGGCAACACTGGATCTGAGCCACAGCTGTGACCTGTGCTGCAGCTTGCAGCAACACAGGATCCTTAAACCATGTTAAGTATTCCAAGCAAGGCTAGGAATAGAACCTGCATCCTCACAGGGACAATGTCGGATCCTTATCCTGCTGAGCCACAACAGAAGCTCCAAGTTTAATCTTTTCTTAAAACACTGGTGTTCAAAGAAACCATTTTGCAGCAATGCTCTGTGCAAAGGGTCTGGACTTATGAAGGTTCCATGAGTATGGGGACTCTTCCATTTTCCTCTCATTCTACAGAAGGGGATCAGAGAGAGCCTGTGATTTCCTCAATGTCACACAGCACGTCAGGAGGAGAGCCAAGGTCTGGACTCCTGGTACTTCCACCAGCCAGGCTGTCTCTTGTTCTTGCTTGCCCTCACCTCACTAAGGGACCTTAGGCAAGTCCCTCGCCTTCTTTGGGCCTCAGTTCCCCTATCTGTAACACATGGGAATCAGCATGTGTTACTCTCTAAGGACTTACTGCTCTGGCATATTCAGAGGAGGGGATCAGTGGGTGGGGAGGGGGTCACCAGTATTAGGGCAGAGGTGGGGATCTAAAGATTAGAGCATCAGAAGCTCTTAGCTGGGGGGCTTTTTCAGGCCAGCTGCTACCAGGTATAGGAACACAGGACCCCTCACCCAAGGCCCTGATGGAGGGGTTGTGCTTCAGTCAGAGAGTTTCTGGGAGTCATTGACAGTTCCCACTCACCCCAAACTGGTCAGTAAATCCCAGTTTAGTAAGTTTACCCACATAGTAAGTTCTAGTAACTATTATCCCAAACTTGCCCCTCTCCTCTCACCCCCTGCATCCTTCCACTCCCTCTCCCAGCTTCCTGGGGCTCTGGCCCATCCCTACTCCTCCCTGCCCTGTCCTCAAGTTCAGCTCTGGGTCCCAGCTGGGGGCATCCCCACTGTCAGCCTCCACCTCTCAGAGCCTGCACTGGGCCCCACTTGAGCATCTGGTCTGATAAGATAATGGGCTCTAAGGTGTCCAGGGGTGATAAAGAGTGGATTGCTGCAGGAGCCCCAACGACTGGGCCCCAGAAGGGAGTTTAACCGTCTAAGGCAGGTCTTTAGGAAAACCTTTTATTTTGCTTTTGAGGGCTGCACCATGGCATCTGGAGGTTCTCAGGCTAGGGGTCCAATCGGAGCTGTAGCTGCTGGCCTATGCCACAGCCACAGCAATGTGGGATCTGAACCGTGTCTGTGACCCTCACCACAGCTCATGGCAACGCCGGATCCCTAACCCACTGAGCAAGGCCAGGGATCGAACCTGTGTCCTCATGGATGCTAGTCAAATTTGTTAACTGCTGAGCCATGTCAGGAACTCCCAGAACTTTACAAAAGTCCCATGACTTAGAGAAAGTCTAACCTGGGAGTTCTTCAGGGCAGTAATTACCATCATTGTAACAGCGGGCACATATACGGTGCCCTCCACGTGCCAGGTACTGTTCCAAGTGCCTGCCAGCCTTAACCTACAACGACCCCATGCAGGAGGTACTATTTATCATCCCCACTTTAAAAATGGGGAAAGGGAGGCACAGAGAGGTGCTGTAATTAGCCCAGGTCACATAGCTAGCAAATGGTAGCGGCAGATCTGAATCCTGACTCTCTGGGTTTAGCCACCTCACCATCCTGTGTCTCCATATATCTTTCACTCTTCACAGGGTCAAATGAACAGTGTGGGCCTCTGAGTCAGGTTGGCAAGAATTCAGAGCCTGGCTCTACCTCTGTGTCCTTGCTTCCTAGTCTGTAAGAGGGTCTGAAACAATGGCACCTGCTCCGAGGTTTGTTAGGAGTAGTGGGCTCACTGGCTCCTACAGATCGCTTAGCCAAACACTGAGCACATAGTAAGTGCTAGTAACTATTATCCCAAGCTTGCCACTTGTTAGCTACTTTGGGCAAGACTGTCCCCCGACTCTTTCAGCCTGGCTGTGCCTAGGAGTCCAGCTCTGGGTCACCACCCTTGCCCCTCCCTCCAGCCTGCAGATGTTTCAGCAACATCACCTCTGAGGCCTGGCCCAGCTTCTGTCCCTCAGGCCCTGGGTTCGACCTCCACACTGTGCTCCCCACCACTGACGAGGAGGCCCTCTGCAGCCCCGGTCTGGGACCATCCATGGAGCCTCACGCTGCTCTCCCACCTCCCACAGCCTCTCCTCCCACCCCTCCCTCACCCCTGCACAGCCTGGAAGAGAAAAAGATTGCCCAATCCAAGGGGCGGCCAAGGCTAAGATGTGGAAGGTACCAGGATTTGGGAGTAAAGTCCTTCTACCCTTTTTTTTTTTGGTCTTTTTAGGGCTGTACCCATGGCATGTGGAAGTTCCCAGGCTAGGGGTCAAATTGGAGTTGCAGCTGCCGGCCTACGCCACAGCCACAGCCACACCAGATCTGAGCCTCATCTGCAAGCTATACTGAAGCTCATGGCAATGCTGGATCCTTAACCCACTGAGCCAGGCCAGGGATCAAACCTGCATCTTCATAGATATTAATCAGATTCTTAACCTACTGAGCCATGAAGAGAACTCCCCATCTACTCTTTTGACAGCGCTCCTTCCTGCTTCTAATGAGTATGGGGGAAACTGGGTGATAGTCACAGTGCAGGGCCCCGGATGGTCCCCCAGTTTGGCAACTTGGAGCAGGCTCTGTGTGATAGATTGTCATGGTAATGGCCTCCGGTGAATCATGCCTTCCTGTATAGACCCCTCCCACCTGAGTTGGGCCTGGCTATTGGCTTTGGCTAATGGGACATTAGCAAGCACGATGCAAGCTGAGGCTTGAAAAGTACTCGTGCACTGGGGCTTGCCCTCTCTTACTGCAGCAACTTGGCTGCTGCCATGTGAAAAGTCTGGGCTAGTTTGCTGGAACGACGTGGGTTCCCCGCCAGCCAGCACCACATGTGAACGAGATCATCTGAGGCTGTGCAGCCGCAGTCAAACCTCCAGGCTAGAGGTGCACGGTGACCCTAGGTGAAATGGACAGTAGAATTGCACTGCCGAGCTGAAATTGCTGAACACAGAATCACGATCAGGAGCAAATTAGATGATTGCTATTTTGAGCCACTAAGCTTGGGGGTGGTTTGTTATGCAAATAACAGACATGCTTGCTTCCCCCAAGCATCTCAAGGCACCTCAGCCCCAAGCCTCGAGTTAACTTATCACTGTTCATTTATCCCTAAATCTGCCTTTCCCCTTGTGCTTCTCATCTCAGGAATGGGCACCTCCATCTGCCAAATCACACGTCTGAAGCCATCCTCGACTCCTCCCTCATTTTCACCAAAAACAGCTGATATTTATCTCCTAAATATCTCTTGAATTTGACTCTTTGCTTCTCCTCTCCTGTCCCTGCCCATCTGGCCTCATCACACGTCATCCAGGCCACTGGTCATTAGAGTAGGAAACACACCTCTCAGAAGATGTTCCAGATAATCCACAGGGGCTGCTGGAAAAAGATAGCAGCTTTCTAGTTCTATTCACTTTTTCTAAAAAAGTTAAGAAATTAAAGTTTATTAACAAAAGCAGAGTTCCCGTCTCAGCTCAGTGGTTAACGAAACTTACTAGTATCCATGAGGATGAGGGTTCGATCGCTGGCCTTGCTCAGTGGGTTAAGACCTGGCATTGCAGGAGCTGTGGTATAGGTCGCAGACACTGCTCTGACCCTACATTGCTGTGGCTGTGGTGTAGGCCGGCAGCCACAGCTCCAATTCAACCCCTAGCCTGGGAACCTCTATATGGCATGTGTGTGGCCTTAAAAAGACAAAATAATAATAATAATAAAAGCTAATATTCTTTTTTATCAGTCTTATTTAATGTGTTCATTCTTTCAATGCTTTCAACAACTTAAGTACTATCATCAAGTGACAGAGGTTGAAATGAAAGCAGAGAGAGGTTGAGCGATTTGCCCAAGATCTTACAGCTAAGAAGAGGCAGAGGCAAGATCTGAATTAGAAGTTCTGGCTGTGGCACAGTGGGTTCATGATCTGGCTTGTCTCTGTGGCAGCACCAGTTAGATCCCTAGCCTGGCACAGAGGATTAAGGGTCTGGCAGATTCAATCCCTGGCCGCACTTCCATATGCTGCAGGTGCAGCCAAAAAAGGCAAAAAGAAGATTTGAATCAGTCTAGTGCCAGGAGCCCTCAAACTTCCAAGAGCATAAGAGTCACTTGAGGGCTTGGTGAAACATGGATTGCTGGGCCCCACCCTAGAGTTTCGGATCAGTAGGTATAGACAGGAGCCTGGGAATTTCTAACAAGTTCCCAGGGGACCTTGAGGTGGGCTGCCTGGGATCGCATTTTGAGACCATCAATCTAAATGATCTCAAAAATGTGCTTTCCTACCCCTAAAGGCACTTGGCAAAGCAAGCATGTGATGTTCAGATTAACTCAGAACCTCTTCTCACTTGGTCAGGATGTCGGACAGAGGAGTCTCCTAGCTTTGGAAGGTGTCCTAAGGGAATATTGGGCCACTGAAAAGGCAATGACATGTGTTTCTCCGTAGTCATCATGTGGCAACTAATGACAGAGTTTTGGTTTTTGTTTTTTAAAATGTACCTCTTGATTATGGAAAAGTTTAGGCACGCACGAAAATGGAGTGAGTATCATGGTGAACCTCATGTACCCATTCCCAGCTTTGATGATTTTCGCATAAAGTCAGTCTTATTTTTATTATCCTTCTCCATTTGCTTTTTTCTTTTTTTCTGACATGAAGCAGACTCCAGACATCATTCCATTTCAGTATGCTTCTCTAACATATAGGACCTTTATAAGCACCCACTATGCTAGTATCACACCTAACAAAACTAACAATAATTTCTGTATACTATGTAATATTC
This sequence comes from Phacochoerus africanus, assembly GCF_016906955.1. Lineage (NCBI taxonomy): Eukaryota > Metazoa > Chordata > Mammalia > Artiodactyla > Suidae > Phacochoerus > Phacochoerus africanus. The sequence continues at coordinate 82,493,572 of NC_062551.1, forward strand.
ACATTTTATTTAGATTTCCATATTGTCTCAAAAATGTCTTTTTTTTTTTTTTTAGAATTTACTGGTTTAAGTAATTTATCATTTACATGGACTGTATTAGATTAAGTGGATTGACAGATTGTTACCTAGTTTTAGCTCAACTAGCCTTCACAAAATGGACCAATGGCTCAAACAGCTCCTGCCCCAAAACACAGATTGAAGGCAAAACAATAACGGCGGGCAAGCAATACAGAAACAAAAGGGTGGAGCAATGCTTCTCCTTCTGCAGACTCTGTGTCCGTCACATTCAAAATTGTTAAGAAGTCATTCTAGGAGTTCCCACTGTGGTGCAGCAGAAACGAATCCGACTAGTATCCAAGAGGATGATGGTTCAATCCCTGGCCTCATGCAGTGGGTTAAGGGTCTAGCATTGCTGTGAGCCGTGGGGTAGATCACAGACAGCTCATCCTGCGTTGCTATGGCTGTGGCATAGGCTAGCAGCTGCAGCTCCGTTTTGACCCCTAGTCTGGGAACTTCCATATGCCGTGAAGGTCGCCCTAAAAAGCAAAAAACTAAAAAATTAAAGAAAACTTTTTAGGAGTTCCCGTTGTGGCACAGTGGTTAACGAATCTGACTAGGAACCATGAGGTTGCGGGTTCGATCCCTGGCCTTGCTCAGTGGGTTAAGGATCCGGCGTTGCCGTGAACTGTGGTGTAAGTCGCAGACGCAGTCGAATCCCGTGTTGCTGTGGCTGTGGCGTAGGCCGGTGGCTACGGCTCCAATTTGACCCCTAGCCTGGGAACCTCCATATGCTGCGGGAGCAGCCCTACAAAAGGTAAAAAGACAAAAAAAAAATTTAAAAGGTAGTCTAATCATATCTGACAAGAAGTCAAGCAGGATAATTTGAAATTATCAGGAAGACTCTGAGGAATGGATTTGCATCCGCCATCATTAATGGTCACAATGGACCTTGCCTTAAGAGTGATTGACACCATCGTGATCAGAAATTTGAAAATATTATATATTTCGTTTTGATCTCTATGAAATTTTCTAGTTTGTGTGCATGCATTATAATGTACAAAATGTATCAGTGTCGCAATACTTAGGTATAACATATAAATACAGTGCATGCTTGAAAAGTGTTGTGCACGACCAGAAAAGTGTGAAACCCTCTGATCCATATGATGCTAAAGCCTCCTCACTGGCCTCCCACCTCAAGTCATACCCCTTTCCCCATCCTCATTCCAGCCCTGGAATGGCTTTCTCTGTAACCCAAACCCAAGCTGATCACACTTCTGCTTCCTATCAGATCAAAAGAATGAAGGGCAAATGTCTTACTCATCAAAACGGGTCTACTACTCCTTGCTTCCCTCTTTATGTTCCAACAACACTGCTGTGTTAAACCCTAGCCTGGTCCAGTCCAAGGAGCACACACACAACAGTTCCTGCTATGCTCTTGAGCCTCCATTTTCACATAGTTACTCCTACTGAGCCACCAAGACCTGGCTGGACAGTCACTTCCCTCCAGAGGCCTTTCCTAATGTCACCATCTCCCTGCTTGGGTAGCCTCCCCTATGCTCCCATATAAAGTGAGCATCTGAGGACACTTTATACCTATGTTAGCAGCACAGCCTAGGAGTAAAGAACATGGACTCTGGATCCAAACTACAAAATTGGAATACTGGCTCCTACACCTACTAGTTATATGACAAGCGACTCAACCTCAGCCTAAAATGGGGCCGTGAAGCATCATGGTTCAGTGCATGGAAACTAAAATCAGGTTGCCTAAGTTTAAATCTGCTGTGCTCTTGCTAGCTGAGCAACCTTGGGCAAATCACTCCATGTCCAAGTGTCTGGTTTCCTCATATGAAAAGCAGAGATCATAATAGTGCCTATCTTGTAAGGTTATTGTGAGGGTACCATGTAAAGCATTTAGAAGCCTGCTTAGTACATAGTAAGTAACCAATAAATATCAGCTCTAATTAGTATATGTCTGGATCCCACATAGTTTGTAATACAGGTTTGAATGAGTGAATGAATGCATGAATGCATTGAATTACATTGTACTGGATTAAGAAGAATGCAAGTAAATTGAACTGAATTAAAGTTGTACCCAGGCCTTGCTAGTCCGGACCGCTTTGGGCTCACCCAGTAAGCAGAGTGGGAACTTCCCTCCCTAAGTCATCTCCTGTCCTTCTTTCCACTGCTGAGGTCCCCTGGATGCCTTCCCTCTGCTCTGGTTAGTGAATATCTCTTAGAAACAAGCAAACTCTCAACCAGGCTCAAGCTTCAGCTTTGTCTCAGGGACGTCACTCAAGGAGGCCCTGCCATTATCAGAAACAACATATCAGCCCACTGATATACTTGAAAATGCATCTCAACTTAAAAAAAAAAATAAGCAAAAGCCACACCACTGTGGACATCTGACCTGTTTACAGGTATCCTTATCACAGTATATGAATATTTTTAGGTGCGTGTAAAAGAACAGCCATCCTACATTCCCCCTCCAGCCATAGCGTACGGCTCTGGATTTGCAGACAGAATGCAGACTTCCCAGCCCCTAAGTGAGACAAAAGTTTGCAAAAGGAAGGTGGTATAGAAATAAGAAAAAGAGACATCAAAAAGAAAAAGAAAAGAGAAAAGAAACAAAAAACTCCAAACTCAACAACAACATGAAATTCCTTGCTGTTGAGGGCATGAGGCGAGTAGCAGAGAAGCAGAGAGTTATAAAGACCATTTGGCAAAGGGAATTCTGGGAACACAGAAAAGGAAGCCCCTCACTCTGCCCTGATAAATCATGGAAGCCTTCATGGAAGAGGGGATGTCCATGCTGGTGCTAAAGAAGAGACTGCATTGTTGGCTGGGTCTTTGTGCAAGGAATGGAAGAAGATGAGGGAAGCCCTTCTCAGAGGCTTTGAGGAAAGGAACACCTAGGGTCCTAGAGGACCACAGACTTCCTCCTCCCCTGTCCCTACTATTCGCCTTGGTGACCACCTCCCCTCTGGACACTCACCTTGATAGGTCCCCAGGAACTCCTTCTGAGCCTTTGAAGAAGTGTCATAGGAGGTGAAAAAGAAGAAGACAAGAAAGAGAATCACCTCCAGCGTTAAGATCCACGGAGGCAGGCAGCCCCGCACAGACCGTTGGTACTTAGAGCCCATCTTGTGTCTGCTCAGTGGTTCCACCAGCACCAGGCACTACCCCTTGGTCCCCCACTCGGGGGAGCGATAGGGGAGACACCCACCAAAGGCCTTATCTCAGGCTGCAAGGCCGGCTCTGCCAGCCTGTCTATGGGGTTAACAGAGGAACAGAGGAAGGCCTATGACAGCGAGTAGGGAGAAATGCATTTATTCCAATGTTAATTGATTCATTCAGTCACTCATTTAGTTATTCATTCAACATGACTCAACACCCAAACATAAGAATCCTCCTTGAAGGTCCCGTTGTGGCTCAGTGGTTAACGAATCTGACTAGGAACCATGAGGTTTCAGGTTCGATCCCTGACCTTGCTCAGTGGGTTAGGGATCCGGCGTTGCCGTGAGCTGTGGTGTAGGTCGCAGAGGAGGCCTGGATCCCGCATTGCTGTGGCTCTGATGTAGGCCAGCAGCTACAGCTCAGATTAGACCCCTAGCCTGGGAACATTCATATGCCGCAGGAGCGGCCCTAGGAAAGGCAAAAAGACAAAAAAAAAAAAAAAAAAAGAAGAAGAAAGAATCCTCCTTTATCCATTATTTCCATTTGCCCTCACCATATCCTTGCAAAACAGAATAGATCAAAACTGCTATTTTACAGATGGGAAAACCAAGGCTCAGATAAGGCTTTGGACTGGCAAAATTTCTCTTTAAAACCTTAGCTCAGGAGTTTCCATTGCAGCTCAGTGGGTTAAGAACCTGACATCATGTCCGTGAGGATGCAGGTTGGATTCCTGACATAGCTCAGTGGGTTAAGAATCTGGCATGTCCTCAAGCTGTGATGTAGTCTGCAGATGTGGCTCAGATCTGGCATTGCAGTGGCTGTGGTATAGACAACAGCTCTAGCTCAGATTCGACACCTAGCCTGGGAACATCCATATGCCATAGATGCGACCTTAAAAAGAAAAAAAAAAAAAACCTTATCACATGTCAGAGAGGGCGCTCAGTAGGCTCTTGAAAAGGATGTATGGAAAGAATGAATGAATGAATGAAACCAAAGAACAGGACCAAGTCCTGGGGGACACATAGACAGGACCTATAGAGAACAATGCCTCAGAGCTACACAGGTGAAATTATTTATATTTGAATTTGTATTAAATCTACCTGTTTTCAAATCTCTATAGGCAGGTAGGGGGGAAAGAAAGGAGGCTTGGGTCCAGCTCTAGTAAAACCCCAGCAGGAGTCCCGATTCAGCCCCCCAACTCTGGTCACCCCCTCACAGAACAGCCCAGAACTCTGCTGAGGGCACAAGCAATCCAGTGCATTTGAGGAAGGCCACTGGCCTCAGCACCCCCACCACATAGTGGAGGACAGTGTCCTGGAATAGGATTTAGGGCACCTGGGATCTAGTTCTGACCTCGGAGTTAACATTTCCTATGACCATATGCATGTGCTTAGGAGAAGGTCTGATGTATAACAACCATCAAGAGATGAAGGGAGGGTGGAAGGAAGGAAGAAAGGAAGGGAGGAGTCAAAGTGTTCTTACCCTCTACATTGGCCCCAGCCATTGGCCACTGAGTACAGACTGAATTTATGGAGGCCCGGAGAATAAAATTAGGCGAGGAGGTGCAGGGAGGCAGATGTTGGCCCAACACGAGTGGATACTTTCTGACCATTCATGAGATAGTGAGCACTCTGTCACTAGGAGAATGCAAACAGAGGCTGTCAGAGATGTCTTGCAAGTGATCCATATGTGGATCATGGGAGATTTTAATCACCTGGTAGCATCTTGTCATTTTGTTTTTCGATGAAGAAACTCAGACCCAGAAGGTCATGCCCAAAGTCATACAGTGTTTGGCATCCATCACTTCTTGCTCAGTGCAGCTTTATGTAAAGAAGGAAAACCTGAAGAATAACCTAAATGTCCAACAGTTGGGAACTGGTTAAGTAAACTCCAGGACATACAACTTGCCACCAGTGTGGTGGTACTGAATGTGCGGAAAAATCCAGAGGAAAATGCTTTCAGGTTTATCAAAGATGGCACAGAGGATATATTATTTGGTGAAGACTATTTCTCAAAGTCTGGGAATGTAAGATTCCAAGTCTTCTGCTATCTTCACAGTATATAAGAGAGTAAGAGCCCTGATTTTTTTTTTTCTTCGCTTTTTAGGGCTGCACCCATAGCATATGGAAGTTCCCAGGCTAGGGTCAAATTGGAGCTGTAGCTGCTGGCCTACACCACAGCCAGGGCAACTTGGGATCCAAGTGGAGTCTGCAACCCACACTGCACCTCACGGCAATGCTGGATCCTTAACCCTCACCGAGAGAGGCCAGGGATCAGACCCACATCCTCACGGATGCAAGCTGGATTCGTTTCTGCTGCACCACAACCGGAACTCCTAGGTGCCCTGATCTTTAGAAGTCAGCCCTCGTGGTCAGCCTTGGTTCGCATTTTTGGCCTTTTTCTGGTCATCAGCACTTGTTATGAACTGTTTCCTTAAGCAGGGCGGGGGCGGGGGGGGGGACCAGACTCCTCATTGAGGGGAATGAGTAAATGTGAACTTGCTGGCCTGGATCCTATACCAGCTGCTTATAAACCAAGCAGCCAGACTCACCTGCCCAGGGCCAGCAAAGGTCAAGCAGAGGAGCACTGACGATTTCCAGTCCCTGCCAGCCCCTGTGCCTGGAACCCCTGATGGTTTTTTTTACTAGCTGGCAAACCCAGTGATGATGGCAAGCTGGTTCCCACGGGGGCATCGTAAACCCCTGTGTTTTCTGATCCTTTCTCAGTGAGGGACTGACTGCTTGGCGGGGGCCAAGCTTCTCTCTGAACAGAAAGGCTTTCTTTTATAAAGGGAGGTGCCCCTCACAAGTAGCCTCTCCTAAAATAATGGTCAAAAGGAAGGTTTTCTCTTTCCCTCTCTGACTCTTGCAAAAGGCCCCTGTTCTCTGACTACAGTTCCCGATAGTCTGCCTCCAAATCTTCAAGGCAGGTTCCCTGGTACAAAAAAAGCACAGGCGATCTAGGGCGGGAATGTCATAAAATAAATCAAATGTTAATTGTTAACTTTAGGTGGCAGGGGAACGACTATTCTCTGCACATTGCTTTGAACTTTTTGTGGTGTATGTTTGAAATTTTTCATAATGAAATGTTGGGGAGAAAAGCTCTGTACGCACCTGCTGTTTCCTGTGCCTAAAGCAGGTCTCCTCACAGACATCTGTATGCTCCTGCCCTCACCAACTCAGATCTAAGCGACATGAGACCAGGGATATTTTTAAAAAAGTATCTGAGTATAGTTGACTTACAATGCTGTATTAGGTTCAGGTGTACAGCAAAGCCAATCAGTTATACAAATATATATGTGATATATATATATATCTCCATTCTTTTTTCCCCTATAGGCTATTAGAAACTATTTCCCTGTGCTACACAGTAGGTTCTTGTTAATTATCTATTTTATATGGTAGTGTGTATGTGTTACTCCCATCCTCCTAGTTCCTCCCTCCCCTCCACAGTTTCCTCTATGGTAACCCTAAGATTGGTTTTGAAATCCCTGAGTTTTTTTTCTGTTGTATATATTTTTTGGTATCATTTTTATTAGATTCCACATATAAGTGATATCACATGGTAAAACTGTCTTTCTCTGACTTACTTCACTCAGTATGATAATCTCTAGGTCCATCCATGTTGCTGCAAATGGTATTATTTCATTCTTTTTAATGGCTGAGTAATATTCTACTGTATATATACCACATCTTCTTTATCCATTCCTTTGTCAATAGATATTTAGGCTGTTTCCATGTGTTGGCTGCAATGAACATTGGTGTGCATGTATCTTTGCAAAGTACAGTTTTCTCCAGATGTGTGTCCAGGAGTTGGGCTGCTAGATCATACGGTAGTTCTGTTTTTAGTTTAGTTTTTTTTTCTTTCTTTTTTTGTCTTTTTAGGGCCTGCAGCATATGGAGGTTCCCATGCTAGGGTCTGAATCGGAGCTGTAGCTGCTGGTCTACATCACAGCCACAGCAATGCAGGATCTGAGCCATGTCTGCGACCTACACCACAACTCAGGGAGATGCTGAATCCTTAACCCTCTGAGAGAGGCCAGGGATCGAACCTGTGTCCTCATGGATGCTAGTCAGATTCGTTTCTGCTGAGCCATAGTGGGAACTCCTATTTTTAGTTTTTAAAGGAAATTCCATACTGTTTTCCATAGTGGTTTCATCGATTTACACTCCCATCAACAGTGTAGGAGGGTTCCCTTTTCTCCACACCCTCTCCAGCATTTACTATTTGTAGACTTTCTGATGATGGCCGTTCTGACCAGGACTTTTGACTGTTGTATCCTCAGCATCTGGTGCTTGGTCTGTAGCAGGCGCTCAATAAATATCTACTGACTGAATAACAGCTGCCATTTCTGGAATTCCATGCACTGGACCAAGCATTTTGCATACATGATTTCACTTACTCTTCCCCTCAAGCCTGTGAATATGGGCATCACCGCTCCCATTTCACGGGTGAGAAAACTGCTGTTCAGAGAGGTGGTGTGAGTGCCCAAAGTCACACAGCTAATAAGCAGCTAAGTTGGAACCCAACCCGCATTCATCTGATGCCACAGCTTGTGCTGTTAACTGCTTTGCAATTCTGCCTTCCATTAACTAAACGACTCACTGTCTCAATTTTCTTATGTGTCAAATAAGATGAGCTGCTCTGCTTTCCTCCCAGAGTTATTATGAATATGAGACTATATAAGCATGCTTGGCAACCTGCGTGTTGGAAATTAAGGTGGGCAAGTGGTGCCATGATTGTGACATCCTGGTCTGGGCGGCCAGACTTCCTCTAGGTATGATGAATCAAGTCAGACAGATTGCAGCTTTCATGCGTAATCATGCATTTTCTGTAAAAACAGGACTCTACGAAAACACTCACCACACCCTCCTCACCTGAGTCAACTATTGTAAAACTCAGTCATGGGTAGGACCTCTATCGCCTCTCTGGAAGCTTGTCCACACCAAGGGTGTGATCTTGTTCTGGTAGGCCTGGTTAAAATGTGGCTAAGTCAATCATTTATTCATTTAACACACATGAGCTTTGGAGTCAGGCAACCTGGATTCAAATGCTAGCACTGCAAACTATTAGCTGTGTGACCTTGGGTAAGATGATCAATATCTCTGAGTCTGTTTCCTTATCTTCAAGTGGAGAAAATCAGTGCCAATTTCATAGTAGTTCACACAAAGTGTCAGGTATGTAGAAAATACTCTGTAATGGTTAGCAATTATTATTATTATTGTACAAGCTTGGCATGTTTAGCATAGAAAACGTCAAAAATGCAGAGATGCGTAAAGCTTGCAAAAACACTTATGATTTATTTCAACATCTCCAAAAATCAGCTCTACTTCTTTGTGTATATATCCTTTCTCATTTTTTTCTATCCATGTGAATTTGTCTTGATTTTTCCCCTACAAAATGGGGATTATATAGCACATGTTTGGTAACTTGCTTTTTTCAGGAACAGTGTATCATAAGCAGTTTCCAAGCCAGGAAAAATCCTTCTACAACACTATTTCATGGTGGCCAAGAGCCCAGCCTCTGACACCAGACTGCCTGGGTTTGAATCCTGGCTCTGTCACTTACTGTGTGACCTTAGGCACATGACTTAACTTCTCTGAGCCAGTTTTCTCATCTGTCATATGGCCTCAGTAGTAATTTCTTCCCCGTAGGGTTATTGTGAGGATTAGATCAAAATGCCTATGGTGCTGAGAGGTGTGCCTGCACATAGTAAGTGCTTTGGGTAATTATTCTCCACGCCATACTGACTTCCACAGTAAGGATGTGTGATCACATTCCCTTTGCAGGATATCTTGGTTATTTCTAAACTACTTCTGTTCTAAACACTACTATGAACATCCTTCGTTAACAGCGTTCGCTAGGGGGTACAGATATGTCTGGATTTTTCTATGACTCCCGTGGGACAAGAACAAAACACAAGATAGCTGGGCCAGCCATGCATGCCTAGTGAGCTTGAGGGGATCGAAGCTATTTGAGGGCAGGCTAGATAGTGATCTTCAGGAAGCTGGTACGTGTCCTCAGTGCCTCTCTCATCTTTTCCGTGGATTATTCATTTATACATTCCACCGTGTGCCATCGCATTGTCCTAGGCAACAGGGACACAGTGGGGAGTGGAAACGATCACCCATATAGCCCCTAACATCACGGAGCTGCCTGTCTTAGTCTCTGGCCCAGGTAATCTGGAAGCCTGCAGTCATGGAGGAGGGTCGTTTAGGTCTGGACCCTCACAGAGTCTGGAGTCGTGACCTCACCATGTACCTTTGCCTTCAAGCCTCCAGGCATACTGATTTAGGTCCCGCCTGTATCTTCTTCCATGAACCAACCTGCCTTTGCAGCTGAAGTCTTTTTCTGTTGCTCCAAGCAGAGCATTCCATTCAGATGCTTTCACAATGATGGGCAGGCTTGGTGAAACTTTGAGCTCACAGAGTTTGTTATCCTTGGCTGTCCAGTGACACTTAATCAACGTGTTGGAGTAGAGGTGAAGGATGTTAACAGAAATGACTTGCTTTTACCTACTGCCCGGCTAGCCCTGAGAGTTCATTGTCTGGTAAGCCTTCAAACAAGCGTCAACGGAAAAAGAGGCTCTGAGACATTCGGTAACTTGCCCAAGCTAGTAAGTGGCCAAGCTGGAATTTCAATACTGGTCTGAAAAAGCAGGTACTCTGGCCATTTTTCTAAACTGCATCTCTACAGGGTGTGGATCCAATCTCCAAGAAGCTTTTCATCTAGGTGGATGGACAAGCTTCACCCAAGAAACCACAAATTGGGAACAGTACTGGTGGAGATGCTCCATGTGGGAGTGAAGGCAGGAAGGGGGGAAGATAAGGTTGTACTAAAGGGTTTGAGGACAGTGAGTAGATAGGACTTGTTTGCCTGAGGAGGCCCAGAAATGAGGGGTGAGTCCCCATGTGACCAGCTTTGGATGCCATAATAAAGAGAATGGCTTTTCTTTTTCAGGCATTGGGGGATCTTCAAAGATCTGTGGATGATGCGTTTGGTATAAATTACAAGTTCCTTCTTAGGGTGGGTTTTTATTTAGGGGATGATCATAGGGCAGGGAGAGGTTCACACATCCCAGGACAAAACAAGATGACATCTGCTTCCTGCAAGTTTCTTAAATGTGCTGTAAGACCTTCCAAAGTTCCCACTGTTGGTGAGTGTTTAAGCTGGTACAGCCCCTTGATAGGATATTTTGCAACCATCAGAAATATTTAGGAAGGGTGCATCATAACACGGGAAAGTGCTCTTGTTAGCTAAAGAACAGGATTCAAAATCAAATAATGTGATTACTATTCTGCTTCATAATAATAACAGTAACTAATAATATATCATCCACGGGGGAAAACTGGAGAGAAAGGAAAAAATACAGAATTCTAACAGTACTTGTGTTAAGGTGATGAGATTCATGGGTGTTTTTTTTTCCCCTTCATCTACTTTCTACATTTCCCCAGTTTTCTTTAATGACATGCATTCCTTTTTGAAATATATTCATCTTTTTCTTTCTCTTAATAAAAAATCTTTGCTGCCTTTTCTAATTGTTATTTTGCTATATGTATGCTGCAGGGGAGTAATGAGTAAATGAACAAATAGATGTAGAGCACCCAGCACAGTGCATGACCAAATCGAAGCTCTAGGAATTTTAGGTGAGAAAGGTCGCTGGTCGGGCATCCCGGCGGCCCCATCCCCCTGTATGGGGACCAACATGTTCCGACACGGACGCTTGCCTTCTCCAGCAGGCGCGGTGCCCGCTGAGCCTGCCGCCCAGCCATTCCTGCGGACGTGGAACTCCAGCCGAACCGCCCTACACACCCCCAGCAGCCTCGCGGGACGTCGCGCGCACCCACGGCCCCGCCCGCTGTGACGCGAGGTCCAGGAGGCGGGACCGCCGCGACCCCGCCCCGCGCCTCCTTCGATTGGCTGCCGCGCTGTCACCACGTCGCGGGAAGCTGGCAGGCTGTGTGTGTGTATGTGTGTGTGTGTGTGTGTGTGTGTGTGTGTGCGCGCGCGTCCGTGTGTGTGCGCGGTTTGCTTTGTCATTCGTACCCTGGTCGCTCGCAGACACGGCCGGCTTGGTTGAGTGCTCCAGAATCCTCAGAAAATGCTCCCGGTGATGTCCCCGGCGCCTCCCGCTTGGGGAGAATGCTGAGAACCCCTTACATAATGATGCGACTGACTGGAGCGCAGGTCAGCACAGAAACAGCACGTGCCGCAAACCCAGGCCTCTCGATTTCAGAGTGCTAGTGATAGCCTACCGTGAAAATAGCACGGTATGCTCTAATGTGGATTATTATACAATGAAACACAATCCAATAATAAAATGTACCTTCGCAACAAAGCATAATATAGGATGTTATATTTATAGGGCCTATTTATAAGCCTCTATTTAAATCTTTTCTGATAGGCCCAGACTCGGGCCCAGACGCCGTCATGATTGGCGCATTCTTCTGTCCTTCGAAGAGGCGGGTTCTAGAGTCCGTTTTGCCTCAGCGGGCCCTGGGCGACAGCGGTGTAGAGTCGCCTTCGATTGGTCCGGAAGCCCGTCCGTCAGGGCTGAGGAGGCGGGGCAGGCGGCTGGCTGGTGCTGGGGCGGGCGGGCCCCGGAATTGTCATTTCTTTGTTTCCGAAGGCGGAGGAAGCTCAGAAACCCCCCCTCCCCGTCCCACCCCCTCCCCCCCGGGTGCTGGCTCCATGTCTGTGTGACCGGGCCCAGGGGTAGAGTCCAGGCCCGACGCGGGCGGGCAGGCGGCGGCGGCGGCGGCTGAGGTGAGAGACGGCGGCGGCGGCGGCAGCAGCAGCAGCAGCAGCAGCAGCAGCAGCGCGGGCACCCGGCCCCCCAGCGGGAGGATGAAGCGGCGGAACGCCGACTGCAGTAAGCTCCGCCGCCCCCTAAAGCGGAACCGGATCACCGAGGGCATCTACGGCAGGTGAGCGGCGGCGCCCCCGCCTCCTCCGGCGCGGGCCCCGCGGCCCCCGGCCGGCTCCGGAGGGGCCGGGCCCCGTTATGTAACCCGGACTAGGCCGCAAGCCCGCGCCTGGGGCTACCCCGAGGAGCGCTGCCCAGGGGGCCGCGGCGGGCCCGCAGGGGTCGACCCCCGGGGCGCGGGGCGTGGCGAGGGTCGCCGGCCGGCGGGGAGGGCGCGGCGGGCGCGGGCTGAGGGAGCCGCCTCGCCGCCGTTGGGAGCGCCCGGGCTCCACCGAGGGGGAGGGGCGGCGACCCCCTCACCGCCCGCGCCGCTGGGCCCCGAGGGCCGCTCCCTGAGCCGACGGGCCTCTGCTGGTCTCCCAGCCCGGCTCTGGCCCAGGAGTCTGAGCTGGGAAGCGCGTGGACCATATACACTGGTGGGGGGAAGGCTGACAAAGTTGGGAGCAGACAGCGGCCCCGCGGTCCTGGGGCAGCCTGGGCAGGTGGTCTTATTGCCCCTCTTTCGCCTTTTATTCCTCTTCTGGGATCTCAAACTTGGCACCGAGGGCCGAAGCCGATAACCCCAAATCATGCCTTGTGGCCCCGCTCCAGATTTAGGAGTGATGATCATTTTCTCAGCAACATTATTTTGACAATCCCAAGCAGGTAGTTTTCGTCGAACCTTCTAAAGGAATTTTCTCCAAACTCGCATGTTTTGTTTTATTTGTTTTAATCCTTCTAAAACAAAGCAGTGTCTATCTTTTCGAGTAGAAATTGAATTCAGTACTCCGAGGGGTAGAAGGACAACAGGTTCATGGAGCAACTTAATGACAATCCCAGCTTCCCTAAGCAGCGTTTGTGTTTGACTCTTATTTGCTGGTTCTCACAATGGTGATTCTAAATGATACTTGCCTTGATAAAGAAATGATTTCAGTAGAGAAGTAATTAGTTTACAAAGGAGAGCTCTCAGGATGTGGATATAGGCTTAATTGAGTCCTGGTGGTGGTTTACAATTTAGCTCTTCTAGCTCTGGGACTTAGAGAAATATGTGAGTAGCTAGCTGATGACACCCAAGTTGCCTTAGCATAACTGTACACCTTGCACAGGCTACTGTTTACACATATAGAATGATTGCTTTTTGCAAGCAGCTGACTGATGTAAACATTTATTTCAAGTTTAAAAGCATCAAGAAGTCAGCTAAAGTGAAAAGTTCTTGGATATATCCTTGCATGATGAGTGATAGATCATAGGAGTAGTTCATTCATTCAACAAATACATAGACTATGTGTCAGGCCCTGTTCTGGCTAGTAAGGGGACAGAAGTGAGTAAAACAGGCCAAAATCCATGCTGAATCAATCAAACCTGATCATTTAAACCAAACTGTAATAAAAGTAAAAGCCACTTTTTCTACAGATTTAATGGAGGAAAGGTCTCTTCAAGTTACACCTACTGTAATTCCTGAATAAAGGAAGGGGTTTTCCCCGGCTATTGAAAAGGATTGGAAGACTTTAATATAAATAGTGACACAAGAATAGAAAAAGCATATTAAACAGAGTTAATAAACCAAGGACAACTCCAGCATTTGAATGGCTACTGTTTACAGTAACTTATGTGATGTGTATCTGTTTATACTGAGAAGATTGGGAATCTCATGTTGTTTACATGTTTTCTGTTGTATTTCAGCTTCTCTTGTATTTGAACAAATATGCCCAGTTTAGTACCTGCCGCCTAGTAACCAATCAGTGTGAATGTAGGAAGAAGTAAATTATTGTCTACTGAAGATCTATTATTTTACTGATGAACTTTTGAAATTTGATTTTCTTATGCTGAAGATTAATAGTAAATACCTTATGCAAACTATTCACAGTTTCACAGTTTCATCTGTAAAATTTTAAGAAACCAGCCATACTTCAGCTCTCAAATCTGTTCACTCTCCTCTATTTGGCTCTAAGTTAAATGTTAATAAAAGATCTACATATATTTCTACCTGTCTTTCCTCTTGTAGCATCAGTATATCAAATGAGTGTTTCAGTTCACTTATCTGTTTTGTAGTTTTTATTATGGAATGTTGGTCTGAAGAACAGATGATAGTTTGTGTTTTTTTGCAATTTTGTTTTTAAAAAGAGATTTAGAAAATTTCCAATTATTTTTAAAGCAGATAGAATGAGTGGGTTGGTTATGAATTAAGGATTTGTGAGTATCAAATTTGAGAATTTGTGAATATGATATTTCTGTTGATCATCAAATTTATGTCTACACTAAACTATTTTTCACACCATCTATTGCCCATTTTGTTTTTCAACATCTGGCCAATTTTTGTCTCATTAAATAAAGAGCTTTGTTTTTTTCAGAGGCTTTGTTGACAATTTTGATACCCACTATCTACTGTTTCATAGCGTAACCTGTCATGGACTTATTATTTTCATGTTCTCAGTCCGTACAACTTTCTGAGCTTGGGCATAGCAAGAAGGTAGCTGTGTTGAAGACAGCCCTGGACTGTGAGTGTCAGGGGACCTAGGTCTAGACTCAAAATCCCCGCTCTGCCATATGGAACAGGCAAGGGCATCCACAGCTTTGAGCTCCAGTTCTCTCATCTGTCAAATGAGTTTTGAGGACTAAAAGGAGATAATGTACAGTTTGTGAAAGTCTGTAAATTCTAGCATGCTTGATACAAATATTATTTACCATGTTGTTCACAGTGTACCATGTTTGGTTTATTCTTTAGGGACTCAGAAAAGACCATAAGGTTTGGTTCAACAATAAACAAAAGTTGGTTAGTCAAAACAAGTGTCAGTTGCTGCTTGGTCTTGCTGGGGTGGGGGGGGGGAACCAAACCTATTGCTGAGACGTTTTTAATCATGGGCGCTAATCCAGCAGCTGTGACCGAGGTGATTGTCAAAATAATGGCTGTGATAGCATTCTGTTTCGGGGCAAGGTAGATGGAAAATAGATGTTAACATTATATTAATGTTATCTGCATTTATATATATGCCCATCATTTGAAAACTGAAATGTATAGAAATATGTTATTCCAGTCAAGTTAATCAAACGTAAGAGAAATGAAACAGGAGTGGTGATCATTTTCTTTAATATTATTATGAGCTAGAATTCAGTGTCATTTTCAAAGTATCAGAGCCAGCATAGAGCCTGACACAGAATAGGAATTCACTGCTCAATAAATGTTGAGTGAGTGAATTAGTAAATAAATATCAGCTAATCCATTTTATTCATTTAAGAACATACATTGTTCTGCTACTCGGGGAGGATACAAGATATGACGTGGTTCCTTCTCTTCAAGGAATTTACAGTCGAGGAGGCCATAATAATTCCCTCTTAAATGTGTATAGTGATTTTGAGGTTCCAAAGAACTTTGTTCTGTTCAGGTAAAAATAGTTGAGTTAAATTTTAGCTTGCTGTTTTAGTGGTTTACCTGATGCATTAACAGCTTAATTTTGCCCTGTGCTATTTTATGATAAAGTAGGTAGTCACCACTAGGTGAGGGAACATATATATATATATATATATATATATATACACACACACACACACACACACATATATATACATATATACACACATATACACACACATATATACATATATATACACATATATACACACACATATACACATATATACATATATATACACATATACATACATATACATATATACACACACACACATATATATATATTTTTTGTCTTTTTAGGGTCACACCTGTGGCATATGGAGGTTCCCAGGCTAAGGCTCTAATCGGAGCTGTAGCTACCAGCCTACACCACAGCCACGGCAACAGCAACGCAGGATCCTTGACCCACTGAGCAAGGCCAGCGATCGAACCTGCAACCTCATGGTTCCCAGTCAGATTCGTTTCTGCTGCCCCACGAAGGGAACTCCAAGGGAATATGTATTTTTAAAATTTTTATTTATTTATTTTTGTCTGACCTATGCAGTGGCTTGATGTAGGATCTCAGTTCCCAGATCAGGGATTGAACATGGGCTATATAACCACTAGACTACCAGGGAACTCCCGGGAATATGTATTTTCTAATTCAGATGAAATAGATGTACAAGTTCTTTGGAAGTTATGAAAAAACTTATTAATAAGAGAAAGGAAAATGAATAACAAACAAACAAACAAAAAAAACACCTCTACTTAACTATGACATTTCAGATGCCTTCAGGTTTTAGGGCAATGATTCTTTCCCTGTGTCTGCCTTCACACACACATCAGACACTCCTAACAGTAATGTCTAGTTACTGCTTGCAGTGACTCTCCAGGTTAGGTAGGGTTGGAGTACTATGTAGTTTTTAAAAGTCTTAAGGAGATTCCATGTGGTTCACCCACCGTTCATCTTGCCATGCTCTCTGCTCCCCTCTGACAACTACTGACTTTATAATAGGAAGATAAGGAGATAAGCTGTGGTGAGTAGAAGAACAGAGTCATAAACATTTATATTTAATGTTTCTGCAGTTAAAATCGTTGCTTTCCCAAGTAAGTATAGTAAGAATTTTAAGTGAGGCATGTGTTTTAAGCTTCAGGAAATTATTTTATATCTTTGTTGGTGGTTGAGGAAGCACCCCTCCACCTGTGGATTTATGAATACTTTCTGTCATGGTATGCTGGGTTCTGCCTGAAGCTTGAGCAGTGTAATACTGTACCTGGCTCTTAATATTTTTAGCTCAAAGCCAGGACCAAGGACCCAGGACTTCCCTGGTATGTATGACACCTTTCCCCATCTTTATTTCCGAGAAGAGTTTTCTGGCCTTTAACTTTTTAAATGGTCAAAGTTTGCGTACTTCTCAGCTTCCTAATTTCCTTTTTCAGATTCTTGTCTAAATAATCTGGTCTCCAGAGATTTCACTTCACTGTTTTGCCTGCCGCTTTAATGATATTTCCTAAGCCTCGTTTTAGACTTCCTTGGGCTGTGCTTATTAAAGCCACTGGAGGATGGCATGACCCTTGGCTGCCTTGATTTTACGTGTGTTCTGCAACTGAAACCCCAGATACCAGTGTTGCAACCTCACAGCCTAAAAGCATTTTGGTAATCTTGTCAGGCCGTAACTTCAGCAACAGCTGGACCTGGCATAAAAGTGATAACATTCAGTATTGTTTTATAGGGGTATTGGTTAGGAGGTAAGCACAGTGGAGGAATTAGAAGTTGGAATGTTTTCACTTACCTTTCTAATGAGATGTTTAGCTAAACCATCATATTTGTAGTTTCCACAAAATACATTTAAATAAATCCTCCATACTGGAATTCTGCTGGTAGTATACTACCTTTAAAACTACTTTCCTTCAACTTTCATTTATGATTCTTCTCATCGGAGCATTGTTGGCAGTTTACTTTCTTAGATGTTTGGAAAATCCCTTTTTAAAATTTATTTTTTATTTTTATTATTATTAAAGTATAGTTGATTTACAGTGTTTTGTCAAGTTGTACAACAAAATGACCCAAAATCTCTTCAAATTTCTACTGCAGATTGAGGCAGGGAAAGGAGGGAATGTGATCTATTTCAGATTATTTTCATAAAAGCCTCCTATTTGTTCAGTGATACTCTCCTTTTTCTTCACATTGATTCCTCATGGCTTTTCTTGAACCTCAGTAGATTTGGAAATTGATTTAAAGGTATACCTAATAACTTGTTTTCATTTTTGTGTTAGTTATATACCTATATATTGTGGACCCAACTTATGTTCTATAAGCACTTTTATTTCCAGTCTTTTCTTCGGCCATTTCTCCCAGATCACTCCAATATTAACCCTTTGGAGTTTTATGTGTGTGTTATGTGTGTTTTGTTTTGTCATTTTCTGGGCTACCATCCAGGTGATGCTTAAGGGGCTATAACAAGATATAACATATATCTTGTGGAGTCTGGAGATCAGATAGAAATTTTATAAACTTAGTTTAGACCTTAAAGTTAAATACTATAATTGGGTTACTTTTCTTGTTGAAATTTAGTGTGCTTTTCAAATATACTGATTACTTTATTCTTTAGGCTTCCCAGATTTGAATGTAATTATTTTACAGAATCATTTTCAAGAAATAGGTCCAGAAGAAAAATAAGTTGTCTGCTCAACAAGCTGCGTAGGTAGAATGGTACATAGCAACAGAAGAAACATATTCTTTGGATGGACCTCCCTTCCCGCCCCCCCCCCCCATCATGGGTTTCTTCAAATACTTGAGAAATGACTATTTTCTTAGGGTCTCTCACCTTTAGGCATATGTGTCCTAGGAATGGAAACTTTAAAAATTATAATCAGCTGTTAGAGTATATTCTTTGAGGCTTTATATCTTTAACATTTAATTTAACTGACATCAAACTGACCCCAGCTCATTAACCTTCTGAGGTGCCTATCAGCCCTAGACTTTGAAGCCCCTTCATGGCACTGGCCTTCATTCCTTTGTATTTTTCCCTCTGCTGCCCTTAAGATGATGTCCTCACATTGATTCATGGGGTTGTGACATCAGAAGTAATTTTTCTCTCACCCCATCTCCTCTGTTTCTGTTGTAGAAGTTTTGCATTTAGTGGATTGAAATGGTGCCCTTAGTCCACTTTAGGCATATCCACTGGGATCACTGATTCCTTGAGGCTGTTTGGGATCTGTTTCCTACCCAGCACAGAGGAGGTGTCTAGAAATAATCTTTCTCTGTTTCCAAATTATAGTATTACTTTTGTTTATTTTCAAAACACTTTCAAAAACCAAATAAGCTGCTCAATATTAAAGTCAGTACTTTGCCTATCTTGTAGTGAGGACCTTTGAGCTCTAGAATGAGTGCCATGTTCATTGTCAAACAAAAACTGTCTCAGATGCGAGAAACACTAAGGCTGGAATCTTCTTTTTAGGATGTAATCAGTATTATTTTCTTGTCTTTCCTAGGCTTCACAAACTATACCTCATGGTTCATTGTGTTTCTGGCTTTTTAAAAAATGAGTTGTCCTTTTATTTTTAAATTACATGTTTCTCTTTTACAGTAACCTTCTATGAGTATGAATACTGTTGACAAGCGCCTTGAATTGTCCCGTCTTTTGTGCCATAGCTATTTCTGTAAAGAACGTTTAACATCTTTTTCTACAGAGCTTCATAGTGTGCTTACAAATTAAGTTTACAGATTCATAATTTATGAATTAAGGTACTGTTTATTCTTTCATTAAGTACATAGGCTCATTTTTTAAAAAACTTGGTTCTCTTGGAGAATTAAAGAATTACATAACTTGAATATATATACAAACTCACACAATAGGATATAAAGAAGGGAAATAATACTTATTGAGCATCATCTAATGAGAGTGAGTTCAATGTGATGGATAAGCATATAGCCTTTAAAACTTTGGATTTAGGTTCAGTTAATGTCCCTGATACTAGTTATGTGATCTCAAACAGGTCATTTACCTGCTTTAACCTTCAATTTTCTCGTCTATAAAGTGAGAATAGTAGATAATATTCTTCTTTATAGCATTTTTATAAGGATAATTGAGATAAGTCAGGTAAATACTTAACATAGTGCCTGATACAGACTAATTGCTCAAAAATTTGTTTGCTGTTACTATTGTTATAATTTATCTTCATTCTGTTATCTAGTTCCAGTAAAGATATTAGCTTGTTTCACTAGTGAAGAAACTGAGATCACAGGAGGTTTTGCTACTTGATAGACACTTCTGTCTAACCCCAAAGTCAGTCCTCTTTCTGTTTTACTTTTTGTGCTACTTCATTATTTCTTTCTTTCTTTTTTTTTTTTTTTGGTCTTTTTGTCTTTTAGGGCTGCACCTGTGGCATATGGAGATTCACAGGCTATGGGTCCAATTGGAGCCGTAGCCACAGGCTTACATCACAGCCACAGCAACACCAGATCCGAGCTGCATCTGTAGCCTACACCACAGATTACGGCAATGCCAGGTCCTTAACCCACTGAGCAAGGCCAGGGATCGAACCTGCATCCTTATGGATCCTAGTCGGGTTTGTTAACCGATGAGCCACAACGGGAACTCCCCTATTTCATCATTTCCGAATGGTGTTTATGAGTAATAACTCTTGTGGTCCTCTCAGACTCTATACTACATGTAGGACAAGTGTCATTATCTTCATTTTTCAGGTGAAGCAACAGGTACCAGGAGTGTCTTGTGCAAGGCCATTAATCTTTTTTCCTCCTCAAAATGAGAATCTCTTTTCTATTAAATAAATAATCCAGTATAGATACGACAGCAGTGCAAATTGTGATCCTGAACAAGGGTTGATCAATAGATCAGTCAGTCTATCTGTTGCCATAAAGGACATTAGTGAGAAAATTACTGAAATTTGAATAAGGCCTATAGATCAGATAGTAATAATATATCAGTATTAATTTCCTGCTTTTGATTATTGTTGTATAAGAGAATATTCTTGTTTCCAAGAAATTAGGGAGGAAAGGGGCATTATCTCTGCAAATTATTTTCAAATGGTTCATGAAAAAAACAGAAACTTGATAAATGTTTTAATGTTTGTGGAATCTAAGTGGGAAAACACATGGGAATTATGTATATATTATATACATACATAAATATTATATATATGTGTGTATATATATGTGTGTGTGTGTGTGTGTATATATATAGATATAGATATTTTTTTTTTGCTTTGTAGGACTGTACCCGAGGCATGTGAAAGTTCCCAGGGGTCAAAATCAGAGCTTCAGCTGCAGGCTTACACCACAGCCACAGCAGCACAGGATCCAAGTTGCCTCTATGACCACAGCTCATGGCAACCCTGGATCCCCACACCCACTGAGCAAGGCCAGGGATCAAACCTGCATCCTCATGGATACTAGTCAGATTTGTTTCCACACCACAACAGGAACTCCAAGAGAATAATATTATTTATGCAACTTTTCTGTAAGTCTAAAATTACTTTAAAATGAAGAGTAAAGAAAATTAAAGTAGCACATACTTGTTATGAAAAATTAAAGCGGTATGACAGTGAGTAAATATAATGTAAAAGCCTTAGTCCTGCTCCGGAATGAGCACTGTTATATAATTTATAAATATGGTTTCTTCTTTGATCTGTACAAACATATGTATTTCTTTGTTAACAAAAATAGGATTCTGTTTTACACAGAAATTTCTTGTTTTTTCTCCTTAATCTGGTGTCTATTTCTTTACATAGATATTTACATTATTTTTTAAAATCAGCAACACAGCATTCCATGTAGAATTCACTCTGTTCTCTGAGGTCTCTTAACTCCCATTTTTGTGCTCTTTCAACAATGCTCTGCAGTCTTTTGAGTTTCCAGTTCCTCAGGTTTCTTTCCTATAAAAGGGTAATCACTGCCCTACCTATGACACAGTTAGAAGGATAAAATGAGATAATTAATATGAAAGCATTTGGAAAAGTTACAAGTTAGATATAAATGTAAAGTGTGATTAGTAGGTGATTATTACTGTTGAAGATACGAAGTACTTGATTCATTTATAAAATGAATTTCTTTTTTTTCTTAGTCCAAAGTTATTTATTTATTTATTTTTGATTTTTAAATTTTTATTATTTTTTTATTTTACAGTGGTTTTTATTTTTTCCATTATAGTTGGCTTACAGTGTTCTGTCAATTTTCTACTATACAGCAAGGTGACCCAGTTACACATACATGTATGCATTCTTTTTTCTCACATTATCATGCTCCATCATAAGTGACTATGAAATGAATTTCTAATGTTTATACAATGTTAACAGTTTTTTTTTTTAAAGCCTATGGGCTGTTTTCTTTCTCCTAATGTCTTCTTCACCCCTCTTCATCTCAAACCCCCAGAAATTTTCCACACTGTTGGAAGTGTTTTTGAAGCAGAAATTCTAAAACTTCAAACTCTCCAGTTGCAATAGGTTACAGTACCTGTCCTTAATATCTTAGTAGTCATATAGTACTTTATAAAAATACTATAAAACACATTTCTTTTTTGTTGCCTTTTTTGTGGGGGGGTGGGGTCCACCCTCAGCATATGGAAGTTCCCAGGCTAGGGGTCAAATTGGAGCTGCAGCTGCCAGCCTACACTGTAGCCACAGCAACACCAGATCCAAGCTGCATCTCTGACCTATACCATAGCTCACTGGCAATACCGGATCCTTAACTGACTGAGTGAGGCCAGGGATCGAACCTTCGTCTTCATGGACACTGGTTGGCTTCATTATCACTGAGCCACAGCAGGAACTCCCAATAGCACAATTCTTAAAAGGTTTTTAAATGTGATTTTCATTCTAAGTTTTTTTTCTTTTTAATTTGGACATATTTCACACTTATATTTGTTACTCCAGTGGCTGTGTATGTGTATGAGAGAGAGAGTGACTCTAGAATGGTTTTCTTTGCAGTCCACAGGAGGACCAGAATAGAAAGGAAAAATACAGAATAGCTTAGGTCTTCTCAAGCTGCCCCATTTTCTGGATTTTACACAGAATGTGGTTGCAGAGTATAGCAGTCGTTGCAGTCTTGAGGCTCAAGCACAGATATCTGTAGACCACTAGTCCTCAAACTTTTTTTGTCTCAAGACCTCTTTACACTCTGAAAAAGGATTGAGAATCCCAAATAGCTTTGCTTTATATGAATTATATCTAAAATCTTTACTGGATTAGAAATTAAAACAAAAATTTAAATAATTACTCCTTCATATAAAAAATAACTAATAAGTCTATGAGGAGAATAACGTGTCTTTACATTTTTGCAGGTTTCTTTAATGTCAGACTAATAGAAGATACTTTGAGGATGCCCATGGTAGTCAGAGCTAGTGGCATGTAGGCTAAATGGAGTGGTAGTCTGGCATCCAGAGCAAGGCTGATTAAATTCTTTTCCTCCTAACAGAAAAATATTGAGAACAGATTGGGGCAGGTGCATGGTAATCGTTCAGGCAGAAGCTGTTTTTGTTACCTTTGTTGATGTTGCTTTGTTCAGATACCCTTCCCAGTCACCTGTGCATCTTCTCTCCCTTCATTGCAGGTGTGTGCTTTGATAAAAGCTCTACTGTTCGTCCTAAACACTCTTGTGCATGGCAGATCAGTCATTCAATAAATATTTGTTAATTTCTTCCGGTGTGCATGGCATTGAGAATAAAGCAGGGAACTAAATGGGCGTCTCCTTTGTTCTTGTGGACTTTATGTTTAAACAGTAAATTGTACAAAATGTTATTTAATTATAATATTATTAAATATTCTTATGGTATAGGGTAATATATGAGTATATAATGGGGTAACAGTTTTTACTGTGGGATCAGGGAGGTCTTCTTTGAGGAAGTAATGTTTATCCTGCATGCTGAAGGATAAATAGTAGTGGAAGTGCTTGATTTAGTTTAAATTGTATTTAGGTAAGGATGTTGTCTGTGACTCAGAAAGAAATGCAGAAAAATTGAAGAACTAACCCCAAACAGTTTGAATGTTCCCAGTTGAGGGAAGGCTAACAGTTTGAACATAAGTGTGGATAATCTGAGTAGATTGTTGTCTTCTTTCTGAGATATCATGGAATTCAGTGGAAGTTCTATGCCTATGAGAAGTTTATGTAATAGACCAGTACTTTTCCAGTTTTAATGTATGTACAAGTGATCTAGGGATCTGGTTAAAATGCAAGCTTAGATTAAATAGGCCTGGGACGGACCCTGAAATAATGCTTTTCTAAAAAGCTTATGCACGATGCTGGTTCTGCTGGCCCATGGACCACACTTTGAGCAGGAAGACTATAATTACATATCATAAGACTTAAGGGAGTTCCCTAGTGGCCTAGGGGTTAAGGATTTGGCATTGTCACTGCTGTGGCTCGGTTTTGATCTCAGACTTGGGAACGTCTGCGTACCTTGGGTGTGGCAAAAAAAAAAAAAAAAAAGAGCAAGAGAGAGAGATTTTAGCAGGAGACCAGCCAGACAAGAGGCTAGGTGAATATTCTAGAGGTGATGTCCAGTAGGCAGAAGTATTTGATAACATTTGTAAACAAAGCAGTTCAGTTCAAGAAGTACCCTGCTACATACTGAAAGATAAGAGGGATTCACAGTTGCTCTTACAGAGAGGACAAGAAAGCTTGGAATTGAGATAAATAGCTGGCTGCTAGCATAGCCAGTGAAATATTCCACAGACTTCTTTCTGTGGTGAGGACCAAGTGAATTAAGTGGCCATTAGTCTGCCTAGGGAAAAGGTCAGCTACTAAGGATTGATGGCCACCCTGTGGTAATTATGTGGGCTCTATAAAATAATCTAAGTGACAGGCAGCTAGAGATACTAGAGAGAAGGTGCACTTTACTTGGAAAAAGAAGAATGTTCAGTACTATTTCATTAATCATGGATGATTAATCCATAGATGGATGGTATTGCTAAGCAGCTTCAGTTAAAAAAAATGATTGTAAATGGCAAGGGTAGGAATAGAATGGGGGAAAAAAGAATCTTGTAGTTATTATCCACTATGAAAGAATTACCACCATTAACCCTAATATTTGCATGTCTTGTCTTTAATTCACGGGCACCCAAAATAGAAGCTAATCAGATCATCAAAAGACATTATTGGTCTGCCCTTGTTTCGATATATTATTATGGAAAATAGCTTTTGTTACAGTTATGCTTTAAATTTTTGTTTAAGATATTTTAAGTTATTAGTATATTTATGAGGATCAGAGAATTAAAATAACATCAAGTTAGTTGTAAGTCATATTTTGAACTATATGTATAAAACATTTTTATTTAATCATTTTTATGGTTTAAAATAAATATTTTGAAATATTATAATTACGGCTTAAAACTCTGCCTAAAATTTTCTCCTCCTTTAAAAAGACATCTTTTGATTTGGCAAAATCTTATGACCTTCAGAACATAGAAGGAAAGGAATTAGTTTTTCTGCACTGATGAGCAGTCATTTTAGGTACTTGTTTTTCAACTTTTGTACATGTACCTATGGAAGGATAATAGGCATAATTTACTGAAACAGAAGGCTCAATACTGAATCAGACAACTGTCTTAAATTTTCTAAAATGATTAGATTGAAATGAATCTATAAAATTTAAGACTAGTCCTAGGGTAAAATCAACTTTGTTAACTAAAATTGCCTCTTTTTTTTTGCTTTTTAGGGCCACCCCTGTGGCATATGGAAATTCTCAGGAATTGGAGCTGCAGCCTCCAGCCTACACCACAGCCACAGCAATGTGGGATCCAAGCCACATCTGCGACTTATACCACAGCTCGTGGCACCTCCAGATTCTTAACCCACTGATCGAGGCCAGAGATTGAACCTGTATCCTCATGGATCCTAGTCAGGTTCATAACCTGCTGAGCCACAATGGGAACTCCAGTTGCCTCTTGATTTTAGAGGCAGGCCCATCTAAAAGAGCATCCTGAGGAAAGCTGAGGGTTAGCACATGTTGGTGAAAGAGCAAGTTTCCTTAGATATCTGTACTTCTCTACTGTGACTCTGTAAGAACTGGATGTCAGGGAACATCAGATGTATGAAAGCAGTTCTTTGAAGAGAAATGAAATATATAAAAAGAAACGCCCTTGAAGTTATAGGATTAAAAATGAGTAGTCACTGTAGCAGAGATGATCGTTTTTGTATTTCCCTGGGTTTAAATGATAGAGTTATTAAAAAAGTATTCTACAGGCTGCCATTCTTAGGATAGTGCTCTCTAAACCATGAAATGGAATGTTGTCAGCTAGACTAGATTCCTGCCATACTTGGGAGCATTAGTTGCAGAGAGCAGTTGGTAGTATTCTGGCTTCACCACCTGGAGAATAGTGATGACTGGGCATGATGAGATACCCACCATGTCTTATTCACCTACGTTCCATAGACAGCCCCATGGGAAGATGGATTCATCATCTTCCATGCCATGTCTTAAATGCCTTAGGTACATTTCTTCTTTAGAACTTGGAACAATTCTAGAAGCAAGGAAAAAACCTTTCTGTTTCAAAGCCAAGCTTGGAAATCTAGTTTCAGACTAGATTTGTGTTCCCGAATGCCTGCATGACTCAGTTGTTCCTTCTAACAAACTATGCCTTGCTCTCCACTGGATCAATGAGTGAGAATGAGGGCTCCATTCTCATCTGGCTAACATGACTCTAAAGAAACTGGAGTTCCTGGCGTGGCAAAGTGGCTTAGGAATCTGACTGTAGCAGCTCAGGTTTAATTCCCAGCCTGATGCAGTGGGTTTAATTCCCAGCCTGATGCAGTGGGTTGAAGGATCCAGCATTGCTACACTGTAGCATGGCTCAGATTTGATCAGGGAACTTCTATATGCTGAGGGCGTGGCCATAAAATGAAAAAAAAGAAATGAAACTAAAAGGTGGAGCTTAGAATCCAAGCCTGTGTTCTGGTTTGGAATCTGGTTCCTCGATTCTACAGCATGCCTCTTAATCAGAACTTACTGTCATGCCCTAAGGAGTTTTACCAATAGTTAGTATTAGAAATTGACTCTAGTTGCAAATTATGTATAATTATGATTCTGTAACACTGAGGGTCATATGTGTCTGTTTTTTTTGTTTGTTTTGTTTGCTTTTTAAGGCTGTACCTGTGGCACATGGAGGTTCCCAGGTTAGGTGTTGAATCAGAGAAAGCTACAGCTGCCTGCCACAGCCACAGCAACTCGGGATCTGAGCCATGTCTTTGACCTACACCACAGCTCACGGCAGTGCCAGCTCCCCAGCCCACTGAGCAACGCCAGGAATCAAACCCACATCCTCCTGGATTCTAGTTGGATTTGTTTCCGATATGCCATGAAGGGAACTCTCCCATGTGTGTCTGTTTTTGACATCTATTACCTGTGTGGCTTTATAGGGTATAGAAAGAATGCTCAATGCTGGATCCTACTTTTATTCATTTTTCCCCTAAGAATATGTCTTTTTGTACCTTATTTTAATATATTTCAAAATTATTCATTAAAAGTCTTGATTTTGTTGGTTGTGTGAGTTCAAACAGGTGATTTAATCACAGCAATATTGGAATGTTTGTATTGTAAAACACCATGCAGGGCTCTAGCCCAAGTCAGAGTGAATTTTAGGTATTTCCAATTTGTATATCATAAAAAACTTTTTTTTTTTTTTTTTTGGTCTTTTGTCTTTCTAGGGCTGCACCCAAGGCATATGGAAGTTCCCAAGCTAGAGATGGAATCAGAGCTGTAGCCACTGGCCTACACCACAGCAATAGCAATGAGGGATCCGAGCCACATCTGCGACCTACACCACAGCTCACAGCAACTCTGGATCCTTAACCCGCTGAGTAAGGCCAGGGATTGAACTAGTCCTCATAGATACTAGTAGGGTTTGTTAACCACTAAGTCACTATGAGAACTCCTGAAAACTTTTCAAAAAATATCTGAATTTAACTCTTTCCAGAATTGAACAGATTAAGGACCTAGAATTAGGAATTTATTAATGGGTAGAGTCTGAAGGTTTCTATTATCTGTGATACAACTAATGAATTAAAAGAATGGACTTTTAGATTATACAAAAAATATTTTTCAATCCAGATTTTTACCTTGCTTTGAGATACTATAATGGTTAGATGTGTGTTCTGACTGTCTTGTCAAAGCGTGTTTCTATGTAGTATAAGTCCAGAGGGAACTGGGAGCACACATTTACATCTCAGCTAGAGCAAGGCTGGGATATTTCAGAATTTTTTTCCTTAATGTACGTTTTTGTGCCCTCATAGCCCTTAGAAGTGATTGGTGTCTGTTAAGTTCTATTTTGGGAAGTCATTTGGTTTTTGTTTGGTTAATGCAGATAAATACTATAGAGAGAGGCAAGAGGAGAAGAGGGAAATAAAGACAGAATTCTTCAAGCATGTAGGGATGTGCATCATGAATTTCAAAGACGCTTCAACAGATGTAGAGGGTGGAGAAACAGCAAAGTTGAAGCCGTTCAACCATGACATTTTCTTCTAATGAAGAACAGCTTGAAAGCTGTAATTTTGAGAATATTGCAATATTTTGAAGCCAGACACTTTGCACATTTTAAAACGGTGAGGTTTAAGTGGGTTTTTTCATCTTAAGTGAAATTAAACATTTTTGGTCATTATGTTATTTTGATGGTTGTGGGTCTCAGAACAAACACTAGAGCTTTTAAAGTATAGATGGGCCATGGCAGCATCTCTTTTTGTCCTGTATCTCTGTTGTTTTCATGGTATAGGAAGATATACTTTGTCTCTTTTAAACAAAGCAATGCGTTTTCTTTTTCTAGTTCTTCACGAATGACCTTGACTTCTTTATTTTTATATTTTGCAGTACATTTTTATACCTGAAATTCCTGGTAGTGTGGGCACTTGTCCTCCTGGCAGATTTTGTCCTGGAGTTCAGATTTGAATATCTGTGGCCATTTTGGCTTTTCATCAGAAGCGTCTATGATTCCTTCAGATACCAGGGACTGGTATGTTTGTTCATACATGTTTGTCAAGTATAAAGGATTTGATTATCCTTCCAAGAGAGTCTTCAATAATTGAAAGTGAAACTGTTTAGATTTTATTAGTAATATTTAGGTGACTATATCGCGCTAATAGGGTCTATGGATTGAAACTGGCTCTTAAGACTATTTGGTCTAAACCCACTGATCAAATCATTATACTACCTCCTTCTCCACCATTCCAATGAAAAAAAGGAGAGGGAGGGAGGACTTCAGGAAGGAGACAGAGTAGAGGGAAAGCAGTAGTTGCCCAGTCCTACCCTGAACACCTCTGGAGCCTCTACCACTGGGTTAGGAATTAGGCAAGAGTTAGAGCAGTGGTTCTCAAACTTTTGGGGCTCAGGATCTGTTTATACCCTTAAGAACTACTTGGGATACCAAAAAGCTTTTATTTACGTGGGTTCCATCTATCCATATTTACTATATTAGAAATTAAAACTGAAAAAAATTAATGCTTATTAATTCACACTCATTTCATGTTAATACACATTGCATTTTAAAATGAAAATTAACTTTATTTTCCCAAATTAAAAAAATTAGAAGATTAATTGCATTTTTGCAGATCTCTCTAATGTCTGGCTTGATAGAAAACAATTGGATTTTCATATCTGCTTCTGAGCTCAATTGATTACAATATCACATCATGTAACTTGCAGAAAATGCCACCATACTCCT
The DNA here is from genome assembly GCF_016906955.1 of Phacochoerus africanus. Taxonomy (NCBI): domain Eukaryota; kingdom Metazoa; phylum Chordata; class Mammalia; order Artiodactyla; family Suidae; genus Phacochoerus; species Phacochoerus africanus. The sequence continues at coordinate 82,522,710 of NC_062551.1, forward strand.
GGGTAAATGAGCCTGAAAAAGGCAGAACACCTTAGTATTATTATGAACATATTTTTTACTCCATGAAAGGACCTCAGAGATCCCCAGGGATCCCCAGACCATATTTTGATAATTACTGGATTAGAGCAAGGGTACAGGACTGGGCTTGCTCCCTTGGTTTGACCTGTAGTTCTTTTGTGTTCCAAAGCCATGTCTTAAACTCTGTAACTCTGCCTTCCGGACCTGGTGCTTTGGTCAGAACAAATCCATGCCTTGAAAAGATGGTTTCCAGCTCATGTCTTGTTAGTAATAGATAGTGGTGTATCCAGAGGAAGGTTGCATTGTTAAAATTATGAACATTAGCATACTACTGTGCTCCAACAGCCTGTCCTCTAGGAATGAGGTGCTTTAGCAGTGTTTTATGAGGATAGAGGAGCCTTTCCACGTTAAAATTTTAGTTCTTTGAGTTAACACACCTGTGGAGTCCAAATAAACTCACTGTGAATCCACCTCAATTTGTTCTGGTCCAGTTTTTAATGATTTGAGGCCATAAATAGCATTACTCTTTAATATTAAATTAAACCACTACTTTTATATGGGTAATTTTAAATACTTAAAATTTCCTGTTGTAACTTGCTCTGTAGTTATTGCATAGCAGTATTAGAGATTTGTCTGATGTGTTTCTAATAGTCTCTTCTGTTTCTGCTTGAAAGTAACAAATTCTAAGGTGTGTTTTTTATTTTGTTTTTCCCTCTAGGCCTTCTCAGTATTTTTTGTTTGTGTAGCATTCACGTCAAACATAATATGTCTGCTGTTCATCCCCATTCAATGGCTTTTTTTTGCTGCTAGCACATATGTGTGGGTTCAGTACGTATGGCATACAGGTAAGTCTTAATGATTTCTTAGATGGATAAAAACCTTAGATTCAAACTTTTTCAGTGTAGTGATTTCTTTGAATAAATTATTTGGAGTTAAGTTTTAATGTTGGCATTTTAAAGTTCCCCTTTCATAATAGGTAATATACCTTTAAAATGTATCTTCTTTTTTTTATTATTGAATCAAAAGTTTAAGCCTTTATGATTTGTTATTTCAATTGTAGGCTTCTCAGTTATCAGTTCTCTTTTTGAAGCAGTTTTTATTTAGGTAGACTTGAAGATAGCCATGTGCCAAATAGGAAAAATGTTGCTGGAGCTTTAGTATTGAAAGGAATGTCATCAGAGGTCATTTAGTTGAACTCTTATTTGGTAGAAGACTCCCTACAGCATCCCTGGCACATGGTGGTTTAACCTCTGATTGAAAACCTGTAGTGACAAGGAACTTACTGCTCTTGTTTTGGGGCAACTGGAATAGAAAATTCTTCCTCATACTGAGCCAGAATTTTCCTCTTTACACTTTTGACCCAGCATGCCTTGATTGTCTTGGGGCTCACTGATTGCTTAGAAAATGTAAAGGGCTTTCTCTCTCCAGAAAAATATCTGGGAATGTATGGATTTTTTTTTCTTCTAATTTTAAGGGGCCTACAGCCCATCCCTCTAGTCCAAACATTAGATCCCTGCATTAGAGCTACACTGAGTTAGTGTAACCTTCCAGCCACATTAAGATTTCTTTAGAGTTCTAAAGACACTGTCATATCATCTCATCTTCTTTTCTGTAAACAAAACATCTGTGATTTTATCAGCTTTTCCTTAGATGTTATTTTAGGCAGCTTTACTATTTTGATTTCCCTAGTTCTTAACCGTTCTGTAAATCAAAATGTGCTGTTTCAGGTATGTTCTGACTTGAGTGGAGCCACAGTCACCTCCCTTCTTCCTAGAGCTATACTTCTGCTGTTTCAAACTGAGATGAGATGAGATGTTTTGATAGCTCTAGTCCACTATAAAGCCTGCACACAGGACGCGTGGGGATGTGCTGAATGGCTCTCAGATCATCACACTTGTCTGTAATGCCGCATGAAACTTGATTACCATGCCCAGCTGCAACCTGTAGCATTTTAATCACTGAGAGAGTGCCAACTAATAAAAGCTCTCTGGAGCATCATTTATCCTCTTCTCTAAGCTGCTGGAAGGATGATGTCCATGTTAGAAGACAATTCAGCTCTGTTATTTAAAGTATCCGCTGTGAAAAAAAAATAAAGTATCTGCTGTGAGCATAGATTTCTCTCATCTTCAGCACTCTCATTTCAACACTAAGCATGCTAGTTCCTTAGTCTGCTTATCTCTAGTAAAAGTGAATTTTCTATATACTGGTTTTAACTTGTATTTCCTTGTCCTGGGCCTCAGTTTTGAATGGGTTGCCATTTACACTTGTCATTCTCTCTAGGTCTCAGCTTCTTCTCTGTCGTATGAGGGTGGAGCAATCTAGATAATGTCTAAGAGAGCCTTCCAGCTTACATAATCTGTGACTCCGATGAAATATAATTACTTATTAATGTCTTACTAGTTGAGAAAAAACTTCGCATATAACAATTAGTAGAACCTATTGGAGTTTAGTGGGTGGCCCACAGGGCAGCAAATGATGCTAATGTCATAAATGATATTGGCATCTCTTTAGCTCTAGGCTTAGAAGTGCATGTTGGAGTATGTTTTAATTTGGAATGATGAATGATCACACAGACAAAACAAACTGTGTGTTCTTATTAGGCCCAGTAAATATGAGTATAATTTTTATAACTGGATTAATTTCTCTTTCAGTTGTTAAAATTAAAAATTCTTTCCTAAGAATATTAGGAGTGATTGATAAAATTATATTGCCACAAAAGAATGATATTATATCATTAATTTTTTTCCTTGCTGATAAGAGAGAGAAAACTAGGTATAAAACTGTATGTATGGAGTTCCTGTTATGATAGGCTCAGTGGGTTAAGAATCGGCATTGCCACAAGCTGCAGTGTAGGCCAAAGATGTGGCGCAGATCTGATGTTGCTGTGGCTGTGGCAGAGGCCAGCAGCTGCAGCTCCGATTCACCCCCTGGCTTGTAAATGTCCATATGCCATGGGCATGGCCATAAAAAGAAGAAAAAAAAAATTGTATATACAACATGATTATTATACTAGTTCAAAATGTTTTCAACATTATGTTATTTTATTTATTTGGTAGGTGTAGAAATATGAGCAGTTTGTCCACACTTTCCTATAATGTGCTTATGCTGTTTCTGATAGCTTTAGAAATTAATATAGGGAGTATTGAATATAAATTTTTAAAAATTAATTTGAAAATGCATTATCCTAAGATTGCTATTTGTCTTCTTACATTCTGAAAATACCCTTTTTTGGGGGTATATTTAATCTGTAAGAATGGTTGAGACCAATAGCTGCTTTCACAGAGCTTCAGGTGCCTTCTTCCCTTATGGATTAGATCTAAAGGGACTTAGATTCTCCTAAGAAGCAGATTCAGTATTATCTCTGTGAACTTGGACTCAATTCGTATAAACTCTGGGCCTCACTTTACTCTTCAATAAAGTTGGGAAGTCAGACTAAATGATCTTTCTAGTCCCAAGATTCTATAATTTTTTTTGTGTTTCATCCCAGAGTCTTAGAAAAAAGCCATTTAGTCCTTCAGGTCCCTGATTTTCCCTTCCTGTTCTCTCTTCTATAACTTCCTTGCTATATATAGTTTCAAAGGAGATCTTTCCAGAGTTACTGGATCTCATGCCTGTGGTCCATCTTCATAAAATATCCCATTATTATTCAAGTCCTGACATAGTTGGACCTAGCCTGCAGACTTTGATTCTAAAACTTTATGAAAATTATCCAGTTATTTGCATCTATTGCAAGTTGCTTTTTCCTCCATTGAAAATTGTTTTTAATTACAAAAGGAATATGAGCTTATAGTTTAAAATTTTTTTAGATAATACTTAAATGTCAGAAACATTTCTTAGTACTGTAATTCATTCTTACTTAAGAATTGGGTTTTTTTGTTTTTGCTTTTTTTTTTTTTTTTTTTTTTTTGTCTCTTTAAGGCCTCGCCCTCATCATAGGGAAGTTCCCAGGCTAGGAGTCAAATCAGAGCTGAAGCTGCTGGCCTATACCACAGCCACAGCAATGCCAGATTCCAGCCATGTCTGTGACCTATGCCACAGCTCACAGCAGTGCAGGATGTTTAACCCACTGAGCAAGGCCAGGGATCAAACCCATGTCCTCATAGATTCTAGACAGGTTCATTACTGCTGAACCACAACAGAACTCCAAGAATTTGTTGGGGTTTTTTACATATAATTTTATGGCAGTACAGATCTTCATTGTTTTGAAAAGTTGCATCATATTTTATTATATGGATTTATCATAATTAAATAGTTCCTACTGATAGTCATTTAAGTTAATTCTAAATTCTAATTTTTGCTATTGCAAAAATAACGAATATTCCTATGCATTTATCCAGGGCTCTTTTGTATTTTTATAGTGTAGAGTCCTGGAATTGGAATTTCTGGGTCAAAGGTATAAATTTGTTTTTGTTTTTGCTTTTTTTGGCCATGCCTGCGGCATATGAAATTTCCTGGGCGAGGGATTGAACCCACAGCACAGCAGCAACCCAAGTGGCTGCAGTGACAATGCCAGATCCTTAACCCACTGTGCCACCAGAGAACTCCAGCGTTTTTAATTATACTGCCAAATTGCCTCCAATAAAGTTGCCCCAACTTATATTATTGCCAAGTATGAGAATAAACGCTTTTGCGTATCTTCCATATACTCTTACTCATCTTTAAAATTTTTGCTTTAACAGGTTAAAATAATCGAATTTCATTTAAACAATTTTTATCTCCCTAATTAGTAGTGAAGTTGGCATCTTTTCAACATGTTTTTTAGCCATCTGTATTTTTTTCTTTTATGACTTGCAACTTTTTTTCTTCAATTGCCTTCTTATTGACTTCTAGGAGCTCTTTGTATGCTGTGACTCCTTTGTTTTACATATATTGTAAATATTTTCTGCTTGAATGCTTATCTTTATTTTTGTCTATGATTCCATGTCGTCTTTTCCCATAAAAGCTTTGAGTTTGGATCAGATTACTTTATAATTAGTTTGAAAGTCTTAATGAAAGTTGTTGTAGTTGGACCAGTCTCCCAAACAACCCATCTGTTGTATTAGTTAATGTTTCACTGATGCTTGTCTTTCTGCTACTTTCTCACAGAAAGGGGAGTGTGTTTGCCCACAGTGTCCCTCTGGATACTCTTTGTTTATATTGAAGCAGCCATTAGATTTAAAGATCTCAAAAATTTTCATGTAGACCTTTGTCGGCCATTTGCTGCTCACTGGTGAGTATTATGCATATTCTTAATCTGTAATTCAATTCAGTAGTTTCAATGCAGAATGTTAAATCCAGTCATAAATTTTATTTAGAGAAGAACCTAGAAGACAACATAACATGGTGTGGTAAAGAGCATGCTCTCTCTATTCAGGCACACGAGTGTCTGAATCCCAGCTCTGCCCCTTAACAGCTTTGGACATGTCACCCTCTCTAAGCCTTAGTTCTCTTACCTGTATATTGGGAACCTATCTCATGGGGTCATGGGAAAGATGATATATGTAAAGAGTTTAGCTTAATGCCAAACACATAGGTGTCTGATAATGTTATCTCTTTTTATTGTGATTAGATAATGATTCCAAAAAGTCTTGACCAAATATATGGCTGTTTCATGACGCTTAAATGAACTTACTATTTCTTCTGCCTATTTACAAAAGCTAGAGAATATTACTAATATTTTTTAAGGACTATTATTTTTAACCTTAAACCATGAAACTTTTTTTTTAAATGGAAATTCCCGGGCCAGGGATTGAATCTGAGCCAGAGTTGTGACCTATGCTGCAGCTGCAGCAATGCCAGATCCTTTAACATACTCTGCTGGGCAGAGGATTGAACCCATGCCTCCACAGTGACCTGAGCTGCTACAGTCAGATTCTTAACCTACTGTGCCGCAGTGGAAACTCAGAAACTTTTTTTTTTTTTTAATGAGCTTGATTCTTGTTTATGTCTGTTGGAGAAATAGGCTCTTAATGTATGTTTTCTTTAAACACACCAATATTTGCTAATATTTGTGGCAGAAATCAAAATACATAGGAATCAACAACAACAACAACAATCATTTCTGGTATGTTTAAAGTCTTTTCATAAATAAGTGAAGTAAATAAACCTAGTCAGTAAAACTTGTCACTTTAAATTTGTGGTGGGATCACATTTAGACTAATTATAATTAATAAGTTTTAATGAATCTTAATATGAGTTTGACAGTGTTTTCAGAGGCTTTGAAATGATATTAAACAGACTTTTTTTTTTTTTGCTATTTCTTTGGGCCGCTCCCGTGGCATATGGAGGTTCCCAGGCTAGGGGTCGAATCGGAGCTATGGCCGCCGGCCTACGCCAGAGCCACAGCAATGCAGGATCCGAGCCGCGTCTGTGACCTACACCACAGCTCACAGCAACACCGGATCGTTAACCCACTGAGCCAGGGCAGGGACCGAACCCGCAACCTCATGGTTCCTAGTCGGATTCGTTAACCACTGCACCACGACGGGAACTCCTAGACAGACTGTTGAGTTGAATGAAAAAGTATTTTAACTTTTTATGTCAGAGATTAGAGTTATAAGTATAGTTGGTTTAATTTGTTGTTATGGACCAAATGTTGGCATTGATGTCAGATACTTATTTAAATGGTTCTTAAATTTATGTTTGACAGAGTGTTTATGAACCCATTCTCCAGAAATAGCTGGTGACAGTACCCCTCAGACAGCAAGATTAGTCACCTGAATTTGACCCTGCCTTCTTGTATTAAAAACCAAAAGATGTTCTTTAGATTTTTTAGCACTTGTGATGTTCACTTATGACCACTCATAAAACCTCTACCTGTGTTGGTTCTTAAAAGCATACCGATGCCTAAGTTCTAATCATGCACAAGGCAGTTCAGTGTTAATCAGCTACTATATCCAGCAGGCCCTCTCATAACTTCTTGAGTTCATTTGAAGAATGCCGAAGTCTGATGCGCAGCCTCTTATAGTCCAGCAGTCCTGCTGTTCCCTGGGGTTTGTTCCATGTGCTAGTTGCCTCTCATTTCCATAGCAGACATCACATTCATTTGTGTGTTTACTGAATGCTCAAGCATCGTCGTCTAGAATTTATTAAGTTCATAGATGTTCCCATGTGCTTGCTTGATGCACCTGTTGCTTGTTTTTAACTTAAAATTACTGGTGGGATTGTCTTCTTTCTAGTATTGGGTACCCTGTGGTGACTTTGGGCTTTGGCTTCAAAAGTTATGTCAGCTACAAAATGCGGTTGAGGAAGCAAAAGGAAGTGCAGAAAGAGAACGAATTTTACATGCAGCTTCTTCAGCAAGCCCTCCCCCCAGAGCAACAAATGCTGCAGAAGCAAGAAAAAGAGGCCGAGGAAGGTAGGTCTTTACTCTAAAGCTGTTTGCTCAATAGGTTAGTCATTATTTTGTCTGTAGTAGAAGTTTTGTTGTTTTTTTTTTTTTTTTTCTTCCAGAAAAGTTGCTAGGACTTTAGAAGATTACCAAGGCTTTTCCTGTTTTCTGATGTTCCTCTTCAGGGCCTTCACGGCCATTGCTTTGTTTGGTCATGAAATGCAAAATGTGCCTGATGTTTTCTACTTAGTCTCCAAAGACCATGTGCTTTTAAATATGTTTATTTTATTTTATATTTCATTTTAATAGCTTATTTTCTATGTTAATGTCTTAGTTATGTATATTTTAAAATACTCTCAGTAGGAAAATAGTGTATATAACTATGTGCATCTGTAATTAAAAGCAAGCCAAGAACCAAAGTATAAGCAAGATAACAAAGTAAACATATCGAATTGTTTTATAGGCCAGAATTCTTCTGAGTAGAGTAAAGATGAGAGGTCTCATTTTAAATGGTTTGCATAATGCAACCTGAATCTTAAATTGACCTTTTTCTGACACAACCTCTCTCATGAATATATAGCCAGTTCAGTAGATGAGCTGACAGCAACACCAGTTTTCTCTGGTTTGAGAGGATCATGCTTTTAGTTGATATGTGACAAAATCTTATTCTCTGGTGTGGTGTATAATTATCTCTTAAAGTAGACTTTACTTGGAATATGTAGACCTGATATAGAAAATTCCTCACCAAAGGCCTAGTAAATGATAACAGACTTCTTATTACTTTAACAGTAGAATCAAGACAAAGGATAGATGCCCTGTATCTTAACATCACTTAAGCTCTTTCTTAAATGAGAAAGAGATTTGTTTGGTCCAAGCATCTTTTAAAATGTGGCATCTTAAGAGTGCGATCTGTCTATGTCCTCTCACCTCAGTGATAGGTTTGATTTGACTGAAAAATGAAGTATGACGTGATTATAAAATCCTCATATTATTTTCAAGGCCAAAACTTTAATGGTTTGGTGATTATAAATGTGCAGCTTCTCAAATTATTTGGATTAGCATAATGTTAGCATAATGTTATAGTGTGGTTATTGATTCTAATTGGGTCTGCAAATTAATGTAGTGGGTTTCTAGGCACAGATAATAGAGTTTGTTGAATCAATCCATGTGTTTTTATACAACTAAATATTCCAGTGTGGGTTTTTTGCTTGTTGGTTTGTTTTTGGTCTTGTAGCAGCCAAAGGATTACCCGATATGGATTCCTCGATCCTTATACACCACAACGGAGGTATCCCAGCCAACAAAAAACTCTCCACAACTTTGCCAGAGATAGAATACCGAGAAAAAGGGAAAGAAAAAGACAAAGATGCCAAAAAACACAACCTTGGAATAAATAACAACAATATTCTACAACCTGTAGACTCTAAAATACAAGAAATCGAATATATGGAAAACCATATCAATAGTAAAAGATTAAATAATGATCTTGTGGGAAGTACAGAAAATCTCTTGAAAGAGGACTCATGCACTGCTTCCTCAAAAAACTACAAAAATGCCAGTGGAGTTGTGAACTCCTCACCTCGAAGTCACAGCGCCACAAATGGGAGCATTCCTTCCTCATCTAGTAAAAACGAGAAGAAGCAGAAATGCACTAGCAAGAGCCCAAGTGCACACAAGGACTTAATGGAAAACTGTATTCCTAATAACCAGCTAAGCAAACCAGACGCACTGGTAAGGTAAGTGTGTGTGCCGTGTCCTCACCAACACTTCTCATAAACTTGACTTAGGTCTTAAAAACTACACCTCTAAACAGGTCTGAAGGAATTGTTTGTGATCTGTTACTGTGACAGTTAGCTCTGTGGTATTTGACATTTTAGTGTTTTTTTCACATGGGTTTGTTGGCCACCTAGTGCTGTTGTCCAGAAGGGTTGACGCCAGTTCTTTCCAGTGTTCTGAGTAAGTGGTGATGGTAATTACTTTACATATTTGACAAATTTACATGTATCTTGATTTTTCTTGTGGAATTGAGAGGCCTATCTTTAGTCTTTGACCTTTTCTGTTTGCATATCTAAAGCTCTTGTGGCATAGACACACACAAAAAAGAGTTTGTGTCCTGTTCACGCCTTTTTTTTCAGACAGATAACAAAAATGGGAGTGGTGGTGGTGAAGAAAGTTGTCCTTTACCACCTTGTGCTTGTTCTTGATTTTCCACTGAAAATACGAATTATCCCCCAAATAACTCTGGGAAAGTTAGGTTTGAAAAATAATCTCTTTCTAAAAATTCTGTAGGTTAAAATACAGTTGACCCTTGAACAATGGGAGTTTGAGCTGCATGGGCCCATTTACACATGATTGTTTTTCGGTAGTAAGTGCTTTAATACTGCACAGTCCATGGTTGGTTGAATCTGCAGATGCGGAGGAACCATGGATACAGAAGGCCAGCTACGAATTATACTAGGATTAACCCCCACGTGTTCAGGGGTCAGCCATATGGTGTTAGACATGGGTTTTAATCAGCAATGTTCCTTTCCCCATCTTTAAGTTGAAGAATAACATCATTGTATTACCTTGACTGGCTTAGACTTGATTTTGCTGTGTTTCATGTATTTTATAAAATATGTATATGTTCCTTTTATCTCATGTCTTTCAGTTTGGAAACTGAGATCTGAACTGGAGCTTTTTTTATTTTTATTTTTTTCTCTCTTTTTTTAATTGAAGTATAGTTGGCTTACAAAGTTGTGTTAGTTTCTAGTGTACAGCAAAGTGATTCACTTATACATACATATTCTTTTTTATATTTTTATCCATATGGTTTATTACAGGATATTAAATATAGTTCCCTGTGCTATACAGTAGGACCACATTGTTTTTCTATTTTATATATAGTAGTTTGTACCTGCTGATTCCAAACTCCTACTTTATCCCTCTCTCACCCCCTTTCCCCTTTGGTAACTGAAAGTTTGTTTTCTATGTCTGTGAGTCTCTTTCTGTTTTGTAAACAAGTTCATTTGTGTCGTATTTTAGATTCCACATATAAGTGACATCATATGGTATCAGTCTTTCTCTTTCTGACTTACTTCACTTAGTATGATAGTTTCTAGGTCCATCCATGTTGCTATAAATGGCATTATTTTATGGAGCCTTTTTAAACCGTATAACTCAAGAGGGCAGTTCTAACTCCCCCTGTCCACTAAGTTATCGTATATTCTTCTTCCTTTGGCTTGCTTCAGAGCAGACAGTTTATTCTAGGAGGGAAGGTTTCTAGTGTTAAAATTATATAATTTAGATTATTAATTTATTTTAGTTTTCTAATTGGCAGCTAGATCAAGAGAAATGTATGTGGGTTCTATTGCTGAAAGCTCTAGAGGTTTCATAGCCCTCGGCCGCTTTTGGAACCATACTCTGTTGTTGCTGATGCCAGGCTGGCATCCACATCTGTTTGTTATGACATTCTGCCCCCATCATACCCTGCAGAGAAAACACTCAGCAGAGAACTCTCTTCCAGATGCCCATGGGAGAAAGATGAATTAGTTGGCTGTCTATGTCAAAGGGAATATCCCACAAATTTACTCTATGCTATAGATGAAGCATGTGCCACTAGCTTTTTAACATCCTTTCTCCTGCACAGTTTTATTAATAGCAGTCAAGTCAAAACAATTTTCCTTTTGGGTGTTGCAGAGAGAGATTGGTCAAAGCTCAGTCTTGTGATACCACATCACTTGGGCCTCACTTGTCATGTTAGTTGACTTTGCTACCTGATCTGCCTTTAGTAAAGAATTTCAAAGACTCAGATGGCCAATTTTCCAGTCCTGGGTTCAGTACTCTGTGACTGCTCCTGGGGTGCACACCTCTTCCTGTGGTCACTGACGTGTACTCTGAAGTGCTGTGATCCTGAAGGCCTCAAAATATTACCCTGTTTTAGGGAATGCCTGCTGTCAAATACATAAATATCAAATATTATATTTAAATAGTTCTATAAGCTTCTGTAAGGATTATTTCCCATTTTTAATGTAATATAAAAAATAAAGAGATGATATAAATACCCAACAATAGGAGAGAAATTTAAATAATTATGGTCCATCTATTTGATGGGTTTTTAATACAGATATAACAAAATCATATTTTTGAGCCATATTAAACAATATAGGGAAGTGCCCTTGACATAATATTTCATGATGAGAGTGTAAAGCAATTTTATCAAAAACATTTTGTTTTTCTAATATAGACAGAGAAAGGATTTGAATGGAAAGGAACCAAAATGATAACAATAGCTATTGCTCCATGATAGTACTGGGGCTTTTAGTTTTTCTTCTTTCATGCATTTTCAAGTTTTTCTACAATAAACAACAGTGAAAGCTTATAAAAGAAAGAGTATCCTAGCGAATTGTCATACTGTCCCTTGTCCTTCTTGGCTATCTCCTGCTTCTTCTTCCTTGATTTTGTGTATGTTTTCATGAATATTAATAAGGCTGTAATGGATCCAAACCTGACATGTTTGAGCTGTTAGCCTGAGAGTGGTTTTGTTATCTTCGGGTGAAAAGGGCTAAACTTGTCTCTAAGGCTCCTTCTGATGCAGAATACATGGGCTAATGGTATGTAGTGAGTCCTTTATTCCTGCAGATACAGCAAGGGCTGTATACAGGTCAAGGCTGGCTGTAGGGATGAGACCGATCACCCCTTTTATAATTTTTTTTTTAACTTGAAAACCAGTATTATATTATTAGTAGAAATTAATTGCAACATGTTCTACGTGGCTATGTCGGTCTCAATATCATGGTTGAAAACTGCTATATTTGAGAAACCAGTTCATTGACTTAGAGAAGAAAATTCATTGGTATACCACTTTCAGAGAAAATTCTTGGAGATCTGTGTGGCTGTCAAAATAGAGTTTGATGGTCATTCCCTGTGAAAGTACAAGCAGTCCTTCAGGTTTTTCCACCATCTCTCCAAGCCCCCTGGAGGTTCCCTAGTGTGCTATGTACCACAGGCTGGCAAACGACTGCACGCACGCCAAAGCTGGCCTACTGCCTGTTTTTGTAAAAAAATTGTATTGGAACACAGCCACGCTCATTCATTTACGTAGTGTCTGTGGCTGCTTTATGGTGGCAGAGTTGAGGAACTGGCCAACAAAACCAATATGTTTACTTCTAGCCCTTCATAGAAAAAGTATGCTTATAGATCACTAAGGTGGGGGAAGGTAGGGAACTTGGGAGTAAGTGTTGCCCATAGGCTCCTTCCCAGGAAAAGTTTGGGAACTTGCTAAATCCACTCCAAAGTCCTCTTTTGGTTTGAGAAACACATATCTTACAAAATGACCCAATTTCTGCCAGCTTGATTTCTGAATTCTTTACCCAAGTTATTTAGAAACAGACTTAAAATGTTGGTAGCCAAAAATATCTTTAATTTTGACATGCGAAAAATTCTAGACAAAAACAGAAAAGTAGGAGTTCCCATCGTGGTGCAGTGGTTAACCAATCCGACTAGGAACCATGAGGTTGCAGGTTCGATCCCTGCCCTTGCTCACTGGGTTAAGGATCCAGCCTTGCCGTGAGCTGTGGTGTAGGTCGCAGACGTGGCTCAGAACCTGTGTGGCTGAGGCTGTGGCATAGGCCAGCAGCTACAGCTCCGATTAGACCCCTAGCCTGGGAGCCTCCATATGCTGCGAGAGCAGCCCAAGAAAAGGCAAAAAGACAAAATAAATAAAACAAACAAACAAACAAAAGCAATGAGGAACATCAGTTATTTTAACTAAGTGCTGGATTAGAAAGGAATAATATAAATTAGAATGAAGCTTGCTTAAATTTTTTCTTCAGTGGTCAATTTTAAAATATTTTAAGTGCAAAAAAATTATAGAAGCTTTGGATGGAAAAAAGGGGAATATATGACACAAATCACTTTTAAATTTTTGTTTATTTTCATCAGTTAAGTTTTTGTTTATTTCCACAGCTGAATTTATATAGCTGTGACCATAGTGTTTGTGTAGTTTTTGTGCCCTGCTTTTTTACCTAAATTATATTGAAATCATTTTCCCAATGTAGCCTAACCTGGTTTTCACTTGATACGGAATATTCCATGGCAGGGCCAAGTGACCCATCACTGGTCACTCTAGGACTGGGCAGATCAGGGTGCAACACCTGAGCTGCTTTCAGTTTTAGGGCTTGCAGTTTTAGGGCTGCAAGCAGAAGAGCCAGCACTTTTGTTTGTACTTGGCACAATGCTCCCTCTCACACACAGCCCAAGACTGTGGAGTTTCTTGTTAGGGTTTGTCACTTGTTTCAGTTTCTTAGTTGAGGGAGAGAATTTAAAACTTTGAACACAAAATGTAAAGTGATCCATATTCTGTAGAAATGTTGAAGCAAAAATCTCTTCTTGGTTTATTTCCATCCTACTTTTTCTTTCTTTCTTTCTTTCTTTTTTTTTTTTTTTTGGTATTCAAGACAGAATATCAATCTTTCTGTTTCTAGTGCTTATTCTTAATAAGGTATCTATCGACTCTTTAATGTAGTTGAATAATGTTGGTGTGAAGAGTCATAAAGAATAAGTATCCACAGTTTGGCTAGTAAAGATGAATTTAACAAAATTGAGTAGGATTTAGAATAATGAATTTTGCAAGAGTTCTGAGAGACATGTAGACCAGCTTTCCCAACCCTGTCTTTTTATCCTTGGAGTAAACAAGCCTTAGAAGAGTAAACGGCTAGACCAAGTAACCCAGCCAGAGTGGCAGTTGCCAGGACCAGAACCGAAGTTTCTTGACTTCTGCCTTTGCTGTCATACCGTACTGCTTTAAAAAAAAGTTTTATCAACCTGCTTTATTTTTGTGTGTTTTTTTTTTAATTTTTGTGTTTTTGTTTATTTTACATGCACATACAGCTAAAGTTGGCACAGGGCTTGGTATCAGAGCTAAATTTTATACATTCCTGGCTAAAATCTGTAGAAGAAATGCTTAGAATTTCAGAATTCATTTATTATCCATTCTTCTAGAGACATGCTGTTTTAAATGTTTTAAAAATTCTTGCTCTTGCCAAAGACACAGGGGTGTACTTATTTCTGAACAGAAAGGGGCCATCCACTCGTACCCTCGGAAGTGAACAGAATCTCTAAGAATTCAGCTCTGGTTAAGCCTAGCGTGGGAATTATTCAGATTCAGACACCTAGGGCCACCCAGCAGGGAATTTGCCTTTAAGAATAAATCTGTAGAAGGCTTAGCTTGATAGCAGCAGATCTAAGAGCCTTGAAATAGAAAACTTAGATTAGGGATGTAACCATCAACTTACCTGTGGAAAGGCTACCAGGCTTTTGCTTTTTTTTTTTTTTTTTTTGGTCTTTTTGCCATTTCTTGGGCCGCTCCCGGGACATATGGAGGTTCCCAGGCTAGGGGTTTAATCGGAGCTGTAGCTGCCAGCCTATGCCAGAGCCATAGCAATGCAGGATCTGAGCCTCGTCTGTGACCTACACCACAGCTCATGGCAAGGCTGGATCCTTAACCCACTGAGCAGGGGCAGGGATCGAACCCGCAACCTCATGGTTCCTAGTAGGGTTCCTTAACCACTGCGCCACGAGGGGAGCTCCGCTACCAGGGACTCTTGGAAGGCCTGGGGCCTGGGGTGTGGGCATGGCCATGGTAGTAAGTTCTGAGGGCCGGGGTTGGGGTTGCTTTTCTTCAGCGGAAAATGGAAATCTGGGGTATGTTGTAATATATTGAGTACCCACTCTTTACTCCTCTCTAAATTCATTTGGTTGTTTCAGGCACACCAAAGTGTTACTACTTATAACTTTGTTCATACAATTCTGCCTATTTGGAGACTGGAGAGCCTTGGCAGAAAATTGTTTATCATGATTTTTCCAGTAATCACTAAGCAAGTGGTAGCCCTGCCTCAGAGGGGAGGGAGGGAGAGAGAAAGGATAGAGGAGCAATAGATAGAAATTTTAACTCGTTCACTTCACTGAGAAGAGTTTAACTTACACTTATACCCAGGAACTAACTTGTATTACCAGATCTGGGTCTTAGAGAAATATTTTGGGAGCATATATAGGTTGATGAGAACATACTTCATAAATAGGCTTTATGATGTTCTGGCTCATCAGCAATATATATTGATTAGTGTTATGTTTTAGTAGGCTGTGATACGAGTATTTGCTACTCATCTCTTTCTAGTTTAAGCTGGTGAGAAAAATGTCATTGGTCTTCATTCCACTTTCTAGCGCATATAAACTTGTATTTATGTTTTATGATTTTTTTTGTTTCTCTCAAGAAGGGGGATAAAGATGGCAAAAGCAGTAACAGCCAGCTTTCCTTTTTGACAAGACTTGCTGGTGGCACATATTGCCCAAGTGGTTTGACTAGCCGTTCCTAGGCTTTGTATTTCTAAATTTTAATCTTATGCCCAGCCATGAACATTTGAGATTGTTATGTAAACTCTGCCTTAGGGCTCCTTGATGTGGTCTTGCTTCCTGTGGAAAAGCAGCAGGAGACAGTTTACACTACTTCCTATTTTTCATTTCACCACATTTTAAGATGTCTACACACAATGAAAAATACATATCCATTGAAAGGAAAGGGCCATGTTTTTAGATACTGATTTTTAATAATCAATGGACTAGTATGATTTTTGGTGTGAATAGTAACTATGAAAAAGAGAAAGTAAAGAGAAAATCCAAGAAGCCTTTGTAGGTACGAAGCAAGACTAGTATCCAAAGCTGAGACCTGACTAAGGGGAAGAAACAAAACAGAGCAGTCAATTTCAGAGGTAGAGCCCACTTGCACTCCCAGGGACAGGCACTCCAGGGAGAGGTGGCCCTTTATGGGCCTTTCCAGCCCTCTCTCAAGTCCCTGCAGAGTCCTGAGTAGGGAGTCACAGTAGCTTAAGTGGAAAAGGCTACAAAAGATTCTCTTAAAAGGTGGAAACCCATTCTAAAAGAAGGTAATAGAGGAGTTCTTATCGTGCCTCAACGGTAATGAACCCGACTAGTATCCATGAGGACACGGGTTCGATCCCTGGCCTTGCTCAGTGGGTCAGGGATCCAGCGTTGCCTCAAGTTGTGGTATAGGTTACAGACACGGCTTGGATCTGGCATTGTTGTGGCTGTGGTATAGGCCAGTAGCTACAGCTCTGATTCTACCCTTAGCCTGGGAACTTCCATATGGCACACCTGTGGCCCTAAAAAAACAAAAATAAAAAAAATAAAAGAGTAATAGAAAGACCCCAAGATTGATTGTTAAAGGGGAGGAAGTAGTAAAACAAATCATATGTTATGAACCCTTTGCAAAATATGGGTAGATATCATTTTTGTAACATTTTATAATAGGAGAAATAGTATGCACCAAATGGTAGTTGTAGTCGATTATAGGAGGTGTTTACTTTCTATATTATCTATTCTACATATTTTGAATTTTTACACAGGCTTTTTCTCATAATAGAATGTTACAGAGACCTCTTTTCTCTTGTCTGCCGCAGTCCACAGTGATTGGCACAGAGAAGATGTCCAGTAAATACTCTTTGAATGACTGTTATCTTTGTACAGGGGAAATACTAGGAAGAGGACAGGGGAGGAAAGATGGGCTTTAGTAATTTTAGTGCAGTGCAGCTCAAAGGCTTTTGAAGTTGGGAAACCTAAATATTACATTAGACCAGGCCACAGACCTGCCATCCAGTGTCAAACTGTATGTTGTTCTTGAGTAAGTTGTTACTGATTTTATTTCTAAAAAATATACTTGCAATGGCTTGTGTTGCTGCGGAGGCGCAGGTTTGATCCCCGGCCCGGTGCAGTGGGTTAAAGGATCCAGTGTTGCTGTAGCAGCGGAGGTCACAGCTGTGGCTTGGATTCAGTCCCTGGCCCAGGAACTTCCATATGCCATTGGCGTGGCCATTAAATAAAATAAACAACAACAAAAAAGACTCTACTCCAAGCCCCTTTTCTTGGTATTTCCCAGGAAGTTTCAAAATTTAGAACTGTCAGAACTTTTTCCCAGGGTTGTGCAGGAGGTTCAAGAATTTCTTGTTTTTGTTTTTGTTTTTGTCTTTTTGCTGTTTCTTGGGCCGCTCCTGCAGCATATGGAGGTTCCCAGGCTAGGGGTCGAATTGGAGGTTCAGCCGCCGGCCTACACCACAGCCACAGCAACGTGGGATTCGAGCTGTGTCTGCAACCTACACCACAGCTCACAGCAAGGCCGGATCCTTAACCCACTGAGCAAGGCCAGGGATCAAACCCGCAACCTTATGGTTTCTGGTCGGATTCATTAACCACTGAGCCACAACGGAAACTCCCGGTTCAAGAATTTCTGAAGGTTACAAGAGCAAGGGGGGAAAACTCCAAGGGATTGCTGTCAAAAAAGCCATTTACTCTGGCAGTGGGTTGGTTGTGCTTCAGGGCCAAGGAATCTCGGCACAAGCCACATGCCAGCCAAGAACTTGGAGGAAATCTCAGTTTGCCATGTCTTAGTCATCTTTGCTGGTGGGTCTTGCCTTCTCTCTCCCCCTTAGTCCTGGCCGTTCTCTTCGTATTTGCGGTAACCGGAGAGAGAGCTCAGATCCCATGATTCTGTTCCAACTTCCCTCTAAGGAAGTACCCCTGGTTAGAAAATGTGTTGACTGTTTATATATCATCTCTGGTGCTAGAGAGAAAATGGTGTATTTGTTTTCTTTTGTATTTGAATACATTTTGCTGTGTGTCAGGAATAGTTTGAGGATGAAAATTTGACCTGCGAGACAGTGATCAGGGCTTTGGGGCTTTATCCTTGTTGCTTTCCTTGTGTGCACTCCTTGTCACCTGTGCTGACCACCTGTATTGCACAGTGACTTGCCTGACACTTTCTCCAGTGAGTGACAGCTGCCACAGTAAGCCCTTCTGCTTCTACAGGTGCATTTGATAATTTACTTGTAACAGTGTCATTTATAGCTGAGGTAAAATATAGCTGGATACTTAAAGGTTTAACTTGATTAGATTAAATATGTTGGATATAACTGCTACAGAATTATTTGGAAATAATTATTAAGTGGAAAAAGTAAGTAGTGGAGCCATATTTCTATTTAGTAAGTTTAGTGTCTCTATAGAAACATGTTTTTGATCTATATTACCCCAGCATTGTTTCTGAGCAGATACACATTGTCAGACCTGATTTATTTTAATTTTCTGCCATGCTCAAAATATTTAAGGTGCCTTTAGGTTTTACTGGGTTAGCTTTGTTTATTATATTAATTCATAATATAGTTTGAATTTACTTTAACCGTTACAGGGATTTAAAACTATAATATTCTGGGATATAAATGTGGTAATAGAAGCACAATAATTTTATACTCAGCAGGGCTGTTTTATGGCTTGAAAACTGTATAGCACTTTAGAAGCTAGGCATTAATGAATTTAAGCCAGCAGTTTACTTAATGTCTTTATATCCAGATGATCGAAGAAGATAAGTATTTATGTTGTATAGGTAAGTTATAAAATAACACATAAATTATTTGGTGGAGGGAGTCCACATTAGAAGCATTTTTATATTGAATACTGAGAGTTTATTCTAACAACAGGGATTTCTGATTAGACAATTAGAAAGTTTCCTCCCTAGAATTCATAAGGAACTACTAGAAACCTTTGTGTTAAATTCTGAGTCAGTACCCCTACTGGCATATAATGAACTGACATTTCCAGGTAAGGGGATTAAGGGTGGATTCCCTAAAGGGAAGGTACTCCAAGGAAAAGGAACTGTGTTCTTTAAATGTTACTCATGGTATCATTTAGAAACTGGCTATTTGAATACTCTGACAGCCAGTGTGGGTATACTTAAGTCTGTGTAGTCCTCTTGGGGATCTCTTAGACCTTTTTTTTTTTACTAGCTGGGACTCTCAGAATTAAAACAAGTTTTGGTTTCTTTTTTATGGGAAGAATGACAACTCTCCTCTCTTATAAGTTACATGTCACCTTTCTCGGTAAAGTGTTAGGATAGATTTGAAACAGAAACACTGTAATGAACTAGAAAGGACCATTGTCCTTACTCTCCCCTTGGCCTCTGGTGAGGGTGTTGCAGACTCAGACACCTAAGGAGCGAGACAGAGCACAGGCATGAGTGGAGAGGCCAGGGTGGGCATCATCTGTATTCAAGACTGCACCTGGCACCTGGAGTTTGGAAGCACATACCCTTCTAAACAGGACAGCCAGTTGTTGCTGGGGTAGGGGTTTTCAGGCCCAGTGTTGCTAAATCTTCAGATATTTAGAAAGATTTCAAAAATAGATGTCTTTATGTGAAGTCTCATAGTTAAACAACACATTTTTACATCATGTGGAGGATGGTCAAAATATGTTTATGGACCAGATTTGTAATCTCTGTAACTGCCCCTTCCTGTTAGTCCTGTATTTGGTTCCATTCTCTACCGGCCCCACCAATCACAGCTGGACTCTTGTAGGAAGGGCTTTAGTTAGGTGCTGTCTGGTAAATCCCATGAACTAACCTGCCATGTATTAATGGGACCGTTTTGCCTTCTCCTCTCCTTCAGTTCCTTGTGCTCCTGGAAAACATGCACCTATTGACAGCACCACTCTAGAGCCAAAGATGGTCCCTTTTTTTGTTGCGTCCTCACACCTGACCATGAGGCTTTCAGACCACTTAAAAGGAGAGGGGACAGCCTTGAAATAATAAGGGTGGTTTGAGAGTTCCTTGGTGCACAGTGGGTTAAGGATCTGGTGTCATCACTGTAGTGGCTCGAGTTGCTGCTGTGATGTGAGTTTGATCCCTGGCCTGGCCTGGGAACTTCTGCATGCCACGGGCGCAGCTAAAAAAAAAAAAGAGAGAGAGAGAAGGGTGGTTTGGGTCCCTGGTGTTTACTCAAACCATGTGTTGCAGAAACCTCCTGTGCCAGAGGCTCGTGAGGTCTTCCACACCAACATACTTTTCTGCTGTGTTGTTGGAGCGTAACATATACCCAAACTGGGCACATGGACACTGGTTACTAACAGACTTCACCGACCAGCTGACTTAGAATCTGGACCCCCCAGCACCATTCACACAAATGTGTGTGTCCCACCAAGGATGATGTCAGAGAGATGCCTGCTTTCCTCTCTCCAAAAGGAGCCAAGGATAGGAGGATAAACTACAGCTCCAGAATCTAGATTGAGACAAACTACTGCTTTGATAAGAACTGATGAATGGGAAGTAGTTGATGTAGATTTAGGAACTGAGACATTTTCTACTTCAGAAAGTTAAGTTCCCCTTTTCTGGAGTGACCTAAAAAGTTTATAAAGTGAAAGAATTGGGTTTTCCCTAAGGCTTTCAGATTGTTCTGAAACCAGCCTGTGAGTGACATGGGTAAATCTAAGAGTAACCATGAGTGTTGAAAAGCCATGGAAAGCAAATTGACAGCTTCCTCTTTTAAAACAACTTTTCTCCCAATCATAAAATGATAATTAAACTGTTTAAAATAAGTTATGGATGTTGATTACTTCCAACTTCGAAAATAAAGGATAGCCACCATCTTACTATATCCTCTCAGTCTTTTTTTCTTACATACATAATCTTTTCACAAAGTGAAGCTCGTGCTATGTATAATGATTTATAGTTGTCTTTTTCTCTGACTTTATCATGAGCATTTTCCCAAGTCATTGAGTATTCTTCATCAATGATTTTTCATTGGTTCATGTCATACACATGGATGTGCAATTTATTTAGCCCATCTTCTATTGAATATTTAAGTATTTCTGGGGTTTTTTCTTATTGTAAATAATGCTGCAACAAACACACTTTTACTCAAGTCTTTGTATGCATTTCCAGTGTACATTTCCAGTCTGGGAGTGGGATGCTATATCAACAGTTATGAACATTTTAAAGACTTTGATATAAACTCTCAGGTCTGACCATCCTTTAAGGACCTTATTAAAAATGCTAGTTCGTGGCACCCATAGCTTTATTCTTGAAGGGCTTAAAGGGCTTTAAGAAGTCAGTTTCCCTTTTCCCTGAATGACCAGTTGTGTGAAATCCTCTAGATTTCCTTTTCTGTCTCTCTGTGTTCCCTAATGAAAATGACTGTGTTTGACAGATTAGGAGCATAAGGTACTTTGTAATATAGTTTTGTCTAGCAATCAGGTCATCAGGCCGTTGCTAATTTTTGATGACTTGTGCCTGGTAAGTAAGCAATTGTAGTAACCACAGTGAGACCTGAGGCAGCTTCATTTTGCCTTTTCCAAAGTCGTGGATATAGGATACTCTGAAAGCTTCATCAAGTCAGCGTGGGCCTCACTTAAGATGAGAGACATTCATGTTCTTTTTTAAAATTTTTGATATTTTATTTAAAAACATTCAGATGTTGTAATTTCAGGAGTTCCTATTGTGACTCAGTGGTAACAAACTTGACTAGTATCCATGAGGATGTGGGTTTGATTCCTTGCCTTGCTCAGTAGGTTAAGGATCCAGTGTTGCTGTGACCTGTGGTGTATGTCACAGACGTAGTTCAGATCCCACATTGCTGTGACTGTGGCCTAGGCCGGCAGCTGCAGCTCCAGTTCCACCCCTAGCAAGGAAACTTCCCTATGCCACAGGTGCAGCTCTAAAAAGCAAAAAGAAAAATATTGTAACTTCAGCATGTAACCAATGAAAAGATTATTGATGAGATTTTACATTCTTTTTCTCATACTTTACTTTTCTCCAAATTATTATTTACTCTCTCCATGGGGTTAGAGAAATTCCCTAATTTTCGATCTTGCTATAGTGACTTTCCTCCAGGTCCAGCAACTCTAAGCTTTGCTGACCACATCATTGTCACTTCCACCTCACACCAGATGCAGGAGAGGACCCCACCTCGGATTCCTCCCTCCTCTCCCCACTTACCTCCACTCTTGAAGGCTCTTCCAACCTGATAGTTCCATGACTCTCCAGGGATGAATGGGAGCAGGTCTGAAGGTATACAAACTCAGATTCCCACATTCCTCTACAAGAAGTCCTTCCTGAAGTCTGCCCACTCCTGTCTCTGCTGTAGCCTCAGTGTTTGCCCAGTAGAGCCCCAGGTCTGTGAAGAGGGTGATCCTAAAACACTCTTCCTGCCAACAATGCAGGGCTCACACCTTTACCTCCTTTGGGACTTAGCTCAAAGAGACATTCATGTTTTTATGTGAATG
This sequence comes from Phacochoerus africanus, assembly GCF_016906955.1. NCBI lineage: Eukaryota > Metazoa > Chordata > Mammalia > Artiodactyla > Suidae > Phacochoerus > Phacochoerus africanus. Next base: position 82,545,133 of record NC_062551.1, read on the forward strand.
ACCCATGCTGCCCATCTCATGAGTGTGAATGACCTGGAAAGGGGGGGAAGGGAAGGGGTTGATGTTTCTTCGGGGGACAGAGGTTTGATATATGAGCTCAGCTTTCTGCATAGACAGCTGTGTGATCCCTAAACAAGCCTCGTCTTGTTGATTAGTGTACACCAGGGGATCTCCTAATGGAATTAGGTACTTACCGAGATGAAGCAGTTGCTCTTCATTCATTCTTTTCATGTGCACCTGCTTTCTTGATAAGCAAACACACCCATTTACCCCTGTCTCCTTCAGCCACTGTTTAAACTAAAAATCTGGCTGGAGATAGATTGTTCCCAGAGCCTCATGTATCATAACACTGACCTTGTTCTATTCTAAGCACAGAGGAGATGGACACAGAGTGAGGGTTAGAGACATGGTCCTAGAAGGATTGGAAGAAACTTTAGAAATATACTTCCAGTTTCTAACTTTAGAGCACTGTCAGTCCCTGGCTTCAAAGAACTTGTAGGCTTTTTAGAAATAAGACACATACACAGGAAAAGATTAAAAACCAAAACAAATTAAAACACAGCACAAAGCAATGATACAGTGCCAAAGGAGAAACACCAATGGTGAGGGCTTTCAGATTTCAGAACAGGGGACTTTGGGCTCTTAGCTATCAGCACCTCATGCTGGAGAGTTTGTTTAGTTTGTTTTTTGTTTTGTTTTTTGACTGGGCCCTGTATGAGTGAGATTTGAAAATTGGAAGCCATTCCTCTGGGAGATATGGTATGATTAAAGGCAGAAGACATCTGGAAGGAAAGAGTGGATTGTTTTGGCTGGTATGATGTGTTTGTGAGAAAAACTCATCTTTCAGTCACTTGGCTGTATATTTGGAGATGGCCTTCTGAAGCCTCTTTTCTTACCAAGCAAGTGGCATTGTGAGTCCTGTGTTGTCTTGCAGGGCCTGCAGCATCTTTCTCACAGCTTTTTAGAGTTCAGAGATAACCAGATGAGCCAAGGCTCCTTATCTTCTGGTGACCTCAAGGGGTCACGCTGGCAACCCACAGAAATACATGTAGGTCGTTTTCTAGAGTGGGTAGGGAGTGTGATTCACAGAGTTTGGCAGGGACGGAACCTAGTCATCCCTAGGGGAAGTCCTGGCTGAGAAAAGGTCTCCCTCTTTTTTGCAGGACTTGCTTCCTGGGGAAATTTACTGCCCCAAAGCCTTAAAGTTCTGTGTTCTCAGGCCTCATAAAGCCTCAGGCTTTATGAAAATATGGAGGTCCTGGCTGTACACATTGGAGACTTTTAAACTTTCGGTGAAGTCATAGTACTGTGGCTGTAATTCAAGTAATTCACAAAGATAAGGATTACAAACATTTAGACCTAAGTATCTCCCTACTTTTTCAGATACTTGAAAACAATATCTCTTTCAACTAAAAGCTGACACTTGAATACTACACTTTGCTTTACTACCAGGTGTGCTTCAAGATACCCAAAGATATTTTTCCTGCTTAGCCTACCTGAAAGACTCATCTTTGAGCTTCATTCTTTTGGTCAGCTAGGAATTACCCCATTATTAAAATGCAAATCTTTTCCCTTAAAATTAAATAATTATTAACCATTTACATTATAGCTTAACCTTAATCAAGTAGGGTGAGGGAGAAGATGAGATTGAGTTGAGGTTTGGAGTGTGTGAGAGGGTTCCTCAACTTGGCAGTTTTGCTCTGAAGTCAGCCAGGCAAGTGGGTGAGTGCTGCCTGAGGAAAGGCTGCTCCAGGGACTTCACCTCTTGCTTGTGAGTTAGGGAGTCCACTGGGGTTCAGAGGTGGCTTTGCAAGGTTAGAAGTTTAAATTTATCTGTGAAGTGGCTCAGCAAGGTGCTTAGACCTAATAGGTAACATCTGGAGTTGATTAGAACCCTGGCTTGTCTGATGAGACACAAATGTGGATATATATATGTATGTGTGTGTGTGTGTTTGTTTTTTTGTCTTTTTAGGGCCATACCCGCACCACATGAAGGTTCCCAGGCTAGGCACTGAATTGGAGCAGTAGCTGCCAGCCTACACCACAGCCACAGCAACGCCAGATCTGAGCCGAATCTGCAACCTACGCCACAGCTCGCGGCAACACTGGATCCTTAACCCATTGAGTGAGGCCAGGGATTGAACCTGCAACCTCATGGTTCCTAGTCGGGTTTGTTTCCGCTGCGCCATGACAGGAACTCAGCAAATGTATATTTTTGAGGGACATGTAGACCCCAGTCTTGCTGTGGGCCCGTCAGTATCCCAAGTGGCAGCACTATTGAGCAGCCTTGATAAGGGTGAAGACCAGTGCCGCAGGAGTTGGGCAAGAGGGAATGCGTTTATTTCCTGCCTAAGCCTTACCAAACTTTGGCTGAGATCTTTCTGACCCATTATTTCTCTTTTGTGGATGAGTTTGTGGCTCTGCCGGAGGAAAGTTCACTTTTATCATCTAATCTTTCTTTCTTTATTGTCTTTTTAGGGCCATGCCTGTGGCACATGGAAGTTCCCAGGCTAGGGGTCGAATTGGAGCTATAGCTGTCGGCCTACGCCACAGCCACAGCAACGTGGGATCTGAGCCAAGTCTGAGACCTACACCACAGCTCACCGCAACGCCCAATCCTTAACCCGCTCAGTGAGGCCAAGGATTGAACTCTCATCCTCCTGGGTAGTAGTCGGGTTCGTTACCACAGCTACAACAGGAACTCCCCCCAATCTTTTATTATGTAGGGAGGAGAGTAGGATTTAGCCTTGATAAACAGATTTGTGTTTATGGATGAATTTTTTTCCTCCTTTCTTTTGATTCTTATTTATTGAAATTAGTTTTAAGGGTTATGAACATTATTTCTGCCTCACTTTTTTCCTGACCACTTGCCTCTAATTTAGGTTGCAGCTATTGACATTTTAATAAAATCCCATGAATAGATTTGAAGATTTTGCATTAACCTCTTAACACCATTTAATCAGTACTTCTTGGTGTTTTACACCAATAAATTATATATCTGCATTTTACCTAGTGAATATTGACCTTCAGCATCAAAGGGTTAAGTATACCATTAAGACAAGTAGTAGTTATCTGTTTGATAAATGCCCTTGGCACTTGACTGGCTCCATTCAGTTAAATTTATTAATCCACATAATTCTTTAAAAACTCATGCATACATCTTTTTATCAAGCGTATGCAGAAATTGAGATATATCTTAGAAAATAGGACTTCACAGTATGTCTGTACAAGGAGTATGCAGCAATTGCGAAAAGTTTCTAATGGTTTGTAAAGGTGCTTAAGATATGTAGACTACACATGTGGTTCTCTCAGCAATAGTAAAAATATTTACATGTTAAGAAAAGACGACAAACAGAAATGGAGTAAACCAGATACAAATAGTGGTTCTGTCTGGATGAAAGGATTTGAGTTATTTACATTTTAATTCTTTACACTTTTCTGTTGTATGCAGTTTTTTACTTTTATTGGGTATCACTTTTGCAATAAAAACATAAACCCAATAAAGGATTATAGATCATTTTACCACCTACCTCAGTAAAGATTTAAAATATAGTGAACGTTCAGCATTAAATTAATGCTTTCTGTAAAGAGACAATGAAAAATTTCCCCTCATAAATTTTAAAAATATTTGGGTTTACCATTCACATTGTTACCCTATGTGTTGTTACGCAGTTTCCCGTGAATCAGTGTTTCTCGTGTGTGTGTGTGTGTTCATATATATTTATTGTTGAATTGCATAACAGTCTGACGGTTGTTCACTTAATTGTATTATATTTCTTTACTCTTCTAATCTAATGCTATTTTTTTTTACTTTTACTTTTACTTTTTTTTTTGGTCTTTTTGCTATTTCTTTGGGCCACTCCTGTGGTATATGGAGATTCCCAGGCTAGGGGTCTAATCAGAGCTGTAGCCGCCGGCCTACGCCAGAGCCACAGCAACGCAGGATCCGAGTCGCATCTGCGACCTACACCACAGCTCACAGCAACGCCGGATCATTAACCCACTGAGCAGGGGCAGGGACCGAACCCGCAACCTCGTGGTTCCTAGTCGGATTCGTTAACCGCTGCACCACGACGGGAACTCCTTTTTTACATTTTAAAAATTATTTTTTAATGACTTTTATTTTTTCCATTATAGTTGGTGTTGGATCAGTGTTTGTTAAATTGGGGAACACTGGTATTAACTGGTATTAACACTGTTAGGGAATTCAGAGTTTTACAGAACCAATGGCAGCACTTATAACATCCTGAAGTATTTTAGTTCTCTGCCTTGTGAAGTTTTTTAATCTTTGAAAATAAGCTTTTTTTTTTTTGAAGTATTACACACATCCACAGAAGCATACAAATCTTAAGTGTACAATCCTACACTTAGGATGGAACATAGCCTTGTAACCATGTCACTTTATTTTTCTTGTGTTGTGCTGCTATATGTCTTAGAAAAAATTTTCATAGTTCTATACACAAAAGATATTGTTCAGTGTCCTGTGGTCTCCAGAAGTTATATTGTAGATATTTTACACATTTTGCTGTCATGACTGCACTCTTCGGTTTTTTACGTTTCAAGGAACTCTGAAGTTTCATTTAGAATATTGTTATTCTTAGTTCATAGTAGGAAAACTTGGCTTCTATAGATTAAAAATTCCAAAAATCAGTAACTTCAAAATTATTGACATCTAGCTTTTGTAGATTTAACTTTTCTTTCATACCCAACTGCAGCACATACTTTGCCCCAGAGGCTGGTTCTGTGGAACCTGATTCCTGGGCCTCTGCACATGATACAGCTTAGGTTGCTCATCTGAAGGAGCAGATCAGCGGCCAGTGCTAAGTGTGTCAGGCCTAGAAATCCTAGACCAGTTGGGAGGAACCTTAGAGATCGTTTGTGGGGAACGTTACAAAGGTTACCTTGTGACATGTACAGGCCTTGCCCAGCGTCACAGAGTTGGCATCAGAGTTGAGTCTAGGATCCTGATCCTAAACCCCATTTCTAAACCATGCTGGGTCCCTATTCTCTTCTTAAAACTCAACCTTTCTACTAAAAATGCAGTCCTTAGACTGCGAAATTGACTTCTCTAGGAAGATAAATTACCTAACACGTCTTCAGCCAGATTTCTAAATGGGGATAATCTGACAGCATCGACCTGTTTTGGCAAACATCCCTTGAGTTACTTTGGGTGACTGAGGGATGGCATGGGGTGATATAAATGCCAGTCGGTAATCGTTAGAGCAGTTCCGGGAGTACATTCAGCTGGAATAACCCTGGCAATAGGGAAAGCGTGGCGTGATGTCGATTTCCCTGGGGAGCAAGCTGTGTCAAGAGACCCAGCAGCACTTTTGGAACACGCGGTCTCTAGTCTGTGCTCCCAGACACTGGACAGGGGAGTGACCACTGTGCCTGGGAGATAACCATCAAATTTTGTGGCTTTTGGCTTTTGAGATTTTGTTTCAGTTGGCTAAAGGTAGACAGGTAAATAGAGCTGCTCTTTGGTTTTCTAAGGACACACAGATATGTATTTAGTAAGTGTTGATCACTGTAAAGGGCCCTGGGGATATTGTGCTTCATAAAACATCTATAAGGATCCAGTCTGTGGAGTTGGCAGTTCAAAGGAGAAATCACAATTGCCCTCCAGAAGTTTTTCTTCTCTTGGGATGGTGGATTAATGAAAGGCACAAGCGTCTCATCAGAGCTGGCTGACTTTTGCCAACCCATGTATTTGTAGGAAATAGTGTCTTCTGAGTGTCATTTGGCAGTCTTCCTTGGCCTGACCGTCAGTTCCATTCTCTGCAGTCCCATCTGCCAGATTTCTTCTATCCCTTCGCATTCTGTTCCCAGAGTACAAGCCTTCTCCAGAGGCCAGACGGACTACTCTGCCCCCAGATATCTGTGGCTCTCTTGTTTTTGAGCTTTGGGGCATGTTTCCCCTTGTGTGGAAAGCTTTCTCCTCCCCTTCTGCTTCTCCATAGCCTGCCCAGCTTTGAGGCCCAACTCAGTTCCTATCTTCTTTCCTCAGAACTCATGTGGCTCTTCTCCCCAGGGAGGGAGACGAGGGAGCCACAGTTTAGCCTGCTGGAGAAGAGAGTGCGCTCGAGCTAGGCTGCCTTCATGACCTTGGGCTGGAAACTTTCCTGAATCTAGATTTCTTCATCTCTAAAAATGGGACTGATAATTGCCAGGGTTATTCAATTTAGCCCATAGTTGTACACATTGAGTTCATACCGCTAAAGCCTACACAACAAGGCCTGGAACATAAGTTCTCATTAAATATTATTCTTTGTAACATGTATTTAACCATGGCCTTCCCGTGTTATTGTTTAACCATTTTAAGTGCCTGTTTATTGGCCCCTAGTGAAATTGTAAAGTTCTCTCATGAAGAAAGGGGCTTGACTTTATACTTTCTGTTGACCCTTTTCAGTCCTACATGTTCGTTTAGTAGTTCCTCAATACATATTGCTTAAAATGAAACTATTCCTGGGAGTTCTCTTGTGGCACAGTGGGTTAAGGATCTGGCATTGTCACTGCAGTGGCTCTGGTTGCTGCTGTGGCATGGGTCCGACCCCTGGCCTGGGAACTTCTACATGCTGTGGGCACAGCCAAAAAAGAAACTATTACTGTATTAAAGAAAATAGATGTAACAGGAGTAAGCAATTGAAAGGAGAAAATAAGCTTCATTTCACAGATGGAGTTTTCTTATAGTTTGTAGATCATCTAATTTATTCCTTTTTTCATTATTGTTGAGTCTAATGGGCTCTTCTGTCATAATCACCACAAGTGTGAACAGCATTTAGCAAGGATGCTAGCGATTTTAGCAATTTCTTCCAGACCCATGGTTGGGAGGGAATCTCGGACAGCAGATTCTGATTTATCAGAACATCTTAGAGCAGGTGGGTTTTGCTGGTTGTGATTAACATATCTCTCTTGCTGAGGGACATGGGAAATTCATTAATAGGGAGGATCTTACCCTTCAGCCACTCTCCCCCTACCTTCCCCTGCTCCTTTCTGAGCAGATCAGATATATTCACAAGCACCATCTTCACCTGTCAATGTCCATAAATATTTGGGGGTGAACCAAAAGTTACCATCTGGTGGGAAGAGGTGGGGACCCAGGTGGAAGCCCTCAGTCAAAGGCTAGTTGCAGACAGGAGTTGCGGTGATGTCAGGAGCTACCAGAGGGGTGCTCCACATCCGCCCAGCAGTCCGGGACTTCAGCCAGGGTCTCCCACAGAGCCCTGTGAGTGCCCTCTCAGTGATGAAGATGCTGCGTTTCTCCTTCTCCTAGGCTGGAACAAGACATTAAAAAATTAAAGGCTGACCTGCAGGCCAGCAGGCAAGTGGAACAGGAGCTCCGCAGTCAGATCAGCTCCCTCTCCAGCACCGAACGAGGGATCCGCTCAGAAATGGGCCAGCTCCGGCAGGAGAACGAGCTGCTGCAGAACAAGTACGTGTACCTCTGGGCCTTTGGCCATGAGCCACGCAGCCTCACGTCGCTCTTGTTTCCTGGGATTGGAGCACAAGACTGTTGATGACAAAGAGACCTAGCAGGGGGTTTTTTAATAAAATGTTTATTTTATTTAGGACCAGGTATTCAACATGTTATAAAATCTGTAAAATCTTATTTCATTGTAACAAAACAGTTTGTTAATATTACTATTTTGTCTTCTCTCATTTAATGACTTTTCTTAGTTTAAAATGGCTATTGAACTTTTTTGTAATGAGTAAAATTGACAAGAAGTATTTCTGCCTCAATTTGAAACTCTTGCTCTTTTGCGTGAAAGTTTCTAGAGGATTAAACTCTATTTACTTTGTTTTCTGGAACTAAAAAATGACACTGAACTTTGACTTTATTTGAAGAGACAGACAAAAAACCAGCGCTTCTGTGTGAATTATTTTATGCTCATTCTGGAATTACTTCTTGACTCAGTGTGGGTCTTTTTTTTTTTAATCTTTAAGCATTATGTGTCTGGGGGTAGTGATTACTGTTATAAGCTCTGAACTTTCTGCACTTGCCCGTGAAAGAGCACTCCTTCAGCATTTTCAAGGACTATGGCTCAAAGCTAGAGCATTATAGGCAAATAACCTTTCCGTTGCTTCGGACCCACGCATGTGTGTGTCGGCTCTAGCATTGTTACATAGAGAACATCTCCCCTTATGCTGATCTATTGAGAGAAACTCACATTATATATGAAGCTGGGAGTAATAGTAGCAGGAAGGGAATGTGGCTTAAATTTCTATCTGAAATGAAGCATCCTGGGAGTCGACAACTACAGGATCTATTTTGGGATACTCAGAGAAAACATCTCACAGCTGGAAAAGAAAGGCAGCTTTAGGCTGCAGCATATTTTATTCAGGCAAAGAAAGACCTTCCCTCCCACTCTTCAGTTTCACTGGGGCTGGTTCTATCAGTTATTCCTTGGTCTCAGACTGAAGCTCTTTCAGGGTGCATTGGGCCACTAGAATTAGTTCTACAGTTATCTTTTCCTCTGATAGAAACTTATTTTAGGAGTTCCCATCGTGGTGCAGTGGTTAACGAATCTGACTAGAAACCATGAGGTTGTGGGTTCGATCCCTGGCCTTGCTCAGTGGGTTGACGATCCGGCGTTGCCGTGAGCTGTGGTGTAGGTTGCAGACATGGCTCGGGTCCTGTGTTGCTGTGGCTCTGGCGCAACCGATTAGACCCCTAGCCTGGGAATCTACATATGCCATGGGAGCCGCCCTAGAAAAGGCAAAAAGACAAAAGACAAAAAAACAAAAACAAAAAAAAAGGAAAAGAAACTTATTTTATCTATTTTCTGGATTACCTTCTATAGATCACTCATGTTAGTAGAGAAGAGGCTTGGTCTGATTCTGTATCATGTAAGGCAGCTTGTTGATGGTATTTAGGAATTGCTAAATAATAATGTATTTTCCCTGGGCACTCTGCGAGCTGACACTTATGATTTACTGTTCATATCTCCACTTTATGTTGACCTTAAAATGATAAAGAGGAGCCATGTTTCTCCAGGGTTCCTAGTGAATGTTTCTAATTGTAAAACTTTGTATGACAACCATTTCCATATAGGTTGCATAATGCTGTGCAAATGAAGCAAAAAGACAAGCAGAATATCAGCCAGTTGGAGAAAAAGCTAAAAGCTGAACAAGAAGCTCGAAGTTTTGTAGAAAAGCAGCTAATGGAGGAGAAAAAAAGGAAGAAGTTAGAAGAAGCTACTGCGGCCCGGGCTGTTGCATTTGCTGCTGCATCTAGGTATGTCCTGTCCCCTAAGTGCTTGATCCAAGTTTGGCCTCCTTGGACAGAGGCAGACATGGGAATTTGATGCCTTGGGCAGGACTGGAAGTACACAATCATGTGTGAATGGATTGCTTTTAAGTACCATTTTATTAGCTGCTTTAAACTCCTATCTGTGCAAGCTTGTGTTCTCATCACAAGGTCATCCATCAGTGACCTCCTCTATAAAGTGGGGTAAAGGACTCACCGTGCCTTCCACACCCAGGAGGCAAAGTGCTGCTCAAAAAAGGGTTTCTGGTCACTTTCTGTAAGACTAATATTACTGAACGCTTTGAGAGAACCAGTCTGGACTTTTGTTCTCTTTATAGAACTATCATTACTCTCTACTCTTTTTAAGTGTGTGTTTCTTGAGTTTTTAATCTTAAAATGGAAGAAAGGTAAAATCTTGGTTCCCCAGGCACTGTGTACTGACTGCTCATGTCTTTTTTGGATACTAGCAAACTGTCACATGAGCTGGAAAAAATGGGAAAAAAGTTGAGCCTCTTTTTCTTCTTCTCTCCCTTCCTCCCTCCATCTCTCTCATCTGACTTTTATCACATTTTCTTTTTTCCTTGTTTTATTGATTAGTGAAGTTCATCTGCATGATGAAGGTCAGCTGTGGATTTATGGATCATTTTAAGTTTCTATCCTAATTTGTATATTTATGTGATGTAATTCTGCTTTTTGCTTTTTTGTATTTGGCATGTTAATAGCCTTTTTTTGGGGTTCTTGCATTTGTATAATAGTTGGTAAACCATCATTTCATCTTTGAGGAAACATCAGCAAGAGAGAGAACTCTCTCTCCTGTGTGATCCTGCTTCCCCCAGCAGACCCTGTACTGCAGATGGCTGAGCTCACTTGGCCCATCGGCATCTATACGGATCACAAGGCCCTTTAGTAACCTGCCTAGAATGGGTGTATGTGTGAGGGGGAGCTGTTTGTTCATTCATTTAAAGATTCGTAAGCATTTCTGGAGTACTTAGACTTGCAGGAGATTTTCCTGAACAGTGATCATACTCTTTTTGAAAAAAAATCCCTGAGGAGGATATGAAAGTTCCTTAACCATATTGTTTAGTGTCTCTTATGCCCGAGAGTCAGTAAATTGGTTTCAGTCTTTACTCTAAATCTCTTTGCTTTCAGTCAAGCTTATTTCCTTTGCTCTTATCCTTGGATGGTCCTAGTTTGTCATTGTTTATGTAGACATTTGTTTATGTAGACAATTGTTTTTATTCTTAAGTAAATCTCAAAGCTTAAGTCTCTCCCTGGACCTTCCTTTTTGGTTCTACTTTCTCTGACAGACCGTTTCTGAAACCTAAACAGTTAATCAGCTTTGCACTGGCCATTGCCATCATCTTTTTCAGTGTGTCCTTATTATAGCCCTGAGAAGCAACCTAATGCTGCTCCCTTTTTCTGTTTACTGCAGCCTTGTCACAACCTCAGGACTAAAGAAAGGGGACGTTCCTAATGCATAGCCCCTCAAAAGTGAAAGTGTTTTTAGCTCACTGCCCCCTGCTGGAGACAGCAAACATGTGGCTCTGTCTTGCTTAGTTCCTGTGCCTTGTCTCAGGTCGTATTGCTGGGTGGGAAGCTTGCTGAATTGGCAAGCCAGAAAAACCCTAGTTCTTCACCCAGTTCTGTGACCTACAAATTAGGTGACCTTGGACTAGTATTATATTTAAGTAGCTTCAGTCTTCTTCTCTGGAAAATGGGATAATAAACCCTACCCCAGTAAAGAAAGTAGTATGGATAAAGTACCTGACTGGGTGCCTGGCTCATATTAGATACCCAATTAATAATTATTTTATTTTTAAAAAATTTTTTATTGTAGTTGATTTACAATGTTCTGTCAATTTCTGCTGCACAGCAGAGTGATCCAGCCATATATCCATATACATTCTTTTTTTCACATTAGCCTCCATCATGTTCCATCACAAGCGATCAAATATAGTTCCCTATGCTATACAGCTGAATCTCATTGCTAATCCATTCCAGATGCAATAGTTTGCATCTGCTAACTCCAGACTTGAAGTCCCTCCCATTCCCTCCCCTCCCTCTTGGCAACAAGTCTGTCCTCCATGTTCATGAGTTTCTTTTCTGTAGATAGGTTCATTTATAGGCCATAGATTAGATTCTAGATATAAGTGATATCATATGGTATTTGTCTTTCTCTTTCTGACTTCTCTTAGTATGAAAGTCTCTAGTTCTATCCATGTTGCTGCAAATGGCATTATTTTGTTATGGCTGAGTAGTATTCCATTGTGTATGTGTACCACATCTTTTTTTTTTCTTTCTTTCTTTCTTTTTTGTCTTTTTGCCTTATCTAGAGCCGCTCCTGCGGGACATGGAGGTTCCCAGGGTAGGGGTCTAATCAGAGCTGTTGCTGCTGGCCTACGCCACAGCCACAGCAACGCAGGATCCAAGCCGCATCTGTGACCTACACCACAGCTCATGGCAATGCCGGATCCTTAACCCACTGAGCAAGGCCAGGGATCAGACCTGCAACCTCATGGTTCCTAGTCAGATTCATTAACCACTGAGCCACAACAGGAACTCTTGTACCACATCTTCTCAATAATTATTTTAGATCACTTTTTTTTTTTTTTGGTCTTTTTGTTGTTGTTGTTGTTGCTATTTCTTGGGCCGCTCCCGCGGCATATGGAGGTTCCCAGGCTAGGGGTCGAATCGGAGCTGTAGCCACTGGCCTACACCAGAGCCACAGCAACGCAGGATCCGAGCCGTGTCTGCAACCTACACCACAGCTCACGGCAACGCCGGATTGTTAACCCACTGAGTAAGGGCAGGGACCGAACCCGCAACCTCATGGTTCCTAGTCGGCTTCGTTAACCACTGCGCCACGACGGGAACTCCTTTTTTTTTTTTTTTTTTTTGCCTTTTCTAGGGCCGCTTCCGCGGCATATGGAGGTTCCCAGGCTAAGGGTCTAATTGGAGCTGTAGCCACCAGCCTACACCAGAGCCACAGCAATTCGGGATCCGAGCCGCATTTGCGACCTACACCACAGCTCACAGTAACACGGGATCCTTAACCCAATGGTCAAGGGCAGGGATAGAACCTGCAACCTCATGGTTCCTAATCAGATTTGTTAACCACTGTGCCACGACAGGAACTCCTGTACCACATCTTCTTAATAATTATTTTAGATCACTTTTAAAATTGTCAAAAAACTGGGAGTTCCCATTGTGGCTCAGTGGGTTAAAAACCCACCATAGTCTCTGTGAGGATGTGAGTTCGATCCCTGGCTTTGCTCAGTGGGTTAAGGATCCAGTGTTGCTGCAAGCTGTGTCATAGGTTGAAGATGCGACTTGGACCTGGTATTGCTGTGGCAGTGGTGTAGGCCTACAGCTGCAGCTCCAGTTCAGTCCCTAGCCCGGGAACTTCCATATGCTACAGGTGCAGCCATAAAAAGGAAAAAAAAAAGGATGATCAAAGAACAGAATGAGCAGGCTATGCCACAAGCTAAAAGGTGACTGACTCTGTGAGAGTATAAGAAAAACATCAATCCTACAATATAAGTAAACCTGTAATCTTTTTTTTTTTTTTTTTTGGCTTTTTGCTATTTCTTTGGGCCGCTCCCGCGGCATATGGAGGTTCCCAGGCTAGAGGTCAAATAGGAGCTGTAACCACTGGCCTACGCCAGAGCCACAGCAACGCGGGATCCGAGCCGCGTCTGCAACCTACACCACAGCTCACAGCAACGCCGGATCGTTAACCCACTGAGCAGGGGCAGGGACCGAACCTGCAACCTCATGGTTCCTAGTTGGATTCATTAACCACTGCGCCACGACGGGAACTCCGGTAAACCTGTAATCTTTTAAATCCCCTTTTCCCTTCTCTTCTTTTTCAAAAGGGGAGAGTGCACCGAAACCTTACGGAATCGGATCAGAGAATTAGAAGCAGAGGGCAAAAAGCTCACGATGGACATGAAGGTGAAAGAAGACCAGATCAGAGAACTAGAACTGAAAGTCCAGGTAAAGGGAGAATAGCAGACTTCATCGCACTTGAATTCCTCTTCCGTCTTAGGTTTGCACTCGGTGCTTCAGTGTGGAGATGCTGCCTCCAAATCTCATTGCTGAAAATCTCTGCATGAAAAAAGCTCTCATCTTGTCTCACTCAAGTCATATTTAATTTTGCTAGATTCTAAGACAAGCCAGAAATGTTGCTGGTCCTTGACGTTTTATACCAGAATTTGACTTACTGTAGATTTATTGCACTTTTTCAGGTTATAGGTCAGATTAGTGTCCTTTGGAACTTATATGCCCCTTCTTAGCCCTGAGCCTCTGTCTGTCACCAGGGAATTGACCATTCTGGATGGCTCTGAGCCTTTTAGATGGCCACTCTGGGCAGTGTGTGCTGAGGAAAGCTGCCAGTTTTAGAGGCTGTATGTCCCTTTGTTGGCTCTTCAAAGGGACATTTAAAACTGATGTCATATGTTGTAAAGTTACAACAATTGGAATCATATGGAATCCATAAGAAATCAATGGCAGGTCAGTGGAGTAGAATAGATGGCCCAGAGATAAAGCCTCAAGTGTGCAGTGAAGGTGGCATCAGAAATGGACAAAACAGCAAGGGTTAGTAAAAGGCTTGGTAATAGCTAGATAATAAGAAAAAATAAAATAAAACTAGATGTTTATCTCATACCACACAAAATGATATTCTAGATGAAGAGTTGAATGCAGGAAAAAAAAAATTCTGTTTTAAATCATATAAGTAAAAAATAAATAAATTGGGGGTCGATATTGCAATAAATATTATAAATAAGTAATTAATGTTCTCAATATGTAAATAGCTAATAAAGAGTGCTAAGAAAAGCTCAGATTTACAGAAAAATAGGCAAAGAATATGAATAATTCACAGAAGAAATATAAATGACTTAACGTAGAAATATGTCCTCATCGATCACCAAAGACAGATTAAAATTAGATATCATTTACCTTCTGTGCAATTAGCAAGGAATTTTTAAATGGTAATATCAACCTGGGTGAGGATGCAGTGGCCTAGTCCTCATGTGTTGCTGATGGAAGTGTAACTTTCTAGAAAAGGTCATGTGTTTTTAAAAATATTTCCCTCAGACTCCAGCCTAAGGTAAATATTTAAAAATATCACCAGTGGTTGATATACATAGATGTTCATCATAGTGGTATATAAATGCAGAAAATACTGAAAATAATGTGAGATTAACAATGTGAGATTTGCTTAATAAATTATATTACACATATAATTATATATGTGCAGGATTATATAACCAATACACATATAATTACACATATAATTATATATATGTGCAGGATTATATAACCAATACAAATTGCATATTCAAAGAACAGTTGAGATACATAAGTTTTTTAGAAAAATAGTACATACTGTGTGATTTCCTTTATGCTAAAAGATACATGTATGCTTTTAAAAAAACTAAAAATAAATCAGTTTTTGCAGCATTGAGATTTTGGGTGATTTTTATTTTCTTCTTTGAACTTTTATCTTTTTTTTAATTCACTATAATAAGTTTGGCTATAATAGCTGATTTTTTTTTTTTTTTTTCTGGCTACACTCACAGCACGTGGAAGTCCCAGGCCAGGGTCAAATCTGTGCCACAGGTGTGGCAATGCTGGATCCTTAACTTGCTGCGCCATGAGGAAACTTCTTAGCTGATATTTTAAGTGGGCTTGTTTTACAGTGTGCCCTGTCAAAATACTTAACACTTTTGCAATTTTTAGTGCAGGTTGAGAGTAAAGTTTTGGCAAATTTGACTACAGCATTATGGCAACATTTGCAACTGGCAACCAGGAAAAAGTTCTTTGTGGTTCTGAATTAGGATTGTAAGAAAATCTTTTATTTGGAGACAGGTTCTACTGTTATCTAGAAACAGCCTGCACAGTCAAGAGCTTTTGTATGTGCACATTACTGTGTAAATACATTTGCACTCCCTCTAAGCGGTGAGAACTAAACTCATGAAACACCAAGATTCTGTGTTCTCGGGGTCAGTCAATAATAGTGGGATTTTATTTGTGATTTCAGGCTAATTTGTAGGCATCCATGCCAAAACTGTTTTTGTAACATTGCTCCTTTGATGCTGTTGATAGGAGCTTCGGAAGTATAAGGAAAATGAGAAGGACACCGAGGTGTTAATGTCAGCCCTCTCAGCCATGCAGGATAAAACACAGCACCTGGAGAACAGCCTGAGCGCAGAGACACGAATCAAGCTGGACCTGTTCTCTGCACTGGGGGACGCAAAGCGACAGCTGGAGATTGCCCAAGGTAGGAGAGCAGCGGGCCCAGGTCAGGCGGCGTGGGTGAGAATGCCCAGTGCCCGGAGCACAGAGCAGCTTTAGAGCTCAAACCAAAGACATTTCAGTTTCCTCTTCAAGTGCCTTGATAAGTGCCTACCATGGACACTGGGAATCATTACATTAATTCATTCTGCAGACATATTTTGAGATGAGACCATATCAAATGCAGGGCACACAGAGAAGGGGATGAGTCTCTGTGCTCAAGGAGCTCAGAGTGTTGTTGAAGAAATAAATAGAGAACTGCAGTCACCAAAAGTTGCTAATGTAACAGGATGTCTGGGGGCTATAGGAACATAAAGAGGCAGAGACTAAGCCAGTTTGGAGGGGGTCAGAGAGGGCCACTTCTCTGGGGAGCTGATGTTTGAGCTGGGTCTTGAATGAGGAGAAGACAGTTAACCCAGTGAAGAAGTCCTGGGGCTGAGGGGTAGAGAGGCATCTAAACAGAAGAAACACCTCAGGTAAGGCCAGGGAAGCTAGGAGAGCCTGATGTGTGCAGAGGGGCAGCTGGCTCTGCTTGGCTGGAGTGAAGGGTGCAGATGAGGGAGTGGTGGGAGAAGAGTCTGGAGAGCAGGCCATTCACTCAGCAGATACTACTGAGATCTGCTGTGTGCCAGGCACTATGAGGATCCCTGAGGAGACAGACAGTAATAAGCAAATACGTAATATGTGATGGGTGCAGTGAAGAAACAAAGCAGTGATGAGGCAGTGTGTGTGTGTATAAGTATGTAGGGCTGCTGGTTTGACATGGAGAACATGGAAGATTCTTTGATAGGTAGCATTTGACCGAGACTGAGGGGAAGTGAGAGTGAGAGCCATGTGAGTCTCTTAGGGGGAAGCACTTCAGTCGGAGAGAGCATGCGTGGTGGCCAGTGGGGCTGCAGCCTCGGTGATGGGGAGAGTTGTCAGGGTCAGAAGTAGCAGGAGCCACCTTCTGCCAAACTTTGCAACCCATGGAAGGAATGTTGGGCTTGATTCTGAGTGCTGTGGAATGCTTTGGGAGGTTTCTGAACAGAGGCCTGACATGACTTGATGAAAAGAAATTGAGATTTTGTTCAAGAAATTGATAAGCCACCAATAGATTACTGAAAAAAATTTTAAGCAGTTGACTTAGTAGAAGGAAACTATTTCACACTTAGTATTCACACTTACTCTTTGTAAATCTTTATACTAGAAGGCAAATGGGAGACAAAGAATAAGACAGGTCTAGTTGGGGGTCCACTGAGGTGGTAGTGTTCAAATTTTTGGGCTTAGGGACCCCTTTGCACTCTTAAAATTATTGAGAACCCCAAGGAGGTGTTTTTCAAGTGGATTATACCTAGCAGTATTTACCTATTAGAAATTAAAACCTAAAACATTTATTAATTCATTTAAAGATAACATAATAAACATATTACTTGTTAATGTAAATAACAGGTAGTTCCCGTCGTGGCGCAGTGGTTAACGAAGCCGACTAGGAACCATGAGGTTGCAGGTTCAGTCCCTGCCCTTGCTCAGTGAGTTAACGACCCGGCGTTGCCGTGAGCTGTGGTGTAGGTTGCAGACGCGACTCGGATCCCGCGTTGCTGTGGCTCTGGCGTAGGCCAGTGGCTACAGCTCCAATTAGACCCCTAGCCTGGGAACCTCCATATGCCGCGGGAGTGGCCCAAGAAATAGCAAAAAGACAAAAAAAAAATGTAAATAACACTTTTATGAAAAATAGCTATTTCTCAAAACAAAAATTTAGTGAGAAAAGTGGTATTGTTTTACATATATAGCAAATCTCTCTTATTTCTGGCTCTATTTCTACATTCAGTCTGTTGTAATTTCACTTGCCATATTGCTTCTGGAAGACTCCACTTGCACTCGTGAAGGAATGAGCATGAAGAAAACAGATAATATCTTAGTATTTACATGAGGTCAGCGTGGACCCTGTGAGAAGTACTGCCCTGGGGAAAGCCACACAGCAAGGCCTGCCGCCACTAGATAAGAGACAGATGGCTTGGAAGGGAGGGGCCGTCGAGTGGACTTTGAAGGATGAATTCTGAGAGCAGAGATGGCAGAGCACGTCGTTACCTGAGGAAACGGTGTCAGTGAAGGAAAGAAGGAGCTGAGAGTGTCCGGGTGAGCAGTCCAGTGGCCTCAGACTGTAGAAGAAGAGAATAGCAGATGAAGAGGCCGGTGGGTGAAGCTGTGCTGGAGGACGTGTCCCTGGAGTTTCGGGAGGAAGCGGGTACTGTGTGCTGGCAGGGCTGCTGGGACCACAGAAGGAGAGCAGAACAGATGAAAGGAATGAGAAGAAAGAATGAGTTTGGTTTGGGATGTTTTGATCTGGAGTTGCCTCCCAGTCACTGGGCTGAAAGATCTTCATCAGTCAGTGGGAATTTGGGGCCTAAACCCCAGAGAGGGGGTCCAAACCCCTGGGGTGGCAGAGCAAGAAGATGAGGGTTGAGAATCAGGCTTACTAATCGGTGGACTCAAGGAAAGGCATTTAAAAAGAGGAGTCCTGGGAATCCTGCGTTAAATCCAAACTTGTGACCTTGCACTGTTTTTTTGCCTGCCTGGCTCACCTCCCTGAGCAGTGGGCACCCTCTCTCTGCTCATCCTGGTTTACTTGGACTTGCACATGTGGAAGAGGTTGCCTCCCTGAGTGAAGCAGCATCTGGCCTCAGAGTAGCTGAGGGGAGCTCGACTTCCCAGCACAGATTGTGTATGCTTTGTTGCTGGCCCAGCTTTGTTGCTGGCCCAGTAAAACGGTGAAGAAGCAAAGAGAAATGCCTTTTCCAAAGCTCTGGGAGTGTTTGCACGTTACTGATTAAAGCAGTCAAACTTAAATCTGCGTGGAAGAAAAGATACAGTGGCTCATAGATCAGATGTCGTTTGGTATTTTATTCATCTGAGGCGAATTTCTTCAAAGGGAGGGAGGATACTTGCTGCTTACCTGAAGCCCAGGGGACATGAAGGAAGCCAAGGGAGCAGCTCCCTTCTACTGCTCTTTACTGCCGCCTTCCCCCTACTTCCCGCCACTGTCACGCTCATGCTTGGAATATTCTGATAAGAACCCAACTTTGTAATTTAAATCAAACCCCTTGTTGGTTTTCTCCTTCCTACTTTTTATGTCATTTGATTCATCCTGGCTCCAAAACTTTCATCTCTACTGTATCATTTTTTAAAATATGCTGCCACACGCTCTTACGTTTCAAGTATGTTACCATCTTCTGTAGGACTCAAAGTGAGTGCAACTCAAATACAACCCCTTTCTTTCTTCAGTACTTACATTTCTGAAGGCTACTCCTGAGTGTTCTTCCCCTAATAGACAAGGGAGTGTCAAAGTGTGATGGAAATGAGGGCTTTGGAACAAAGTGTTTCTGGGCTTAAATCCCTCTCTACCTCTTAATAACTGAGCGACTTTGGGCAAGTTACATGACTTTCAGGGCATCAGCTTTCTACTTGGCTGGACGCTAGGGCCATAGCAAAGGGAAAAAGGAGACACAGTCTGTGCCCCAGGGAGCTCATGGTCCAGTGGAGAGATGGAGGACACATCAGCACCCAAATGAATAGTCCCAGGGGACAGAAGAATGCAAACTGGGGGTTCCCGGTATGGCTCAGTGGTAACAAACCCAGCTAGTATCCATGAGGATGCGGGTTCAATCCCTGACCTTGCTCAGTGGGTTAAGGACCTGGTGTTGCCAAGAGCTGTGGTGTTGGTCACAGATATGGCTCAAATCTTGTATTGATGTGGCTGTGGCATAGGCTGGCAGCTGCAGCTTCAATTCGACCCCTAGCCTGAGAACTTCCATATGCCGCAGGTGCAGCCCTGAAAAAAGGCAAAAAAAGAAGAAGAATGTAAACCCTGCCGCCAGACTGTGTAGTTGTTGTTTAGCATATGGAGTTCCCCGGCCAGGGATTAGATCTGAGCTACACCTACACTGCAGCTGCAGCAGTGCCAGATCCTTTAACCCACTGTGCTGGGCCAAGATCGAACCTGTGTCCTGGTGCTGCAGAGACACCACTGATCCTGTTGTGCCATAGCAGGAACTCCAAATTGTGTAGTTTTGACTCCTGGCTCTGTCACTCAATTTCTCTGTGCCTCATTTTCCTCATCTATAAAATGGATGATGTTAATAATTCCCACCTTATAGGTTGTTGTGATAAATAAATGAGTTAGTCTGTACAAACACTTAGAACAGTGCCTGGCACATATGTGTTAGCTGCTGTGATTATTATCATTATTACAAAGAATAAACTGATGCAAAGGAAAGCTTAGTTGAGGATCGAGGAGTTGCAGGCTGGGGTAGCATCTGATCTAGATGGAAAGATCAGGGAGTTCCCGTTGTGGTGCAGTGGAAATGAATCCAACTAGTATCCATGAGGGTGTGGGGTCGATCCCTGGCCTCGCTCAGTGGGTCGCGGATCCAGTGTTGCTATGGCTGTGACATAGGCTAGCAGTTAGAGCTCTAAATCGACCCCTAGCCTGGGATCTTCCATATGCTGTGAGGCAGCAAAGAAAGGAAGGAAGGAAGATCGCTTGATCAATCAATTAATCGATCAGGGAAAGCTTTGTGAGGAAGTAGAAACAAATCTCATGAGTTCATGGCACAGAGAGTGGGAGAAGCACAGAAAGGAAGGCAGCCCTGAGGCAGGCAGGAGTTGGTTGTGTTCTTTGGTCTGACACTCAGAGATAGTCCTTCCTACTAGAAAAATATTCTAGCTCAAGAGATGGAGCCATAGTTCAAAAACAGCACCTGCTTAGGCTGCCCTGGTGGCTGCCGAGCTCAAAGCATGGTGCCTGGAGATGGAGCTCTTTGCTTTATCACACCTGCATGAACAGAATCCCTGTTCACCTGTATACCATGGCCCACAGGCCGGATCTGCCACCTGTTCTTATACCACCTATGGGCTAAGAATGGTTTTTACATTTTTCTATGATTTAGAAAACAGCAGAGCACAACAAAGACAGTTTATGGTTCATAGTGCTTAAAATATTTGCTATTTGGCTCATTCCTGGAAAAGTGTGTCTCCCCTTACAAACCATCAAAGCCAAAACCAAGAAGTTCTTGTCATGTCTCAGAGAAAACGAAGCTGACTAATATCCATGAAGACACAGGTTCCATCCCTGGCCTCACTCATTGGTTTAAGGATCCCACATTGCTGTGAGCTGTGGTGTAGGTTGCAGACACGGTTCAGATCTGGTGTTGCTGTGGCTATGGATGTGGCTGGCAGTTACAGCTCCAATTCTACCCCTAATCTGGGAACTTCCATATGCCAAGGGTGCAGCCCTAAAAAGACCAAAAAAAAAAAAAAAAAAAAAGCCGGAGCCAAATCCATTTGGGATTGTGGGATTGATTGGCCCAGGAGGGCATTGTGTGGGGGGAGCCTTCCCTTCTCACTAAATGGTTGGTCTTTGATCTTCCAGGACAAATTCTTCAGAAGGACCAGGAAATCAAGGACCTCAAACAGAAGATAGCCGAAGTCATGGCCGTCATGCCCAGCATAACGTACAGTGCTGCCACCAGCCCCCTGAGCCCTGTTTCCCCCCACTACTCTTCCAAATTTGTGGAGACCAGCCCCTCTGGACTTGATCCCAATGCCTCTGTTTACCAGCCCCTGAAGAAATGAAGGCCAGCAGTGTGTTTTGTCCAACCATTGGGTTTTCAGAAGGCATCTCAAAGGAGCGTCTCTGGCAGTCAAGATAAAAAAAGTTTATATTGTATTTTGTGGGACTGTATATGTTGTCGTTTTTTAAAAGGGGGGAAAGATAACATCCAAGTCCGATTAGAACTGCCCATCAGTTTTTCTTGTAAATTTTTAGAAGACCTCACAGAACTTTGCAGTTTGTTTTTTTCGGCCAATACATTAAAACCATTCTTGGATTTCCAGTAGCCAATTTTTCCTTTTATGTATTCTTACAGTTTCCTCTTGAAGAAAAAAAAAGCAGAGTTTTTGCTTCTCAACCCTTTATTTTTGTTCTGTTTTGTTTTATTCTTAAATCAGCAAGCAAAACCTGTACATTGGATTCACATGGGATGATAATGAAAACTTTTAGTTTTTAGCGTGAAAAGGTTAAATAATCTAACACAGCTTTGATCTTACAGCTGTATTAAAGAAGATGATCATTGATATTGCAGGAAACAAAAATTGATTACCCCTCCAAGGACCAAACAGATTCAAGGGGTGTCATTTCAGCTGAGGGCAGAGCCTCAGGTGATGAGACTAGCTGTGAGAATATAACAAGGGTTGTGTCTGAAGTGTGTGTTTTCCCATCGGTGTGTTTAGTCCCAGAAAATGGCTAGCAGCAGTCTTGTTCACAGTGCCTTGGGAAAAGACATTTCAAGAGGAAACGACGATTTTAAACAATAGCCCCCTTCACCGTCATCTCTCTTCTCTATGTATCGAGCTCACTACGGATCCTGCTGTAAAACTGGTGGGTAGTTGGGCTGTTCCCTCCCACCAGGGCCGCACCTTCTGTTTCCTTTCATAGAAAGCACCACAGTGTTCTGGACTTGGCTCGAGGCGAGCACCGCAGGAAGGGGAGCTGGCCGGGGTTTGCCTTCGAGAGACTGCAATGACAGCTAATAAAAAGCTGCAGTTCTAAGTTTTGTTTTGTTTTTTAAAATTTCATTTAACTGTGCTTTCCACTCTTCGTCATCTTGTGTTTGACGATTTCAAAGAAACTTGACAATTCCTCAGTTCTTGTGCCAAGAAGGGTTTTTTTTTTTTTTTTTTAAGAGTTTAAATCTCAAAACTGCACAAAGATTTTGGTTTCAAGTGTATATTATACATTGGTAGAAAAGTGTTTGCACTGGCAAGCCTTGGAAGTGTTTAAGAATCAGGGTGGGGGTGGAGGGTGGGACTGGGAGAGGGAGGGGCAAAGCAAAATTATATTTGGAAACTAGGAAAATTAAGGAACCAAATAGATTGGTTTTGCTTCCTTGCCATGGATTCTGGAAGGACATAGTTCTTCTAAAATTTCCTGTTAATTGGCATGTATGTCTCATTTAAAGCAAATTAAGTAGGACAAGCAAGTCAGCAAAATAGAAGTATTAAAAAGAATCATCCTTTTAATCACAGATCTTATTTTGGGATTAAAAACTTCTAGCTTTAGCCAGGTGTGCATGTTGCTGCCATTTTGCATTTTTGAATCATCTTGTGTAATTGTCACCATGAAAGTGTTACTCAGAATTGTCAGATTTTTTTTCATCTTTGTGCAAAAACATGGAAAATTGTCACTGACTTTGTGTTGAGGTTTCCCCCATTTTGCTGCCTTTTGGGACACTATTTTGGTTAAATACTTGGTCTTGGCTGCATTCTTTTTTTTTTTTCCTGTGGGGTTCAAAAGAATAAACATTTTCTTACAGATAAACTAGTTTTCTGCCTTTTTAACTTTTCAGGAGGGCACGTCAAGGTAGACTGTTGAGCTCGGGCCTTGGATTCTCACTCCTGTTCTGTCCTCATTTCAGCACCCACTTCAGTGGCAGTGTCCCGTGCAGCGGGCGGGCGCAGGTACAGGATTTGGGGTGAGTCCACCAGGGGCTCAGGTAGTTTTAGTTCTAGTCTTAACATAGGGTGGGTCCATTCTCAATCCTCCCTCCCTCTTCCTTCCCCGCCTTTCTTCCTTCCCCTCCCCCCTCCCTCTTCCTTTCTCTCTGGCATCTGTTTAGGACCAAGGCTGACTTGTTTTCTGGTCTGACCTTCCTTTTCTAAAAAAAGCCAATTAGGGGTGGGGTTGGAGGTAGTTGGTGAGACATTTTTGAGAGCCAGTTTCCTTCCCATTTTCCAGAATCTCGTCGGGCTGCTTTGTGACCAGCACCCTGTTGGGTTTCCTATGTGTCACAGATCCTGAACTGCCCTCGCAGGTAACCTCTTCGGTAGTCCTCCCTTGTTTCTAGAGGCTTTGTTTTTGTTCTCTGAGAAGCCAGCCGCCTCTCTTGGCCTTTGTTACAATTGATCTTGGCTTCAGTTTTGGAAAATACTGCTCTTGGCACCTCCCTGTCCCTGTGGCTGGATAGCCTTCCTGAGTCTGGGCCGTTGAGGCGCTCGCAGACACACCACACTTGATACTGGGAGCAGCGCTCCCTGGGGAACCTCCTCAGCCTGGTATTTGCCTTCGCCTTCCCTGAAGGCATGTGTCTGCCTCCAGCATTCTCACTGTCATGTTCTTTTCCACCAAAGAGCTCTCCAGTTGTTTGTGTTATTTTAGGCCCATCATAAAACGGTTCCCTTTTAGTACAATATAATTTATTACATGCCATAAAACCCGGTTTGCCATTCTGGATGGTTAAATAGCTAAGGAAAGAATGGACTGTGTGTGCTTTGGCTGAATAACCTCTTTGATGACATCTCCTAACTTGACAGAAGGAAATACCTGTTGTGTGCCCCTTCCCTCAGCATCTTTCCAAGACATCTCACAAGATGAGAATGAACGGTTCCTCAGGCTCCCAACCTGAAGGCAGGGCAGAGTCCTTCTGCCCTCCCAGTTCCCCAGGCTCCCTGGGTTGTATTAACCGGGCTGTGCCAGGCCACCTGGATGGGCTGAACATGCCTCACAACTGCTCTCAGGTTGCTTCTGGCAAAATTCACACCACGCCAAAGGGAGGTGAGGAGGTAAACCGGAAACCCACCTTAAAGCCAATGAATGCAGTGAAGGCCAGCCAGGCAGCTGTTTTCAGGTGGGCCGCAGTAGCTAGACCTGGCTAGGATAAGGAGCCCCTGAGTTCTCGAGATGCCTCCTTGGCCGTGACTCAGTGATGCTGACCGATGAGCGGGTTTCTTCACAGGCCTGCCTCTCCCCTCTGCAAAGCCCCTCGTCTGCTCCAGGCCTAGCCAAGCCCTGTGGATGGGATGGGAGTCTGCTCCCTGCTGTGCCCCAGCAATCTGTGACCCCCTCCCCTTAACCTCTCTGGGGTGGGGGCTGTTTCCTCACCTTTAAGAAGGAGAATTGTTCCTGGCTGCCCTGACTGCAGAAGGAGCTGCTGTGGGAATTAGGTGAAGTGACGACAAACAGGCTCTGCCAACCAGGGCCTCCAATGGCGAGGTCAGGGGCTGCAGCTGGCAGTGGCGGTGAGGCGGGGCCTGCCTGGAATCTGGGTTCCCAGCAAGCCCCGCCCCGCCCTCTGCGGCCTGACTCCCTGGGGAGCTCCTCACCAGTGTGGTCCACACCTCGGGCCTGCCCCCGCTTCAACGTCTCCAGGTGATTCAGTTGCTTATGCATAGTTTAGAAGCCCCAACCTGAGCTGACTTTCCAAATTCGAAGACTCAACACTGTCCCTCTCTCTGCTAGTTCAGAAGCAGCCAACGCTCAAAAGCAGACAAAGCTTCAAAAATTAAGAGCTTAATTGATGAGGGGCAAGCTGGAGATGGAAATCTCAAATGTTACACATTTTCCTGCTTTTGTTATCTCTCCCCTCCATTACAATGTAAACTCTACAAAGGCAGGAATTTTTGCTTGTTTATTTACTGCTATAACCCCAGAACCTAGAGCAATGACTGCCACGTAGCAGGTGCTCAATGAATACTTACTGAATGAATATAGTTAATTAATAGATTAGACATGTAACCTGAAATACGGTGTCTTACCTGGATCAGAACACCCCTGCAATCATACTATTCGAATGACAGAACTCTTTCTAGGAGAGGAGAAAATTTGAAGTGGCATATTCACCGTGACATCTTCCATCTGCCTGTCTCGAGTTTCTGCTGAAGCCTTGTTTTGCTTGATTTGTCTCTACAAACTCCTGCTTGACTTTGCCAGGTGCGAAGATTTCCTAAACAGCTGGATGCCCTGAGAACAATCACGTCTCCATCAGGAAAACCTCACTACTGGAAGCTGCTGGGGGCCTAGCCGTTTTTAGCCAGGTGGCGCCTCAGACCCGATTTCCCCAAGTGCTGGCACCACTGCACCTGACCTCAGTGTGGGGCTTTTTCATTTTGACAGTCTTCAAATTGTAAAACAAATCTTCTCCAGGAAGGTACCTGCTTAAAGACTGATCCATTTGCCCAAGGGGACCGCATTTCTTTTCTTGGCTCCCTTCTTCTTTGGGCTTACTTTGTTCCTGCTTTAGTCCTACTTCAGTGTTTGCCTTTCATTCCTCTGCCTCTGCCTGAAGTTCATTCTTTTTATCCCCTCAGGATGGGCTTGCTAGGGTTCTGGAATCATCTGCCATTATACCTCTGATCTCTGTCCTAAGAATCCCAGGCTTAGCATCAACATGGTGTGGCCTTTTAAGCCCCATCCAAGAAGCCCAGACAAGTTTCCTCTGGGCCATGGTCCATTATGCCCCTGTTCCACAGCTCTGCAGCCTCCAGACACCTTCTGGCGGGGACTTCAATGAGGTGTGTTTGGCTGGCGGTGTTGTCAGCAGAGTCGGCTTTTCAACATTCCCTTCCCCTTTGTCCTCAGAACTTGTGCTGTTTTGGCACATTATCTGGTACCAGGCCCACACTTAGCTAGAACAGTGGTTCTCAAACTTTAGTGTTCATCAGAAGTGCCTGCTTAATGGCTTGTTAAAATGCAAATTGCTGCGCCCCCACCCTCGGAGATTCTGATTCTGGACGGTTGGGAGAGAACGTGAACATCCGGGTTTTGAACAAGTTCCCAGGTGAGGCTTCGTCCCTGGGACCCCCTGTGGGAATCACTGACTGGAGAGCAAGGCTGGGCCCTGGGGCCCAGCCCTGCCTGCAGCCAGCCCCTCTGGCTGCCACTAGAGGGCACATGCGGTCTTAGCAAGAGGTCCTTTCACCTCCAGTGCCAGCTCCACTGGACAGCAGAGGTTCTTCCGTAAAGATTTCTTTCTTTTTAATTATAAGTTTTGTTA
Source organism: Phacochoerus africanus (assembly GCF_016906955.1). Classification (NCBI taxonomy): domain Eukaryota; kingdom Metazoa; phylum Chordata; class Mammalia; order Artiodactyla; family Suidae; genus Phacochoerus; species Phacochoerus africanus. The sequence goes on from NC_062551.1 coordinate 82,571,485, forward strand.
CTATGTATTTGGAATACTGATTTTAAAAAATAAGACAGGTTCTCAAAGTCTGTCTCTGACAAGCATTAACGGTCTGAGGGACCAGCCTTGCGATGGAACTCAGAGTTCCCACTGTAGCGCAGCAGACACGAATCCGACCAGGAACCATGAGGTTGTGGGTTCGATCCTTGGCCTTGCTCAGTGGGTTAAGGATCTGGCATTGCCATGAGCTGTGGTGTAGGTTGGAGACGCGGCTCGGATCCTGCATTGCTGTGATGTAGGCCAGTGGGGCTGCAGCTCTGATCAGACCCCCTAGTCTGGGAACCTCTATATGCCATGGGTGCAGCCCTAAAAAGGACAAAAAGATAAAAAGACATGGAACTCTGTTTCCATAAAGACTTCCAGGGGCATCCCACCCCCAGCACAGTAAAGCGGGGACTTTCTTTCAGAACATCCTAGAATCGTTCTGTATTCAGAACCCAATTATAGGTGATTTTCATTTTCTTCTTTATATATATTTTATATATATATATAATATATATATATTATATTCACTGTATATTCCAAATTTTCCACAACAAATTTACTATTACCTTTATAATAAAAGTAATGGTTTTTGAAACACATTTTAAATGTAATTAAAAGCCAGAACAGCAACAAAGCATTTGAAAGTGGGAGATTTCTAGATTTTGTTTTGTTTTCTACTGAGAAGGGCAGATCTGACATCCCTGGGTGGGGTCTGGACGAAGCTGGCCTCAGGCTACACCCTGTCACTCCTTAGAACCACCTGGGGAGCTCTTAAAACTGCCCAGCCCTGGGGCCCTCCCCTGCAAGCCTGATGTAACCAGGCTGGGAGGAACCTGGGCTTTGTTTTGTTTTAATTCCACAGCAGTTTCTAAGGTACAGCCAGGGTGGTGAGACTGGGAATTAGAGGAAATGAAAGGAAGCCTGGTTCCTGGCTGGGGCCTGGGGCCTCATAACAGGGGTTGTGGGTGTTTGGGGGCCTGGGGCCGGGCAAGGACCCTAAGGTGTTTCCCTGAGCTGTCAGGGAAGCCAGTCTCTCTGCCCACCTTCCCCATGGAGACCCTCATGGGCTCTCTTCTGCCTTCTGGCCCTAGGGTGACACTTCAGGCCCTTGTCGTGGGCTCCTTCTGCCAGCCCCCTTTATCACACTGATCTTCACCCCCTCCCTGTTTCCATAAAGAAATTCTGTTAGCATCACCTCAAATTTGTTACTGTTCTTCTGATCTGAGGTGTTTATATTGCAAGCCGTAGACTCGGACTGTGGCTAGTATAACTCCAAAAAGGAATTGAGACCAAAAAAGACAATAAAATAAAATAAGGAGTTCCTGCCCTGGTGCAGCGGAAACGAATCCAACTGGGAACCATGAGGTTGGGGTTCAATCCCTGACCTCACTCAGTGGGTTAACAATCCTGCGTTGCCGTGAACTGTGGTGTATGTCAGATGCAGCTCGGATCCTGCATTGCTGTGGCTGTGATGTAGGTCAGCAGCTGTAGCTCTGATTCGACCCCTGGCCTGGGAACCTCCATATGCTGCAGGTGCAGCCCTAGAAAGACCAAAAAAAAAAAAGGCAAAAGGGAATTGAATGGAAAGGGATGGGTGTACACGGTTGTGGAAGTTGAGAAGCCAGCTGGGAAAGATGGGAGTCAGCCAGTCAGCCTCTTGGCTCTCAGAGGCAAGAACTGCTCAGCGGGGCCCCAGCCCTGCCCCTGAGTGAATGAGTCCATGACCCAGCTTCTCTTGAGCAAGAGCCTGTGATAGACGCGTATTATGGTTCCCAACCCGCCACTCCAGCCCCACCGAGGATTAACCACCCACCCTCCCGGGTATCAGCTGGCTTCTGGAATGTGAATGGACGTCCCCTGTGCCCCATCTGAGCTGAAGCTTTAAATGCACCTGAGTGGTTCAGGCTCGCCTCTGGCTCTCTGTCAGGAAAACAGTCCTTCCCACAGAGGGGCCACACGTGGCTGGGAGCTGAGCTGAGTCAAAACCAACCCTTAGACCCGTGAATAACAACAACAAGGACGTTACTGGTGGAGGCCACTGAAATTTGGGGGCTGTTTGCTACCACAGCTAAAGCTGACTGATACAGAGGAAGAGCGCAAGCCTGAGCCCTCTGCCCTCCCCTAGGCTGAATCCTGGGGTGCAAAGTGGGGCTCTGGGACCCCTCAGCTTCATGGTGGGGGACAGAGCTTGTGTCCCCCGCCTCAAGTCCTCAAGAACCAGCAGGATTAGCCCAGCAGGGGCATCTCAGGCGTCCCTGGCAGGCAGAGCAGTGGATTCCACGGGCCTTTGTTGGGGAAGCCCTTGTGAAAGGCTGTCTGCCTGGTCAGTCCAGGCGCTGAATAAACCGAATTCCTTGTGAGAGCAGAGGGGGTGATGTGACCCCACCCCTCAGGATGCCTTCTGTCAAACAGAGCCTGGACCAAGTGCCTAAAATCTCTCTGCCTCACGTTCCTCCTCTGTGCAATGGCGATGATAAAAATGGCCTTCAAGTCACACTTTTGCTGGGAGAATTCGGCCGAGTGGTACCTGCCAGGCCCTGGGCACTTACCTCACCTCTCAGGTCACTAAGTGCTTTCGGGTCTTTTAGGGGGAACAAACGAGAAGTGGGCTGGGAGTCTGTTGCAAGGATGATATGAGCTGAGGCATGTGCGTCTCTAAGCTCATTTAAATGGCCACACATGGTGTGTGTGTCTCCACGCATGAGCATTCACCCCTGCCCCCGAGGTGATCTTACCTCCCCAGGTTTTAGAGTTTAAAATTGTGTTTCCTCGCTGATGACTCTGACTTTCTTAATCTTCAGTTTAGCCCTGACTCCTCAAGGCCAGACTTGTATTTCCAGATGCCTCTTGACAATTCCTCTGGGATGTCTCACAGGCACCTCTGATTCCATATGATTAAACTGAAGTCCTAACTGCCTCCCAACCCTCCCTCCCTCCGTCCTTCCAGTCGCTCAGGCTGTCCCTGGATCCTCCCCGACTCCTCTCTTTCTCTCACGCTACATACCTTGTCTGTTGGCAGATCCGGTCAGCCCTACCCTGGAAATAAAATATTTCCAGAACTCAACCTGTTCTCACCTCCTCCTCTGCTACCACCCTGGTCTGACCCACTACTCTCTCGCACCCGGCCTTGTGCAGGAGCCTCCTCATGTTGCCGAAATCTCGGCTGCTCTGTACACCAACGCCAAATAGAAACATGGAGACAGAATTGGAGGAAACAGAAAAAGGAGTTTTAATTGCCAGGCGAAGGGTAACACAGCAGGCTAGTGCCTTAAGGATGGTGCGCCCCCTTAGAGGGGGTAGTGAGGAGTCTTAGAGTGTTTGAGGAGCAGGGCATGATCAGCTTGTGGACACTTTCCTGACTGGTGGGTGGTGAGGTCACTGGGAGTCAGAGTCATCAACCTTCTGGTTCCAACCCGTCTGGGGTCTACGTGCTTGTGGGCAGCATCCAGTGGGCTTCTTCCACCTGGTGGGGGCTTCAGCACCTGCAAAACAGCTCCAAGGACGTGGCTCAGAATATTCTCTATAACCTTCGACGACGAACTGAAGGTCCTTGACTTTGTTCAATGGCTGAATTATTATTACTGTTTTCTTTTTTCTCTGTACTTTCTCACTTCTCTGATTAAATTGGTTCTTTGACTAAAGTTTTTCTATAGATCAAAAGGCAGGTGGAAGATAGGACTGGGGGCCATCCTGGGAAGCCCTCGCAGGGTCCCACTCACTCGCTTACACTCACTGACCTTCCTGCTTCAGCTCTTGCCCCACAGGGTCCAGTTTCAACAGAGCAACCAGGGAGATGCTGTTAGATTACAAGCAAGATGGTGTCAAAGACTCTTCCAATGGTTCCGAATATACTTCAGAGCAAATAAACGTCCTTAAAGTCCCACCAGCCTGAACACAATTCATTCCCCACCTACCCCTCTGATCTCCTCCCCTCCCCCTCTCCCGCAAACAATGCCTCCTTGCTAATCCCACCAGGCACATGCCTGCCTCAGGGCCTTTGCACTTGCCGCCACTCTGCCCTCCTCCATTTTTGGATAAACATTTTATTTTAGAAGAGTTTTAGATGTGCAGAAAAATTGATAAGGTAGTAACAGAAGTTCTTGTACCCTCCCAGCTTCCCCTGTTATTAACGTCTTACACATTGTACATTTGTTACAATTAAGGAACCAATTATTAACTGAAGTCCACACTTAATTCAGATTACCTCCGTTTTTACCTAATGTCCTTGTCCTGTACCCAGATCCCATGTAGATACCACATTACTCTTACTCATCACATCTCTTTAGGTTCCCCTTGGCTGTAACAGTTCTTTTCAAATGTCTGACTCATCTCCTTACCTCCTTCTGAGCTTTACTCAAGTGTCACCTTCTCAATGAGCCCTTCTCTGTCCAGGAAACCAAACCATCTCCAGCCTCCTCTGCTTTCTTCTTCTCAGTATGTTACTATCTATCATGTTTTAAATTTTTACTTATTTTGTGGTTTGTCTGTCTCCCTGGCAGAAAATAACAGTTCCATGAAGACAGGGATTTTTGTCTGTTTTATTCACTGCTGTATCCCTGGCACTTAGTATCATGCCTGGCACACAGTAGATGTTCCATAAATGTTTGCCGGATGAAAGACTGAGCCCTAGAATCTGACTGCAAGCCCCGGAATTCCCTCTCCATCCCTATTCTGCACTTCCTCCCAATAAATAAGAGAAATATCTCTGAGCACCTCCCTCCTAGGGCCCCGGGTTCCCTACCCTCATTTGTTTTCAGGGCTGGTAGAGTTATCTTGTCCTCATGGGTGAGGAAACAGGCTCAGAGAGGCAGGGTCACACAGGCAGGGACCTCCTTCAATCTACCAGCCTCCCAGAGACATCCCTCTCCAGCAGCCTGGGATTCCTCGGGCAGTGAGAGGGAGGGGCTTTGTGCCTGGGTTTGCAGAGGGATTCAGCCCAGTCAGAACGCTGGCACGGTCAAGGAGGGGTCTAGTGCGCAAGCGTCCTGCCTGGGTCAGCTCCTCACCACAGCTCTGGGCAGGCGGACAGACCGAGGCGCTGGCCAAGCTCACACAGCCAACCAGAGCAGGAGTGGGCGGGGAGGCAGGACGGGCGGGGTGGAAACAGCAGCTCCCCAAGTGAGGTGAGAGTTTGTCCCTGTGGTGTGTGCGTTCTCAGCTTCAGGTGACAGGAGCGAGTGGGCGAGGGTGGCCACGTCCAGGTACCCCTCCTTCTTCCACCTGGATTCAATTCTCTCACCTTCCTAACCTGCAGGCGGCTGGAATTGATGCCTTCCCACTTCCGGGGCGGAGTCAACCCACCCATGACATGCTTCAGACTGCTTTGATTGGTTCAGGGATGGACACTCAACCCCATGAGGGCCAATGAGATGTGAGGAGATATTAGCAGCCTTCTGCAAGAGCGCTTCCCTTCTCCCCCACCCGAACCGCCACGTGGTGCAAGGCTTTGTTCAAGGTGGCCGAAGCCATTTTTGCCAAGCTGTCGTGGGTTGTCCACGAGGCAGTGGGCAAAGAGCCTCACTCACAGGCTGGCCAGGGTGAAGAGGGGAGACAAGGCGGTGCTCGACTACCAACCACAGGGCTTAGCACGTACTAAGGGTCCCATAGATACCTGGCATCTAGCTGTGGTAAACTTGTCCTGAATAAATGAATGCATGGACGAATGATGCCTGCCCTCAGCTCTCCATCCCAAATGAACTGCTGAACTGGACTTGTTAGCTTTCCTTCAGCTGCTCTCCTGTCCCAAGTGTCTCTAGTCTCAGCTCCCTAATCTGTGTAATGAGTATAATAATAGTATTTGCCTTCTAGAATGATTGTGGGAACTGAATGAATTTGATACATATATGTAGTAGGTACACAACACATATCAGTTATTATTATCGTCATCATCATCTCCCTCTGGTTGCCTCTGTTTTCTCACCGTTGAAATGGGAATTCATCTATTTGTTCAACGAACTGCTGGTCATTATCCATGTGACAGGCATTGTGGGAAAGGTCTGGGGCGGTTATAGAGATACAGGAGCCAAGGTCTCTGCCTGGAGGAATTAACCTTCTGGCGTGGCAGGCAGGCAGAGTTAACTCAGCGGGAGGAAAGCCGGGGCATATGGCAAATCTACTGTACTGACGTGGGGTGACCTGGGCTGGTGAGACGCTACCTCCAAAATTGGGCTGAGGTGAGGGATGGGACAATTCCATTTCCCCTGCTCTTTCCAGTATGTTGAGTTGGCATGACAACGTTTGGAGTGGGTTCCAGTTGTTGACCAGCACCAGACAGAAAGGGAAGGTAGACCACTACAGAGTCCAAGGTTTAGGGAAGGTAGATGGATAAAATTAAGGGCCAGGGAAGAGCAAACCAACTTCTATACCAGATATTTCTCTTCTAAAATAAAAGAGATTTTTTTTGAAAAAAAAAACTTGATATAATATGTACATCTAATTTTTTATACTTTTGTCTTTTTTGAAAAATGAGTGAAATTTTTATTTTAATAGAGGTTAATATCTGAGTGGCCAAATGACGCCACCTTGTGGTAGCATACTAAAGTCACAGGTTGTTTTATTTTGTTTGAGATGAACAAAACACCACAAGCTCAACTTTTGGACATGAGCAGAGACACCAAAGCCATGCCTCCAATTCCTCCTTTCCCCACCCCTTTACGGTCTTTCCTTATTTTTTTTTTTTTTTTTTGGCTGCACCCGTGGCATGTGGCAGTTCCCTGGCCGGGAATGGAACCTGTGCCACAGCAGTGACAATGCCAGATCCTTAACCTGTTCAGTCACAAGAAAACTCCCCCCCCTCTTTTATTTTATTTTTTATTTTTTGCCTTTTTAGGATCTAACCCACAGCATATGGAGGTTCCCAGGCTAGGGGTCAAATCGGAGCTACAGCTGCCAGCCTATGCCATAGCCACAACAACACAGGGTCCCAGCCGCATCTGCAACCCACACCACAGCTCATGACAACGCTGGATCCTTAACCCACTGAGCAAGGCCAGGGATCAAACCCAAGTCCTCATGGATACTAGTCGGGTTTGTTAACCACTGAGCCACGATGAGAACTCCCTTCACTCCTTTATTAAAACCCAACTTCCATAGTTGATGCTCCCAAGTTCCCAGTTTTTTGCCTGAGCCACACCTGCCCGTTTCCCAGCAGACAAGCAAACCTGCTCCTCCTCTTTGTCTCTTGCCCGCCCTTCACTAGGCTTGGACAGCCTCAGCCCCATCTTATTCCAGCTCTATATTTGCTCTAACACGTCTCCCAGCCCTTCTTAGCCCAGCCTGAAAGGGGAATGTGAGACTATGGAGAGACCCTAGTCCAAGTGCAGATGGTACACTTGGACTGATGTGGGTTCAAATCCCCACTGACCACTTACTGGTTGTGGTCTCTGGACCTCTCTAAGGCTTCTCTGAGCCTCAGATTCCCCACCCGAAAAATGAGATGGAGTCTGGATTCAACAAGAGACCTTTTCTTTCTTTTCTTTTCTTTTCTTTTTTGTCTTTTTAGGGTCGCACCTGTGGCATATGGAAGTTCCCAGGCTAGGGGTCTAATCAGAGCTGCAGCCACCGGCCACAGCCACAGCCACAGCAATGCCAGATCTGAGCCACATCTGCAAGCTATACCGCAGCTCACAGAAACACTGGATCCTTACCCACTGAGCAAGGCCAGGGATTGAACCCACATCCTCATTGATACTAGTCCCATTCTTAACCGGCTGAGCCACAATGGGAACTCCTTCAACAAGAGACTTCTTGTTCTTTCTTCTACATGTCTTTCTGCTTCTCTTTCTGCAGGGGTTGGAATGGGTGGGAACCAAGAAATGATGGGGAGAAGTAGGGCGGAAGAGGAGCCCTTCCGCCTCAAGGGCCCCCCTCCAGAAACGGCGAAGGCCTGGCCTTGCCTGGGGCTCTTTCACAATGTCCTTCCCAGGCCGTCCCCATCCTAGCCTATCCGGTCCTCTCTCCAGCTTTCTTCAGAGCCTGTCCCTAACACCCCATATCATCTTATAATCAATCCTGACACTCCACACTTGTCAGAGTCATCAGTAATCTGTCCCCTTCGCGCTGAAGGGGCAAGGAATGAGCACAGGTCCATTGGCCTCTCCTTGGGGCCCAGAGAAGGCGATGCTTAACCCTCTCAAGTGTCTCCTAAAAGGTAGCACTCCAGACTCAGGGGGAGGGGAGAAGTTTTGAAGCTGGGCTTCCCCACTCTTGGAAGCCACCAGAGAGCCTTGTCCTGAAGCACAAGACACCAGCCTCTGCTCCCCTACTGGCGCTGCCTGGATCTTGCTGTGTGGCCATGGATAAGTCACTTCCTCTTTTGAGCCTCATATTCCTCATCTGCAAAAGGAAGCTCCCCAGAAGCCGTTGCAGCCCCCACAACACGGCTTCTGGGCCTGGGAAGGGGAGGCAGGGCCAGGCGTCCTCTCCCTTCTGCTGCCTCCTTGGGGAATGCCAGGACCCCGCCTGGGGGAGGAGGCCCTGCTTCCCCTGGGGAGGAACATCCCCGGGGGACTCTGTGAGCCTCCCCCACACTCACTATGGGCAGCCAACCCAAGTGCTGTATTAATTATTACCAACTCCCCCTCGGGAAGCAAATTCAAAATGAGGTCACCATAGTAACCCAGACAGTGGGCAATGTGACCAAATTTTTAAAGGGTTCAGCATGTTCCAGGCAAATTACCTCTCAGTGGAAAAGAAAAAATTGGGGCCTCAATCCCACCCCTCAGTGGCCTGGGGAGCCCAGGAGCTCGCCTTCACCTGGAGAGGCTGAGGAGGGGGCAGGGTGGAGAGGCCAGGGCAGAGCTCGAAATGGCATCTGAGGTCCTGAACGAGGCCTGGCCCGAGAGCCAGAGGCCCTGGGTGTAGTCCCAGCTCTGGCACCGTCTTGTCCTCAGTCCCAGGCTGGCACCCTGTCCTCTCGGGGCCTCCAGGAAGCTTCACCCAGCAGTACATCTTCAAAGATCAAATAATTGAGCCAGTGGGTTGTTAATGTTACATGTAGGGGGGAGGAGGGAGGCCAGGGAGTTGGGGTGTTTTGTTTTGTTTTGTTTTGTTTTGTTTTTTCACTAATCAGGTCTCCAAGGCAGACAGACCACCTGGCTTCACATCCCACCTCTGCCTCCCAGCAGCTGTGTGACCGTGGGCCCCGCCGAGCTTTCCTTCTTTACTTGTAAGAGAGGGGCTAACAGTGGTCCCTCCCTTCAGGGTGGTTGTGAGGCTTCAGTGAGCTAACTCAGGGCAAGTGCCTAGCGAGGGGCCCTGTGCACAGCAGGTGCTAAGGTCATCATAGCTGCTGGGTCTCGTGGGCCGGGCTCCACACTGAGCAGGTTCCACATGATCCAGCACTGCATCCTCACCGCCTTTCTCCCATGCAATGATTGCTGTCATGAAGCCCATTTTACAGCTGTGGAAACTAAGGTGAGACAATTCACTGAGGTGTACAGACACCCAGGGGGCGGGGCCTGGATTCCGACCCAGGTCTGTCTGCCTTGAGTCTGAACTCAAGCCCTCAACCACTCCTTACACATCCTGAGGATGAAATGAGACAGGTCTTGAAGGCCCAACATAAGTGTGTGGCATACAGTTGGTGTTTATTAAATGGTGGTTTCGTGTTACAGCCGCTGTACTGTCCCTGACCCGTGTCTTCTGGGGCCTGGATACCTGGATCTGGTGGGTTCAGGACTTCCCTGGCTCAGGCACTGATGGGGGAATTGGAAGACCCCTCTTTAGGCCAGTGCATCCCTGGGACCCTCGGTGCCCCCACACTATGGGGACACAGACGACCGGGAGCTGCCTCTGACCTCATCCCAGCCTAGCCACTCTGTGGCCTTCCTGGCCCCTCCCACCCCCTCCTGCCAGGTCAGCCTCCCTCCCCGCCCTCCCCTTCCAGCCACCCCCAGGCAAAGCTGGCTTTCCCAGGACAGAATGGGGTCAGGCCTGCTAAGTGATAGATGGATTTAATAAGCAGCCATTCCTACCAGCATCCCACTTGCCCTCCACTGTCCCAGGCCCACATAGGGGCCAGAATCAGCCTCCTCCATCAGGGATGAGCCGCAGAGGGATGGAGACCCCTCCCAGGTGGCTCAGGGCCCAGGTGCCCCGAGCAGCTGAAAACTTTGGATAGGGACCCCTCATTCTAGCCCTTCTCCCTGATGGTGGTATGACCTTGAGCCAATCATTGCTATTCTCTGAGCCTCAGTTTCTCCATCTGCAAAATGGAGTGAATAATGCCCACTGCCTGCCTCATGGGGTTGCCTAACTGCCTGAGCCAGAAGCAGGCTCTCTTTGTAAATCTCCACACACACAGAAGACGTGATTCTGGTTATTGATTGTCTTGGCTGCTCTCTGGGTTGGGTTCCCCCAGAAGCAGGCCTGAGACAAGATGAGAGAGGTTCTCTCAAAACTTCTTGTGCAACGATGCCCAGGTGGGGAATCAGGAAAGTGAAGCAGGGAAGGGAGACTCCAATTCAGGGTGTGCCAGTCAGTGGGCTACAGGCCAGCAGCCTACAGAGGCTGGGCCCTCCCGGAGACTTCTGGGAGGCAAGGTAGAGCAGGCTTCAGATTTGTCCTGATCAAGATGTGAGAAGCTGGCCTTTTTTGTAGGGGGCAGCACCAGCAGCATATGGAAGTTCCCATGCTAGGGGTCAAATCAGAGCTGTAGCTGCTGGCCTACACCACAGCCACAGCAATGCCAGATCCCAAGCTTCATCTGTGACCTACACCACAGCTCACAGCAAAGCCAGATCCTTGATCCACTGAGCGGGGCCAGGGATCGAACCCTCATTTTCGTGGATACTAGTCAGTAGCCACTGAGCCAAAACGGGGACTCCCACGAAGCTGGTCTATTTACGTACCAGCCCTCATCCATCTGGGTTGAGGCCTGCTCCCTAAGACCCTTGGCTGCTCCCCAGCATTTCCAGACCTCCTGGAGGGGCGCCAAGTGTGCCCACTGGGCAGAGAAGGCCCTCAAAGGGATACAGGTACTTACATAGGAGAGTCACGTGTGCAGCAATGGTGATGCTGAAAGGGTGCAGACAGGCCTCCATGTACACGAGCTCATTCATTTTTATCTTCACATCCACCTTTGAGGGAGGTACTTTTTTGCAGATGATGAAAGTGAGGCTCCGAGAGGCAACGTTGACTTGCCCAAGGCCACGCAGCGCAGAAGGGGTGAGGCAAGTCTTAGAACTGGCTACAGGGTCTTTGGTCTTTCCACTGCCTCGCAGATTGGCAGGACTCATTTGCATGTGGGTTGCAGCCAGTAGCATGCTGAGAAGTGTTTAACCACAGGAAAAAAAAGCCCTGGCTCAGAGTGTTTACTGGTTGCCATGGTGTAACTACTCCCACCATGGCCAATTTCAAGCTCCCAAAGTGATGTCTGTCACTGAACACAGAGGTGGGAAAAGATGCTAACAATTGGCTCTCATGAGCTGGTATGAGCTGGATCCAGTAAACCACTGGTTGGAATATTTTTGGTCTCATCTCCTACCCACCATAGCTCTCAGTTCCCATGAAACTGAATTTCTCTTCAGGGTACAAGCATATCACACCTGTTCTAGCTGCCACCCCTTTGTTTCCACTGTTCCTTCCCTCTGGAATGTCCTTTCCTTCCTCTCCCTGTGTCCAAATGGTATTCACCTTTTCAGAGCCTGCTCTGGTCTCAGGTCCTCTATGCCGTATTAGTCAGGATAAGCATTACGAGCTGCTCTAACAAACAACCCCATACTCACAGTAATTTAGCTCAATCTAAATGTATTGCCCCTTCGTCCTGCAGTGCAGAAGACGTTCTTCTCATCCTGGAACCCAGATTCCTCCCGTTTTTACATGCTACCATCATCAACACTTTAAGCCTAAGTTCACCACAGGCATGAGAGAAAGCATGGAGGATCCCACGGCATCTTATGGCCAGCCTTGAAACTGATATTCATCCTTTCTACCTATTTTGTTGGCCAGAACAGCCCCTCCTGACGGTAAGGGGGCCAAGAAGGATGGCTTAACTGGAAATGCGATTTTCTTTCAAGGAGAAAATGACACAATGCCAATTAAACAAAGCCAACTTCTGCTTCTACTTCCACAGTCCAACCAACCTCTTTCTCGTCTAGATTCTTCCAGAACATACCGTCCACAAACTGTTTTCTTTGGTCTTTGACTCAGACTGCCAGGCATGGTTGCTGGGTTGGTCTTTGCTGCCTCCATAGACTCACTGAGTTGAGCTATGAAGGGTCCCTACAAGCAGAGTTCCTGATGCTTGTTCCAGGTGTGAATCACTTGTGGATTCAGAGCTTCTAGGCCTTTTAATGCAGGTAGGGGAAAGAGCCCAGCAATCAGTATTTTTTACCAGCTTGTTAGGTCGTTCAGATGTGCAGCTAACATTGGGACCACTGATCCAATCCAAAGATCCCATTTCATGGATGTGGACACTGAGTCCCAGAGAAGGGGAGGAATTTGCCCTAAGCCATGGAATAAGCTAAAGCTGGATCAGAAACTTGAACCCCAAGTTCCTGACTTTTCACCCTGGACTCTGTCTGTACACCACGGCATCTCCCCAGGAAGACCTGGCCATAAACTCCAGCAAAGACACTGGTCACTGCTGGGTCGGTCATGGATTATCAAGATGACCTTTGAGTTGACCATGAGCTCTAGAGGTAGGAAGACCTAGGTTCCAACTCTACTTCTTCCACCTGCTCATTTTGGCATCTTGGGCCAGTCTCTTGACCTCTCTGATCCTTGGTTTCCTCACCTGGAAAATGCGGATGATAAAGGACCTTTCCCACAAGTTAGGAGGATAAAATGTCTGAGGGGTGCTCAGCGTGGTAGCTGGTAAATTCTGAATAATTATTGTCGGCTCTGGTTAACGGATGAGGTGAGTTGTTCTCAAGGAGCACGAGGGACATCTGGGAACAACCTCAAGGATGAGGCTAATCCAGAAGATTATCTCCTCTGGGTGAAGTTTCAGCTGCTGTGGAAATCTTTCATGAAAACCAGCTCCCCAAATGCACACGCCAAGCCCTTGGAAATTCAAGCAGCACCGCTTGATCTTGGTTTTAATTCAACTGGGCACATAACTAATTGCTTCAAAAATGTACCCAAGCTGTGTGTGTGCCTATGTAAGCCTGGGCCTTACTTCTGTGCCCAGAGGCTGTATGGATCACAGGAGGTGTTGTCATTCAGGGCAGCTCCGGCTCTGCTGCAATAAAAAACACCCCCAAGCTTAGAACTGCAAAGTCTGCTTTCAGTCACTCTCCATGTCCATTGTGGTTCGCCGGGGTCTCTGCTTCTGGGAGGTACTCAGGCACATGGGCTGAAGGAGCAGCCACCAACTCAACTCAACTGCTGCTGTCCCGTGTGGCCAAGAGAAAGAGGGCCTTACAAGGCAATGAAGTGCTCACTCCTGGAAGGGTGTCACATCACTGCCTGAGTCCAAACGCTGACACTACCTCACTGAGGCAAATCCCTCAGCCTGTCTCCTTCTTCTTCTACATAAAAGAAATGAGAACAGTATTTATCTCGTAGGTGTGAGGGGCTGCCTGACATGATACTGTGGAATTCTTAGAACAAGGTTGAGAAAGAACTCCATGGATGATGGGTTATAATAGCCAAATGGTGCACATAAGCCACATGTCCATCAACCGATGGGCGGGGATAAACAAATGTGGTCTGGCCGTATAATGGAATACTACTCAGCCATTAAAAAGGAATGATATACTGTCACATGCTACAACATAAATACTTATGCTAAGTGAAAAAGACAGTCCCAAAAGGTCTTATGGTATATGATTCTATTTATATGAAGTATCCAGAACAGGCAAATCTATAGAGATGGAAAGTAGACTAGCAGTTGCCAGGGGCTACAGGTAGGAAGGACAGCTAATAGGACAGGTTTCATTCTGGGATGACGGAAATGTTCTGGAATTGTTTGGTCACACCAGTTGTGGCTATACCACAACCCACTTTAAAATGGTGGAGTTGGAGTTCCCGTCGTGGTGCAGTGGTTAACGAATCCGACTAGGAACCATGAGGTTGTGGGTTCAGTCCCTGCCCTTGCTCAGTGGGTTAACGATCCGGCATTGCCGTGGCTCTGGCATAGGCCGGCGGCTACAGCTCCGATTCGACCCCTAGCCTGGGAACCTCCATAAGCTGCAGGAGTGGCCCAAGAAATGGCAAAAAGACAAAAAAAAAAAGGTGGAGTTCAGGGAGCTCCCAAAGTGGCTCAGCAGTTAACTAACCCTACTGGCATCCATGAGGACACAGGTTTGATCTCTGGCCTCGATCAGTGGGTTAAGGATCCGGCGTTGCTGTGAGCTGTGGTGTGAGCTGTGGTGTAGGTCGCAGATGTGGCTCAGATCTGGCGTTGCGGTGGCTGTGGTGTAGGCTGGCAGCTGTAGCTCCAATTCAGCCCCTAGCCTGGGAACCTCCATATGCCATGGGTGTGGCCCTAAAAAGCAAAAAATAAATAAATTAATAAATTAATTAAATTGTGAAGTTTATGTTATGTGAGTTATAGCTCCAAAATATAAAAATAAAATAATTAACTAGTAATAATTAATTTGTGGAGGGTGAGAAATAATTCCCTCCCCCTACAGAGTTTTTTGCCCCCACTCCAAACTGTGAGCCTTCCTCCACTGTCATCCTTATCTTTATGTTGCCTTTTGTGTGGACTGGCCTGTTGCCCCTGGTCCAGGAGCCCTTCAAGGTCATGGTGGAGACTGGCTATTTTTGTTCTGTTGCCCCCTGCTCCCGGCAGTCAGGGTCAGGTGTAAGAACGATGCACTCTCACTCACAAGCTGTGCCCACACCGTGTGTGTGTGTGTGTGTGTGTGTGTGTGTGTGTGTGTGTGTGTGTGCGTGCGCGCGCGCGTGTGCAGCTGGGGCCTGGAGCCTGCAGGGAGCTGGTCATACAGCGGCCCCCATGGCAGGGGCTGCCTCCCCTTCTGGTCCCCCGCTCCCACTCCAGGCCCTTTGCCTGCTGCCCCCTATGGGATGCCTGGGAGGGAAGAGCCATCAGCTGTCCAGCCCCTTCCACTGGGTAGTAAGGCAGCCAGGTTCAGGGAGGGAGGGCTTGCCTAGTGTCACACAGTGAGGTGGTGGCCGAGCTGGACCAAGCCCCCAGTCACCCTGCAGCCAGCCAGGTGTCCCTCCTGCAGCAGTAGCGTGTCAGAGGGCAGGCCACGGGGCTGGGCACATGCAGAGAGATTCTTGGGCCTTCTCAGAGCCCCTCACACCAGACAGGTGACCAGCCTGGTGTGTGAGATTGTGGAGGCGACAGCGGGCTGGTGGGACCAGGGAGACCGAAGTTGTGTGGGGAAGGTCCCAGGAGCTAGCTACTTCCTGTTTTTCATCATTGCTCATGGGAGATAGCTGTCACCACAAAACCACAGCACCAAACCTACTGTTTCCCCTTCACATGGGCCCCTCCCTCCCAATGGCCTGACCCCAGGATTATGTCCCCTCCGTCTCCCTCCAGTCCCTGCACAGAACTGGGTCCCCCACGGCAGGGAGGAGGCTGGACCCTGAGAAAACCCACCCACCAGGAGCCATCACTGTAGCCAGGCCACAGGTTCACTGAGGGTGGACCCATCCTCTCTTCCAAGGGCTCTGCATTTATGCATTTATTGAGCACCTATTGTGTGCCAGCTCCTCTACCACATGCTGAGGTCAAAGGGCATCAACACTGACCTGTCCAAGACTCACTTGAGACAGTGTAGCCAGGCTGAGGCTGGGGTACAGCTCGGGGGCTCAGCCCATTCCCAGAGCCCAGTGCCCCAGCCTCCCCCATGAATATGAGAGGTCACTCTTGCTGTCTGATGTTTTTCACAAGGAGGGGACGCATTCCTGAGATGGATCAGAAGACACAGATGTCACATTGAAAGACACAGACTAGAGTTCCTATCATGGCTCAGCTGTAATGAATTCTACTAGTATCCATGAGGATGCAGGTTCGATCCCTGACCTCACTCAGTCGGTTAAGGATCCATCACTGCTGTGAGCTGTGGTGTAGGTCACAGACACAGCTCCGATCTGGTGTTGCTGGGGCTGTGGCATAGGCCGGCAGCTCTAGCTCTGATTCTACCCCTAGCCTGGGAACTTCCATGTGCTGCAGGTATGACCCTAAAAAGACAAAAAAAAAAAAAAAAAGGCACAGACTCACAGAAGGACAACAGGTTTCCATTTCTGATATGAAAGAATCTTGAATGGCTTCTTTCCGTCTTAAACACCTTTCCGACCTCCGCTGACCTTCCTTGGAATGCAGAGACTGGCCCTGAAATCCAGAACCCTGGGGGCACCAGGGTCCAGCTAGAGTTTTAAGACCACGCTTGATGAATATCGTCCTTGTGCCATTGCTTAGCTTCTATGGCAGTCGTGCAGTTTTTCCATTTACGCAGTTTCCTTTGAAAATAAATGATTTAAGTAAAGACGAGTTGGTTTTTCAAAAACCGCCAACGAACAAAAGTGAAAGTTGTTTTGAATGTTTGGGTGGTTTGGCAAACACCGTCCCACAGTTTGGGGATCTGGGAGGTGGGGTGACGTAAGCCTGGTTTTCTCCTGCTGAAAGGACCCTGGCCTGAACGCATCCACTGACTCCCGGTGGCCTGAGACCTTGTCTTCAGAGCATCTGTCTCCAGGGCAAGTCTGGGGAAGGCGCTGCTGGCCCCAAAGACAGGCCCCTGGGTGGAGGCCACCCTCCCGCAGGTGCTGCATTCTCCGTGTGTGAGCTCAGCCAGCCTGGCCCGGGGTTGCCGTGTCACCTGGGGCTCAGGACCCAGAACCATTGTCTGCATCTCTTCCTTCCCCAAAGCTCTTCCTATAAACCCCTCAGATGACAAACAAGGGGTCTGACTACCCCCCCCCACACACACACACCCACACTTCCAGGTAAGTCGGAGGTTCCCCAGCGCAGAGCTTCTGCCTCCTCTTCCTGGCTCCTGCGTATAGCTCCCCGCTACTGAGAGAAGCTGCCCTCAGGGAGTCTCACATGCTTTTCTAGCACCTTCTTTTAAACAGCACTACCACCTCTATCTGGGGGAATCCAGTAGGGCCGGTCAGGACTTGGGTGAAGCTAGTGAGGTGCTTGGCGCCCAAAGTATCTTTCTCCGTGGTCACACTGAAAGTGAGTGCCTCCTTAACTCCTGTGCTGGATACCTCACCCACCCTCCGCTGGTCCCAGTCATGCTGCAGAACAAGAGAAAGAAGCCTGTGCTTAGGAGGATGTTCTTGGGGCCACTGACGCTCTGAGTCATTCTCACGGCTCATACAATACCCCAGGGAGGCCGATCTGGAAGGTAGCTGCCTAAACACAGTTGTGTATGGTGTGCACTGCACAAGGGTGTGAGGCCAAGAAATCCAGTCTGTCTGAACTCTTGTGTGTCTACCCACGGGAGGCTGCATCAGCCTGGAGGAAGGGGCAACTTTCTGTATTTTGTCCACTGGTGAGGGCACCTTTCAGTCCTTCCTGCAAGGGTATCAAATGGCCTTGCAAATAGCGGGAGAGAAGGTGATCAGAGAGGGGCAGGGGCGCAAACCTAGAATCCGAGGTCCCCCTTAGGCCTTTCTTCTCTGCCCCTCCCCCACCCTGCCAAGGCAGCATTCGTTTATTCCCTCCCGGGTGTCTTTTCAGCACCTTGGACTTGCCTCTAATCCCGAGGCTGTCTTTCCCACTTGGCCTGTGAATTCCTGGAGGGCAGAGAATGGACCACGTAGCCTCCGTCTCCACACAGGGCTTACTAAATTCTGTGTGTGACGTGCATGTGTAACACACGTACCTGGGACCCCAGAAGGCCCCACCTTGGTTCCAGGAAGGCCGAGCATTTCACAAGACACAGACCAGTAACCAAAAGTAATTTTAAAATAATTCCAGCTGTGACCTGTGTCTCTCTAACACTCTCTCTTTTTTTTTTTTTTTTTTTTTGCTATTTCTTGGGCCGCTCCCGCGGTATATGGAGGTTCCCAGGCTAGTGGTTGAATCGGAGCTGTAGCCACCAGCCTACGCCAGAGCCACAGCAACGCTGGATCCGAGCCGTGTCTGCAACCTACACCACAGCTCATGGCAACGCCGGATCGTTAACCCACCGAGCAAGGGCAGGGGCCGAACCCGCAACCTCATGTTTCCTAGTCGGATTCGGTAACCACTGCGCCACGACGGGAACTCCTCTAACACTCTTAAAAACTTCTTCCCAGAGTTCCCGTTGCAGCTCAGTGGAAATGAATCTGACTAGGAACCATGAGGTTGCAGGTTTGATCCCTGGCCTCGCTCAGTGGGTTAAGGATCCGGCATTGCCATGAGCTGTGGTGTAGGTCACAGATGCGGCTTGGATCTGGCATGGCTGTGGCTGTGGCATAGGCTGGTGGCTACAGCTCTGATTACACCCCTAGCCTGGGGATCTCCCTATGCCACGGGTGCAGCCCTCAAAGGACAAAAAAGACCAAAAAAACCAAAAACCAAAAAAAAAAAACCTGCTTCCCTCCATGTCTCTGTCCCTTTCCCTCTCACTTTCCACTTTAGGCTCTCTCCCGCCATTTTCTTGGTTCTGTGACCCAAAACCTAGAAACCGGTTTGTCCAAAACCCAGACTCGCCTTATAGAGAGAGGGGTTGTAAATCAGCTGGTTGTCCTCCCAAACCATCCTCCCCTTCCTCTGTGGCACGTGGCTGTGCTGCGTGCAACATTTCCCAGCCTCCCTTGCAGCAGTGGCCATGGGACCAAGTCCTGGCCGTTGGAAACTAAATGGCAATGATGGAGGCCACATTCAGGGTTTGGCCTTCAGTCACTGGGTCCCTCCTTGTCCTCCCTGCTGGCCGAGACTAGACATGGTGAGGGTAAAGCCTGATGGGATGGAAGAGTCACAAGGTGGAAGGAGCCTGGGTCTCTCTGCAGGACTGTGTGGAGCAGACGTGCCCTCCAGGCCTGGAAGCTTCTGTGAAAGAGAAATACACTTCCTATCCTTTAAGCTGCTTTGTTTGGGGATTTCTTTGCCTTAGGAAACAGCAGTTGAGTCTTATCCCTAAATAACAGAGCAGGGGAGGGGAGAAATGGCTGAGTATCAAAACCAGAATTCTCTTTAGGATAAGGGGGAGCAGAATCTAGACCAGTCCCACGTGACGAGCTTTGTCCCATCCCATGCATGAGGAATGACTGACTGAATGGCCAGTGGGTGGTGGCCGTTGCACTGAAAGCTGACTCTTTGTTGTGTAACTAATGGGGAAAGGAAGAGAATGGGGTCACGTGGCGCCAGGGTGCAGGCCTGACCACGACTTAAATGTGAGAGAAGTAACTTTCATTTTATCCGCATTAGTCTTCCAAAGGACCCAGGTCCCCACCACCCTTCCCTGGGAGGAGGGCACAGGCAGCTCCCCTCATTTCTCAGGGGCCTCCCCAGAGGAGAGTGGCTGGCTCCCCCAAGGTCCCCCTGGCCGTTAGAGGCAGCAGGGGCCAAGGAAACCCCATGAGAGGACTTGGAGCCAAAAAGGATTTGAACCTGGCAGCAGATGGGGAAGCCAGCAAGGGAATCTTCCCGAGGTGGAAAGATCAACTCAAGAAGCTGCAGCTAAAGACAATGGATGGAAATGACCTAAGGCATTCCAGGAAGCAGAGGAGCCTGGGGACCAGGCACCTGGTGAAGTCGCACTGTGGCCCTCTGCAGCCGCCACGCACACCGGCAATGCTGGGGCTGGCAGGAGGCAGAAAGGCTGAAACAGTGACGTCTCAACAGGAAATGCCGGAACCACAAAGTTCTAATGTGAGGTGATGTGAGTTGTCTGAGCCAGAATGGACAAGGGTGGGGGGGAGGGGGCCTGCAGCCCAGATGGCCAGGGAGGGGAAAGACTGGGGGGACCCCAGTTTTCCCAGGTCATGGCCATTCATTCAGCAGCCCTCCAATATTTACTGAGTGCCTGCAATGTAATAGGCACCTCTGTACCGGGGGTTATAGTCATGAACCAAACAAAGCCCCCATCTTCTGCGAGCCCACATTCTAGTGGGAGGAGCAGACTGTAAAAGACAAGTCAAGAAACAAGAGGCAAGACAGAAGAAAGACGTCAATCACGTAGCATCAAGAAGCCATGAGAGCTGCTTAAAACAACAGCAGGACCAGGAGGGATGGAGACAAGACCGACGGCGTCATTTACGGAGCCCAGTGCAAAATGCAAACATCGGCTGTTGTTCAAAAAGAAGAGAAAGGTCTGGTACCCAGGAAACTTCCTTCTGCAGCCTCTCTCACTGTGTTTTCTGCTTGCTATTTAATTTTTCTCTAAGTAAAGAAAAATTAAAAATTAAAATTATTAACATGAGTTTTACCATTCATCTTTATCTTGTGCAATGCCAGCTTTAAAGGCAAATATCAGAGCATATAACTCATGTGTGGAATCATGGAAATTACACAATTTGTATTTCATAGCTCGTCCCCAAGGCTTAAATGCCAGCCTGCCAGAAGAGGCAAACAGGAAGCCTGGGAGGAGGAAGAAGCCATAAGCCCAGCAGCAGAGCGAGGGCGTGCCACTGGGCACAGGGCTACCCTTGGGTGACGATTCTCACAGGCACCCAGGGGCCCCGTCCCACCACCAAGGACATGCCCTCTCTCCAGAGCCTCCCAAGTCCTCCCTCCTGCCAGATGGGGCACAGGGTCCTGCCAGAAACCAAAGAGGGAGGGGAATAGGGCTTGAGGTATTGATGGGCAGGGGAGCAGCGGTGAGAGCCAGCACACACGTGAGCTGAGACCAAGGCCCTCATGCTCCCTTGTCCCATCAGCCTTGTCTTACCAAAGACAAATTTAAAGATAAATTATTAAGAATTTCAAGAGTTCCCATGGTGGCACAGTGGTTACAAACCTGATTGGTACCCATGAGAATGTGGGTTTGATCCCTGGTCTCACTCAGTGGGTTAAGGATCTGGCGTTGCCATGAGCTCTGGTGTAGGTGGCAGACACAGCTTGCATCTGGCATTGCTGTGGCTGTGGCTGTGGTGTAGCTCTGATTGGACCCCTAGCCTGGGAACTTCCACATGCTGTGGGTGCAGCCCTAAAAAGAAAACAACGAAGAATTTCAAAATAGTGCTGGTGGAGCATAAGATGCTAAGCGTGGGACCCTTCTGAGCACAGGGCCCATGCAAGTGCCCTGGCAGTGCTCCAGGAAAGCAGGGCCAGGAGGGAGGGAAGGTTATCATTTAATTTTAATTTTTTTTTTTGTCTTTTCTAGGGCCGCTCCTGCGGCATATGGAGGTTCCCAGGCTAGGGGGTCTAATCGGAGCTGTAGCCACTGGCCTACACCAGAGCCACAGCAACGCAGGATCTGAGCCACGTCTGCAGGCTACACCACAGCTCACGGCAATGCTGGATCCTTAACCCACTGAGCAAGGCCAGGGATTGAAACAACATCCTCATGGATACTAGTTGTGTTTGTAACCTGCTGAGCCGCAATGGGAACTCTAGGAAGGAAGAGTGGTCAGATTCTGATCAGTTCATAATAACAATCTATGGAGTATTTTTTGGGGCCCCATTATGCTGCCCAAGGTCTGGGGCTCAGTGTTAAGCAGGAAAGACGAGGTTCCTGCCCTCATGGAGCTGAGGTGAGGTTGAGGCAGACGATAAGCAAAGAAAGAAGAATAAGAAAAGTATTGGACATGATAAGTGCTCTCCATAGAATTAAAAGCAGGTGACGGGAATACTTCTTCAGACATGTAGCCAAGGAGGGCCTGTCTGAAATGACACTTAGGCTGAAATCGGAGCGACAAGGAGCCACCATGACCTCAGGGGAAAATCATTCCAAGCAGGGGGCACAGCATATGCAAAGGCCCTGTGTATCCATCAGCTTGGGCTGCAGGAATGAAATGCTGGACTGGGTGACTTGAACAACAGAAATTTATTTTTCTCACAGATTGGGAGGCTGGGAAGTCCAAGATCAAGCTGTCTGCTGATTCTGTTCCCAGCGAGAGCTCTCTTCCCAGCTTGCAGATGCACACTTTTTTGGGCTGTGCCTTGCACAGGCTTTCCCTAGTGCATGCACACGGAGACATCTCACACTTCCCCATTTTATAAGGCTACCAATCCTATCAGATTAGAGCCCCACATAGGACCTCTTGTAACCTCCATTACCTCGCAACAGCCCTGTCTCCAAATACAATCACATTGGGAATTAGGGCTTCAACACATGAATTTGAGGGGGACATGGTCGAGTCCACAGTGCCCCGAGTTGGAGAACAAGCTGGTCAATTCAAGGCAAGACAAAGACAAGGCCAGGGGCAGAGGGAGGGTGCTTCAGGCGGAGGCGGGAGTGGCAGGCAGCCGTCAGCTCATGCAGCCTTTGCAAGCCAGCCTGGGAAATTCAGATTGTACGCTAAGCGCTGACCATTTTTGAGCACTTTCCTATGTGCCAGGCATGGTGCTAAGAGCCCTTTGGTGTGGTCTCATTGAATGGTCACCGTAAGCCTGGGAGGTAGATGTGTCCCTGCCAGTTCTACAGGCAGGGAGACTGAAGCTGAAGCAGCAGTTGGGAGAATGGAGAGGCTTCCATTCACCTGCTGAGCTCAAGCCCCCGGGAGTTGAGGACAGAGTGGCCCTCAGCTGAGCCAGCAGGACTGGCTCTCCAGCCACGGCGGCCTCAGGAGCACACACTGGATTCAGGCCAACCAAGGAGGCCTACTGAGCCCCTGGTCCTCCCGAGGGGTGACTAGGAGGCCTCAGGGTCAATCAGGCACAGTCCCAGCAGGTGGGGACAGGGTTTCTTGAGCTTAGCTTCTCGAGTTCTCTGTATCCGATCTCCTGGGGCACAGGTTCTTGAGCACCCTGCCCCCCCACTCCATGGATACAGAAACTCTGAAGGTGTTGTCTAAGAATCTCCATTTTTATGTTTATTTGTAAATTTTATTTACTTATTTATTTTTATCTTGTCTTTTTAGGGCCACATCCACGGCATAGGGAAATTACCAGGCTAGGGGTTCGAATTGGAGCTATAGCTGCTGGCCTATGCCACAGCCACAGCACCTCGGGATCCAAGCCGTGTCTGCGACCTACACCACAGCTCACGGCAAAGCCAGATCCCCAACCCACTGAGAGAGGCCAGGGATCGAACCCGCATTCTTATGGATACTAGTTGGGATCACTACCACTGAGCCACAACGGGAACTGCATTTTTAACAAGCACCCCAAAGGGGAAGCACAGATGGAGGAGGCAAGGGCAAGGCAGCTGGACAGGGGGCTCCCGGGAGACATGCATCCACAGCACCTGCAGAGAGCAGCTTTCACCGGCCTGGGAGGTGTAACTTGATGGGCCCTGGAGGAGGAAGGATTTCCCAGGGTGGAGAAGGGGGCGGGAAGAAGAGGGAGCTGCCTGAGCAACGACTTGGAGGCTGGGCGTGGCTAGAAGAGAGAAGGGAAGGAAGCAAGGCCTAAGTTTCTCCCATCCCACTGTGCCCAAGGGACACTGGGACCAGGGTTGGCTTCCTTAGCCTGCAACAGCTGGGGGACAGGACTATTGGAAATTGTCCCCCTCTTGGCTGCAGAGGGAGCACCCCCTTGCTGAGGTTCCCCCAAAACCACTGATGGCTGGGTCACCTGGATCCTCTGACTCAGCTTCTCTTCTTCCTTCTGAGGGAGGAGACAGATGAAAGATCGCACAGGCTTTATCCTGGAGAACAAAGGAGCTGGAGGCTTGCCGGAGGGGGATGAGTGAGGACTTGTGGGGGGCCTGGCTGGCCTTATGGCCCTTCCCTGGGTGGCCCTCAATGTGCTGGCCAGGCAGTGGGCAGGGGAAGGCAGTCTGTCTCCTACCTGGGGGCCCAAGCCTCTGGTGGCTGCTCTTCTGCTCAGAGCAGGCACACCCAGAGGGGTGCTGGAGCTGGTGGCTCATAAGAGCAGGTTAACTATTCAGGAAATTTGCAAAGCTGGTTGTTAAACTCTGGGTAACTTAAAACTTGGCTGTGTATTCACACCATGGAAATGGGCAGAGCTGATTAATCAGGAATCCCAACAAGAGAGCCACAGTCACCAGGCCTGTGGGGCAGGGAGCAGATGGAGACCCTTGCCCAACACACAGTCTCTGTGCAAGCCCTGCCCTGGGCCCAGGAAACATCCAGGTACATCAGATGCTCTCAAGCATCTCTGCTCTCTGGGAGCAAGCATCTAGTAGGGAGACAGAAAAATCAACCCAGGCACTTAGAAGTCAGAGGGTAACACTAATAGCAGCTGCCATACAGTGCTGGGAATTTTTCACCCATCACCTCTACTCCTCACAGCACATCCCACTGTACAGATGGGGGAAATGAAGACCAATAGTATAAAATCATGGGCCCAGAATCACATGACTGGCAAAGTCAGGTCTAAAATCCACATCGTTCCGACTCTTGAGCCTATAGGTAGCCTCAACTGCTGCACCGTCCTGCTTCCGTGTATCAGGTTGCACTGTGGCACACAGAGCAGGGAGCACCTAACCCTGCCTAGGGCAGATGCAGGGGTGGCACGGGGAAAGGCTGCCCAAGAGTGGGCATTTGGTCTGGCCCGTGAAGGATGTATAAGTACTAGGTGCTAACTGATTGTGCCACTGGAGCTCCATGGGCCTTGAAGGATGAATAGGAGTTTGGCAGTTTTAGGGCAAAGTGGAGAAAAGTATTCCAGGTAGAAGGGAAAGCATAGGAAGAGGCATGGAATTGTGGGCAGGTGTAGGTAGTTCAGGGGAAGAGTGAACAGGGTGATTTGATGAGGTGGGGGTGGGGGAGGCGGCAAGATGGGATAGTCGGTTGGGATTTTAGTGGAAAGGGCCTTGAAAGCCAGGCTAAGAGATTAGGTCTTTATCCTGCAGGCTTTGGGATCCCCAGGAGTTGAAAGTCCTGAGAACCATAGAAATATTATGGAGAGATTGTTAACGTTGTCTGATTTTAAAATGTCCTCTAAAGCAGTGCTTCTCAAACAACTTGTGGAGAAGGTCTGTTCTTTAAATTTTTCTGGTCTGTCACAGACCGATGCTTTTGTAAACTACAAGGAAAATGAACTACTAGAAACATAAAATGAAAAAAAGTACAGGCTTATTTTTCTTATTATGAGATGCAAGATATAAAACTACTCTTTCGAATTGCTCTACAAGTTTTCGACCCTTAATTTCTGCTTTGATAGAGACGAGCTTGTCCAGGGATCTCTGTTACAGGCACAGGTTTAGGACAAAGGCCAGTTCTTCGAATAAGAGCTGAGTCCTCTCAAACAAATCCTACTTTGGAGATGAGGAATCTGTTGCTCAGAGAAGGTAAGTGGGCTGCCAAGGTCACACAGCTGGTGAGGAGCAGGGCTGGAATTCAAACCTGCTGCCTTCAGCCTTGCTGCACTCGACTCATGTGGCAGGTGCAGCCCAGTCGCTCAGCAGAGGGCCTTGCTCCAATCCCTTAGCCTTGTACCTCCTCTAATACAAGGTCAAGGGCCTTGCAGAGGGGGAAACAGATCAAGTGTTAGAAGGGAACTTCCTTGCCCTGGGTCCCACAGCAAGAGGGTGGCAGAGGCAGCCAGCCTCCAGGTCTTCTGACATCAGCCTGTGCTTTTTTGCCACTCTGCCTCTTCCCGTGTCTGTGCAGTGACCTCCAGGCCAGACGGTGCCAAGGAGGGCAAGGGTAGGAGAGGCAGGAAGAATCAGGGAACTCATCAATTGCTGGCAATTACACGGTGCTTTGTCATTCTTAATTAGCTCAGCAGCTCCATAGCCAGAGTCATCCCTGTGGATGCCCAGGCTGAGTTGGAGACAACTGCTGATCCTCCCCTAGAGGGAGGTCTGGGCCAGTAGGGGCATTTGATCTGGACCTTGAAGGATGTATAAGTACCACATGCTAACCGATTGTGCCACTGGAGTTCTGTGGGCCTGGAAGGATGAATAGGAGTTGGTAGTTTTAGGGCAAAGTGGAGACATGTATTCCAGGTAGAAAGAAAAGCATAGGAAAAAGCATGGAATTGTAAGCAGGTGGAGGTAGTTTGAGAGGCAAGGTAGGAGATGCAAGATATGAAATTGCACCTCCCCAGCCCCTTTAGGTGCTGCTGTTTCTCCACCTGCAGAGGGTCATCCACTTGCTGCGTGTGCTCTGAGAACCAGAGGACAGAACTTAAGTCCACCTTTGCATATGCATTGGGCACCTCCTCTGTGCCAGGCACTGGTCAGCTGCTCCAGGGGACCCCGGGGGAAAGGACAGTTTCTAGCGCCTGTGTTTCAGGCAAGATCAGCTGCTGCAAACAGGTTCACCAAAACCCATAAAAAATGAGAGATAACCAGTGTGGCCATTTACTTAGCACTTGTCACATGCCAGGTTGGGGGCTAAGCATTCCCCACATATTATCCCCCAGAAGCCTTGCAAAGCCCTCTAAAGCAGGTATTATCTCCATTGTACAGATGGGAAAACTGAATCCAGGTTAGCTAAGGTTGCACATATATAGACAGAATACTTGGTGTTAGAGCCCAGGTATGCAGAACTCCAAGATAACAGGTATTGTCAAGGGTGTGTGTGCGTGTGTGTGCGTGTGTGTGTGTGTATCTGTTGTGGAGGAAAGACAGGTGTGTGGGTAGCAGTGACTGTGGGTGTGGGGAGGAGGCTAACTAGATGTTCTGGGCCAAGGTGGGGAGGCTGGGAGAGTTGAGGAGAAAATCTGGCAGGATGTTTCCATAAGAGGAAGCAGCATGGACAGGAGGGACAGGTTCAGAGGTGGGTCAGTGGGACACAGCAGGCACGAGAGGCCCCACGGGTTGGGTGAAAGGTCAGAGCCACGTCTATGCAGAAATCCCTGGGCAATAAACCCAGGTTCCTTCAGATTCCCTGGGAGAGGGCTGCCTCAGATCTGAGCCTGAGGGGAGTGGGGGTGGGAGAGCTCTGGGGAGAGGTTGAACTACCCACAACTCAGGCTGGGCCAGGCTGGTTCTAGTCCCAAGAGAGCTCCCATCCCTGGGAGCCAGTCAGGAATTGTGATAATAATAACCACTCCATCTTCACTCTTCACCTAGTGAGGATTTCAGTTTTATTAAAATATGTGATAGGAGTTCCCACTGTGGTTCAGCAGGTTAAGAAGTTGACATAGTGTCCACAAGGTTGCAGGTTCAATCCCTGGCCTCGCTCAGTGGGTTAAGGATCTGGTGTTGCCACAAGCTGTGGCCTAGGTCTCAGATCCGGCTCAGATCTGGTGTGGCTGTGGCTGTGGTGTTGGCCTCAGCTGCAGCTCCCATTCGACCCCTAGCCTGGGAACTTCAATACGCCGCAGGTGCAGCCCTAAAAAAAAAAAAAGAAAGAAACTGACATACATAGCTCTTATTATATGCCAGGCATAATTCTAAGGATGTCCCAAATACTATTTTAATCCTTGCAGCCACCCATTTTTACAGATAAGGAAACTGAGGCCTGTGGAATTTAAATGACTGTGTAAGGTCCTAAAATAAAGAAATGGGGGAGATGGGATCCCAGACTCCAGTATCCATGGGTTTCACCATTTTGCTCTGCTAGTAGGAGGCAGAAGACATATGCTGCTATAAAAACTTCCATTGTATGGATGGAAAAACGGAGGCCTAGCCAGGAGAAGGGAGTGGCTCAGGAGGACCAATTACTAGAGAAAAAATCAGGGCTCCTGATCCCAGCCTAGGCTTCATTCAGTCTTGGTCCAATTGCAAGCCCGACTGACAGCTGGAGAGAAGCTGAGAGCCCTCCCAGCTCCCTAGCACCCACTATCTCATTGGGCTCCCATGAGCACCCAGTAGGGGAGAAAACAGTAAGCTACAGATGCCAGCCTATGCCACAGCCACAGCAGTGCCAGATCCGAGCCGCCAGAGCTCAGGGCAATGCCGGATCCTTAACCTAGTGAGCAAGGCCAGGGATTGAACCTGCAACAATCCTAGTCAGATTCGTTTCCGCTGCACCACAATGGGAACCCCAACATTACAATTCTCATACCATTTTCCTAAAGACAAAAGCCAGTTATTCCCAGAGGTAGCTTTTCTCTCCCTTTATTGCTTTTTTCTTTTCTGATTATTAAAGAATTTATGATCATTGTAAAAAATTTTATGAAGTTAGATCAGAAGTAAAAGAAAAACCATCTAACACTCCTTTTTGAGTATCGGTGTATTTTCAAAATTTCTTTGCTCCCTCTCTGTTTTCATAAGCATCCAAGCTTGAAGCAAGAGACTTGGCTTCTGGTGTGACCTTGGGCAAGTCCCTGCCCTTTTCTGGGCCTCATGCTCCTCATCTGTGAAATGAGGGTTTGGATGTGATAACCTCAGAGAAGGCCCCTCGCAGCTCTGACCTTCTGTTTCTGCTTCTGTTTCTGTTACTGGCAGAAGGGGCACAAGCAGGCTGCCCCTCTGCGGGGGATGCAAGGCTGACAGCTCCCAGCAAGTCACCTCCGGGAGGAGGGGATGGCCTGTAAACAGCCTTCATTGCAGCACAGAGTTTCCAGGCTTGCTGGTTTACTGGGCCCATATGGTTCCCCAGGCCAGCTGGATGCCACCAGCTGCCCTTCACCAGCCAGCCCCGGGTGACTGCTTTTCCTTCAGGCTCCAGAATATCCTCTCTCTGCCCCAGGAATGAGCTGGCTTGGGGTTAGAGAGCTGGGGGTTCAGCCCTGCGGACTTACTTAGCCCTCACTGCAGCCCCTGGCAGGAGAAGACAGCCTGCTGGGGTGAAAAGCTGGAGAGAGGGAGGAAAGGAGGGAAGAAGGGAGAAAATAAACACTGACTATATTCCAACTCCACTTGGACTCCTTCCTAGGCATTTGGGATTCAGAAATGAATCAGAAAAACTGACAGCCTTCGAAGGACACAAAGTCCGCCGGAGGCGAAAAGAGTAGAAACGGGCAACAACCACACTCAGGCCTGTGGCATCTCACCAACAAAAGAAGTCAGGCTATGGTCTGAATATATGTGCTCTTCTTTTGACTCCCTTCCTAAAGTCTGATGGGAAGGCACAAGATCCTAGAGAGAATTCTAAATATTGGACTTAGAACATCTGTGCTTGAGGAATTCTGAGTCCAGACTCCCCTTGAAGTGCTTTCTAGCAAGCAGGGCACCGTCTGGGTCAAGGTCTGGCAGGTTGAAAGAATCGCTAGAGGTAGGATCTCATCTCACTTTACAGATAAAGATTAAGACCCAGAGAGGGAAAAGAGTTGCCCGAGGTCACACAGCAAGGCAGCATCAGAGCTAAGGCTCCTTTCCCCACACCTCAGAGCATAAGACTCAGGCCACACCACCTCTGAGACTACTTGGGGAGTAGGGTGGGCAGGGGGCAGCCCAGAGTGCCCAGATGGTGCCAGGGAGAGGCTGGGTCTGTTGGGTGAATCAAGTGCCCAACGGGTCTTGCTAAGGCAAACTTTATATGTCTGCCTGCCCCGTTGCCAGCAAAGTTCTATCACGGTCAGCTCTCCTTCCAAGCCTCCCACTGGCAGTGGGCGTCACCCTCTTCTTCTCTCCGCCCCTCAGTCTCCCCATCAGTAAAATGGTTTTCAACTACTTTTCAGCGGTCGAGAAATCTTAGGCCAGCGCCTCCCGCGACGGGTGCGGCGGGTCTCCAACCCTCAAGCTCCTCCCCGTGGGAAATAAGGAAGATGTGCAGAGGAAAGAAAAGACGGGGCGCCTAGGGCTGTCGGCTCCCGCCTC
Organism: Phacochoerus africanus; assembly: GCF_016906955.1. Classification (NCBI taxonomy): domain Eukaryota; kingdom Metazoa; phylum Chordata; class Mammalia; order Artiodactyla; family Suidae; genus Phacochoerus; species Phacochoerus africanus. The sequence continues at coordinate 82,601,073 of NC_062551.1, forward strand.
AGGGGGGCCCCTTGTCTGACAGCTTTGGGGAGCTAGGGCAAAGGCCGGGCGGGGCGGGGCCAGGGGCGGGGCCGGGCAGGCCCTCGCCCCGCCCCGTCGGACGTCGGCGCGGAGCTCGCACGGGGAGGGGAGGAGCGCGGAGCCCGCGCGCCGCCTGGCCCCGGCGGAAAGTTTTCCCTGACGGAGTTTTGGCGGTGGCAGCAGCAGCGGCGGCCAGAGCGGCCATGGACGCGCTCAAGTCCGCCGGGCGGGCGCTGATCCGAAGCCCCAGCCTGGCCAAGCAGAGCTGGGGGGGCAGTGGCCGGCACCGGAGTGAGTGTGTGCGCGTCCAACCGGGCCGGGCGGGGGCCGGGCGGGGGTCGGGGCTTGCGGCTCGCGGACCCGCCTCCTGCGGGCCCCGTGGGGAGAGGAAGGGCCTGACCCGCGCCCCGCGGCCTGGCGCGACCTTGCCCGGCCCTGCAGGGTTAGGGGTCGCCAGGGGTCAAGTTGTGTTCCCGCTTCTGTCCCTACTCTGTGCGGCTGGGGACGAGGGGAGGAGACCGGAGCTCGGGGTCGCCAGGTGAGGTCTGCAGTGTGAGGGGGTTGCGGGTCACAAGAACAAACTTGCGCTGCCCCAGCGCCTCCCCACCTTGGACAGCTAGGGGAGGCAGGAGCTCGCCGTCGGTACCTGGGGGAGAGGGAGGGGGACAGGCTTTTAGGAAAATGCCCCCATCCCGCACCCCTGCACTAGAGCCCGGAGGTCCGCGGCTGGCGGGAGCCCACTTGGCAACCCCCACCCCACGAGGCCATCTTTTGACTCCTGGGCGCCCAGAAGTCGACTCAGGTGTGAGCCTAGGTTCCCAGGTATCTACTTGAAGTTGGGGGTGAGGCTCAGCTTGGGGTCTCAGAAGGTACTGCACACCCGGCTATCTAGGCCCCGTTGTCCCTTCCTCTGGTTTGGTCCAGGTGGCAGGGCTGAGATCCTGCTATTTTTGAAACCTGTTTTTGTCTCCCACCTTCCCCCTTGAGCTTCCGAAGTCCCTGGGCGCCCAGGGGAATGGCAGAGCCACCTCTCCCAGGGGCCCCTCGGAGCCCGGGAGGAGCCTCGCCCGCCTTCCCCTCCTCTCCCTGTCTCCAGTTACTCTCTGGGAACCTGGCACCTGGCACCTTCCCCTGAGGCCTGAGAAACCCAGTCCAAGTCCCTTGTTTTTCATGAGGAGAAGCGGAGTGGCTTGCCTGGGGTCACATCAGCCGTCCTGGTAGATGTGGAGCCAAAGCCAGGACTCCTGCACACTCCCACTCCTCTGCCAACCGCCTGGGCCCCTGGCCTCTCCTGCACCAGGAAACTGCTGTCAGTATAGTCACACCCCACCCCCTTCCCTCTTTGCCTTCCAGGGCTCCACCAGGGGAGCCCGAGTTCCCCAGGCCGGGGAGTGCCAGCGTGTCTGGGCCTAGGGAGCCCGCCTGCCCCGCCTCTTGCCCCACTCTGCTCTTCCAGCTGTGGCTGCCTTTTAAACCAAGACTGGCACTGGGAACGTGGCCTGGTGCCTGCTGGTGGGGGTGGGGTCAGAGACCATCAGGGCTGGAGCAGGTCAGGGATGCACCATCTCCCTCAATTATTGGCTCCCAAAATAGCTCCTTTAAATATTTGTGGGATTTGACCAAGACTTCTGAGAATGATGGCCTGTTCCAATGGGGGAATCCTGCAGTTTCCCTAGGGATAAGGGAGGGGGTGGGCCCTGGACAAGGGAAGGATACTTAGCAGCCCCGCTCAGTACCGGGAAGGGGAGAGGTAGCCACCTTGGATGGTGGAAAAGTTTTTCCTTCCTGCTCTGGTTTCAGGCAAGTCACCTGTCCTTTCTGATCCTCAGTTTCCTCATTCGCAAAACCGGGATAAATATTCTCACCTGGCAGGGGTGTTGTGAAGGTTGTTGATAAAGCTCCTGGTTGGTGGTTTCTTCCCCCCTCACTCCCCTTCCCCCTGCCTGTCATGTGGACATTCCGCGTAGCTCTTAATGTAGCGGAACAAGTTCTGGGGGCTCAGAGCCTGCCTCCATCTGCAGAGAAAAGGAGAGGAGAGCCCCCCTTCTCTTAGGTAGCCCCCTCACCCCCCCCCGGAAATCAGAGTGTTATCCTGGAGCCTTCTGGAACTGGAAAGAGCTGGGGTAGATCCCCCCACCTGTCCCTTATATTAAGTCAGTTTTCTCACTTGTCAATAACAGTAGTAGCTGCCTCAGATTTCGTTGTTGTTGGGAGTTAAATCGTGTTTTGCCTGGCATAGAGAAAGAGTTCAATAAATGGTAACTACTGCTTTTGTCACTTTACCTTTTCCACGTGTTTTTGCTTCCATTATTGCATTTGCTCCTGTGAGGTGACAGAGCAGGGGTTCTTATCAGACTCATTTTACAGATAAAGGAGTCTGAGGCTCAGGAAAGTAGGGTCATTGGCCCCAGCGTGGAGTTTCCAAGAGCTAGCTCTGAATCCCTGCAGGGGTCTTATCAGTGTTGCCACATGGACTCTGGCCATGGAGGCAACTGGGGCAGGGCTGGTGGCCCCTGAGGTTGGCAGTGGCCACAAGTAGAGCTGGAAACTGTGGGGTGTGTCTGGGGTGGGAGTGCTGGAGCAGCCTGGCCTGTGGTGGTGTCTCAGCCAGGCCTTGGACCCATCCCTCAAGGTATGAGCCCTGTGGTTGAGTTTTGGGGCCAAACTGAAGCCAGCAGTGTTAAGGTTAGACTTGACACCTGCTATCAGCTGTGACTTGCTCCTCACCCCTCCAGGCCCTCAGCTGGGATTAACTTGATTATTGTTTTATTTGCAGAGAAACTGAAGCCCAGAGAAGGCCTTGCCTGAGGTCCCAGTGCAAAGCCAGCAGTAGATAGGCTTCTTTGCACTGAACCTCATTATCCCCTGTCTCCCAGTTAGTCCTGACTTTGAAGGAGCGCTCACTCCCTCTCCCATGCATGGTTCCCTTCACCCCTGTCTCTTTGGGGACCATAAATATTTTGTCTCCCTCCCTGCCTAGAGCTTTCCTTTCTTCCAGCTGCCTGGAAGGGTGGCTCACCCTGGTCCCTCCGTACCTTTATTTCCTAGAGGAGTCCCTCTGACCCTCGGTCTCCTCCATGGGTTGTCAGAAAACTCCCTGAGAATGGGGCAAGCATCCAGGATACAGGTTTCACTAGAGCTAGTTCATGGTGGTAGGCAGGGGCTGGAGGATCTCTCCATACTTATTTATAAGGCTTGCAATGAATGAGACAAACCCCAAACCATAATATTGATTGAGCACCGACTCTGTCGGGCACCAATAGAGGGGTCGGGGAGTCTAGTGAACGTATGTCTCTTCCAATAGCACCAGCCCTCTGGTGGTGGAGGTAGACGGTGTGACCAGGATTCAGATGAGTGGTGTGCTCGTGGGTAGTGGTGATGCTGAGAAGAAGATAAAGCGGGTGAGGGTGACGTCCTTGTTTGGGTTCTTCTAGATGCAGATGCTGAGCCCAGGATCTGAGTATGAATCATTCATTTGGGAAGAGATCCCAAGAAATATTCTTTTTTTTTTTTTTTGGTCTTTTTGCCATTTCTTGGGCTGCTCCCGTGGCATATGGAGGTTCCCAGGCTAGGGGTCCAATCAGAGCTGTAGCCACCAGCCTACGCCAGAGCCACAGCAACGCGGGATCCGAGCCGCGTCTGCAACCCACACCATAGCTCACGGCAACGCCGGATCCTTAACCCACTGAGCAAGGGCAGGGATCGAACCCGAAACCTCATGGTTCCTAGTCGGAGTCATTAACCACTAAGCCACGGGGGGAACTCCCCAAGAAATATTCTTAGGAGAAGCAAGAAGGGAATCCAAAGAGTGAACAACATGAAGCCATTTTCCACTGTGGGTGACCTGGTCGCCACCCCATAGGGAGCTCTGGGGAGTTACTTCGTTGAAGGAGCAGGTCCCGCCAGTGGTGGGTGTGGGGCTGCTGGGGACAGGAAATCTTACTGCCCGAGCCTGCACAGGCTTTGGTGTCTCTGGCAGCCGGAGCGTGGTCTGTCAGGTGGAGTTTGTGGTACCCATTAAGGAGATAAGGTGGGGTACTGAGAGGGTCCGTGCAGGGAACCAGGGAAGGCCTCTCGGAGAAGGTGACATGGACCACACCTGTGAATACAAGGAGGGAGGAATCTGGGAACAGCATTCTAGCCAGAGGGAACAGCAAGTGCAAGGAACATTTAACTGGAGGCTGGGACTCTGCTTCTCACCAGTCTGGTGGCTCAGGGAGGGGTGTGTGACTTGGAGGAGTCAGGTCACTCTGTGCCCACTGCAAGTGAGCCAGACGCTCCTTTCAGGCAGCCCTGCAGGGCAGGATGCCCATTCTTCTGGGCGGTCCTGAGCCTGGCTCTGCCTTTCATGGGAAGGGGCATGGTGGGCTGCAGGAGAGGGTAAGGAGCACAGCTGTGGGATTCAAGGCCCAGCAGTGTGGACTGTGGCTCATGACCGGACTCCTCTGATTTAACTTCTTCGTCTGTGAAATGGGAATCCTAATATATCCTTGACTCATAAAATATTGCAAATAGCTGTGTACACATTAAAGCTCTTTGCACTTGGCCCTCGTTGATGCCACTTCACTCACACCTGTTATTTGCCAGACATGGTTCTAAGCCCACCTCATGTATGCACCAGTTTCACCTCACAACAGCCCCATGGGTGGGTACTATTGTCCCCATTTTCAAGTGAAGATACCAAGGACCAGGAGTGTAGAGTGACTGTGAAGCCCACAGCCCATCTCCAGACCTCACCATTTTAACCTTGACAGACTGTTTTTCTCTTGCAGTATAAGTAGGTACTAAGGAAATAGTAGCTGCTGCAATTAGCAGTTTTGGGGTTTTATTTAATTTTTTTCTTTTTAGGGCAGCACCTGCCGCATATGGAAGTTCCCAGGCTAGGGGTTGAATCGGAGCTATAGCTGCCGGCCTTCACCACAGCCAACACCAGATCCAAGCCGCATCTGCAACCTAAGCCACAGCTCACGGCAACACCAGGTCCTTAACCCACTGAGCGAGGCCAGGGATTGAACCCACATCCTCATGGATACTGGTCCGGTTTGTTCTTGCTGAGCCTCAATGGGAACTTCCATTATCGGTTTTTTATTATTTTCTCTTAATAATCTTAACAACTTCTGAAATTTGCTGAGCACTTTTCACATGCTGCACCTTTTCCCAGTGATACTCCTGAGAGACTGAGCCCGTCTGTCAGATGAGGAGATTGTGGCCTAGAGAAACAACCTCAAGCCAGGTCTCAGCAGAACTTGAGTCCCTTCTGAGACATCACTCTGTGGCTTCTGAGGCCATCTCTCTGCCAGGCTGGAGGAGGCCGGAAGACCAGGGCTCCAGTTCCCCAGGAGGTTCCCCCCTGGTCCCGGGTTGGGCTGCAGCTCTGATGTTCCAGATACTAGCCAGGCCAGGTCTCCCAGGGCATCAGAAGGGGCACAAGGGCGCCATGCCCAGCTCTGATTCCTGGGCAGGGGGCCCCCTTAATGAGGAAAGAGCACATGTTTGCAGCCACAAGTTAGACTGGGCATATGGTCCATCCGTCTCCAGCTGATTCTGACAGCAGGTCATCTGTAAAATCGCAAAGTTAAAATAGCGCAGTCATTACCCACCACAGGGCCAAAAATAACCAGGACCGGAACAGGCCTGTGGACTCAGGCCTGTATTTGCCCGGAGGCCTCTGGGAGCCCTTCCCGAAGCCCTGGGCTCCTCCTGGGAAGGACCAGGTGGCCTCTACCCTCTCTGAGGTGGCTGGATGGTGAGCAGGGCGGGTGTGGTCCTGAACCCCGCCTGTCTCCATGAGTGCTGCTTTCCTCAGGGAGAGACCTTATACCTCATTGAAGAGATGAGTCATGCCCAGAAGTCCAGGAGTGAGGCAGGAGTCCCTAGAGGGGAAGGAGGTGCTCCTCTGGGCCTGGGTGGGGTCGGGTGGGGGCAGCAGAAGTAGGATGAGGCAGGACAACATCAGGCAGGGGTGCACCTTCTCCGCACCAGCTTTCGGGGAGGCACGCCTGCACAGAAGTCCTTCAAGAGGAAGACACACAGGCAGCTGCTTGCTGGTGGTGACGTGGCCTCAGGAGGAAGAGGAGGAAATCTACACTCAGGAGGGGCAGAGCTGCCCCGACAGGAGAGATGAGGCTCCACGAGGCAAAGCCGGGAGCAGGGCCCTGCGCCAAGCATGTCATGTTTTATTATTTCATAATCTCATCAGAGGGTCAAAACAGCCTTGTGAGCTGGAGACTTTTCCTTCTCCTGTTTATAGAAGAGACCTGTTGAGGCTCAGGAAAAGTAATGAACTTGCTCAGCATTACTCAGTGGCAGCACTGGGCTTCTAGGATTAAGGCCGTTGCTGTTAACCACTAGGCCATACTGCCTCAAAGGAGACTTCCTAGAGGAAGCTGGATGATGAGTTTCAGTCAAGCAAGGGGGAGGGCATCTCTGGTAGAGGGAACGACTTGAGCGAAGGCACGTGAGTGAGAAAGTAAATGTTACCCTCTGGGAAGAAGCTCTGCATGATTGGAGCCTGGGATGTGTGCATGTGCATGGGTACAGGGATGTTGTAGGGGACAGGAGACCGGGGACCCTACAACTCACAACAGTCATTGTGGCACTTGCCCATAGTGGATTGGGAGCTGGGCTCCCTCTGACTTGCTGTGTGATCTTGCACAAGTTCCATCCTTCTCTGGGCCTCAGTTTCATCATCCTCCAAGTGAGGGGTTTGGGCCGAGGGTCTCTGAGGCTGATGGAGTGGCCACCAGTCTACCAGGGATCTCTTCCAGGAGACCATAGAAGAGGGGAAGGGTCAGGCCAGGGAACAAGGATTGCAGAAAAATGCCAAGCATTTCAGAGGTCAGGGAGGATTGGAGAATGTTTTGACAGCAGAGAAGTCGTCTGTGACCCTGGCAGGCTTTGGCCCTTTGGAATGGAGGGAGCGGAAGTGGCTTTGGAGAGGGGCCAGGAAAGGGCTGAGCTGGCGGAAATGGGAGAGAGGAGACATGAAAATGGGGGGAGGAAGGATGTTTGCTGTGGGGCAGGGATGGAAAACCAGATGAATGAGGCCACCCCTGATTGATTGGTATTGCCTGCCTGGAGCCTTGTGTTGAGAAACAGTTCAAAACCTGTAAATCAGAGCTGCAGTTGATTAGCAATGTCTGCCAAGGACACAGACCACAGGCATGGCAGCACGTAGTTTGCCATCCTTGCTTAGATGGTTCTCAGGTTCAGGGTGGTGGTCTGGGCAACTACCTACAGATGGGAGGCCCCAGGAATTAGGAGTTGTGGGGGAGATACCTCCGGTTTTAGGAACTTCTCCTTGACCTTTTGCTAAAATGAGGGTGGTTTGGGAGTTCCTGCTGTGGTGCAGTGGATTAAGGATCCAGTGTTATTTCTGTGGCAGCACGAGTTCCGTCTCTGGCCTTTGCAGTGTGTTAAGAATCCAGTGTTGGGAATTCCCCTTGTGGCTCACTGGGTTAAGAACCCGACTGGTATCCATGAGGATGTGGGTTTGATCCCTGCCCTTGCTCAGTGAGTTAAGGATCTGGCATTGCCACAGGCTGTGGCGAGGTTGCAGATGTGGCTTGGATCTGGGGTTGCAGTGGCTGTGGCATAGGCCAGTGGCTGCGGGAAGAATCCAGTGTTGCCACAGCTGTGGCGTAGGTCACAACTGCTGCTTGGATTCCATCCCAGGCCCCAGGAACTTCCTATGTGCTGTGGGTGCAGCCATCAAATTAGGAAAATGATGGTAGTTTGTCTTGGAACAATAGTGTGGCCTTATGGCTAGGAACTTGGGCTTTAGAATCAGACAACTAATTTGACAAATTTCTTGTCCTTTGGGGCTCAGTTGCCTCATCTGTGAAATAGAAGTGAAAAAATGGCAGCTTGCAAGGTAGCTGTGAGTGTTAGAGCGCTGCTGCTTTGTTGTTAGTGTGGTCTGTGTTACCAGATAGGTCTGTTTTGCCCTGATGGTGGTGGTATTTTTGCTTCCTCTGAGAGCAAGGCCCATGTCTGAGTTGCTCTGGGGTCCCCATCACCAAACCCAGGACTGGGACACCTCGGGGGCTCTCTCATTCTTTCTGGGGACCAAATGAAATAGGCTGGTGGTTGGTGGGACAGAGGATGGGGGGGACACTGAGGTCTTCTACATGGGGGCTGGGCCCCATGTTGGGTGGAGGCCTAAGGGCAGAGGCTGGAGGGAGGTGGGCCAGGGCCCAGAGCTGAGGAAGGCATTGGGAGGCGTTGCAGGCCTGAAAGCAGCCTTGGGGTTGTCTGGGTCATTCCTTCACTCAGCTGGATGACAAGTTAATAAGTTCCTGCTTACCTGGGGCTCAGTTTGGGAGGTTGGGGGCTGCAGTTCTTGTCCTCTTATGAGTTCCTGTATGACCTCTCCCCCCAGTGAAGACCACACTTCTTCTCCTGTCCCCCTGCCTGCTCAGGGCCCTCTCTCACTTGGGTGGGCCAAGGTGGGGGCCTCTTTCCAACTCTTCCTCCTGGTCTGTTTCACCACCCAGTGAGCCAGACTCATCCCCTCATTTCCCAACCTTGCTGACCTCAGCCATGGTCAGAGCTTTCAGAGGATGCTTCCCACATCCCCTGCTGTGTGCCACTGCCATATGCCCCTGCCGCATGCCCCTGCCGCAGCCCAGGCAGCACTGTCTCAAAGGAGAGGGGCCTTTCCTGAGACTGTGCAGGTGGGGGAAGCAGAGCTGGAATTTGAACCCAGGTCGGCTGGATTTAGCTGGCTGTCATGTGTTGTCATTGGAGCGGTCACCTCCCCCTTTCCCCACTGGGTCCTACCCCTCCCCTGTTCTCCTTGGGTTGCTGTCTTTCCTGGTCCCCCTCCTCCCTACCTCTTGGCCTCTTCAGCTGTGTGGACGGAGGGAAGCAGGCCAGGCTGGGGCCGTGGGAATCATCCAGTTTTGAATTCTGCCTCCAACCCTTTGTTTGTTGTATGTGAGCTTTGTCTGATGACTTTACTCTCTGAGCCTCAGTTTCCTAATCTGCAAAGTGGGAATAATATCCATCTCACAGGATTGCATTGAAGATTCAGTAAGAAAATGGCATAGTTTGCCCTTAGCAAGTGTTAGCACTGAAATTAAGAGTCCAAATTGGGCTTTGGGCTAGAAAATAAGAGTTCGATTCTTGGCTGTTCAACTTGCTGGTTCTGTTGACTTGGTCCTGTGATCTCGCCTGCCTGTGCCTCAGTGTCTTTGCAGATGGGTATGAGAGACGTGTCTACCTCATAGGTTCTCATGAGGATTAATGGGAAGATTTTTTGTAAAGCTTCCTACCATGGTGCCTGGTATGTACTAGAAAATATTAGCTCTTTATAAAAGATAAACACAATGATAGGTAGGGGGACCCCAAAGGCCCTCCTTGGGTCTTCCTAGGAGGTGGGGCTGTGGGAGCTGTTGCTGCACTGGGCCCTGCCGAGCAGGGTCTGAGAGCCTGTCCTCCTCTGCCCAGAGCTGCCGGAGAACTGGACCGACACTCGGGAGACACTGCTCGAAGGCATGCTCTTCAGCCTCAAGTACCTGGGCATGACTCTGGTGGAGCAGCCCAAGGGCGAGGAGCTGTCAGCTGCCGCCGTCAAGAGGATCGTGGCCACGGTGAGCTCGGTCGGGGCACCGTGGTGGGAGCCCGAGGGGAGGCCCAGCTTCTTCCCGGGTGGGGGTGCTCATCCCCTGCATGTCACTGGGATCAGATGTGTCCGAGCCGTCCCTGCCTCTGTGTCCCCCTGCTTCCAGCTTAGAGACGCTAGCGGGGAGCCACTGGGCCGGCAGGGCCAGGGTCAGTGTCTTCTTCTCCAGCTGTTGTGACCAGGGCCTCTCTAAGCCTCCCCTTCCCCAACTCAGGCCGCCTGCCACGGGTCAGTAACTTAGTGTGTGGGGAGAGTGGGGAGTGGCTTGAGGGACAGGGTGGCCCTCCGAGACTGGATTTCCTCCCCAGCCTAGAGCGAGCATGTGCACAGAGTCCACCTCTCCCCGAGGCCTAGAACCCCTCAGCTCGGGCCTTGGCAGAATCAGTGGGTGGAGCAAGCCCTTATCCTGCGGGTTTTGAGCGCATTCAGCCCTCAGAGTCTGAGGTCCCTCCCAGCTGTGTGTCCTTGGACAAGTCCCTTAACCTCTCTGAATCCGTGTCCTCCTGAGGCGAGACCCTGCCGCCTGTGAGAAGGATTCGAGGGCCAGTGCTTGGTGGACAGCAGGTACTCAGCAAGCGGCACTCATCCCTGTTTTCCTTAGAGGAGGGTGTTGTCTTTCCCGTCACCTAGGCCTCGGCCTCCTGTGGGCCTCACACCTGGGGCATAGACCAGCTAGATGTAGCCCACGAGGGTGGGTCCCAAGTGAGGCAGGCAGGCTCCTCTGACCCACGTCTGCCCCAAGGCGAAGGCCAGCGGGAAGAAGCTGCAGAAGGTGACTCTCAAGGTGTCACCACGGGGGATCATCCTGACCGACAGCATCACCAACCAGCTCATTGAGAACGTGTCCATTTACAGGTACGCTCAGCATCGTCCACCCTCTGCCGCGCGGGCAGTAGATGGAGTGCCCTGTTTGAATCCAGGCTCTGCCACTTCTGTCTGGTCACCCTGGGGCCTCCAACTTCCTCATCTGTATGCGGCGGGGGGGACAGGACCTGCCTTGGGGTGCTGCTGTAAGCCAGGGGGGCATTCAGCGCTTCGTAAAGAGTGCTCGGCTAAGAGGCAGTTGCTGCTGCCATTATCACTAGTTGCAGCAGGCCTAGGACACCCCTGCTCCCCGCTGCCACTCCCGCAAGCATGCTGCTGAGTCAGGCTTGGAGCTGAGAGCTGCATAGTCACTGCCTTTTTTGCTAGGAATGCAGCAGCTCAGCTCTGGACATCTGGCCAGGCGTCCAGGGAGGCTGCAGGCTGAGTCTGAGGCCAAAGTGGAGATGATCTCTTTGGGGGTGGGGGCTGTTCTCAGGGAGGCAGGACTCAGCCCCAGGAGCCTCAGGCTGTCCCTGCCTCTCTTGGCTGGTCAGTTGTAGGATTTCGGAGCTGAAAGGGACAGCTCAGGTCCATTTTCCAGATGGATAGCTGACGCCCAGAGAGGGAACCGCCCGAGGCTTCATGGTGAAGTGGTGGCTGAGCTGGGACCAGGACACTGAGACCAGAGTTCTGTCCAGCAGGCCCTCCACCACCAGGCCTCCCTCCACCCTCTTGCTTCGTCTCCAGTCATCCGGGCTGGCTCAGTGGGCTGGAGCACTAGCCCATACTGGGAATGTAGGTGTGTGTTGGGACGTGGTTTTAGAATTTCTAGGGGGTGTCTTCCTCTTACCTTCCTGATTCTACCTGCCTTCTTCAACCAGCATTTTCTAAGTACCTGCCCTGCTAAGGTCTGTGCCTGGTGAGGAATCAGATCCAGACCCTGCCTGCAGTGAGCTTCCAGCCTGGGAGGGATGGAGGGGGAAATAGGAGGTAGAGTTTGTTTCCTAAAAGGGTAGATCAAGAGGGGCCTGCCTGGGGGAACCTGGGAAAGCCTCTCATGGGAGGTGGCACCTTGCCAGGGCAGAATAGCAGGATCTAGTCGATTGATACCAAGGACCCAGGGCATTTAGGACAGGCAGCTGGATCCCCTGGGCTGGAGAAGAGGTAGCTGGGAACCTGGCACCCCCTCTCTCTGCCCATCTCGGGGTTTAAGTGGTGCTGATCCCTATGTCAATGCCCGTGATTGAAGTGGGGGCCACATGAGGTCAGGGAGTCTGCTGAGCTCCTGTCCCACTTCTGGGCTGCCAGCTCCTCTCCTGATTGGAATTCCCAGGATGATTGGAGGCAGCGTGTGGGATCAGACAAGGTGGAGGGGTGGTGGCAAGTGGTTCCCTCCTGGGCCCCCGCCCTACCCTCAGCTCCTCTGCCCCTGCCACAGCTCCAGGAGAACTTGTCAGCCGTCTTAGTCACCCTGGGGGAGAGGGGACTGGGACTCATCTGACCTCTGGGCAGGGGTGTGATCACAGGTAGGGCAGGGGTGGTGGGCGGGGTGGTGTCCTGCCTCCCCTTCCAGCAGAACCCTTAAGAGGCGGCATGGCCATGGTTAGGACTTGCAGAATCTAGCCTGGTGGTCTGAAACTGTTAGCCTTAGTTTTCTCACCTGAAAAGTGGAGAGAATAACAGAACCCCTCTCAGAGGGCAGTTCTGAGAATTCAGTGAGGCGTTATCTGTCTAGAAGGTTGCCTGCAGTCTTTGCCCCCACTCACTCCTTCCTGCCCAGCCTGGGCTTCCACCTCCCCAGAGACAGCCTGGGATACCAGGCCCAGAGTCCCGCCCTGGTAGAGTGGGATGGCAGGCTCTCTGGAACTCAGGGGAGAGGCTCTAAGGGGCATTACAGGTGAGGTGAGGCCCCTGTGCTGGAGTCTGGTGACACTGCCCCCTTGCCTTTCAGAATCTCCTACTGCACGGCAGACAAGATGCACGATAAAGTGTTTGCCTACATCGCACAGAGCCAACACAACGAGAATCTCGAGTGCCACGCCTTCCTCTGCACCAAGCGGAAGATGGTCAGTGGGGAGAGGCTGGGATCCAGCCAGCTCTGGCCCCGCCTTGGCAGCCCTCCCCAGGGGTCCCTGTCTGGTGGGGGAGGCAGGACCCAGAGATGACAGGGATTGGGGGCTGAGAGCTGAGGGCACCGTTTAGGGCTGCAGTCCAGTGGGCGGCCTGTCAAGATGGGCTGCCCTTGGCTGGCCTGTGGGCAGTGACAAGCCCATGTTCCAGTGCCCTGGGCCCTTCCCTCTCCACAGAGTAATTTGATGGATTTGAGATTTGGGAGGGGTCCTCCTGTCACTCGTATGGTCTGGGGGTACAGGGCCTTATGAGGGATTAATCCTTGGAGACTGGCGATCAGAGGGGCCCAGGGTGAAAGGCAAAGGCGAGAACCCTCAGCTGTGGCCAGAGCAGGAAGTGCAGTGGCTGTGTTGTGGTACCTCGTCTGTCTCTGTTTCAGTGGTGATCCTTAAAGTATCGTCTCATTTAATCCCCAGAACAACTCTGCGAGGTGGGCGCTGTTGCTGTGTTCCTTGTTTTATTTTCATTTTTAATGAGGAAGCAGCCTCACAGAGGTCCGCTGTCTTGCTAGGGAAGATGACGAAGCCAGCCAGGGAGAGTGAGGGTCTAAACCTAACTTTCCTCCCTCCCGAGTGACTGTGAGGAGCCAGGAGCCCCCGCCCCACATCCAGGCCACCCTGAGCACATCTAGCGGGGACAGGTGGGACCTTGGTGGTCCCTGGGCATTTGCTTTGGGCATCATGGCCAGCAGCTGGAGTGAGTCAACCTTTGGCATTGAAGCTTTTGTTTCTGAGCCTCTGACGTCTGAGCACCCACCCTGGAAGGAGGTTCCTGACATTTTATTGATTTGGATTTGGCCTCTGTTCACCTCTCTGTCTGAAGCCCAGAGCCCCAGTCCCTGTGTCCTGTGGTCCTTATGGCCAACAAGACAAGATTCTCTCCCCTACCCCGTCCAGGGACACAGCCAGGACATCCCAGGCTTTCCATGTCCCCCCACCACCACCCCCTGCTTCCTGCTGCCCCTCAGGGCCTCTTCTCCAACTTCAGAGTCAGCAGTGAGGAGCACCGTCCAGCCGCCCTCTCTGCTTCTGTCGTCACATTGCTATTTCTGACTCTCAACCTCCTGCTTCCCTCTCATAAGGCCCTTTGTGATTGGGCCCGCTGGGTAATCCAGGATAATCCCCATCTCAAAATCCTTAACTTAATCACATCTGCCGAGTCCCTCTGGCCTGTAAGGTAACATTCAGAGGTTCCAGGGATTAGGATGTGGACCTCCGGGGGGGGGGGGTGGGGGACCACTCAGCCCACCACGGTCTCGTGGGAGGAGACAGGCCAGGGGGTGGAGCCTGTGACCGTGGATAAGACCCTGCCCTTCTCTGGCTGCGTGCCTCCGTCACCTCCAGGATTGTTCCGAAAGGTCCCAGTTTCTCCTGTGCACCTTGTTTCTTTCCTGCAGACTCAGTGTCGCCTGCCACTCACCCGGGCCTTGTGATGCCCTAGGTCCCTGAGCTGCGGTGGCTTCTCCCGTGACAGCCTTGTTCTCACAGAACAAGCTCATTATGTGCCCATTGTTTGTCTCTTCCTCCCCAGTGACCAGAGCAGGCGCTGGGCAGGGGAGTCTGGCCCTCGGCCATTGTTGCAGAGCAGGGGCTCCCAACATGCAGAGGCTTCCTTGAGGGGGAAGCAGGGAGGGGGGAGGTCGGGGGTAAAAGAAAGTGGATGCTGGCCCAGCAGCTAAGGATCTGGGCCTGGGGGCTTTAGTCAGGCTTGGACTAAACCGGCCTGCTCTAGGCCAGGAGGTCAGGTACCAGGGAAGACAGCCGGCCCCCGCTTGGTGCCGAGCCGTTGGGCAGAGGCAGGGCCCAGGCCCTCTGCTCTTCTTGGCCCATTCTCATCAGGTATGGCTGGATCTTGGCTTGTCCTTCTCTGGCCTTTCCTACCTGACATCTCCCATCAGGGAGCCCTGCAGAGGCCCCTTGAAGAGAGCCCAGCCCAGGGTGGTGGCCTTGTGGCTCCCGAGTCTGAGCTGCCAGTGTGTTATGGCCTCGTGGTCTGGCGATACTAGAGGTCCTCCAGGCGGAATGGAGGTTTCTGAGGAGGAGACAGAGGTGAAACGGGTGCCTCAGGTTCTGCATCCTGCCTGCTGGTGGTACCTCCACAGATGTTTGCTGCTGCCTGTCCCAGGCTAAGTGAATGAGGCAGTGGGGGGAAGAGCCCAGATTCAGTAACAGGACAGGGAGCCTGGTGCTGGAGGAGGTTATTAGGTCATGTTGGAGACCTCTCAGAGAAGGAGACATGAACTGGGCTTTGAAGGATGGGTAGTCAGTAGGAGTTTGCCAGGCCAGGAAGGCTGGTGGGGTAGTTGTGGGCGGGGGGGGGGCGTGCGGGGGAGGGTGCACGCTGCATGGGAATCAGCACTTGCAAAGACACAGAGGGCCAGACCTAAGCGGTATGATTCGGATGTTCCTGGAGCCAGGGTGGGTGGCAAGGTAGAGTCTGCCTCAGGGGAGCCTTGAGTTTGGATGCTGACGTGGCTCTCAGTCCTCTTGGCCAGGGGCCCGGAGTCTTCACATCCCCACCCTTTCTTGCTGGGCTGCCCGAATGAGCAAGAAGCCTGTGACCCACCCTGGGTGTTGGGCGGGAAGGGTCCCTTTCTAGGTCACCCACCAGTTCAGCTCAGCTCAGGCAGGACCATCCCCAGGCCTCCCTTCCTGGTGGCTTCTGTTGGGCATGGCCAGGATAAGGTTTTCTGCAAAGAAACGTTTCCTTCTGCCCACTGGGGAGGCCTCAACAAGCACTTCAGCCTCTGGGCTCTGAAGCAAAGCTGCCCTCACTGGTATGTGGGGAGCCCAGGGTTGCGGGACAAGTGGACCCCCTAATTCTCCAGGGGCAGGGTGGGGCATAGCTGTCCCCTCCTATGGCCAGTGGCCTTCCTCAGGTGATCCCTTCAGACAGGGACTCACGCTTCTGGGCTGAGCACCTGGCCCCCCTTGGCTTGAGTACCCGGCTGGGCTCCTGGATCCCTCGGTCCTAGCGCAGGTCTGCAGCCCTAAGCTGGACCTGGTCCCTGTGAGAGGCCAACAGCCTGTTTACCTGGAACAGGACAGGAACATGAAAGCCTGGGCAAGGTGGTACCCAGTCAGGGTAATAAACAGACTCCACAGGCGCTCAGGAGGGGCAGGCGCCTGGCCTGCGGGATCCAGGAAGGCTTTCCGTGGGCAGCCCCGCAGTCCTTCCCTGTCATGCTGGTGCCCAGATTCCTGCAGTCGCCCGGGAAAACAGGGCCCACTCGCCTCCCGGTTCCTGCCCAGCCTGGGCTTGCAGCCACCTGCACACATCCACATCTCGAGTTATATTTGGTTTAACTTGCAGCTCGGGACTTCAGGCCGAAAGGGCAGGGATGTATGCAAATGAGCAGACAGATGTACGCAAAAACAGTATCAGGCTTGTGCCCCCAGATTTCCTGGAGGCAAAAATAATGGTGTTCCCATCTCCCTGCCACCTTGGGTGACCAGCCCTTGCCTGGGTGTATAGTGATCTGACTCTGGCTGGTAATTAGCCCATATTTTTAGTTCATGGGCAATTCGCAATGGTAACTGGGTCTAATAAACTTGATTCAGACGTGACAGCTTAAATTGTAAACAGCTGTGAGGAGTTTCATACTTAATTACCATATTTAAGTTTTGCTATAAAGCGTCCGCACTTCCATCAAAAATGTAAATGACGGAGACATTCAAATGAGATTTTATACTTTGTGAGGTTTAATTGGCATGGATCAGTCAGCTTGTTTAGGGATTTTAAATTTAAAAAAAAGAGTTTTAAAGGCAGTAGCCACAGATTCATTTCTCAATTAAATTCTGTTGTCTGGCGGAGGGGAAGGGAGTGGGGCTGAGGCTGGTTAGGGCTGAACTTGTTGTGCACTTGAAAGAGTCTGGTGCTTTCTTCTCCAGGCCAGGCTTTCAGAAGGAAGCTCCATGTCCCTTCCGGCTACAGCTTTGAGCTCTGGGACTGCTGCTTCCAGCTGAGTTGATCAACCCTGAACCCAGAGAGGAGGAGGGGCTGAGATGAAGGTGGGCTGAGGGTGGGTCCTGGTTGGAGTGTGAGGCCTCAGCAGACCTGCCCCCTGGGCAAATGCAATTCAGCCAGCATCATCAGCACCCACGGAGGGCTTTGGCCTGCTCTGGGAATCAGGGGTGTTCAGATCCCTGTTCAGATGTTTGCCTTGGAGTTTTCATCGTGGCTCAGTGGTAACAGACACGACTAATATCCATGAGGACGAGGGTTCAATCCTTGGCTTCACTCAGTGGGTTAAGGATCTGGCGTTGCTGAGAGTGTGCTGCAGGCCGGCAGCTGCAGATCCAGTTCGACCCCTGGCCTGGGAACTTCATATGCCACGGGTGTAGCCCTAAAAAAGCAAAAAGAAGAAAACCCCCAAGCCCCCAAAAATCCAGGTGTTTGCCTTTAAGAAGCACCCAGGTACAGTGATACAGGCATTTGAGCTGGTGACACTTTCATATGCATGATGCCAGAAAGAGGTAAGGCAGGGCTGTAGGAGCCCAGTGACCTGTGACCTGAGTGAGGTGGTAACAGTTGAGGTGGGTTTGAAGGGGTGGATGGGGGTCCCCCAGGGTTTGAGGGCCAGGGTGTGGTCCTTCTTTAAGGCGGGTTACCGCACTGGATGGATGGTTTTAGTCCTCGGCCCTGGGCATTTGTTGACATCTTGCACCTGCCGGGAAATGTAGACGCCTCCTACCCACTTTGTGGCATCCAATTGTAAGCCTCTTTGACCCAACATACTAGTAACTAGAGTCTCACCTTTGCCTCTCTGGCTGTGGCTCATTCAGGCTCCTTCAGGGCCTGGCTTTTCTGTTGTCTGTTTCTAAGGGCTACGTCACTCTGTGAAGTCCTCAGGGAATAAGGGAGGGATTCTCTGAGGAAGTAAGCCTCACAGTTACATTTAGGGAAGCCCAAAGGGGAAGGGAAAAAGTGGAGGTGAACAGCCGGTGCCAAAGCGAGGGTGTACTGGTGGGAATGTTGGCTGGGCTCCTGGTGGTAAAGATGAGGCCCCACCTGCCTGGGGAGGGTGCAGCCTCATGATGTCCAGGCTGCTTTGCTGATATGGGAGGGGCCGGGACTCTGCCTCCACCCATCAGACATTCCAGAGCCTGGGACTGAGCCGGGGTGGGCCTGGCCTGGACTCCCCTGGCCTCCAGTCGAGACTTGCTGTTACCTGCCTAGCACTGGTACCCCTCCTCCAACCCCACTTCCTGTTTTGCAGGCCCAGGCTGTCACCCTCACAGTAGCCCAGGCCTTCAAAGTCGCCTTCGAATTTTGGCAGGTTTCCAAGGAAGGTGAGCCTTGTTTGTGGACATGGCGGGTGGGTGGGTAGCATGTAGGGGGGGGCAATGAAAAAGAGCATTGGAGCAGTGGGGGTGGGGAGCATGGTCAAGGCCCTGGAGTCAGGCCTGGACGGACTGTCAGCTTCCTTACCTACCTGGTTGTGGCTTTGAACTGGTCCCTTTACCTCTGAGTTTCAGTTTCCCCATCCAAAGAAATGGGAGCAGCTGTCTTCCTCCCCCAGGGTCCTGGTGAAGATTAAAGGAAATACACATTTTCTTTCCTCCCTTCTGGAGACCTAACACCTGCCCCCTGAGATTGGCCACAGCCTGCCCGCTACCCAGTGAGGGCTAGGGATGGAGTGCTGGGGTCGGGGGCTCCAACACGATGCTCCTTGGTCCCACAGAGAAGGAGAAGAGGGAGAAAGCCAGCCAAGAGGGAGGGGACGCCGGTGGGGGCCGCCGAGACAGCGTCCCTTCGTCAAAGAGCCGTGAGTCTTGGGGAGGGGGAGGGGCTGGATTCTGCTGTGGGGCCCTTTCCCTCCGGGGCTGGGCTAAACTCCTGGTTTTTTAGTTTTGGTTTTGTCATTAAATAAATAGTACACATTCATTATAGATAAATTAGCAAATGTAGGTAAAGGGAGAAAAATTACTCCTTTTGGTGCATGTTCTTCCAGCTCTGTCCCTATGCAGACATTCAAACCTGTTCATCATCTGTCTATTCACTTTACACCCTGTTGTGTGATCTCTTAAGAAACTTCATACCTATTCTGAATATGGGTTCCAGAGTGGGAGAAAAGCTGCCACTCTGTGGGCAGCTGTCCAGCTGTTTCAGGAGGTGCCAGGGTGGGGCTCTGGGTGGCCTGGGTGCTGGGGCTAAGGAGGGATTCAGGACCAGGACAGCCCAGGAGCTTCCTCTCTCCTGACCTGACCCCTGACATCTGACCCCCTCATAGTGGTCGTGACTGGGAACCTGCTAGACTTGGAAGAGATGGCCAAGGCCCCACTGTCCACAGTCAGCGCTAACACCACTAACATGGACGAGGCGCCACGGCCTCAAGCCTTAAACAGCAGCAGTGTTGTCTGGGTGAGTGGTCTAGTGGCCTGGGGACCCCCCCACCCAAGGATCCAGCAGGCCTCAGCCTGATGCCTGGACAAGGCTCTGGGGTGCAGACTCTGCACCCATGACTTTCAGGCCTCGGGGAGGGCCAGACCCAGCCTAGCATTGCTCAGGCCCAGGGGAGGGGGTGAACAATGTCCCCTTTGAACCTAGGACTGTGTCCCCAACAGGCTTGGCTCCCAGCACAGCTGTCTCTTCACAATGCCTGGCCTCTTGGCCTAAACATCCCCCGGCTCTGCCCACTGCAGGACCAGCCAAAGGCCCCCTTGTTCTCCGCGTGGGCAGTTTGCTCCTGACACCCCTCCCCCTCGGCCGTCTGAATGAGGAGCCTGAGATGAGCAGGCCGCCTGGCCCTTGACTTGGTCGGCCAGCCCCCGACCTCTTTCTGTCTCAGCTTTTTCATTTCCTCAGTGAGGATGATGACCTCTGCCTGCAGAATCTCCCAGAGGAAGATATTTTTATCAAAAAGTTAAAATTTTTTTTATTTGGAAATAATTTCAGACTTATACAAAACATTCCAAAAACAGTATGACAAATTCCTGTTCCCCTTCATGCAGATTCCCCAGTTGTGAACAACTTACATAACTGCATACAAAGATCAAAATCATTAACATCGATACAACACTGTTATATAAGCCATAGACCTCGATTCGCATGTCTCCACTTGGCCCTTCATTGTCCTTTTTCTAGCCTAGGAGCCACTGCAGAATGACATGGTACTTTACTTGTCATGTCTCTTTAATTTAAAGAAACCTAGAACATTGAGGGACTTGCAAGACTGTCAAAGCCCACTGCCTCTCAGGGGCCACCCGGGGGCCCCCCGGGCGTCCCACAGGCAGGCACCAAGAGCCTGTTCTCTGCTGTCTGGGAGTCAGCCTTGCCACCTGCCTGTCCGCCCTGAGGCTTGCAGGGGAGCCTGGTCCATTGTTTCCCCACCTAGGCTGTGGGATTCCTGCCATGGGCTCTCCCTCACGAGCTTGGAATTTTGGCTCTGCTTTTGAGAGTGAGTGAAAGCAAGAAAACCTTCCCACCCTCTCCCTCTCGAAATTTTTGAAAGTCATATAGAGATCCTCCAGTCCATCCCCCTCATTGTACAGAAAAGCTGAGTCTCAAAGAGGAGCGGTGGCTTTTGCCTAGGGTGTTGCCGAGTCGTGGCAGAGCTGGGGGAATTGAACCCCCAGGTCCCTAGACACGCAGGTGCCCCTTC
This sequence comes from Phacochoerus africanus, assembly GCF_016906955.1. Lineage (NCBI taxonomy): Eukaryota > Metazoa > Chordata > Mammalia > Artiodactyla > Suidae > Phacochoerus > Phacochoerus africanus. The sequence goes on from NC_062551.1 coordinate 82,621,256, forward strand.
TCCTGCCCCACATCCCCGGTTTGGGTCCATGTGCTGAGATGCTGGTGGCAGTAGCCAGGCGGGAGGCCCGCCTGTGCCTTTTCCTCCAGGCGCCCATCAGACTCCTATGCTCTTGCATCCCTTGAGTCCCTGTGGTTTACCCTGGGCTGGGACAAGCCCCTGCTGTGAGTACAGGCTCCTGCACTGAGGGTTCATATCTCCTGCTTTGTTTTCCCCAAGGAGCTGGATGATGGCCTGGATGAAGCATTTTCAAGGTAACATTACGCTGGGCTCCTTGTGTGGGGGAAGAGGTGTGGCACTAGGGTTGCTCCCCAGGGCCTGTTGCCGCGACTGAGAACATGAGCTCTGAGCAAAAATCTCAACTCAAATAGGGGTGGGGAGCTTACTGTCTGGCCAGGTCTGCTAGAAAGCGCTTAACTGTGGAATTGAAAGTTCTTCCTTGGGGCTGCCCTCCCGCAGTTTGAGCTGAACTGAACACCCTGCAGGTTGTCTTCCCCTTCCCACACCTGGCGCAGCCTTTGAAGATGGGCCTTTTTTGCTGGCTTTGTTCCCTCCAGAGGTTCTGCATTTATGGAAAGAGGCGGAAAGAAGACCGTGTTTAATTAAGCCCACGGGGTGTTACCTGAAGGAGGGAAGCCAGGCCCATCAGGAGATATTTGGCCTCACCTGAGGCTGGTGGCATTCCCCCTTTGCCTAGGGGCCATCTTTGTCCCTGGCTCCTGTCAGCTCAGGGACGTGCCACCAAGAAGGCTGTGGCCAGGGAGAGGCCCGGGCAGCTCAGGGTTCCAAGTGCTGGGCCCTGGTCAGCCAGGCCTTCCTTTCTCCCTTGGGACCCTCGGAAGCCCCTACAGCCCTCTCGCAGCTGTCCCCACCTGCTCCCTGCCAGCCCTGGGGAGTGTGGGTGGGGCAACATGTGTGGCCCCTTCCTGATGATTTTTGCCGTCTTCCTGCTTCCTCGGCTGACTACATCCCCCTTGTTCGAAGGAAATCTTTCATTTGCTTTTTCCAGATTACTCAAGTGTCATGTGCCCTTAATTAAAAACTTTGCAAACCAGCAAAGTATTAAACAGGAAATAACACCATCCCATAATCCCATAGCCCAAACTTTGGGGCTTAATTCAGGCGAATCCTCTACATATACATTTTTTCCCCCCACTGATCAGCTCGTCGTATTTCCTTTGAGGAATCCTGATTTTCCCTTAGTGCTGGCTTGCGAGGTGCCCTTCTCCAGGCTGTTAAAAACTCCTAAACACCTCCTTCATCGACTGCCTCGCCATGTTCTTTAAAGGACATGGGCTGTAACGTACTTACCTCTTCCTGTCCTTTGGACAGTTTTTGTGCCCCTTTTGAGTTTCCTTTTCCAGCAGCACCGTGTTGAGCCTGGTTAAAGCACACAGTGCCCCATGGCTGGCCCAGCTGCGCCCACCCCTGCTGCTCTCACTGTCCTCCCAGTGCCGCCCTTTCTCTTCTCTCCTGGGCATGGGTGTCCCCTCCTCTCCGTGGCCGGAGTGGCACTGCCTGCCCCACGGGTTTCTGAGCCGCTTGATCCTTAAAGGTGGCTTCTCTGTGTCAAGACTCCACCTCTCCTGACATCCAGAGCTTTCTTCTTTGGCCCCGTGTCCTGCCGTTTTCCCACCTGTTCTCTCCTCCTCCCGCCCCTGGTGCTGGCCAGGCTGAACTGGCTCCTCAGGCCCCCCGCCAGCCCTTTGCCTGGGCCGCCGGCTCACACAGCTCTGCCTTCCAGGCTTGCCCAGTCTCGGACGAACCCTCATGTCCTGGACACTGGACTGACAGCACAGGACCTTCAGTACGCCCAGTGCCTCTCGCCTGTCGACTGGGACAAGCCTGACAGCAGTGGCGCTGAGCCGGACGACCTCTTCAACTTCTGAGGGCCTGGGGCTGGCAGGACACATGACGGACCAAAGCGACCCACGCCGGGGATGGGGGCCAGCTCCAGGACCCCCAGCCACCCCCTTCCAGTCGGCAGCACTATCAGCCTGCAGATCAAAGCTGCAGCCAGTCACGCAGAGGGAAGGAGAGATTTTTTTTTTTTTAAACCCTGTTCGTTCTAAGAACTGAAAGATGCCTTGAATATTTATTCAGTGACTCCTGGTTCAACCCAGAAACCAGTTTTGCATCGGGCACAAGCGCAGTGTTACAACCAGCTTCCTGCCCTCTCTTGAGGGAGTTCTGCTCCACTGTGGCTGTCAGGATGGTGACCAAAGCATTTCTTGTCCCTTCTCTCTAAGGGCCTGGATTTCCCTGGAGGCCCCTGAGTTCCTCAGTGTGATTGGAGCCTTCTTTCTGCCATCCTTTAAGCACAGGGGGGCACCGTGGCCTCGGGAGAGGTGGCCCAGCGCGCCCCAGCTCGAGCCCCTGGCCCTGGGGACTCCCAGAGACAGAGGAGCAGCCCCTGACCAAAGACAGCACACAGCTGGCACTTTAAAGCACATGCAGCAGGTGTGGCCTCCGGCGCCTTGACGGTGCTGCGTTGCCCAGAGCTTGCTTTCTGCCCTCCTTCCATGGAAGGCGCCCAAAGTCCCCATGGAGTGCCCCCAGCCGTGCTCGGAACCAGTGTAACTGGCTGCCCACGCACTCTCAGAGTCTGCCTGCGATAATGGGGTCCCCATCCTGCCCTCCCGAGCTTCTGTTTGGTCTGAGTGCCACCTCCCCATACTTCCTGAGATGATGCGTGAAGCCTAACGCCTAGATTTGTTTGAGGATGTGCTGTTGCCCGTTTGTAGATGAGGAAACTGAGACCACAAGCGAGGAAGGGGTAGAGTTGAGTGTGGAACCCAGATCTGGTGCCAAAGCTGCCTTCTCGCCTACACCTCGCAGCTCACACCTCCTTTTCTCTAGCTGTGTCGTCCTCCCAGGAACCAAAAAGCCCCAGCTATTTTCTGACCAAAATGTGTTTCATAACAAACCATCTGGTGCCTTTACACACAGAACTGGCATGAGCCTCCGTGCCCTGCTAGCTGTCTCACTGTTGATTTCTGTGAAAATGGAAGTGTTTGAAGTCTGCTAATTCAGAGGGTGAGACAAAACCAAACTTCGTAAGCATCACGCTCTTCCTTCCTGACTCTCCGACACCAGGTCGGGGACATGCCCGCAGCAGCCCGCCTGCAGAGTCTCCCTTCCTTCCCCCTTCCCACGCCCCGGGGCTCTCGGAAAAGCTGCCAGCACCTTCTCCATCCTCAGGTACCTCCCAGGCCTGGCTTTACCGAGCTTGAGTCCCAGTGACAGTTGGGGCAGGTTTCACCAGGCCAGGAAATACCCCATTTCTTAGAATCTACGCATCGGACTAAGCGGCTGAATCAAAGCACAGGGACAGAAGTGCCTAGGTGAGGGGTGGGTGGGACTGTCTTTATCAGAGTGTGGGGACAACTTCCTTTCCTGGCCCAGCTCCGGTACCCCCTCTGCCCACCCCGGACGACCTTGGCGTCAGCCCTTGTATTTGTCACAAGGCCGCCCTTGGCACGAAGGTCCAGGAGCCCTGAGAAAGGCCGTGCTGTGTTTGTGTGAGTCACGCTGTGGCCTTCATCTGTCTCTGGCCACCAGCGGTCGGTGTGCTCCCCTTGTGTCTGCAGATAAGTTTTGTCGTGCTTTACTTTATGTTGCTGTAAAGGAAGTCCTAGTGAGGAAAAAATCAGCAATAAATGTTCTCTTTTTGAAATATAAAGAGCACTTGGACGGACTGGCCCGGTGGCCTCGGGCAGCCCCTGTCCTGGGGTGGCTGCAGCAGTGGTGCCCACAGGCCCAGATGTGGGGGGAAGTGGTCTGTGGTCCCCCAGATGAAGCCAGTGGGCCTCTGTCTCACCCGACAGACGGGGTGCGCAGTGCGTCATCTCTGGAGAGCTCGGAGTTCAGCAGAGGTCGAGGTCTCTGAAAACCTAGGTCAGGGCCTCCTAACCAGGGTCTGTGACACTTTGAAATGTACATTACGTGTGTGGCCACTCGTACATTTTGCGTGGGGCGTGGGGGGTGGCTGTCATTTCCTTCACATTCTCAAGTGGATCCATGAAATTTATTCATTTGACAGACTTTGTGCTAAACACAAACCAGGCCTGGGACTCAGTGCTCAAACAGCGGTTCCGACACCCTGTTTGTATGGACTCAGGATGTGTGGCTTGGGTGTAACTGCGGTCAGGGATGGGGGTTGGTGGAAAGTGGATTTTCGAGACGGGAGACCCAAGGAAGCTCTGGCTCTGGCTCTGCCACTTGAGGCTGTGACACTGGATCAGTCCCTTCTTGCCCTGAGCCTCAGTTTCCCCATCTGAGAAAAGGGTATAACAGTATCCAACCCCTCCGCCTCCCTGGGTTTCATGAGAGCCAGGTGACAGTTATCATGTCATTGGTGATGTACTTGGATGGCTCACAGGTCATCTGAGAGCAAAAGGCAATTTGAACCAAATACATTTAAGGAAGTCAAAGTGGAAGGGATCGCTCTGGTGGCTGCTGTTGCCTGAGCTTGCTCTGTGTCAGGGGCTGTGCCAGGCTCTCCTCACAGCAGTCCTGTTGAGCCCAGGCAGTACCAGCTCCTTTTCCTGCTGCAGGCACCAAGGCTGCATCCACGCTTCCAATTCTTGGCAGAGCCACAACCCCGACTCTGTGACCCCTGCCTCTGCCATGTCCTGGTCCCCCAGGAGCCATGTCTGCTGTCATGCTGCCTGTGGCCTCCTGCCGAGCCTCACAGAAAGGCCGCTCTCTTCAGCCTCCAGTGGGGTCTTCTCGGACAGTCATCTCTTTGTTCCTTTCCAACTATGATCATAAAAATATCCGGAACCCAGGGGCGGAGCCCTCTGTTGTCAGCTGTTGGCCAGACCAGCTGTGGATTCTGAGTGGATGGTAGAGATGACTAAGAAATTCTCTCCTTTCTTCTCTCATAATCTGAAAAGACACCCAACAAGTTCATCTTTCGGTTTAAATTTGGCCAGTGCCTTTAGTCTCTGGATGCCTCAAATTATGAATCCTGAGCACCTGCCATCTGCTCTTTCATGCATAACGGATGAAGCCGCGGCGAACAAAGTCGCCTTTCAGATTTGATGTGACCTTCAGCTTCACTGAGTGGATGTGGGGTCTCCTCTCCCAGGAGAGACCATCCCAATTAAACCTCTCCCGGGACTTTCTGACAAGGCCGGATCAGGAGTCTGGGCAGAAGCTGTGCCATCAGGGCTGGCCTGGGGTCTGGTCTTCCCCCAGATCCCAGAGGTGGCCTCTTTGTCATCGGGGAGCAAGCCTTTCTCCAGGGCTTGCATGCCAGGCCCTGCTCGTCTGTTACACTCAACATCAGGGCTCCAGGTCCTAGCAGCCGTGCCAAGAGGTGGGCGATCCTAGTCCCATCTTCAAGATGGGGCTCCTGTGGGTCAGGGAGGATAAGTGAATTGGCTAGAATCTCAACAGCCAGTAGGGAGAGGACCTGGGGTTTGAACCTCAGTCAACCTGACACCAGCGCTTGTGTATCTCCCCGGTGCGCCCCCCTGTGGATGAAGAGGGCCCTGCTCTGGGGCGCCTCTACCGCAGCACAGACGGAGGGCCAGGGCCTACGCCGGGTTTGGCACTTGGGGCCAGGCCGTCTTCACAGATGGGTCAGGACAGATCCTTCCCGCTTCTAGATGGTGCTCCTTGGGCTGTCTTTCTGGATGTGCCCAGTTCACGACTCGGCAGTGCGTGTCTCATCACATCAGGGCCCTGGCTTGTCCCTGCCGGCACTGCCCAGCAACCCACAGCGAGTTTTGGTGACCCGCAGAGGAGCAGACTCAGTGGGTGGCAGTGGTGAATCCCAGTCTCAGGGGGGACCAGAAGGGAGGGGAACTCTTCTCCGGAGACTGTTAGCTGGTTAAAGCTGCTGCACAGTGACTGTGTTAGTAGGCGCTGTTAGCCCATTTTACAGATGGTGACACTGAGGCCCACAGAGCTTATGTGACCTGCCAGTCTCCCACAGCTGGTCGGAGGCAGGCCTGGGATTCAGAGTCCGTGTTCTCCCCTGTCCCAGGATGGCCCTGCTTCTCCGCAGATTACTTGGAACATTTGGACAATGACCTTGCTTCCTTAGGAACCTCTGAGTCCGGCACAGAGTGACCTTAGTCGAGTGCCCAGCACATGGAGCCTGGGTCAGGTTGCTGCTTTTGCTTCTAGCCAGGACTTGTGTGGGCTGTGTCACAAGTCCCTGTTGCCAAGGAACAGTTCTGACTGCATCTGCCGAGCTCCAGCTTGGGGTAGGGCCTCCAGGACCTGTCTTAACCTCTTCACAGTCCAGGGTAGTGGGTCTCAGTGCCCTGGAAGCGCCTGGGCCAGGTTTGTACCACACCAGGAGGACATGACAAGTCAGAACTAGAAGCCAGGGAGGGTTCCTAGAGGAGAGGGGTGTTCCCACTGGGCCTTAAAGGAGGGGAGGAAGGTTGGAGACTGGCTTCGTTAGCCTGGATGCCCCGAGAGGCCAGGGCTGGGGTCTGATTCACCTGTGGCTCCAGTGCCCAGCTTAACACAGAGTGGCCGTCAGTAAGGCGGGTCAGCCCATCAAAAGGGACAACCAGCCCGGTTTCTTATGAGACCCTGCTGAGAGCCTCAGGTCAGCAGGCGAGTCTGGAGCACCCACAGCCCAGTGATCCATGCTGAAGGTTATCTGTTCTAGAGGTGAACCCTCCCTGTGGCTGACTTCCCCGTGCCCACTGGGCCTGGCTCTCTGTCACACAGCCCTGGCCTTATACACCCCGCCCAGCCTGGCTGGGTAAAACTTGGGTGGTCCGCTCCTCTGCCCTGACCCAAGAGCTTAATTTTCAAAATGTCTTTAAAGCGGGATTCTAGAATGTTAGATCTGGAAGAGCCCGTCGGTTCTCCAGCCCACTCTCCTGGCTCACAGTCAGGGACTGAGGTCCGTGGAGGGGCGGAACCTCCCCAGGCCACGTGGGCAGTTGTGAAGCAGAGCTGAGATTGGAGCCTTATTCTCCTTCAGGGGCGCCCACCCCATGGAAGGGAGAGAGCATTGCCTTCCCTGGCGTGCTGGCGGCGGCGGCCTGGGCTCGAGGTCTGCTTGTATGGAAGTGGAAGTGATTACGACAAGAAGAGGCTGGAGAAAGGGCCTCGGTGAATTCTCAAGCACGTAATGAGCATCAACTCATCACCTGTCTCTTCATTCCCCCTCGTCGAGGGCCCCAAGATCTCATCTGCTGCTCGGGCTGCTGGCACAGATGTCTAGAAGAGAGAGCAGAGAGCTGATTATGAGCACGGTCCCGAGAGCCCAGACTGGGTTTGAATCTCAGATTTGCCACTTATTAGGCATGTAAATGACTGAAGAGCAAATGACTTAATAGCCCGGGTCTCAGTCTACTCATGTATAAAATAGGACGATAACGGCACTGTCCACACGGGAATGTTGTGAGGAGTAAATGAGTCAGTGAGTTAGTGCAGGTGAGGTGCTGTGCACACAGGCCACTGTGGCTGTCACTTTGTTCTTCCTGTTGCTGTGAGGGCTGCTCTGTGGTTCAGGGGCCCGATCGGTCTCACCGCAGGGTCACGTCCCACGGGCTTCCACCCTGAGGCCACCTGAGTTCACGCTCTGGCCCCTCCCCACCATCAAAGTGTGACCCATGGAAAAATGCTGGAAACTTCACTGTCCAGTCAGAATTCAGGCCAGGGAATATTCCATTCTAGCTGTTTCAAGTAGGAAATAAACTTTCTACTGAAGAGATTCAACTCACGGGACCACTGGAAGGGCTGGGGGTGTGAAGGAGGCCCCTGCAAGGGTTTGGGGAATCAGAAAAGGTTGGAGCTGAGGGAGCTGCCGCCAGTGGCCGGGGAGCCACTGCTCCTGCGCTTCTGTGGGATCTGATCTCACCCGCAGGAGCTGATTCGAAACCAGTGGCCAGGAAGTGGGAAAGTGGTTCGCAGGCATCCAGCCCCCGAGATGCGAGAGGGCACATGGACAGGAGGCGGAATGGTGCGGAGGCACCCTGACGTCCTCCCTCCCCTGACAGTTCTGGGAGAAGCTGGGGTGTTTGGGCCAAAGAAAACCTCACTGCCATGAGGACTGGGTCAGGAGTGGTATCTTCAGTCCACATACCAGCCATGTGAGAGCCCAGACTTGGAAACCGAAGTGACAGAACCAGGGCTGGACCCCAGGTCTGCCTGCCCATCAGCCTGGGCCATGCTCCGAGATGCTCCCTGAGCTAGGCTGGACATCCAGAGGCATTCCTTCAGCACTCATTGACTGATCACCCACTGTGTGCCACGCTGGGTCCCCCAGTGCTTGGAACATGGCAGAAAACCAAATGACAAAGATCACATCCCGTGGAGGGGCAGTCCAGTGGGAAGGGGGATGCTGACCTTTCCCATTCCCCAAATATAGAGAAATAATCTCTGTGGTTCTCAGTACCACGAAGGGAAACCCGCCAGGGGAGGGGACTGGGGGTGAGGGTTGTTTGAGGATAGGCCTGTCAGCAGTAAGAAGAAAGAGCACCAGGGACAGAGGAGGCTGCAAGCGCATCCCCAGGCAGGCAGAGAGTGGAATGTGCGAGAACAGAAGGGGTGAGGAGATGTGTGTGGGCAGAGGAGAGCTGCGGGATGTGGTCCGAGAGTCAGTCGGCTGCTCGACCTCGGGCCAGGACAGGGGTTTTGACTTGCGTCTGAGTGAGATGGAGTCGTCGGAAGGTTCTGTGCAGGAAGAGATGCGAAATCACAGAGGCTGCTCAGAGAGGGTGGGTACAGAAAGCTGGGGGTATGGCAGTCATGCGGGGTCAGGCCCAAGAGAAAGGGCTCAGAGCTGGAAAAGAGGAGGGTGGAAGCTCGGCCACAGGACGCACTTCCTCCCCCTCTGTTTTCCGGAGGCCCAGGTGTGGGGAGCCTGGGTCCAGGGTTTGTGTATCCTTGTGTGGTGTGGAGGGCTGGCACCTCTAAGTCCCTCCCGTCGTGAGGCTGTGGTGTTAGTGTCCTCGGGTGTGCTTGTGTCATTCCTCCAGGCATGTGGAGCCAGTGCATTTTAGCTCTGTGGTCTGCGTTGCTCCGCAGGCATGCATACGTGACCATGAGCCTATGGACGTGTGACCTGGGGAGAGCGGGCATGTGAATTTCTTTGTGCATGTGTGTGGGTACCTGCTTGTCTGTAGGAGGCAGCAGTGGGGAGTGTCTGATTTTGGCCCCGTCACTGTCAGGGTGCTCTGTTGCTTGATGCTCTGCAGAGCTCAGCTCTCATTTGTATAGCAGATCAAAACAGATGCCCCTGAGACCCAGTGGAGTTGATGTGTGCTCTTTAGGGATTTGGGTTGAGGATCTGCCCTGTGGGGACATCTGACAGCTGAAGTAGCAAGGATGCCCAGCCCCTGGTTCCCACATCACTGTGCTTTAAAGCGCAGAGACCCCCTCCTTCCCCAGGGATCAAGCTGGACCAGGGCTTTCACCACTCAGGAAGACTGTCCAAAGTATGGGCTCTGCCAGCCCTCTGCCAGTAAGAGTCAGATTCCTAAACCTGGAGGCCTTCTGGACAAGCCAGGACATCAGCACTGTGGAAAACAGAGAGTTAGGTGTCAGAGGGACCGGGTTCAAATCCTACTCTGTCACTTACTACACATAGTCACTAGTTCATAGCCTTGGTCAAGTAATGACTCAATTTCCTCTCTGTAGAATGGGGCCCCACCTCAGGATAGTATCATGAAGATTAAATGAGCACTTTTTATGTGCCAGGCCCTGTGCTAAGGGCTTTGCATGGATCACCTTATTAAATGCTCACGATAACCCTCTAAAGTGGATGCTGTCCTCATTTTACTGAAGAAGAAACTGAAGCCCAGAGAGGTGAAGTTACTGGCCCAGGGTCATTCAGCTGGGACTGGGAGAGCCTGGCTGTGAACTAGGCAGTCTGGCTTCAAAAGCAGCAGCATGAGGCAGTGAATATAAAGCCTAGTGCCTGACTCTAGCAGGTGTCTGGTCCATGGTGGTTGTTATTCCTGATGCCATTGGGAGATTCAGGATCAGGTTCCCAACCCCCAGAATAGCTCTGGGTTCTCTTTTCTCCTTTTACAGTTGCAGAGACCAAAGGCCACCGGGAAGGGCAAGTGAGGCCTTTCTTCCTCTTCCGAGAGCAGGGCTGAAGGGCAGAGGCCAAGGCCCCCTTGGTTAGCAAACCCCAGTTACAGGGCTGGAGTCTTTGCTGCCCCTCCCGGTGTGGGGAGGCCATTTGTTGCCATCAGGTTAGGCATTGGGGCTGGCCTGAGGCACAGACCAGAGGAGGGCCTGACAGGGTGGCCCGGGGCCAGTGCTTGGGCTCTAAGAACAGAGCAGCTTCTTCCAAAAGCATGGCTGTAGGACGCATGGGTTGGGGAGACCTCAGCGGGGCCTTGGGTGCCGGCCCAGTGGCTCTGGCCCATGGTGATACCCTGTGGGCACAGCATTCAGTCACAGCCCTGCTGAGTCACCCCCAGTGCCATCTCAGTTCCACTGCCCGGGGAAGATCAGGGGAGAGAATGTCTTGAATGCTGCTTTATCGCAATAAGTTTGTCGATTCAGCTCATTACATTTAATTAGAATTATTTAATTAGAATCTTAATAAAAGAGTAAAACAGGAAGGAGGCTGAGAAGCAGAGGTAAGGAAATCCATGCTGAGCGTATGAAGCAGACCCAGCTGGGTGGTGGAGGGGCAGCGGCGGGGGTGGCGGGGGTGCTGCCAGGAGGTTTGCCTGGAAGGCTGGGTAGAGGGGTCTGTGTGCCTGGACCACCAGGCTCCAGGGATCTGGCGGTGAGGAGAGGGGAGCGTGCTGAGGGCCTGGGGCTGGGCTCTTGCCCACCCACTCTGTACCACGCAGCTTGGCATGCTGGGTCCTGGGCTGAGGCCGCTGGCCTGGGGAGCTGTAGGACCCATTTCCAGTTCTCAAGGGAAGCAGACAAGAAGCCAGACAGTCAGAAGGCCCAGTGCCCTTGGCTCTGATGGGGGCGGCAGAGGTCACTGCACCAGCCCTGGGTGGGGTGTCTAACTGGGTTGGGGTTAGAAAGCTTTCTAGAACATTGATGCCTGCCTGCGGTGACACCTGAACATGGAGTTGCAGGTAAGGCGAGAAAGGGAAGCGCTTCAAGCGGGTTTGAGGGGGTCGCTCTCATGGGGAGCAGGGTGGAGTTGGGGTTCAGAGCAACGACCTGGAGCCGGGTGGCTGCTTCCCCCTCAAGGCACCATGACAGTGGGCTCTGGCAAGTTACCCCCCCGCCCCAGCCTCGTTTTCCTCGTCTGTGAATGAGAGCAACGCCCCCATCTGCTAGGGCTCTTGTATGAGCTGAGCTGATACATGGACAGCACTGGAAGAGCAGCCGGGCCACGGTCAATGCTATGTGCACTGGCTCTTAGACGTCCCTTCTTGTCCAAGGAAAGACATCCAGGGGGTGGTCAGTTACATATGTTTGGGTGGGGACCAGGTTCTGGGGGTCATCAATGAAGCCACCAGTGTGAGTAGGCACCTCAAGAGAGAATGGGGGTCACTGCTGCCATCTGTCGCCTCCATTTTCTCTTTCCTCACTCCCAGGAAGACCGTTTTGTTCAGAGATCTGCCCCTAGCAGAGCCCTCGCTTTTCAGGACAGCTGACCCTACAGCCCAGCTCCAGAGAGGAGGGATCTGGAGAGACTCAGCCAAGTCTGGCCATGACATTCCCTTGGTGCCGGTTCTCCACGAGGCTGGAGAGCTGGCCTGGTTCTATGGTCAGGGGAGATTTGTCCTCTCCTCCCTCCCCCTTCCCCATTCCTCCCCCTTCCCCCCCTCCTTTTCCCCCTCTTCCTCTCCCTCCCTGGCACATACTCAAAGAGGCAGGTGGCTCCATTGCCACCCCTTAGGGAATCAGAGCTAGGATGAAGCCAGGGGTGTGCTGGCATACCACCTCTCCAATTGAAGAAGATTAAAAAAAAAAAAAAAAAAAGGCCATGATTTGTAGCACTTGCTGATTTCCATGGTTTAAATATCCTTTCCAACTGCCAATGTGATGCCACCACACACACAGTTAGGATGCACAGTCACCTCTTGGACGTCAGCATGAGTCAGTTCCAGCATCCCTGGATAAAGCCAGCCCAGGGGATGGCCGAGCTGAGAGAGAAAACTTGGGCTCCTCGGATAGCACTGGGAGCTGTGTGTGCTGGGAGTCCCCCTCCCCCGGACCTCCACTCTTGAGGTTTTCTTTTCCTTGCAGCCACGTGCATCCCACGAGCTGCAGCAAGGCAGAGCAAGAAGAGAAGAGGACCCAGGCCCAGCCAGCCTGGAGGAACCACCAGTATGAATGCAGTAGGCAGAGATAGAGGAGGCTGTGAACTCAGCTGCCACTGGAGTCTGGCAATGCAAAGGATCATGCTTTGCATTCGGTTTTCCACAGACTGCATCCTGCTGCAGTGAAAGATAAGAGAATTTTTAGTCCAGTTAGAGAAACTCCCTAGGCTCCAGTTTATGCCTTGAGCCAAGAAATTAGGGATTAAAGCTTGTTGTTCTTTTTCTTTTAACTGTCCAGTGTCATAGAAGCAGCCACCCCATCTTTGAAGTCGTGCCACTCATGTGTTCAGTGGCAGTGGCGACCCAGGCCCTCAAAGCTTTGCCTTCAATGGCACTTTTCTCCCCAGATGGCCGCAGGCCATAATTTAATTAATTAATTTAATTTAATTAGCGGTTTCACCATGACATGCCACAGGCTGCTAGGTTCCCATCCCTGGATACTAACTGGATTTTCGCCACCTTCAGCCTCAACCAGAACAGATGAGTCTTTCCTCCTTTCCCTGAGGGGGTGTTGTCTGAAACCCACTCCTTCAGACCCGTTTCCAAACCAGTCAAGTTCCTTGGTTGAAAACAATGGAAACTGACGCTCGCTAATTTAAGCAGAACAGAAATTTATTGCAAGGCCAGCAAGGAGTTCACAGAATCCACTGGAGGAGCAGGCTCAGGGGGAGGGGGATGTGAAGGGGGCCGGCAGCTCCACTCATAGGCAAAGGGCCCCTGCAGGAAATGTCTGGTTCTGGTGCCACCTTCACTGGGCAACACGGCCTGGGCACAGCCTCTGGCCCCCGGGAATGATCCCAGCTGTCCTTTGCGGCACTTTAGTAGCCTCTGTCCCCAAGTTCAGGGTGGGCTCCTGATTGATGGAGCCAAGTCACATGGCTGCTCCTAGTGACCAGGGGAACGTCCGTCTGTGTTGGGAGGACAGGTTGCCTCCCCAGGGTCCACCCCATGGGGTGGTCTCTCAAACAATGAAAGGAGTTTGAATGCTTAGCAGGGAAAAGCAAACAAAAACATATAACCGCATGTGTTCCCCTTGGCCAGGCACCCTGCTAACGGTTTGCCTGTAGTATCTTCATTTAACCGTCATAATTTTTGAGAAGTGTTACTTCTATCAGCCTCGTTTTATAGCTGGGGAAACAAACTCTGGGGTTCTTCATGAGCAGTAACCCCAGACTTTGGGAGATATTGTGAGAACCAGGCTGGACACCATGGGCCCCGGACGGCTCAGAGCCAGACTTCTGGAGGGGTTGCCCTACTTTTAGGCCAGCCTTGGCCTCTACGCCTCGCAGAGGCAGAGACAGCCTGTCCAATCTGAGAACTTCCTAATTCTAATTACTGATGTTGGTCTGCCTGGAACAGGTCCTAGACTAAAGGGGCACATCCTGGGGACCGTGACAGACACAGCTGAGCTGCCAAAAGCAAAGGGTGTATCAGGAATGTGTTTTCTGTGGGGCCAGCTGTCACAAAGCTGGCTGTGGCTGTTACGTCCACAGAGAGATGCTGGGTTCTGGGAAACAGGTGAGCTCGCTCACCCCACACCTGGGGAGGGGAAGGAGCATCTGAGGGGGAGGCAGAAACCAGCCAAAGCCCAAGCTTCGACACAGGGCCTCTTGCTGGTACCCCAGGTCTCCCCCATCAGATTGGAGTTCCTGAACCCGAGGCAAAAGTCTCCCTCCTTAGACAAGCCTCCTTCGAGTGGGGGGATATCTCGTCCAACATACCAGGAGGTCCTATGTTCTGGGCTGTGTCTGCCCTCTCAGCCTGGGGCTTCTAAGGGCGGGGCTTCTCTTCCCTCAGACTAAGGGTCCTTGAAGGCAGCGCCGAGGGCTCTAAGAAGTCTGGGTCAACAAGAGCCGTGCAGATTGGAGGAATGGGACTAGCAGAGCTGGGTGGAACCTGGTTACCCTGCAGGGGACCCTGAGATCCAGAGAGGGGCAGGGCCTGCTAGGTTCATTCCCCGTGGGGGTACCTGTCAAAGGCAGTAGCTCAGGATCCTTGCCTCCCAACCAGGAGGAATGGGGGTGACAGGACAAGGTGTGGCCTTAGGAATGAAGCTCCCGGAGCCAGGCAGGAGGAGACAGCCCTGAACGGACCCAGGCTGCACCCTGGGCTGCCAACCCCACCCCTTGGAAATTCCTCCTGTGGTTCCGTCCTGGATGTTGGAGTCCTTGGCCAGGCTCCTGGGCAATTGCCTCATCCCATGGACACCGACAGATGTGCACAGCTGGAGGAGGGAGGGTCTGGGTAGAAGCAGCCTTGCCCAGCCAGGGCCCGGGCCAGGGGTGCTGGGAAACTGGGTTCTAGTCCCTGCATCCACCTCCACCTGGTTGTGTGGTCCTGGGCTGGACTGTGGCCTCCCTGAGCCCCGAGTTGCTTCTCTGTCTAAGGGGGGAGGCTCTTCATTCTGTCCTTAGATGTTGACTGAGGGCCCATGATGTGTCAGCTCTGTGCCATGCCCCGGGCACAAGCCAGACCCTGTGGTCCCTGCCTTCAAGGAGTGTATGTTCCTTGGGGAGCTGACATTGAGCATCTGCAGCAATTTACGGAGCTTTCAGTGTGCAGGGGGCTTTATAGGAAGTGGTTTCATTTTTCTCCAGTCTCTGGCCCCAACTGTGTGGTGGCAGATCCCAGGGGCTGTGGTCACATTGTTTTTACAAGGCCATCTGTTTGAAATCCCAATCCCAGAGGCAATTCAAAACGTTCCCTTCCTTTGTCCCCAGACACCAGGCTTACGGGACTTGGAGTTTAGGCATGTTCGTGTGTGTGCATGCGTGCGTGTGTGTTACCACACATCCGGGTTGGGGGGGGGGAGACTTGTTCTTTCCTGGTCCCCTGACTCCAGTATCTTGGAGTATGTAGGGGTCCATGGCCTTCTTCTGGGATGCTTTTCCCCTCCATGTTTTTCAAATGAAAACAAAATTTTTTAAATTTTATGGCTACACCCATGGCATGTGGAAGTTTCTAGGCCAGAGATTGAATCTGAGCCCCAGCTATGACTTTTGCTGGATACTTTAACCCATTGCACTGGGTGGGGGATCAAACTTGCACCTCAACAGACCCAAGACACTGCAATGGGATTCTTTTTTTTTTTCTTCCTCTTTTCAGTGTTGCACCTGCAGCATATGGAAGTTCCCAGGCTAGGGGCAAATTGGAGCTGCAGCTGCCGGCCTACACCACAGCCACAGCAACACAGGATCAGAACTGCATCTGTGACCTACACCAGAGCAACACCAGATCCTTAGCCCACGGAGCAAGGCCAGGGATTGAACCTGAGTCCTCATGGATACTAGTAGGGTTCGTTACTGCCGAGTCACAGTGGGAACTCCCTGCAGTCGAATTCTTAACTCATTGTGCTACAGCAGGAACTCCATCAAATAAAATGTTTTTCTTTTCTTTTTCTTTTTCTTTTTCTTTTTTTTTTTTGCTTTTTAGGGCCACACCCTCGGCACATAGAGGTTCCCAGGCTAGGGGAAGAATTGAAGCTACAGCTGCTGGCCTACACCACAGCCACAGCAATGCCTGATTTGAGCCGCGTCTGAGACCTACACCACAGCTCACGGCAACGCCGGATCTTTAACCCACTGAGTGAGGCCAGGGATCGAACCCGAAACTTCAGGGTTCCTAGTTGGGTTTGTTTCTGCTGCACCACGATGGGAACTCCAAATTTTTTTTTTAATTTTTTTTTTCTTATACAAGTCTTTTTTTTTTTTTTTTCTTTTTTCTTTTTTGCCTTTTCTAGGGCCAGTCCCATGGCATATGGAGGTTCCCAGGCTAGGGGTCTAATCGGAGCTCTAGCTACCGGCCTACGCCAGAGCCACAGCAACTCAGGTTCTGAGCTGCGTCTGCAACCTACACCACAGCTCACGGCAATGCCCGATCCTTAACCCACTGAGCAAGGCTAGGGATCGAACCCGCAACCTCATGGTTCCTAGTCGGATTCGTTAACCACTGCGCCACGACGGGAACTCCCCCCGATTTTTTTTAATTTTAAAAAATTATGGTAAAATATAGTAAAATATACATAACATAAAATCTACCATTTTAACCGTTTTTAAATGTACAGCTCGGCGGCATTACGTGCATTCACATTGTTGTGCAGCCATCACCACTGGCCATCTCCAGAACTTTTTTATCATCCCAAACTAAATCCCCGTGACTTTATAATGACAGCTGTGTTGAGATATAGTTCGCATAGCATACAACTCGCCCATCTAAAATGTGCACGTTAATGGTTTCTAGTACAGTCATAGGGTTGTGCAACCAAGATTTCAAGCAAATCGAAAACATTTCATCATCCCAAAGGGAAATTCCCTTCCATTCGACACCCCTTACCCCACCCTCTGCGACCAGCTCTCCACCCTAGCCAACCACCAATCAATATTTTATCTTTATGGATTTGCTGTTTCTGGACAGTTCCTATAAATGGAGTCATACCATACATGGCCTTCTGTGTCTGGCTTTTTTCTTTCTTTTTTTTTTCCTTTTTTTGCATTTTAGGGCTGCATCCATGGCACATGGAGGTTCTCAAGCTAGGAATCCAGTCGGAGCTATAGCCACAGGCCCATACCACAGCCACAGCCATGCCAGATCTGAGCCACATCTTCGACCTACACCACAGCTCACGGCAACACCAGATCCTTAACCCACTGAGCAAGGCCAGGGATCGAACCTGCAACCTCATGGTTCCTAGTTGGATTCATTTCCCCCATGCCACGATGGGAACTCCTGGCTTTTTTCTGTGCATAGTGCTTTCAATGTCCGTCCATGTTGTAGCTGGTGTCAGCCATTCCTTTTACATTTGTAAGTTGTGGCCTCCCTGGAGTAGGGGCTGAGGGACTCGGGGCTCAACAGGCAACATTTCCTTCTCATCCACCCACAGCTGGGCTCCTCCACATGCACTGGTCCTGCCGATGTGGCCCGCAGGCACATGTGTGCACTCTCTGGGTCCTGAGGGAGTCCTGGTCCCCACGATCCCCTGACGTGGGTATCAGGTTCCTCCGCAACCTCTTCCCTCCTCCCCTCCCAGCTCCCGCCCACACTAGGCCGCCCCACGGTTCCTGTCGCGGGACCCCTGGGGTGGGGGGTGCCTTCCCGGATGGGTACCCAAGATGGCAGAGCTCTGCTCTGTTCTCTGCCGTCTGCGGACCCTCAGCCAATGGCAGGCGTGCAGGCTGTCCCAGGGCCAGTCCCTCCCACCGCTGCCACTTCACTGCCTCTCCACCCCCAACCCCAACAGATGGGCCCCGGACCAGAAAAGTGCCCACCAGCACGGGTTCCCAGCAGGGAGGCGCCAACCCCCCTCCTAAAGGGGAGGGAACTTTAACCCGTGTTTTCCCTGGTGCCTCCCAGGGGCTTGGGTGGGTGGAAAGGGAGAGAAAATCCACAGCATCCATATGAAGCTGAGGCTTCACATCCCCACGGAATCCTTCTCCTCAGCCCAATCCCCAGAAGCAGGGCAGTGGCACTTACTGTGGGAGGGCAGTCTGGTCTCCCTGGCAAGCCCTAGAGGGGCCTTGTGGCCCCAGCTGGTGAGGCCTCTCTTCAGAACGTGACTGCTCAGCAATTAATCACCCGAGCTCTGCATCCCCGTTGGCCCATTCCTGTGCCAATGGAGACACCCCTGCCAATATCCTATCACACCTCCAACCCACCCCTCATGGGACAGTCGAGACAAGTGCTGCAAAGGAGTACAGAGAACACTCTGGTCCCTCGTGGGCTGCCTAGAGGAGGTGACTTTCACAGGCCCAGAGGAGAGCCTAAGCCAAGACGGTGAGGCAGAAAGGAGTGTGGCAGGTGGGGAGACAGAAAGGCAGTGACACTGAGACAGCGGTGACCAAGCATGAAGCTGGGCTGCCCCAGCGGCAGGAGCATCAGCATTTAGAGCCCACCCACCCTTTACAGCCGTTCTTGCCTGATAATTACAAGAGGAAATGACTGTTATCTCTTTTACACCTGAAGGTTTGCACCTGCTCAGAGAAGGGAGGGGATGTGTCTGAGATCACACAGTAGGTATGTGGGGAAGCTGGGATTTGAATCTGGGTGCAGGGCTGGACACACAGGCCTGGCCTCTGGGCTTCTGTGCAGACCTAAGCTGGGGGGTCTCGCCTGTCCCCACCCCATCCCCACCCTCCTCTTTTCTTCTCCAACCTTTCCCTGGGAGCCTGCCTAGGGTGGGACATGGGCCACGTGGGGTCAGTCCTGGGGACAAAGGAGGCCGTATTGGCAAGGGAGTAAGCCCAGAGTACTTTGGTCCCCATGCTGTCCCTCACTGAGCTGTGCGACCCAGGGTCAATGCCTGCCCTCTCTGATTGTCAGTTTATTCCCATTTTATAGATGGTTAGGAGAGGAGAGGCAAGGCAGTAAGGCCCAGGCCCCCAACACCCTGCCCAGGGCTCTTTGCTCTACACTTGGCTACTGTCTACTTGGGGGGTCTGGGCAGGGCCAGTTCCTGGGCAACTCATGGTGGGCAGTCGATGCAGAGGCCCAGATTTCTGAAGACTAGGGGCACGGAAGCTCTCGTGATAGTCAGGCTTAGGAACAGCAGCCGAGCCACCCCCCTCCCCGCACCCATCCCTGGGCTGCCTGGAGTGACTCAGATCTCCCCGGGGCCCTTCTGATCTGTGCAGACCACTCCCTGCAGACATCAGCCTCCAGCAGTGTCTCAGCATTTCCAAAGGTCTCGTAACCAGATCGTTGTGTCCCACACACCATGTGCTGTGTGTGTGTGTGTGTGTGTGTGTGTGTGTGTGTGTGTGTGTACACATGCACGCGCATGCATGCTTGGGCTGGAAGGGGGTTATTAGGGGATCTGGAGGCCAGCACTGCAGCGGGGGACAGTTTGAACTGTGTCTGCTTCGCTGGGTTTTTCCTGCCTGCTCCCGCCCTGGGCGCAGCTCAATCTCCAGGCCCAAGGGGCTGGGATGCCAGAGCCTTGACAGTCCTCCATCCCTTCTCAGATCTAGACTCACATCCCTGAGCCCCAGCTGAAGGCTTAACCTTGGCTCTGGCTCAGGCTAAGCTCCAAATTTGTCCCTAGCCTGAGACTTGCCCCCAGCTCCACTCCAAGCCCCGATCCTGGTTCCAGGCTGACCCCTGGCCTTGTTCTAAAACAGAGCCCTAGGGCATTCTCTGACCCCAGTTCCAGGCTGAGCTCTGTTCAAATTTCAGATCATCCCCTGCCCCTGGTTCTTGCCTGAGCCCTTCTATAAACTAAACTCTAAACCTAGCCCCCAACCAACTTGACTCTGGTCTGCAAGTCAGTCACCTTCCGGCTCTAATTTCAGTCCTGACCTTCTCCTTGGCTGAACTGTCACCTTGGCCACAGACTGACCTCTACTTTCCAAACAACAAACCAACCCTTGACCTGAATGGTAAACTTAGTGGGAGCCCAGGAGCCCTTCAAATGGCAGAATTTGTGCTAGACCTGGAAGGAGCATTAGTGCCTCACTGTGCAGAGTTGTGAGAACTGTGTGCGCGGAGGCCGGGAGCAGGAGAGGGGAGAGGATGTGGCCTCTCAAAGAAGGGAAGGGAGCGACCAGGAACTGCTCTTCGAATGGGGCAGGGGGTGGTGGGTGCGGAAGGACTCTGGACTCAGAATCCACAGCTGCGGATCTAACCGAGGCTCCCTCATCTCGGAGGAGTCCCCCGAGCCTCCCTGAGGTTGTTTCTTATCTGAAAAAGGATCTTTCCTCTTGGGTCATGTATATCCTTGAGAGTGTGGTTTCCATCTTGCCTTTGGGTCTGCTTACACACTGACCCTTTCCTCACATCCGTGCCCACTCCCGCGTCCCCAAAGCGAAAGGCCCCTTCCTCCTGGAAGTCCTCCTCAAGTGCCTCGTGGTGGGCAGAACATTCCCCACGCAGACCGCCCCGCAGTGAAAGACGTGGTGCTCCGGGTCTGGAGTTCTGTCTGCAGGCAGCCTTGGCCCTTCAGCCGTCACCCCCTCCGGGCTGCCCACATCCAGTGACTGACCAGCGACTGATGGCAGGGAGAACCAAAGACCTCCTTGTAGCCATCTCCAACCAACCCTGGACAACCCCCTTCCTACCTGCCCATCCGCAGGGGTTGATCTCGGAACCCTCCCCAGTAAACACCTGTGTGCTGAGCTGCCCCTCCGTTCCCACCTCCAGAGAACCCAGCCTCTGACTGCCCTGGTCCAAGTCCTAAGTTGTTTCCATGGCACTGGGCCATATCCTTTGTAACACCGACAAGAATGTGGAGTCCTTCCTTTTTCCCCATCTCCTTCCACTGGCATTGTCAGGCAAGGGAGCTGGGACACAGCACTAACAGCCGGAGGTGCAGGTGGAAATCCCTGGGGGAAACTCAGAAGCAGAGAAGTAGGAGTGTGTCTGAGGTCCCCTGAACTCTCATCATCCTCAGCATAGATTTGCAACCTGGCAGGCATGTCCTCTGCATGGCCAGGGCTCCAGCAGAGCAGCCTGCCCCAGCCAGCCCGCCAGACGTGCAGCTATTGCCCAGGAAAAGGACCCACGCAACACTCTTGATCTAAGAGGGGAGAGAGAATGGGTAATTTCTCTAAGTTACAAGAAGTATGTCAGGGGATGTCCTGGCGTTCGAGCCCCTAGGGGTTTGCTTGCCAAGGCCCAGGGCTGCACCCAGAGGACGAGGAAGAGCCTGGAAGAGTGTCAGCACCCAGGAACATGGGGATCCACCACAGCTGGCTTCGGCTATTGCCCCCACACTGACCTGGTCCAGCCAGGCCAGCTTTCTGCTAAGCTACCAAAAGTAGGAACAAAATGAGCCTCCAAGGCCCTCCAGATTTTTCTCTCATCAAAAATATATGCTTTGGGAGTTCTTGTTGTGGCTCGGCAGTAATGAACCTGACTAGTCCATGAGGACATCGGTTCCATCCCTGGCCCTGCTCAATGGGTGGAGGATCTGGAATTGTTGTGAGCTGTGGCATAGGACATGGATACAGCTCACATCTGATGTGGCTGTGGCTGTGGCATAGGCTGGCAGCTGTAGCTCCAATCAATTCATCCCCTGGCCTGGGAACTTCCATTTTCTGTGGGTGTGGCCCTAAAAATATATGCTCTGTAGGAGTTTTCTTGTCATGCAGCAGGTTAAGGATCTGTTGTCCTTGGGTCACTGCTCTAGCGCAGGTTTTATCCCTGACCCGGAAACTTCCGTATGCAGCAGACGCGGCCCCAAACAAACAAACAAACAAAATATATGCTTTGTGAGGTTAGGAACTGAATCTGTCTTGTTCCCTGCTCAATAAATGGGGTGTCTCTTATGGACGAATAAATGAATAGATCAAGAGATGAGAGATGGAAAAGCAATTTAAACATCTGAAGCCTTGTGCGTGGCAGGGGGTAACAGGGGAGACGTGCTGCTTCTAAAAGTTATTCTTTAGGAAGGGCCAAAAAGAGTCTATTAATAGACTCGATTAATAAACATCAGCCAAGGTAAATGTTAACAGGAAGCACCTCTGCAAATGATGGCGGTCTCTCAGGCAGGGCTCGGGGTTGGCTGGCAGAGAAGGCCTCCTCCCTCCTGTTTGCTCAGAGCACAGTCCCAGTCCTGCGGCCTCTTCCTTGGACCCCATAGTGGGGGGCCTCACTGGCCAGCTGCTTCCTGGAAGCTCACATCCACCCCGACCACCACCTGCTCGCCCAGCCACTCCTGGCCCCTTATGTATTCTGTAAACACAGGCCTGTTTGTACCTTGGGGTCTTGCTTCCAGCTGCTCCCATTGTCCCTCCCCCCTCACTTCCTTCAGGTTTCTGTGCAAATCTCACCTCCTCAGATAGGCCTTTTCTGACCCCAATCTAAAAGAGTAGCCACTGTCCCCATCATTTTTTTTTTTTTAAATCCCCTGATGGAGTTCCCATCATGGCTCAGTGATTAACAAACCCAACTAGGATCCATGAGGATACGTGTTTGATTCCTGGCCTCACTCAATGGGTTAAGGATCCGGCGTTGCTGTGAGCTATGGTGTATAGGTTGCAGATGTGGCTCCGATCTGTTGTTGCTGTGGCTGTGGCATAGTACCCCTAGCCTGGGAACCTCCATATGATGCAGGTGAGGCCCTATAAGGCAAAAAAAAGAAAAAAAAAACAGAAAAAAAAAAATTCCCTGGAGTTCTCACTGTGGCTCAGCAGGTTAAGAACCTGACTAGTGGAATTCCCCTTGTGGCTTAGTGGTAATGAACTCAACTAGTATCCATGAGCTTGCAGGTTGGATCCATGGCCTTGCTCAGTGGATTCAAGATCTGGCGTTGCTGTGAGCTGTGGTGTAGGTCAAAGAAGTGGCTTGGATCCCTCATTGCTGTGGCTGTGGTGTAGGCCGGTGGCTGCCACTCTAATTCAATCCCTAGCCCAGGAACTTCCATATGCTGCAGGTGTGGCCATAAAAGGAAATAAAATAAAATAGATAAAACATTTTCCTAACTCTGTTTTAATTTATCGAAAGGATTCATTGCCACCTGAAACTGCGTAAAGAATATATACAGCTTTTAAAACATTATTTATTTATTTATTTATTTTGTTCAACTCCCCTCCTCCCCCACAGGAATGAAGACAGGGACTTTTTCTGTCTGTTTATTGCCATATCTCCCAGAACAGCACCTGGCACTTCAATAGGCACTTGGCAACTGCTGAATGAATAAGTGGGGTGTATTGGACAGAGTCCCTTTCCTCAAGCGCTTCCCCTTCTAATAGGCCGGGCAGGCAGCGAAGCAGGCAGTGTCTCTCGTTGGGTGGAGGTGGGGGGCGGCGGGGACTAGGTGAGGCCTGAGGGCTGCTCTGTGGGCAGGCAGGAAAGGCAGAGAACCCTGCTGGGAGGGAGGGAGTCCTCCACCAAGATCTGAGGGCCGAGTAGGAGTTCTCCAGTGAGGAGGGAGGAAGAGAGAGTTCCGGGCAGAGGATGTAAAGGTCTAAAGGCCTGAAGGCAAAAGAGCACCTGGAAAGTGCATAGGATGTAAAGCTTTGTGTGTCTGGATCAGAGTGGGGAGAGGGAAGGGGCGCAGAAGAGACTGGGTGGTGGGCAGGGGTCTGCCCAAGAAGGATCTGGAGCGCATGCTAAGCCAGGAAGTGACGTGACTAGATTTTATATATATCTGCATACCTGTGTTTTCTAAACATTCATAATCCCCAGGAACTTTGTCATATCTGGCATCTCTCGTCCCAGTGATAAATACTATGCACTTAATGCTTTATATTAACAGACTCGCTTTACTTAAATACATTCATTTAAAAGGGAAACCCTTTGTAAACTCTTCTAATGTGTGATATACAAAAAGTAACAGTAAAACTAAACCTAATGAAAATGAAATAATGTTACATTCTATCGCCTCCTGAGGCTCTGATCCCAAAGTCTACCTTCTCTTGTTAAAGAGGGAGAGGAACATGGCCAGGTGCTAGAGATGAGAAAGCACTGAGTTCCCACTGTGGCTCAGCGGTAAGGAACCCGAGTAGTATCCATGAGGATGAGGGTTCAATTCCTGGCCTTGCTTAGTGGTATAAGGATCCGGCATGGCAGTGAGCTGTGGTGTAGGTCGTAGATACGGCTTGGATCCCAAATTGCTGTGGCTGTGGCGAAGGCCAGCGTCTGCAGCTCTGATTAGACCCCTAGCCTGGGAACCTCCCTATGCCGCGGGTGCCACCCTAGAAAGACAAATAAACAAAAGCAAAAACAAAAAACAAAAAACAAAACTAAAAAAAAAAAAAAAGATGAGAAAGCACCAAGTAGGAGGTTCCCATAGTGGCTCAGAGTTAACGAACCCGACTAGTATCCATGAGGATTCAGGTTCAATCCCTGGCCTTGCTCAGTGGGTTAAGGATTCAGCATTGCTATGGTGTGATGTAAGCTGGTGGCTACAGCTCCATTTCGACCCCTAGCCCAGGAACTTCCATATGCCATAGGAGCAGCCCTAAAAAAAAAGACAAAAAAAAAGAGAGAGAAAGCCTCAAATGAGACTTTCTCCTTGACTAGGCCATCAAAAAGATTCAAAGAAGATTCAAAGGAAATATCTTTCTTACTATATGAGGCGGTTTACTTCAAACTGTAGCTGGATTTCTTCTAAGATTATTTCCAAATGACAGAAAATAATCTTATACATGACCAGTGGTACAATTTCCACAGAGACTCACTACAAAGCTTTCGGATGTGTTTGATGGAAGTAGGGTATGGAAGAGGAAATGGGGTAGGTGGCTAAGAAAACCAAGCCAGCCAATCAATCACATTTTATCCCCTCACTCCTCCTACATTGTAAAACCTACCCATCCATTCAACCACCTGGAGCTGCAGCTGCCAGAATGCACCACAGCCACAGCCACAGCCACAGCCACAGCCACACCAGATCCAAGCCGCATCTGTGACTTATGCCACAGCTCATGGCAACACCAGATCCTTAACTCACTGATCGAGCCCAGGGATGAAACCTGCATCATCATGGATCCTAGTCAGGTTCTTACCTCTCTGGAATGTTATTCCTCTATCCCAGGAATTCCCAGACCTAGCTTGGCGGAGGGGGGTGGGGGGGGGGGAATGACCCCAATCATTACTTATGGACCCAGGACATATTACATTAAAACATAATTGCAGGAGTGCCCACTGTGGCTCAGCGGTAATGAACCCGACTAGCATCCATGAGGACACAGATTTGATCCTTGGCCCCACTCAGTGGGTTAAGGATCCAGCATTGCCGTGAGCTATGGTGTAGGTTGCAGACGAAACAAAAAAACAAAAATAAAAATGAAAAACAAAAAAAAGAGTTGTGGTCCTCTAGATTCCTGGGACCTGGTCAGCAGGAGGAGGCAAGCAAGGGCACCAATTATACCCCCGGCCCCACTTTCACTATGGCCCCCTCTCCTTGGCAGGTGTCTCTTTGTTCTGCAAAATTGCACCTGTTAAGGTCATGGGAAGCGAAAACACGTTGTCCACTGTGATTGTGGGCTCTGCACTGAAATTGATAATCCTGTTTGGAGACACTCGAGATGATTTCCTCCCTGACACGGGGTGTGCGCCGTTCTCTGCTCCCATGTGGAGGGTGGCAGGGCCACCTCTGTGGACTCCTCTCACTCAGCTGTATTTGAAACGCAGTCTATGGACATTCTCCAGGAGCTGGGCCGAGGTCCACAACAATGACCTTGTCCTGAGACCTCCTATCCGCACCTCCTGTCACTCTCACAGTTTTCTGGGCTTGTCAACATTTGCTGAAGCATCATCTGTGTTTATTTGCAGGGCAGCTTTATGCCCTGCCCCTGGCCTTTTAACACAGGTACACTCTCTTTGCATAACCTCTGTTAAAAGCACGCTCTGGAGTCAGACCACCTGAGTCCAAATTCCAGCTGCATCGCTTATTGGTGATGTGCTCTCTGGAAAACTAATCTCCCTGGGCCTCAGTTTCCTCAACTGCAAAATGGAGTAAAAAAAATATTAGGAAGATCAGAGAAAATACTTGCAGTGAGCTCTGAAGGAAGTCGGGAAGAAGAAGGGAGGGAAAAGAATTGTGGGCAGGGAGTTCCCCCTGTGGATTAAGAACCTGACTCTAGCACCTCAGAATTGAACCCTGTGGAGGCATGGGTTCAATCCCTGGCCTGGCATGGTGGGTTAAAAGATACATCATAGGTCACAGCTGCAACTCGGATTCAGTCCCTTCCCTGGGAACTTCCATATGCTGTGGGTGCAGCCATTAAAAACAAAAACAAAAACAAAAAACAAATTGTGGGCAGATGGGAACAGCATGCACAAAGGCCCTGTGGCCAGAGGAAGCAGAGCAGTTGCTAGGAGACTGAAAGAAGACTAGGGACTGTGGAGATATCGTAGCTTGGCTGGCTCAGCATATTTTGTAGTGTGCCTTCCTGTACTAGAGAGACCTAGAAGCTAGACTTCTGAAGCCAAGCATCAGATTTAAGTTCTATTGATCAGATGTACCATGGGCATTAACAGTGTATGGCCAAGGTCATGATTCTCTGATTTCCAGGCAAATGGAGTTATGGGGGAAGGGGTGTTGTGTTTTTTTGTTGTTTTTTCCTGCAGCCGCTGTTTCAGAGGACTCGGTGCTAGCCCCTTGTTTGTGGTTGAAGAACCTGTGCACCCAACCTGCTGGCAGCCCTCGGGGCAGAGTCAGCCTCAGAGCTGGCAGTGGAGGTGGCAGCATCTGGATTCCCCAATTCTTGGTCCTGGCAGAGGCTGCAGTGTCATTCTGGGAATCATTTCTGGAATCTCAGCCTAGAGCCAACCTCTCCAACCCTCCCAACTGTGTGGTGAGCACCGTTTCCCTGTATCACATTCCTTTCTGCTTAAACGAATGGCAGTGGTTTCTGTGATACGAACCTGAGATGGACGGTGGTGGCCAGAAGGGCCACTCATTCTTCCCATCAAGAAATGGAGCTCAATGCCCAGCACCCTGCACCTGCCACTTTCAACCTGGGCTGGCTTGTGACTTCTTAACCAAAAGAAAGTGGCAGAAGGGATACCCTATCGATTCCAGGCCAAGCTTTGAGGTTAAGCGCTGGAAGTCTCTGCTTTTTTACCTTGTGGAATGGCCTCTCTTGAGACACTCTCTCTCAGAATCCAGCTGGCATGCAGTGAGAATCCCAAGCCACATGGAGAGGTCCAATGTGGCTTCTAGTTGACAACCCTAGATGAACTCCCAGGCAACAGCCAGCATCAACCACCAGACGTGTGAGTGAGCACCCTGGAAGCGCAGCCCATTCGTGTCTCCAGGTGGCTCCAGCCACAGAAGAACCACACAGATGAGCCTAATATAGCCCAAGAATCAAAAGAGAATTTAGGTTTGGGATGATTTTTTGTGCAGCAAGAGGGAACCAAAATAATGACTTGTACAGACAGGCAGAAGGAGTACGAGGAAGTGAGACGAAGCTGGAGAAGCCAGCAGAATAGATTATGTGGAGCCAGGTAAGCCATGGTGAGGAGTTTTGTTACCATCCTAAGAGCTGTGGGATGCATTTACCTTTAATATGGATCACCTTTAATATTTACTTTTACCTTTAATATGGATCACCCTGCCTGCTGTGTGCAGAACAGACTGAAGGGGGAGCCAGAGAGGTGAGCCAGCCTGGAAATGAACATTGAAGCTGAAGGTGGTTTAGACTGGGGCGTGGGGTGCAGGTGGGAGTTAGTGATTGAAAGGGAGCAAAGTGGATGATTCGAGATATTTAGGACATCAAACTATAATATGAGGTGATGACTCAGGACTGCTGGTAACCTACGTGGGTTTCCCTGACTAATCCTCCTAGTCTCTGTGCCCCAAACCCCGACAGAGTCACACAGTGGAAAGAGCAAGGACTCAGGTATCAGATACTTTGGATGTTAATCCCAGATTCACCACCTCTTTGCTGTGTTACCTTGAGCATGTCACCTAACTTCTCGGGACTTTGCTTTCCTCTGCAATCAAATGCGGACAATAAGAAGAATGGTCATAGTAATTCCACTTGTTTACTAAACAGTGTCTGAGTGCACACAGTAGGCACTCAAGAAACATTTGTTGAATGGATGAATTTAGTGGGCTGGAGCTGATGAGGTATTAGAAAGAAATGGCCTTATTTTTTTCCTCCTCCTGAAAATTTTGTCTCTCAAAGGTGGGTTTCCTTTCCTTGACTCCTGATGATAAGCAGGCAGATTCAGATGATAAGCAGGCAGAAAGCAGGACTTTCCAGTCCCTTTTGGGCAAAATAACTATTTCATTTTGGTAATCAAAACTCACTTCCAGCAATTAGAAAGTCCACTTTGAGGGAAATCTAACATTCTGATTACACATCCAGTGCAAAGTTCAAACAAACACCTCCTTTCATGAACTCCTGCCATGTGTTAGACCCTGTGCTGGGGGCAGGCCCCGTTGCCAGATAAAATGCCGAAGCCCCATTCATTTGAATCTCAGATAAATTAGCAAATAATCTACTAGTATGTGTATGTCCCAAACATTGCATGGAGCATATTTCCAGTAAAAATTATTTGTTGCTTATCAGAAATTCAAATGTAATCGGGCTTCCTGTGTTTTTATTTGCAAAATCACAGAACCGAGGTGCCTTGGCCCCCTGTCTCGTGGGTGTATGAGCTTTCTCTGCCTCTGCCAAGGACATCGGACTCTAGGTGAGCAGACAGGCCCAGGAATACCTCCTTCCACCTGTTTCCCTTTAGTGCATTTGACATGGTCTATACGGAGGAAAGCTGACCAGGTGAGCTTTGAGCAGCTCTCCTTTGCCTCTGGGAGGGTTGAAGCCGCTGGCACATGATTTGACACTCATGTGGGAGTAGGAATTTCTGAGAAGAGGATTCAGTGGTGATTTCCTGGAAGGAGGCGCAGTGCTGCCAGGAGTGTGGGGGGATGGCCTCAGAGAGGAGGGGGAGGGTCCCACGCTGGGGCTGGTGCTACTGGCTGAGCAGGATACTCCCTGCGCTTCTCTGAGCAAAGTCTGAAGGGCAAGCGCCTGGATGAGGCCACTGTCCACCTGGGTGGAGAAGGGGAAGGCACGGAGAGCGTGGGGGCTGGGAAGTGGAGCAGGACATCCTGAAGAGTGTGGGTTTGGGGCCAGACCCAGTCCCCTCAAGGCCTCAGGGCCCCCATCTTAACGTGGGTGGTTGGAGCAAGTGTTCTGCCCACCTGCCTTCTGGTTCCGGACCCGTTGCTCATGATCTCGAACTTTCTCTGAAGGTCTAGCCTTCTGCTGCCTCCTGCAGAGTCTCGCTCCCAGGAGAGGCCACTTCTGCTGTGTTTCTCTGTCTGCCACCCTCCCCTACCACGGACAACTGGGGCCTGGCACAGAGAGGCTGTGTGTGCCCACGGGAGGGGCAGCTTCCCTCCCACCTGACCTCAGGCCCTCAGAAGCAGTGACTGGGTACAGGACAAGGAAGAGAAGGGACCCACTCTCCTGTTTGTAGCCCCTCCTCCCCTTGGGCCCTGCAGGTAATCACTGAGCCTTTGAGGGGCTCTGAAGTTTAAGTTCAGTTCCTTCCAGCTTTCTCCATTGGGAGCTTAGGGTTCGGCGTTCTTGGTTGCCCTAAGTTACAACTCATCAATCTGCTTTTCTGTCCTCCAAATGTTGTTAATGGTATCTCCTCTTCTGAGCTAATTATCCTTGCGATTTTATGACTTTAACTTTTGCCTTCGTGTTAGTGGAGGTTCAGGAGGGAGCAGAGTTGTGTGTGTGCTCGATCTGTCTTATTTAGTCAGAATTCGGTCCATCTAATTTAATTTTCACAAAAATACCGAAGGGCCAGTATTATCATCATGCTCCAAATGAGGAAACTGAGGCTCAGAGAGGACATCCGCGGAACTAATAAGTGGAACTAATAAGGTGAACTAACAAGTCCAAAACTCTTCATCTCCCACAGCTCTCCTGGCAGCGACCAGAGAAGTATGCCTTCCATAAGTTGGCATCTTATGTGGTAAAACCCAGTTTGCAAGAAGGACATCTTCCTCCATCTGAATGTGTCCTCTGTGACTGCTTATAAGAGTGATAAACTATTGTCAGATGTAATTAACAACTGGAATGACCTTAATGTCCAACCGCAATGGACTGGCTAAATAAATGATGGTATATCCATTTTAAAGATCCTATCTGTCAGAATGATGAGGCAGGAGAATACTTCATTTCATGGACAAATGCTCCTGACATATTGGGAAATTAAAAAGCACATTTTCTAATCAGTGGATGCGGTACAACAACAATGAACACACACATAAAATCACAAATTAATAAAAAAGGAATTAACATTTACCTGCAACCCTGATCCTTGAGTGTAGGTCCCAAGCCAACATCCAAAGTCAAAAGGAATCCTGTCTGCCCCAAGGCACGAGATCAGCTTCTAAGGCCTTCATCTCAACTGCCTCGCACCCTTCCCCCCAACCCTCAGTTTCTCACGAAGTCTACTGTTCATATCCGGTTGAAAAGAAAGTGCATCCACTACTCCTGCATCCTCACCTCCACCTGGGGTTTAGTGAGTCTACTCCTGGAATACTGTGGGTACTGAGAACATTTTTAAATCATCATAATTTTCTCTTTACTTTTAACCTGGGCCACTTGAAAGCCCCCTCTCCCTTTTTTCTTCCAGGAAGAGAATGGGGTGAGTTAGCTACAAGGAGGGCAACGGCAGCCATTTGTAATCCTGAGGGAAACGTCCCCACTGCAGACCAAATGAGATAAAATGGATCTAAAATCTAGCCACAGCCTATTTTATGAGACACTGGATTTCCTTTTCTAAAGATCCTCTGGACTGGGATAAAGATTTATTTATTCAGGCACCTTAGAATAGTGTGCTTCAAAATGAGGGTCATTAGCCATTATGGCTGTGCCATCCAGTCCAGCAGCTACTGGCCACATGGGGCTTTTGGCGCACTTGAAATGTAGCTTGTCTGAATTGAGATTTGCTATAAATGTAAAACACACACTGGATCGTGAAGATCGTTTTTCACTGGTATGTAAAAAAAGAACATAGCTTATCTTATTACTGATTTTTAAAATAATAATTGAAGTGGCTTTGGGGATATATTGGATTAAATAAAATGTATTATTAAAGTTAATTTAACCTTAAACATTTTTTCAGTTTAAAAATTTTTGAAAGCCCCGTGGTGTCGGCTTGACACAACACATGTTAATTTTTCATTTACACTCCAGCCAGTGCAGCCAAAGCAGATGTGCGGAAGGTTCTGCTCATCATACTCACACTGGAACTCGAGCTGATGGAGCAGCTGCCATCTCGATCACTGTCAGTCACCTTGCCAGAGGGGAAGCCGGACTCTAGAGGGTATGGCACTGGCGGCAATTAAATGTTCTCGCCAGGAGTGGCCCCTGTGGTTTCTGCTCACAGCTCATTGGCCAGAACTAGTCACATGCCTCTACTTAACCACAAGGGGGCGGGGCGATCCTACCCTGTCCCCCAAAGGCAGAGATCCAGAAATACCTGGCGGGCTGGGCAAATGACTAGCTTGGTTTCTATGGACTCTTTTATTTCTTTAAAAGATATACAAGATTATAAGCGAAAAAAGTAGAATGGAATAAAACAGGAAATATCATAGGGCATCACAAAGTTTTAAAATTATGATTAAGGCGCAATAATTTTTTTTTTTTTTTTTTGCTTTTAAGGGCTGCACCTGTGGCATATGGAAGTTCACAGGCTAGGGATGTAATGGGAGCTGCAGCTACCAGCCTATGCCACAGCCACAGCAATGCCGGATCTGAGCCGCGTCTGTGACCTACACCAGAGCTCACAGCAATGCTGGATCCTTAACCACTGAACAGGGTGAGGGATCCAACCAACATCCTCATGGATACTAGTCTGGTTCCTTACCACTGAGCCACAACAGGAACTCCTCAATAAATGTTTCTGAGATGATGAAAATTCTTTCTGAAAAGGGATCATAGCCACAACAAACATGTCTTTTTTTGCTTTGTCACTAACAAAGTGCTTGCCCACTGGTAATCTTACCTGGGGTATTTGGGGCCCCCTTTATGTATGGTGAAACTGGCTCAGAGAGGTGAGGGATCTGCCCAGGTCATGTAATCAAATGGCAGAGCTGGGACTTGGAACAAGTAAGGTAACTGATGAAACTCCCTTGTCAAACCCCAATCTTGCTTCTCTTTCATTTATTCACCCCAATAACTTGCTACTGTTGACTTCTTTTAATAATACTAATATTTAACATATACTGAGTTTAATACTATTATCATTGCTATTTTATGGCCAAGGAAACTGAAGCTCAAACAGATGAGATGACCACCTAAGGTTACACAGCTCGTGGTAACCTTGGTAGGACTTGAGTTCATACCCTAGTCTATGAAATTCAGGACTGTAACTACGATGTTCTTTTGCCACTCTGGCTTATTGATCTGAGTTTAGAACTCACTTGAATGGCATAATGGATAAGGTTTGAGGGAACACCCCATGACTGTTTGGTCCATGTGGTTCCAGCAACTCCTGCTTAATGCCTTGGGCTCTTCTTATATTCCTAGCCCTAGAGTGGGAGATCCTTTGAGACCCTGCATAGAATCTGGAGCATCGGTAACCCATGGAAGGTAAGAAACCGGCACACACACATACATTAAACAAAAGATGAGGACTCCCTGATATTAGTAAGTGGAACCAGATGACTAAATCATGCCAGGATTACATTTTAAAGATACTGTTTCATTTCTAGCTTTATGGGGCTTGATGTAAGCTTTTGGAAATGTACTTTTACGAGATTCAAAGATATTTATTTTACATGCCCTTTAAAAGTGCCAGTACCATAAATAATAATAACTAACATTTAGTTCCTGCTATATGCCAGGCACCCTGGTAAGACAGTAACGTGGATTATTTCATTTAACCTTCACAACACCAGTGAAGCACATGTAACCCAGGACTGTGGGAGTGAGAAGAACCCTTATCATGCATGTGGAAGTGGTCTCAGCTGGGATTCTCAAGTACTGATGGGATCCAGACTCGGCTCTGCCTCCAGCTGCAAATTACTTTCACGCACTCTGATCCTTAGATTTCAAGTCTGCAGCATTCTACCTTTGAGCTGGATGATCTGGAAATTCCTGGAGAGGAGGGGCTTGCCTGAGCAGTGCTTAGCACAGTGCTTATCACAAGAGGACTGCATAAACAGTGCTATTATTATAATCCAGAGACCGTGTTTTCGGAAATGAAAATTGGTGTGTACGATCTGATAAGTGAGAGTCCTCGTAGGGACCATGGGCAGAGTATTTGAAATGGGAACTTCCTTGGAAACTTTGAGTTACAAAGTTTTAATGTGGTTGTCAGGTTGTCTGTTACTAGGAAATGAGGCAGCACTAATTCTTTTTGTCTTCTATAAGGTTTGGTTCACATTTATCCAAAGCTCACTGTGTACCAGACTCTGTGCTAAGACATTTACAACCATTCGCTCCTTTAGCCCTCATAACCACCCCATGTTGAGCATCTCTGTTTCTCAGATGAGGAAACTGGGGCTCAAGGACTGGGACAGTTTCCCGGGGTCTCACTACAGGCAGGAGATCCAGGCTCAACCTGGTGCTCCAACTTGAGTCCTTGTTTTTGTCCCCCTGTTTTCCCTTCTCCGGCATACTGAGTCCAACCCACCCCCTGCTTATGTGGAAGTCACATGAGCATAACATGTGCTCCAGACTCCTTATAGCCAATTATTTAATCTTCACATCATCTTTCTAAGGTGTGTGTTACTGTTGTCCCTCATTTGATGAAGGTCTTGAAGCTCAAAGGTCAGATAGGTTGCCCAAGATCAACCAGCCAATGTTGGATTCAAACCCAGACCTCTAGGCCTCTTTGACTTCAAAGCCTTGGGTTTAAGCCAGGGTTTCTCACGCTTGGCACAGCTGACATTTGGGGCTGGACAAATCTTTGTTGGGAGGGGAAGGGGTATTGTGTATTGGAAGATGTTTGAGAGTGTCCTCGACTTTTATCCACTAGATGCCAGTGACTCTCTTCCCCTAATTGTGACAACCCAAATCATCTCCAGACATTGTCGAATGCTCCCTGGGTGCAAAATTTCTCCCAGTTGAGAACTCTTACTTCTGGCTGGCTGCCCGGGCCACCTCAGGACTGGGGATGCACGCAAGAAGAACTGAAACTTTTGTGATCTTCTCTTAAGAGTCTGAGGGCAGGGAGTTCCTGTTGTGGCTCAGAGGTTTAAGAACCTGACTAGTATCCATGAGGATGTGGGTTTGATCCCTGGCCCTGCTCAGTGGGTTAAGGATCCAGCATTGCTGCAAGCTTCGGTGTAGGTTCTGGCATTGCTGTGGCTATGGCATAGGCCAGCAGCTGCAGCTTCAATTCAACCTCTAGCCTGGGAACTCCCATATGCCAAAGGTGTGGTTCTGAAAAGGAAAAAAAAAAAAGGAATCTGAGGGCAGGTATTCCAGCTCTGTGACCCTGAAATTGGCTGCCCCCTGTACATCGAGGTATTGACTGGGCCCTGCAGCCTGTTGGAGAGAGCCCAGGACAGCTGCAGGAGTTTTCACCTCTGGACTAACCTGGTGTGCACTCACCCAGCAGGCCGCATCTTCAGAGGCTCTCCGGCCCAAGTTAAATTTGTCCGGAGGCCATTCAGGAAGCTGCCCGAGATGATTCTTGGCTCAACTTGGCTTTATCTCTAGGCTTTGATTTTAAATGGGACTAATGACCATTTGAGATTCAAATTCTGCACCAACTGCCCAGAAACTCCTGGAGGAGCAGATGGGATGCCTCCTTTAGCCTAATTCACTGCTCCCATCTCAACAAATGCCCCTGTCCCCAGGGAAGTTAGAGTCCTAGGAATTGTTGCCAGCCTCTCTCTCTCTGTCAACGTCCACTCTTAAGCCACCACCAGATCTTCTCAGTTTGGAATTCTAAGTATGATTTGGATCCTGTGGTCCTGTCCATCTCCTGCTTCCCCAATCCAAGCCACCTCAGACAAATGCAGTGTCCTCTGAAAGGCACCCACTTCATTGACTCCTGCCTTCCGTTCTGTTTTCACACTGTAGCTAGAGTAGCCTTTTTAAAATGTTAACCTGAAGCCACCTACCCCCCTACCCTTCCACACACATTCCTACTCCTGCCCTAAATCATTCAACGGTGCTTCCTGTCTCTCCCCATCACTGTCTCGTCTCTAGACATACTGGCTTGTCTCTTCTCAATGGCACCATATTCTCTCCACCCCAGGGCTTTTGCATATGCTGTTCTCTCAGGCTGGATGTTCTCACTATCCCTCTTTGCTTATCTGACTCCACTCGTCCTTAGCGGAGGTCTTCCTGACCCCTTCTCACTCAACCCAAGCCTAGTTGGTTCCGGATTCATCCTTACATGTTAGAGCAGCATCTCTCTCCTTCCTCACTTTTATCTCAGCTTGCAGACTTATTTGGGGGCTTGCTTATTTGTTTAAACTCCTCTTCCCCTTAAGACTGTAAACTCCACAATGGGAACAATGTGTCTATTTTTGCTCATCAGTTACATCGCTAAAGCCTAGTATATTGCCTGAAACATAGCAGGCACTTTATACATACTTACTGAACGGCTGGATGAGCTCAGATAATCCTCTCAACAAGCCTGTGAAAATTTTGCCTGAGGCCAGTGCTCTTTCTCAGCTCTGACTCCCTATAGCACCTGCTCTCTTGGCATTATGCAGCCGGGAGCAATAGACTCTGAAAGACATAAAGGGCTCTGGAGCCTAACCAGCTGGATTTCAAATCCCCCCTCTGCCATTTCCCAGCTGTGTGACATTGGATAATGTCCTTAACATCTCTGTGCTTTAGTTTCCTCTCTGTAAAATGTCAGTAATAAGAGCACCTGTCTCATGGGGTGGTTGTAAGGGTCAAAATAATGGAGCTTCTATAAAACGCTATTATAAGGGCTTGGCACATAGTGTGTGCTCTATTAATCTTAGTTTCTATTAGTATTGTTAACAGAAAGACCACAGAATCTGGGATTCGATGAGTCTGCTTTTCTCTTATACTTGCAGGTAATTCCCTGTGTGACTGTGGATAAGTCATGTCACACCCCTGAGCCTGAGTTTCTCCATCTGTTAGGTTGGGATCACAAAGCCTACTGCAGAGAGGGCCTTTGTGAGAGCAGAGAGGATGAGAGAGAGCAAGCACTCAGCACAGCATCCAGGGCATGGTGAATCCCTTCCCGACAGGCTGAACCAGCCCCTGTCGCCTCTTAGACAAGAGAAGTTAGGCTTCACATTTACCTTATCTAGGGCTGTTATCCCCAGCCCCTCTGTACCTGGCACATAGTAGGTGTTTAACAAATAGTTCTTTACTGTATGAATGAATCAGTAATGACAGGGACCATGCTTTGTTCATCTTTGTGTCCACTCCAAGACTGGTGCAATGCCTAGCATCTAATTTCAATAAATGTTTGTTGATGGAATAGATTTTAAAATGACTATTCATTTCTCTTCCCAGTCCCACTCAAGTTCCTGAATTGAACTGAGAAATATACCTGTTAACGTATGCTCAATCTCTCTAGCCTTAGTATTCTTATCTGTAAAATGAGTCTAGTCATAATATCTACTTCGTAAGGGTGTTCTGAAAAGTAAATTAGGCCATATTATTCGGCAGGTAGAAAATGTTGGTTCATGGGGTTCTCTTGCAGCACAGTGGGTTAGGATCTGGCATTGTCACTGCTGTGGTGCCCTTCCATCCCTGGTCTGGGAACCTCTGCATGCTGCAGGCACAGCCAGAAAAAAAAGGAGGAGGGGGAGGAGGAGAAGAAGGAGAACAGGAGGAAGAGGGGGAGAGGAGGAAGAAGAAAAAGAAGGAGAAGGAGAAGAAGAAAATGTTGGTTCATTATTATTCCCTCCCCCGAGCCTCAGTTTATTTTGTGAAATGGGCATCTACTCACTTATTTATTCATTCATTACTCAACAAACACAGTGCCTATGTGCAGATAAGACCCAGGGCAGTCAGAGAGGTGACTGAGCCATGGTCCTTGCCATGAGGAACTAAGTCTGCTGTGGAACAGCTTGTCAATATTAAAAATCCAGTGAGAGAAGAAAGAGCCGAAGTGTGAGTCAGGTTCATGGGGGCTGGGGTGTTTGGGGGATGGAGACTTCCAGAGTTTCAGCAAGCTTGTTAGGGAGATGGTAAAAGGTTATGGTATCACCAACCGGTGTAATCATCAACATGGCACCGGGTTGAAATGGAGTTGTCCTTTCTGGGCTCTGGCTTTTGTAGCCTGAGTCTGTGGATTCCTGCTGTAACCTCATTTTCTATCCCAGCTCACCAGCATCCCAGACAGGTCTAGATGTGACAATGACAGTAAGGAACGAGTCCCAACAGACACAGCCTTCTGAGCCTCAGCCTCACCCTCCTCCCCTTCTCCTGGGTCCTCCCTTCTCGGGGGACTTTAAACAGTGATTCTCCTACACTCTCAATGTAGAGCTATGTGGGGTGCTGCCTGGTTCTCCAAAGACAAGCCTCCCCCTTCCTAAAGTGGGTCCTGGGAGGGAGATGCTTGTGTGTTGGAGATTGGAAGGAGCCTAGCCAGCATCCCGGTGGGTCACATGCTTGTCTCTGATGTTCACAGCTGGTTCCAGGGAATTGACTCCTGCCAGTCAAACTCATGAGAGACTGAAACATCTGAATCAGAATTTTACATTTAAGTTGGGTGTACTTGTGGGGTTGGGAGTGACCAAAATATTTGCACCTGTTACCCAGAGCAATCTTTTGTTTTCAACTGAAAGAGATTTGCACACTCAGGGTGTTTGAATATCAGGGGAGGGTCTGCTGTCAGTGGCCTGGCCAGAGGTAGAAGGATGTCTGAGTCCCAGTGGCCCATCATGTAAAAGGCCTCAGGGAAGAAGCAAGATTTATGAGGTGAGAGCCTGCCTGGGCTACTTCTTCTGTAGGAAAGGCCTCCCTGCAGTATTTTCTGTCTCATCAACACTGCATTTCATTTTAAATTACAGCTGAAAGCAGATATTTTCCCTCTTGCCTATTACACCTCTTAATTTGTCTCTCCCTCTGCTATCTGTCTCTATAAAGTGTCTTGCATGAAAGACCCACACAACACAATGTTTCTCTGCCTTGGGTTTGGTTTAACAGAAAGGGAAGATGCAGAGAGAATTGAATCCTGGAAGGAAGGTGTGAGGGCCTTTGGGTTGAGACACACCTGTGTCTAGGAATATAAGCCTGACTGTGTGTATAAGTGCATGTTTTCGAACCTATCTATTGTGTGTCTGTGTTTGTGCATGTCAGTACTTGTACTGATATGTCTTCATGTACTTTGGAAAATCACTTGGCGTCCATATCTAAATTAAGTGTATGTTTGTGTGCAGGTACACATGCAATCTCTGAGTGCATCCATGTCTATGCACTGGAGCACACATGTGCACATAAACACACGCAGGCATCTGGGTACGCACATCACCTGATGTGTATGGTCTTCTGCGCACATGACCAAGGTTCTTTCTCCTTCCTTGCTCTGGCACCGCTGCGGTTAGCTTCTTTCCCTGCCCTACCCAGGGGGCCGGCCTGGTTTGAGGCTGTGGGAAAAGGAAGGCAGAGTTGTGGTCTGCGGGAGGGGGTCTAGTGGAAACACTGCCTTAGCCCGGCCCAACCGCCGGGTTGGCTTGGCTCCAGCCAGCCCTTCCTCACAGCCTGCCACAGCAGCACCACGGCCGCCCCTGCGGAAGCTCTGGGGATCCCTGGGCAGGCCTCCAGCTCCCCGCCAATCCCGGACTGGCACAGAGGGGTGAGTGAGATTACCAAACCACTACTAGAGCCCTCCAGACCAGCTGGGGCTCGTGCCCCCTCCGGGGGACCGACAACTGTAGCGGCGAGGGCGGGGACAAGGGTGGGAGGCGGTGTCTCGGTCTCTCCCAGTCCAGAGAATGCTGGGCACTAACCAATGGGCGACTGCGGCCCAACGGGGATCCCTCCGAGGCAGCCAATGACCTCGCTCCGCTCTCCACCCCCGCCCTCGCCAACCCCGCGCAACTGGACCATTGGTGCCGGCGGGATGGGGCGGGGTGGGGGTGGGGGTAGTGTGCTCGGCGCCGGCCCTTTGAGGAAGGGGGCGTGGCTTGGAGTCCCAGCTCCTCTCCCCACCCGGGCTCAGGCCCTGCACTCCTTACTCCAGCCGCGAGGCCATTGGCCTGGCTGCGGCGCCGCGGCGGTGGTGGACCGCGGGACGCGCGCAGTGGGCGTGGCCCGAGGGCGTGGCCCGACGGGAGGCGGGGCCGAGGGTGCTGTCTCAGTGAAAGCCGGAGCTGCGGCGGCAGCGGCGGGGGCGTCCGGGCGGTGTGCGCGCCTGTGGGGCGCAGGCTCGGCAGCGGCGGCGCCGGCGGTGGCGGCGGCGGCGGCGGAGGAGGCTCAGCCTGCGGCTGCAGCGGCCCGTCTGGAGCGGCCGCTGAGAGGAGGCCAGCTGCAGCGGGGGAGGCGCAGCCGGGACTGCGCGCTCCGCGGAGCCGGCGGGGACCGGGAACAGGTGATCCCAGCGGGAACCCGGAGCCCCACCGAGTTGGCGGGGCGGGAGCTCGCACTCCCGGGCGCAGCTGCAGCCGCCCCGCCGCGGCTGGTCGCGGACGGCGCCGGGCACCGGACCAGGGCTCGGGCATCCCTCTGCTCCTGGGGACCCGGGAAGCCCCTACCCCTGCAGGCGCCGAAGTGCCTGCTCCCGCTCGCCGGCGCCCGCTCCGCGGCGGAGCAAAGTTGTGGACGCGTCCCCATAGCCGAGCCCCGGCACTGTCGCGACCCGGCTGGGCCGGCGCGCTCTCTGAGCGCCGCTGACACTCCAGCCCCGCCGCCGCTTCGCCCCCAGAAGGTGGCCCCTTCTGGAAACTGCTTCTGAGGCTAAAACTTTGGGCCGAGGGGCTGAGGGCGGCTCGGCGCGGGGACGAGGCCTGCGGGCTCCCCTCCGCGCCAACAAGCGTGGGCGCCGTGGACGGCATGTGACGGCCCCGGCGGCGGCCGCAGCGCGGGAAGGCGCGGGCCCCGGGAGCTCCGGCCGCTGCGAGGAGGGGCTGAGCGGCGGCCGGAGAAAGGGCTGCGGCAGGCGGCTGACCCTTGCGGGCCCGGGCCCCGCCGCCTCGCTCGCCCGGGCCCCGCCGAGGTCGCTGCGCCCCCACCACGGCGCGGGAGGACGCGCCCCAAACTCCCTGAACTTCAGGAGTCGTCCCCGAGAGGTGAAGCTCTCAGGGACACCCACCCCGAGAGACGCTCCTCGACGACCTACTCTCCCCGAGCCCCCAGCTGACAAGTGCCTGGACTCCGACGGCCTCAGGGGCCTGGCTGGAGCTGACTGTCCCTAGCCCCGTGCCCGGCCACGATGCTCATGAGGAAAGTGCCGGGCTTCGTCCCGGCCTCCTCGTGGGGGCTGCGGCTGCCGCAGAAGTTCCTCTTCCTTCTCTTCCTCTCCGGCCTCATCACCCTGTGCTTCGGGGCCCTCTTCCTGCTGCCCAACTCTTCTCGCCTCAAGCGCCTCTTCCTGGCCCCCCGGACCCAGCAGCCCGGCATGGAGGCAGTGGCCCAAGTCGCCGGCCACTCTCTGGCCCGCGAGCCGGAGTCACCTCCCAACCCGGCCCCCGCGGTTCCAGCACCAGGCAAGGACGATCCCAGCAGCCAAGCCAGTCCCCGCAGTCGGAAAGGATGGCCAAGGCGCACCCGCCTCGTTGAGTTACGGGAGGAGGTTGCCGCGGCCCCCCCCAGACCCCAGGAGGGGAGCATCCAGTCTAGCTTTGACTTCAACGCCTTCAGGAGCCGCCTCCGCCACCCGGTCCTGGGGACTGGGGCCAACAAGAGTAAGGAGCCCCAGAGCCTAGTTCAAACCCAAAGGGAGAAAATCAAGGAGGTAAGGACTGTCTTTCCCTCATGAAAGAAAAGACCCACTGTGCTTCCATCCATTTACCCTGGGCCCCAGTCACTCCCCTGTACGCTGGTCTACTCTAGGCCCTCTAGGCACACTCTGCACCCTCCTCTCTCCTCCGAAACTTCCTACCTTCACTCTTTCCTGCACACTTTTCCACCACTGGGTTCAGTTAATCATCCCCACCCCTAGCAGGTGGTAGCTGAACCACTGGACCAACTTTCCCCCATCCGCAGACTCTGGTCTTTCTAGTCCAGTCCTCAGTCCAGGTGGGCTCTGCTCCCTCCCTTTGTAGGGTTGCCGATAAGATTTTGATGGAGTTGCTAGTAAGGTTCATTAATGGACACCCTTTCTCTTTGAAGGGACCAAGGCCACGTTCTTTCTTAATGTGTCCTTCAGTCACGACTTCTCCCAAACTCCTATAGAATCTACTACCTGGAAATCAAGGATTTGGGGGGTATTTGGTGTCTTGCAAGTATTTTGTAATCAAGTCAGCAACCTACAAACCAGAGAATGTTGTGCATTCTTGCTAACTGTTTCTATTGAGCTTTGGAACAATTGTACATAATCGCATGTGATGCAGGGAGCAGTGATCAATAAGGCAGTGGTAATGTTATAGAAGCTCTGAGGTTATTGCCTTAATGAAGCAGGTCTTGGACTTGTGCCCTGCAGAGATTTTACCAGAGAGAGGTTAGAAGGATCACTTTAAGTCTGAATCTTAGTATTAGTTCAAGAAACCAAAAGCAAATTCGCCTCACCATGGCTTGAAGACTGTTGCCAAGCCACCACTGATAACTAAATGTTCTACTCAACCACTGTTGGAGCTGCCTGCTGTTGGAA
Organism: Phacochoerus africanus; assembly: GCF_016906955.1. Classification (NCBI taxonomy): domain Eukaryota; kingdom Metazoa; phylum Chordata; class Mammalia; order Artiodactyla; family Suidae; genus Phacochoerus; species Phacochoerus africanus. The sequence goes on from NC_062551.1 coordinate 82,662,595, forward strand.
CCGCCTGCATGAGGATTTTGCCCAGCATTGCAGAGGGGGCTGCAGTGACACCCCCGGGCCACGAGGGGGCTGTGGGCAAGCAGTGGGCCAGGGTCTCCTTCCTAGAAATAAGAGGATGCTCCCCCATGCCCGTGGGCCCGGAAGGAAAGGACTGCTTCTGTCTGGAGTTCTTGGTTTGCTGCAAAGCAGTAAGCAGGTCTGCTCTGATTTCCAGAAGGGGCAGGCAGCAAGGGTCAGGACCTGCCCTGCCAGGAATTACTGAGAGCCAGTGGAGAGCTTAGCTGTCCCCCCTCTCCCTCTCCAGTCTGTCCTCTCTCCCAACACCTACTTCTTCCCTACTCATCTCTGCTCCTGTTACTCAGCCTTCCATGCTAAGCCTTGTGGAGACTCTATCTTAACTAGCAATCACTGGACGTTTTGTGATGTCAAGATAGAAAACCACAAAGATGAGTCCTTATTTTGTATGTATGCACAATCGCAGTTTCTAAATTTCTGTTGAAATCCCACAGTTAACCTCCGAAACTTGCAAGGCTGAGTAAGGGCCATTATTTCTCCTTTGTTGGTTAAGGAGCTGTCTTGTTGAACACTCACCTGAACCACCCCAGCTCCCTTTCCCAAAGGTGCCTCTGAGCACATTAACCCTATTAGACCTGCTTGGAGAGCAATAACGCCCAGTGATATTGCATATAAAATGCGCATGTGCAGTTTTTCATGGAGCATAGCGCTGCCGTCAGGTTTTCAAAAGGATCCCCCAAAAGATTAAGAATTAACTCCTGTCCTTTTCGGAAGAGGTGCTTTCTGCATTTGCATCTAGATATGTGACCCATTTCTGAAAGCCTGTGGTCGGAAGCTGTGGTAGGAAGGGCGGGCTGGCTAATGGGGAACCAGGCTCTGCCTCTCAAAAAGAGAGAACCTCTCTTATGGGCTGAGGTTTCGGGCAGTGACGTGCGACAGTGGCTAGGGGTGGAGGGAGATGTGGAGACTGCCTTGCAGGTGGGTGCAAGGTAACACAATGGGTGGTCTGTGTTGGTTGCCGGAAGTCTTGATCTTTCTATCTGGCATCTCTGTATACCCCTGGTAGTTGCCGGAAGCCTCCTTGTCTATACCTGCAGTTGGCCTTCAGTGAGCCCTGTCTTAGTACCTTGAAGACCTTAAGCTCCACAGAATGGAGGGGACTGGACTGTATACACCACTATATTTTGAAGCCTATTGTCTCTTCAGGCTTCTTGAGTTTGGACCGCCCCTCTCCGCCAACGACCTGAAAAATGTGGGGCAGGGTGTTTGGTTTAGCTGTTAACACAGAGTTAACTTCCCTAGTGTCCCATCTGTTGGGGAATGCTTATGACTACTGCTGGAGGATGTCTTCATTTCCTACTCATCTAAATTTCTATCTCTGCCATGCCCAGAGGTAGATTGTTTTAGAAAGGTGCCTGTTTTCAGAAAAGGGACCGTTGCTTTCCTCTCTTGCTTCTTTATTTCCAGACATGGATTGATTAGACCCCAGGAGCAGAGGGGGAGCTAGCATCAGATAAAAAGGGCTCTGTTCTTATCAGATGAGGTTTTTAAAGTGAAAGTAAACATCAAGAGAGACTCAGAGAGGGTGATAAATGAGAATGAATGAAGACTGGACACTCAGTTCTTTAGATCAATGACATATACTTACGAACATTCTATTTTGAGAGATTGTTGGATGCTGCATGTCCTGGGTATACATGCATCAGGAAACAATCTCTCCCGAGAACCAGCTATTTCTTCTCATTTCGCACTTCTTGAAGCTTCGAGGAGGCCAGAAGGTGGAAAGGGGAACCCAGAAGAACATGGGTTCGAGTCTCAGCTCAACCATCAGCTGATTTGGGAAAAACTACCTCCACTCCTTCCGGGACCTTATTTTTCCTTCTGTAAAATGGGATGGCAGAGGGGAGAATAGGCTGGTCACATGAACTCTTGCTTCCAGACCTGACCCCTAAGTAGACTGCCAGGCTGCCAAGGGACTCCATAGCAGTTGGGCTTTTCTCAGCTCTGTTTTTCACATGTCTCCGTTCCAGGAAGTCAGGGACAGTGTTGTGTTGTCATTGATGCTGGCGTTCACTGTTGTCTCCATAGCTCTTAGTCAAGGGGAGATGTTCATATAGTTGATTCCGTTATTTATTCCTTTCACCTGTACTGAACTTTAGCGATGAGATTGAACAGTGACAGATCCTCATCTCAGGGACCAATGGAGAATAAAGGTGTTGGTGAGAATAGGAAATGACTCGCAGCCTGCTCTTTCAGATCTAATAGTGATATAGGAAATTATTATTATAATTATCATAGGGGACATTGGTGGGTTACCATTCAAGTTCAATAGACTTTTCTCATATATGGCAAGAGTTGGGAGTGAATAGCTTGTCAGGGTTACATCCTAAAGAAAGGTTTCAGGAGTTCCTGTCGTGGTGCAGTGGTTAACGAATCCGACTAGGAACCATGAGGTTGCGGGTTCGATCCCTGCCCTTGCTCAGTGGGTTAACGATCCGGCATTGCAGTGAGCTGTGGTGTAGGTTGCAGACGCGGCTCAGATCCTGCGTTGCTGTGTCTCTGGCATAGGCTGGCAGCTACAGCTCCGACTAGACCCCTAGCCTGGGAACCTCCATATGCCGTGGGAGCGGCCCAAGAAATGGCAAAAAAATGACAAAAAAAAAAAAAAAGAAGGGTTTCAAACTATGTCGGGTCCTCCTAATGATGGTTGGTTCCTGATCTGGAGGATCTCAGTTGTCCCTTCCAGCGAAAGGGGCTTTTGTTAAAAGGAATTGGGCAGTCTAGGGAAGTGAGAACATGGCCCTGGAGTGGGGCTGCCCCTAGTCCACATGAAGACTGGGGGTTGAATTTCACCCCCATTCCCCTTCCCTCTGCCTGGTGCCCTTTTGCACCATGGTACGTGGCAGACCTCCTAAGAGTCCAATCTGTGTTCAAGTCCCAGCCACGCCATCAACCCTGACCTTAGGGGAAAATTACTGGTTATCACTGGGTCTCAGTTTTCCTAGTAAAATGAAGAGACTGGCATTTAGGGGCCGCTCCTCTCTCCCTCACTCCCACGTGTCCACCGTTTTGTTTATGTATCTGCCAAAGCACCTACAATAGGGTCTGAGATTTAATTGGAGCCCAGATACTTGAATGAGTGGCTCCGGTAAAGATCTGTAAACAGTTAAGCCAGCTGGTGGCAGAGGCTGGATCTTCTTCCTAAGGGTCCCTGGAATTCCAAGAGTTACAGAGTAGGGACCACTGCAAGGTTTGGGAGCTTAGACCCAGGAAGCCTTATAGAAATTATAGGAATTTTCCAAGTGCAAGTTTAACTTGAAGGGAACAGGGAAGTGGCAGCCATGAGTAAAATCTTTCGTGCCTGGAGAGCAGGCATCTGGAGGATGTCCGAGTCACCCTGGAGTCCCTGAGACTTGGCAGCAAGTGCTCTAGCTCTTGCCTTCCATGACTGCTGTGTCAGGCCTCTAGGATACTGATGGTTGTGATATGTGACTGTGTCTGAGTAAGTCATTCTGGCAAATGATCTTTGCTCCCCATTAACGGGCTAGTTCGTTAGTCATGTGTGGTTTCTCTGTATATCTGATTTATCACCACTCGTACAAGGGACAGGTAGGAAAATTAAAAGGCTTTGTGTTCTTTGTAGCATGTGAATCTGAGTCTGTGAGATGTGCGGATAATTAATATTAGCAACATCTCAGATTTAAATAGCTTTCCTTTGGAGAGCTCCGTTGGAGTTGAAAATCCACTGAAGATTTTTTTCTCCCCTTTTCCTTCCGTTTCTCTCTTGTCCTGTTCCTTGGTATCTTTAATATAGACAGGAAGACTGGCCTATAATAATCAGACAGGTCCCTTGGGAGACCCTTATATCATAAGCCCAGCCACGTACCTCATCCTTCTTCCTTAGATCTGAACACTGCAAATAGAGCAAAACTTAGAACTTGTCCCCACCAGGCATATGACTTAAGACCCGCAGGTTGGGTGGCTCTCTACTTTTTTTTTTTTTTCCCCCTTTTTTGGCTGCCCTGCAGCATGTGGAGTTCCCAGACCGGGGATCAGATACGAGCCACAGTTGTGACTTTAACCCACTGTGCTGGGCCAGGGATCCAGCCTGCATCCTGACACTATAGAGATGCCATCCAGCCCATTGCACCATAGCGGGAACTCCTGGATCTCTCATTTGAGCTGCAGGGTTATTGAGAAACTTGGTGCCAGCATTCCAGGAGCAATTGCTTCTCAGACCTCACATCCTTTACTCTGTCTTTAGTGTTAGGTTTAGAAACAAGTAAGTACAATGACTTTTAAAAGTCAGCTGCTTATTTCATACTGTAGTTAGCAAGGGGGTGAGACTATAGAATCCCCTGCAGTTTTCAGAGTGATTTACATCCGAGCTCAAGAAATGCCTTTTCTCTAGCTTTCCCCAAAGACTGATCCATTACTCCACCAAAAATAAATATTGTGATATATATCAGGCACACTTTGCTCAAAGGGACTTACATCTTTTCTCTTATTGAAAAAAATAAATCAGGCTCGCAGACTGGAAAGCCTCATGCAGGGCAGCTGTTTGGTAATTTAGGTGGGCAACCAGCCTGTGGGCATTGCCTCTGGCTTGGGGAAGGTGCCTGCCTCTGCATCCTAAGTCGAGTCTGTGCTCAGAGAGGCGGTAGGAGCTTCAGGAAATTCTCTCCCTGCCTTGCTTTCATTGGCCCAGCCAGGACAGCCTTCACAAGGGAATGATGGACAGGTTTCAGGAGAGTAGTTACCTCAGGTGAATTCATGGGCATTTATTACATTAACTTTAACAGAGGGGCCATCCTTGGAACAGGAATGAGCATCGTGAACTGAGGATTATTATTATTCCAGTTTTGTGCAACTGCAGTCCAAAAAGACCAGGCTCATTCAAACAATAAGCTCTGGTTCTTGATTTCCTACTACCCCGGGGCCCAGGCCTATGTGCAAGTGTTTGCATAATTTGGGGAAAACAACAGACTTTTAAAGCTCTGTATTCTCATGGCAAATGAGGATAAGAAACAAACTAGAGATTCCTCAAGGATGTCTGAGGACTCAAGGACCTAAGTCTTCCACCTGGCCCCTCCTTGACCCCCACTTCGCTCTGAGGGCTGGTTAATAGCTGAGGCAGTGTGGTTTTGGTTCTTTCTGTTCGTTTGTATGTTTTTTGCTTATTAGGGCCGCAGGTGCGGCATATGGAAGTTTCCAGGCTAGTGGTCGAATCAGAGCTATAGCTGCCAGCCATAGCCAGAGCCACGGCAACACGGGATCCGAGCCATATCTGTGACCTACACCACAGCTCACAGCAACACCGGATCCTTAACCCACTGAGCGCCGCCAGGGATTGAACCTGCATCCTTATGGTTACTAGTCGGGTTCATTACCACTGAGCTGCAATGGTAACTCTGGTTTTGGTTCTTTTAAATGCAGGGTGTGGCCGAGGTCTCTGTAAATCAGACCTGCTTTTTGGTGTCTCCATCTCCAAGGAGAACGGAAGCCATGGAGATCACAGCTGCAGGCTGCAGCCTCGGTGTGGTGGCCTAGTTGTAGGTGCTTCCTCCCTTGAGAAGATTTTCTAAGATCTGGGTTGAGAACTCCCCAGACTTGGCAGGCAGGCAGTCAGAATAGCTCTTACAGGGAGGTCTGAGTATGCCTCCGAACTCAGAATTTTCATTATTTCAAGGCCAAGACTAGGATGGCGGTCTGTCCCCCTGTTTTGGTGCAAAAGTCGTCCATCGTAACGTTCAGAGAAGAAACTTGGGCAAACTGATGTGTGTCCTCCCTAGTGACTAAGCATTAGGTAGGCTTTTACCTGGCATGCTCTGGGCGTCAGCTGCTCTGCAGGTGAACCTTCTAGGCAAATAGCTCTCATGAAATAGCAACCGTTTTCAATGGCTGAATTATAGGAGACTTTTCTCCCCTCATTCCCCTTCTGTCATGACTTGGGGGGGGGGGTTCACCATTAAATCCACTGTGCAATATAGCATGTCCCATAGGGCCTGATGAGTCATGTAGATAAAATTGCTAGTCTCTCAACACCTGGCCATTATGTTCTCATCTTGTTGTTTTTACAACAGCTCTGTGATGCAGGTACTACCTATTTATTTTTTACATTTATAATTTATAATTTACCTATATATAAATTTATTATTTATAATTTATTTATAATGTACAGTTCATTTATTTATAATTTACATATAGGGAAATGAACAGATCTTAAATATCCAGTTTGCTCAATTTTAACAAATGCAGAAAATCATATCAACCACACCCCTATGAAGATGTGGAATATTTCCATCACCTTGGAAAGTTCCCTCTGTTCCTTCCCAGTCAGTCCCCCAGCATCCACACCTGCAACCATGGTTTTGATTAGTTTCACCTGTTCTAGAACTTGATGGAACTAAATGGAGTGGTACAACATACACCCTTCTGTGCAAGGCTTCTTTCACTGAGAATAATGTTTTTGAAATTTATCCATGTTGTAGGTGTGTCAGTACTTCAACCCTTTTTATTGTTAAGATGTAGTCCATGGGATATCCCATAGTTTGTTTATCTATCCATTCACCTGTGATTGGACTTTTTGGTTGTTTTTGTTAGCTATTATGGATAAAGTTGTTTTGAACATTTTATACACACATTTTTATGCAGGTATATTTTCATTTGTGTCAGTATCTAGGAGTATGATTGCTGGCTCATAGAGTAAATGTATGTTTATCTTTTTGAAAAATGGAAACATTTTTCCCAATAGTTAGACCAGTTTATACTCCTATTGGCAACATGTGAGAGTTCTGCATCTCTGCCAACACTTGCTATTGTCCAATTAGCCATTTTATTTAATGTGTAGTAATATTTAATTGTGGTTTTAATTTTTGTTTCTCTGTTGACTACTGATATTAAACATCTTTTCATATATTTATCTACCATTTCTTTATCTTCCTTTCAAGGGTATGTTTAGATCTTTTGCTCTCTTTAAGTTAAAAAAACTGAGCTGTTTATTATCTTCTTACTGAATTCTAGAAATCTTTTGCATATTCTGGATATGTCCTTTGTCAGATGTATATACCGTGTTCAATGGTTTGTCTTTTCATTTTCTAAATGATGTCATTCAAAGAGCAGAAGTTTTAAATTTTGATGAAGTCCAGTGTATCAGTGTTTTCTTTTATGGTTAAGTGTTTTCTGTGTGTACTTAAAAAAAAATTATTTGCCAACCCTGAAGTCATGAAGATAGTCTTCTTTTAATTTCAGAATCTTGATCATTTTTGTTTTTACATTTAGGCCTCTCATCTACTTCAAATTAATTTTTATATGTGGTGTGAAGTAGGGGTTGAGGTTCATTTATTTCCATTTAATGTATAGTTGTTTAGCACCATTTGTTGAAAAGCTCTCTTTTCCCCATTGAATTGCTTTGATGCCATGTTAGATTAATTAACCATATTGTGTGGTTCTGTTTCTGGAATCTTCTATTTTTTTTTTCCTTTTTGGCTGCCCCACAGCATATACAGTTCCCCAGCCAGGGATCAGACCTGAGCTACAGTTGTGGCCTATGCTGCAGCTGTGGCATCTCCAGATCCTTGACCCACTATGCAGGGCTGAGGATCATACCTGCATCCCAGTGCTCCAGAGATGCCATGGATCCTGTCGTGCCATAGTGGGAACTAATCTTCTATTGATTTATCTTTATGACAGTTCATACTATCTTTTTTAAAAAATGTAATTATTAATATGATTGGGTTTAAGCCAACCATCTTGCTGTTTGTTTCCTGGGTTTTTTTTTTTTTTTTTAAAGATTGAAGTATAATAGCTTTGCAATGTTATATAGTTTCAAGTGTACAGCAAAGTGATTCAGCATTTTACGGGTATGTGTGTGTGTGTGTTTCAGATTCTTATCCATTATAAGTTATTATAAGGTATTGAATATAGTTCCCTGTGGTATACAGTAGATCCTTGTTGTTAGTTTCTACTCTTTTGATGCTGGAGCTTTATAGCAAGTCTTAAAAACAAGTAGTGTGATTCCTCCATCTTTGAACTTTTTCAAAATAGCTTTAGTTATTATAAGTCCTTTGCATTTCTGGATATGTTTCTATGAAAAGTCTTGCTAGGACTTTCATTGGATTTGCCTTGAATCTATAAATCAAATTCCTCTTAACATTCCAGTGTAGGTCTACTGGTGACAAATTCTTGCACCTTTTGTTTTCTGAAAATGTCTCTATTTTGCCCTTATTTCATTTTCTTTATTTTTGTTCGGCCATCCGGTGGCACATGGAGCTCCTGGGCTGGTGATCGGATCTGAGCCACCACTGCAAACCAAGTGGCAGCTGAGGCAATGCCGGATCCTCAACCCACTGATACCGCTGATCTTGCTGTGCCACAGGGGGAGCTCCTATTTTGCCCTAATTTTAAAAGGATATTTTTCCTGGATAGAGAATTTTAGGTTGATTCCCCTCCTCCCTTTCCTTATATGAAAGACCCAATGTCTTGTAACATGCATTGTTTCTGATGAGAGATTAGAGTGTATTCCCTTGCATGTAATGACTTTCCCTTCCCTGTGGATGCTATTAAGATTTTCTCTTTATTTTTCAGCAGTATGACTATGTTCTGCCTAAATGTGGAGGTGATTATTTATCTTTCTTGGGGTTTGTTGAGTTTCTTATGTTTATGGGTTGATTTTTTTCATCACGTCTGGAAGAATTTTGGCCCACATTTCTTCAATATTTTTTCCACCTCAGTCTATCTCCTTTTCTTTTAGAACTCCATTTACACATAAGATAAATTGCTTAATGGTTTTCTGGAAGTCACTGAGTCTCTGTTCATTTCCTTTTCTGTCTTTATCTCTGTGCTTTGGTGTGAGTAATTTATATTAACTCATCTTCAGCTTCACTGAAAATTTCTTCTGTAGTGTCCAATCTGCTGTTAGGCCCACCCAGTGGATTTTTAATTTTCAGGGATTTTTTTTGTTTGTTTGTCTCTTGGATTTCCATTTGGATCTTTTTCATTGTTTTTGATTCTCCAGTATTACCCATCTGTTCACTCATCATCTCCATGTTTTTCTTTAAATCCTAAGGCATATTTATAATAGCTTTTCAAAAAGTCTTTTTTTTTTTTTTGCTATTTCCAACATCATTGGGTCGGCCCCTACTGACAGTTTTATCTCCTAGTTATGGGTTAAATTTTTCCTACAGCTTCATGTAGCTACTCATTTAAGAAAAAATTTATACCAAACACTGTGAATGGTACCTTTTTGAGATTCTAGATTCTTCTGCTTTTAAGCAGTTTTTCTCCCCTCTTTCTGTTAAGATTGTCAGCTGTCCCTCCTTTTGGCTGTCAGGATATCTGCCTCTGGCTGCTTTATTCTCTGCTCTTCCTGTTTTGCTATTTTCCAACCTGTAGGTGGCTAGGAAACCAATCTAGCTTGTTAGCATTATATGTAAAGTACAAACAAGTAGACCTTGAGTAGGTCTCTAAAGACTCCTCAATCAAGTGCACAACCTTAACGTACATGTATTGGTACAGTTTAGGCTATTTATTTTTGGTAATTGGTATTGGATGCATGGAGTGTAATTTTGTACTGAAATTATATCCTGACTGGATACAATAGTTCTCAAAAGGGTACCTAATTTCTGGTTGATATCATCTTAAATTATTTACGCATTTTTTTCTAATCTGCTTCTCGGCGTTGGGAGAAATATTTGTTGATCTGTGATGTTCCAGCAGCCTCCATTAGTGTGACTTTCCTCTCAGGATTTTTTAAGCTGTCAAATATTTTGTCTGGTCTCTCTACCTTAAGTCTAATGAAGACTTTTCAAAACTTAAGACTTGTGGTTGCCAAGGGGGAGGAGGAGGGAGTGGGATGGACTGGGAATTTGGGGTTAATAGATGCAAACTCTTGCCTTTGGAATGGATAAGCAACGATATCCATCTGTATAGCACTGGGAACTATATCTAGTCACTTACAATGGAGCATGATAATGTGAAAAAAAAGAATGTCTATATGTATGTGTGACTGGGTCACCTTGCTATACAGTAGAAAATTGACAGAACACTGTAAACCAGCTATAATGGAAAACATAAATATCACTATTAAAAAAAACAAACCTTGGTTTGTAAATCCCCTCATTAAACAAAACAAAACAAAACAAAACTGTATAGGCCAAATTGCTGATTACTTCTCAGAAGGAAGCTAAATATACATGATTGAAGGATTTCCAAGCGATAGGCTGTGGGATGTGATTTCTTATCTCCTCTGATTCAGGAAAGTTCCATATGAAGTAAACGTAGCTATGACCATATAGGGTTTGTGCTCAGTGTTGTGAAGTAATGTCCAGGCTGCCTTTAATTCTATTAGTCTCATTTGGAGTGATGGACGTGTTGACTGCCAGTCTCTTATTTAAGATCCCTATCTCCTATTTTCACTCCTGGAATGAGCTTTTCTTTCAGCGATTAAGTCTCAACTTCGCCAAATAAATGCTGATCTCCTGGGAAGGCATTTTGGCACCTCCGTTGTTGTTGTTGTTCTTCTGGACTTGTGTTCTTGACTGAGATCAGCAAACCTTTCTCCTTCCCACTCTCCCGGAAGCCATTCTCCGTGTCGGTCACTCACCTGATGGAACTTGGAGGAGTCCTGGTTTTTAATTATAAGATTCTGTGGGACAAGAAGACTTGAGTTTCTTGCTTTCAGAACTGGCCCTGCTAGAGAACAACCTATAAATATAATCAATTTTGCTACTTTAGCATATGAGGAAACCCTTTATAGAGAAGGTTTCGTGTTTTGACAGAAAAATAGCAGCTCAGTCTAGAGACTTCGCTAGCAGCTTCAGACTCAGGTCTTTGGGGTGTATAATTAGGTAAGGGGCAGAGACTTCTCGCGGATGTAGTCTCAGAGGTGGCCTGGAGTAATAGCCACCTTGTGCTCGTGGTAGGAGCTCTTTGTTTCATTATTGATCCTTAAGTAACTAAGAGTGGTACCAAATGGGGCTGAGGGAGACAAACAGCATTAGACATTTCCTGTGATGAGGCCCTGGATTAGATTAAAGCATAATAAGATTCACTGTGCTCTGAGTAAAGTGCTCTTAAACTTGGTACCAGGGGGAACAGAATTCTAGTTTGTCAGCCCTGGAATTTGAAGTTTTCTTGCATATTAGAAAAGGGGTTTCTGACCTCTGGCCCCCTGTACCATCCATTGTCTTTTAAATCCCCAGGAAGTGGGGGGGTTGCTTTTGAAGGAAGTCGGGGCTGGGCTGATGCCCACCCCCTCGTGATCAGATCAAAGATTCCTTGTGTGTGTGGTATTCTTAGTAGAGCCCTAGCATCCCATAAAGGGTTTAGCTGATCCCCACAACAGCCTTGTGACACACACGGCATAGATGATAATCCCATTTGATAGCTCCGAGGATGAACCCCCTGCAAAGGCTCCACTGGTTTAAATGGTGACGCACTGATTCAGACCTCCTCTTCGGATTCTTTGGTTGACATTCTTTCTGTTACGTTATCTGAAGGCTCAAGGGTGATAAATTAGAGGAAGAGTTTTCACCTTGGCATGAAATGAAGCAGAAATTGTCATAGTCTTGCTAGACATTCAAAAGAACTGGTGTCGTGAATCTTCAGAACAGGGAGTCTAACCTTGGTTGCAGTCTGCAATCCCTCAGGGGAATTTAGTAAATACTGGTGCCTGAGTTCCTACACCAAAGTTTCTGATTTAATTGGCCTGGAATACAGCCTGAGCATTGGGGGTTTTAAAGGCTTCCCAGATGGTTCCGATGCACAGCTAGGCTTTAGAACTCGCCTCTGGAAGTTTTGTGTTCACCTAGGCTGTATCTCCTTTCACCCTTTTACCCACTTATGGTATAAGTGTTTTCCTTTTACCCACTTATGGTATAGATTGGAAATTTCCTCTGTTTATGAAGACCTAGACCAAGGTTGGGTAAGAAAAAAATGAGCTGGAGAAAAGACTCAAACAGACTTTTCCAGTGTTAAGAGCATTGATTGTTAACATCAAGAGAAGCCATATATTTGTTAAAATTTTAAGAACAAAGGTTGGAAACACTCACCATCTGTTGAGGCCTAGGTATACACTGAAGGCCATGTGAGCCAAAGGAAAAGGCAAACATGAATCTCTGGCTTTAAGGAACTTTGTAATGTGTTATTATCATGTGTCTCAGTCACTTGCCACGACATACAGACGCATAGAGGGAGGGGAACATTCATTAGCTGCATAAATATTTGTTCCACCTCAGTCTTTTGGGGGGAAGCAGGCAGAACAGAAACATCTGAAATGAAACTCCTTGCTTGCCCAGAAGTAGATTTCCCAAAAGGCCATCGCCCTCCCTCCTGTGGCTGCCTCTGCCCCTTTCCAGTCACCAGAGCAGCCTTTCACCTTGCTGCTTGGCCCTTAAAATTGAGTAACAGATGCTAAGGAGAAAGATAATTGAGGAAGCAAGCGGAAGAGCTGAATCCGGCCCCAGGTGTTGAGACTCACGGCAGCAGCGTTTGCAGTGCCACATCATCATGCCAGCTGTGAATTCACCTGAGAATGGCTGTCCTAGGTTGAGCAGATCAGAGGTGCCCAGGCCACCTCCACGAAGGAGCCACAGGAGGTAGGAAGCCGCTATGGATGAGTGTGAGCATCCTTCCCACGGCTTGGTGACAGGAGCTCTCCCTAAGAGCTCTGTTTCCATGCAAGAAACCTTTGAATTCTCAACCTGTGCCAAGTCACAATTTTTCTTCAATCTGTCCCAACTATTTCTAGCAAATTCTTTGGCTGACGTGGCATATAGAACAAGTCCTATTAATGCCAAACTTATTTCATTCCTGCTTCAAGCGGTGGACATTTAGCGTAGGAGCGTTAATGGAGAGTCAGACTTCAGAGAAGAAATTTCCTTCTGTTCTTAAATCTTATATTAAAGTGGGCTCACTCAGAGGCCTCTGGCTGCAGGAAGCAGTGACGAGGATGGAACTTGGCAGATGGCTGTGGCTGTGGCTTCCTGGAGGCCTGTGCAGGGAGATGATTGTTTGTATATTGGTTTTCATTTATGTATTGGTCTTATTTTCATCTTCCTGAGGTGCCCAGATGCTATGGTGATAGATTGGTTGGAAACAACTCATTTGTCAAGGTTCCGTGGGGGACGTAGGTTTCCTTCTCGTGTGCAGTGGAGTCTAAAATGTTTAATTAGATGCTGAGGCGTTTCTGCATGGGTCCCTCTCAGCTGGTCCTCAAGGTGGATGCTGTTCCTTAGTCTGGAGAGGGTTTGGGGCTTTTCTGGGCCTGACCTCCTCTCCCCTCATTTTCGCTCCACGCACTCCTCGTCCTTTCTCCTTCTATCTGCTGTCCCCCACAACCCCCATCATTTTTGTTCTAGAAACCACCTTCATGTGACTGCCAGCGTTTGCAGAGCTGATTCGTGTTGGAAATCTAGTTGTCAAACAGGTCCAAGCCAGACTTTATGAAATCATGTAGTTGAACTGATACTCAGTGAGAGGAATATTAACTACCTGCTGCTTATCTGTTTCATTCCAGCTCAACTTTTCCAGAGAACTTACCTGCCAGGCAATGCCCTAGATGCTGAGGATGCAAAGATGAGGCCTCTGTCCTTGAGTACCACATTTCGCCAGGGTGCAACAGATGCATGTGTGCCCAGTTATAACACCATGGAGGTGCCCCAGTCAAAGCGCTGGGCATCGCATCAACTTGATGTGAGCTCGGGGGCCGGGGAGGGCGGAGGTCAGCATTTCAGACCAATGTGGAGAGTACCGGTCAGAGTAGGCTGTCAGGTAGCAAGAGGCTCCATGTGCTGGATCTGGAGAGGTGATGCAGGTGCAGATGTGGGAGGTGGAGTTTGGAATGGCCAAGGTTTCTACCCAGGGTAGATGGGGATGTCAGGAAGTGGGGACAGTGAGAAATCCCAGGAGGGGGAGATGGATCGAATTCCAGATGAGATAAAAATGATGTGCTTATGAAATCTAGATGGTAGGAAATAGAAGTTTGGTACTGGTTGGGGTGATGGTAGATTTAGAAGGATGGAGTGCCAGGGATTGAAGACTTGAGCTCAAAGGCATTCGAGGAAAACCAGGACTGAAAGGCACAGAGGTCAGAGCCTTCAGGGATATAAATGTTTGAGAGAAGGAACAGTGATTTGGGGGACAGGTAGAGGCAGGTGGCCGAGGGACCGAGAGCCACGTTCAGTCTCCTTTTTCCTCTTGCTGACTGGTTCCGCCACACTTGGCTGCCGACTAAGCCCCAGGCGGGGCATCTCTCAGGCTCATGGCAGCGTGCAGCCCTGTCCCTCTCCTGAGCAGCCTGGCCTAGTTTCCTCTCTTCCTCAACCATCTCCCAGCTTCAGAGCCCTGTCTTCACCAGCCACAGGCCCCTCGGCTCTCCTTACTAGCCGGCATCAAGGATCAGGGAGCCTGTTTCTCTCCTTTGTTTTCTTTCTTTTTTTCTTTCTCTTTTTTTTCTTTTTTTTTTCTGATGGTGTATCAGGCCCTCTGCTAAAAAGAGCTGGTGCTCAGAGCTGCCTGCCTTTTGATTTCCAACTGAGAGCCCAGGAGCCAACCTGAGGACCGTGTGGGTCTCTTCTCCCGGCCTGAGCGATCTCAGCCTCATAGCGGGACATGGCAAGCCACTCCTCCACCTCCTTTCTAGAAATAGGGTGTGTGCATTCTCTGGCCTGACCACACCCTAAAGATTCCCAGGCCAGCTCATTCTTTGGTGTGGCCTGTTTTAATCTTCTTTGCTCTCAAGGAAAGGCAGATACCGTGCAGTGATGAAGATGCATTTTGTCTTTTCCCTGTGGCCATAGCAGTGGCCCGATAGATCCCACCGGGTTCTTCTCAGCTTGTGGCTGGCATCCTCTGCGCCAGTGGGAGTGTTGTCCTGCAAGCAAGCCCCTGACCACTGAAGGGAGGGCCATTTGGCAAAGTCCCTGCTGAAACTTCCATCTAAGGAATGTTTCACCCTGGCCACCCTTCCAGATTTTCTGAGCCCCATCAGTGCTATAGAAGCTGCCCTGTTTCCCGGCCTCAGCCTGGAGCTGAAAACAGGCTGGACTGTATATCTCGAAGAAATTCTGAAAGCTCTGTTTCAAAGCAGTCCCTGTCCAGCGGCAGCCAGGTAGTCCTGGCCTTTTCTGTCTTTGCTTAAATCATTCTGACTTTTCTGTAGTGGTTTGAGCATCTTAAAGTCTGCATATCGAATTCAGGTAACAGGTTTGTAATGTGATCAGTGCTAATCAACAGTGGTTTCTGGTCATCGCGGGACGGAAAAGTATGAGGCGTCTTTCTCCCCTGGGGTCGCCGTGTTTGCCACCGCCGCCTGTGTTGGGTTGTTCAGCCTCCTCGGAGAGGAGCCAAAAGCTAAAATGAGTTCCCGTTCCTTTGTCCATGCCTGTCCTCATACGGTTTATTTATGTTGGCAGGAGCCTTCGTAGCAGCCCCACCAGCTAAGTTGAAAAGTGTTCCATGTCCTGACCCTGTGCACTTGCAGCGCTGCCCCCTGGGGGACCCAGATCTTCTGCCCTGAGCCAGCATCCCCCTCTCCAGTCCTGGAGCTCTGGAAACTCCACAGTCTTGCATTAGCTACAGAGGCTGCTGGGGGTGCTCAGGGAACTGCACAGACTGCTCCGTGAGGTGGTGCCTTTTAAAAAAATTTTTGGGTACGATACGCATACCATTGATCATCTTAACCATTTTAAAGTATACAATTCCATATCATTAAGTCCACACACATGTTGTGTGACCATCACCACTGTCTAGTTCCAGAACTTTTCATCACTCCAACTGCTAAACAGCTACTCCCCATCCCACCCCCCGCCCCCTGCCCCACCGCCCCATCAGCCCTCACAACTGCTAGTCTGCTTTCTGTCTCCATGTATTTTTTTCCTCTGGACATTTTGCATAAGTGGAATCATACAATATCAGCCTTTATGACGTTTTCAGGGTTCACCCACGTTGTAGCATGTGTCAGTTTCATTTCTTTTTATGTCTGAATAATATTTCGTTGTGTGGATATACCATATTTTGTTTACCCATTCAGTTCACTTGTTGATGGACATTTGGGGTACTTCTACCTTTTGGCTCCTATGAATTCTGCTGCTATGGACATTCATGAACTTGTTTTTGGATGGATGTATGTTTTCAGTGCTTTTGGGTACATGTCTGGGAATGGAATTGCTGGGTCAGATGGTAATACCTCAGCAGAATGAGGGGAGGTGATGACTGTTGGAGCCCAGTGTGTAGTTATCTGGGGTGAGCCTCCGTGTAGGGTGGCTGGGACCGTGGCATCAGAGGTGAGCTGGGAGGGGACACAGGGCCTGGGGAACGCAGGTGGGGTTCACAGGTGTAGCTGGTAGTCCAGGGCGCAGTGCTCTAGCCTCTGGGGTTTGGCTAGAGTGTATGATGGGAAGCGTACAGAGCAGTGACTTGGACAGTGGAAGGACCACGTGACAAGCTTCGGAGGGCTGACCCAGGTGGTGTGTGGAGGTGTCATGTGTTAGACCCTGAGCCTGGGATGGTGGCAGAGTGTGGCCTCTTCCCAGAGAAGACAGGTTACGGTAGAATAGGGAGGCAGGTCCAAGCCCAAGGCACAGATCAGGCTGGTGCGTGGGGAGGAGGGGGTGGCATACCATATCCCAAAGTGTGCCCCTCTCCTGACACAGAGGCAGCTGGGGGTAAGTCCCGAATCAAGTATGTGAGACGAATCACATGTAGTCAAAACTTCTTGAAAACCTCCCATGTCCAGGACGTAGGCCCTTGGAAGCTCAAGAGCTAAAATTTAGCTTCTTCTGTTTGCTCTCCAGTGGTGGTTTCTCTTTCCTTGAAGCAGAAGAGGCCAAGGTCTAGTCTGAGTGGGGAAAGAGTATTGGGGGAAATAGAGAGATTGGGGGAGGGCATGGCAGATGGTAGAATTGAATATTCGAGGCCTTCTAGCTGCTAGACTAACTCACTGACTTAGGTCCTGGGGTTTGGTGTGAGGCGAGGGAGGACCACGAGGGCCAATATCAGAGCCTCTGGGGCCGGGTAGGTGCTACAGGGCTGGACTCTACTCTCGGCTGTACCAGCTCCTGGAGAGACCTGGGGTCAGGCCACCAGAGACCCACAGCAGCTCCAATGGGCACAAACAGAGTTGGGGCAGCCCCTCTGCCATGCCCACGCCACGCTCTGAGAGCCCAGCCTGCATCTGGCAGAGGCCCGTTTAAGGGCACGTGGGCCAAGCCAGGGCCACCTGATAAACAGTGTTACGGTTCGCCAGCCTTACCATAATAGTGATGCTTAATAGTGATGCTTCAACATCCGCTGCCTCCTTGAAGCATCTGGTAATCAGGAAGCATATTCCCAGTTTGCAGATTGGGGCTTAGAAAAAGAATGGCTTTCGAATTTCCATGATTGGGAACAGATAGAACTAGGACACACACCTGGGACTTCTGGCTCTAGATTCAGCATTCTTTTTATTTTGTTCTCCTTCTTCGGGATGCTCTCCGACATTGGTGCTCATCTTTTTTTTTTTTTTTCCCATTCTCTTTGTTAGAACAGATGATAGTCTTGGGGTCATGAGGTGCTAAGAACGTGGGGGAGGATCAGGGTCATGTCCACGTCTGGTTCTCTCCAGGCTCCGGTCAAATGTGAGATATTTCTGTTTTCCCTGCCTCTGCCAAGGCCATCCTGGCCCTCCAGCTATGCCCCCCATCTGTCTATGTCCCTTTCTGGGCAGCGCCCTCCCGAAGAGACAGCCCTCATCTAAAGTCGGCTGAGATTTTTGGGTCAAGCCTCAGTTCTGATGAGGCAGAGTTAGCATCTCCGGATGCAGCCTCGGCTTTCAGCAAATGGTAAACTCTACTTGAGGGCAACATTCAATTATGAAAATCTATTTCTCTTGCCACATTCAAAAAGTCTCCTAATGTGCCTTTGTGCGCTCACAAATTTAGTGACACATCACTAAATGTGTATGTGGTTGCCATGGAAATGTCTCTCTTCTAACATGGCATTCCAAGAGCAAAGAGAAGGGAAGTTTTCTTTGTAAAGAGAAGCCGAGCAGAACTTGGCTAATTGTCGTCACATGGAGCCCCAAACTGTCATTCTTCCCTGGCTACCTGTCTCCGGCTTCCTGTCAACAGCATCATGGTGGAAGCCAAATCAGCCTGCTGCGTTTTCTTAGGAATTTTACAGGCATCCTTCTTAACCTCTATGCCAGGCACGTACCAGGAAGGACCCCAGGACTCTTGATTTGAATTTTCACTGAGCTTAGAAAGGGTACCTTCCTGGACTGCCAAGCACTCGCCACTCATAAGCACTCGAGTCTCAGAAGAACTCCTGGCATCCTTTTCTTTCCAGAGTGTGCAGGCTGAGCAGGTCTTCTGAAGATGCTTTGTGTTTTCCACCAGCGACTCTAGTTTTTGCCGTTGTGACAGATGCACCATACGATGACCCACAGAGCACGCTAATACTCAGGCACCTTTTGGATGTTAGAGTGTGGGAGAGATGGAGAAGGACCTCAGAGACCTAAGTCTGGCTGTTGCCTTCCCGTCTCTCTGGCTCGCCTTGGCCCTGTTTTCACCTCTGTCCTGCTGACTTTCTTTGCTGCCTGAGCCCCTCTATGGGCAAAGAAGTCCTTGTATTTCTGGACTTTCCTGGCATCCTTGGTCCCTATTGGCTGACCCTTTGACTGCATCTGCCTTCCTGGTCCTGGGGCTGGGTAGCTGTTCTTAATGGTTCTGAAGTTCAAGCCAATGGATCTTTTTGCCATTAGAAGAGTTTGCCAGTGGTGAGCTCTGAGATGGGAACCTCAGCCTCTCGTCCTGAATACCTGCCTAGGAACCTAACTGTCCTTTCCATTCTCTGCTATTCTGTATTTCTCTATGGGCCCCTTTGTTCTGCTGTCATTTCACAGTACGAGATGCTTTCAGGGCTTCAGAGGCCATCTGCCCATACATGTGTTTCTGTTCCTGGCAGCTTGTATATCTGTGGCTTCTGGGTTGGTGGGTCCCTGAACCAGCATTAGGGTCCCTGGGTTGGAGGGTCCCTGAACCAGCTAGACTCCCTGCCTCCGAGAGGACCTCGTGGTTCCTGCGTTCTGAGAGCCTGCTTGCTGCTCTTCTCCAGCTGCCCCCTTCTGATGGAAGGATCTGGTTCCTATCCAGTGTCACAGAGTGAACCCAGAGGTTGACATAGTCCAGCCTTGTTGTGTCTAATGTTGAAAACTCTGGGGTGCTCCATCTTGCCTATAACTGACTCCCAAGCCATTGGCCATGCCTTGTCGCCAAAGTGGTAGGACAGCTTTGGACTCAAAAAGCAGAGGGTAGAAATGCTGGCAGCCCCCACGGACACATACCTGTCTCCCCAGTGCAGTTGGGAGCCTGGGGGCCTCCACTTACCCAGGGCACAAGGCAGGTCCTTGCTGCCACAAGACAGACTGTCCTTGCTTTTTAAAACCAGCTCCTCAGCACTGTCTCTTACCCAATGTTAATTTCTTCTGCCCTCTAGGGAGGATTGAGGAGGCATCAGGTTCTTTGCTGGGCTGTGACCTGGGTGAACACATGTAAGTTTAGACAAGGGCTGAAGGATCTAATGAGAAACTGTAGGACTTTGGAGCCTTTTGTTGCTAAGTCAGTGCCCTGCTGAGGCCTCTAAGAGACCCGTCAGCCTCTGTGGCAGTCGCTGCTCCAGGCTGCTTCCTTGTGGTTGCTGCTGAGCTTGTTTAGGGGCCTTTTCTTGAGAGTTCATGAGAGAGACCAGGTCAAACGTTGTCCACTTGACTCCGTGGCCTCTCTGTGGCCTAACCAGATCTCCCCTCCAGCAAGGAACACGGGCTTCTAACAGGAGAGCACTCTCTTTGGGACAATATAGAACTCATCTCCGACATATCATGTCCTGAGTTCTCTTTCTGCCATTTTAGACTCTGATAAATCCACCACACTTAGATGTATAAATGGCTGTTAGGAGAGCTGGCTGCCCTTTTTGGCTCTTGGCTTGTGCAAGTAAATATCAATTTAGTCCTTAGAGAAGAAAAATAAAGGAGGCTTGGTTGTCTCCCTGATCTACAAACCCTGTAATTCTCACCTGGAAAACCTGGCTCTCCTATTTCAAATCAGTTTTATGGCAAAGGCTAAAGGAAGGCTTTATTGCTTTTATCGGAGCTTATTTTTAAGCTTATTTTTTTCACCTGTCCACTTAGTAAATAAGAACCCCTCCAAGGGGAACTGGAGAGGGTTGGCTGGGGAGAAAGGGAGTAAATCACCACAGCAAGAGTCGAGGAGGGAGCCTGCTTCTGGAGGGTTCCCGCCTGCTAGGCACTCAGAATGGAGGGCACGGACTAACACACAAACATTCTAGAAATCAGAGGATGCCGAGAACCAGAGGCCCGCTGCTGCCAAGTTCTGGAGGGATAGCTGGAAACCCTCTCTCATTCTTTCTTCTGTCCCAGAGGGGACGTGCGGACCACCCTTGCCGAGACTCTTGATGTATCCGGGCCCAGATGGTCACAGAGACAAACTGCCAGCTTGAGAGGCAAGAGGGTTCTTGCTTCTCCTGGGCCTGGAGCCTGAGCCTGCTTGGCTCTTCAACTGTACTTTAAGCCTCTCTCTGAGCTCGCTGCCTTGTTCTTGATGCTGGCCTCTTGTCCTGAAGGTAGTATGAGTGTGGATAGGAATCTGCCCTTGTCATTGAGCAGCCTCCCAGCTGGTGGGAAGGGCAGCCCATGCCCAGCCCTGTGGTCACGACTCTTCAGAGTCTGGCAGCATCCACCCCTTCTGTGTCTGTGGGGCTGTGACCCAAGGTGAAAGAGACTCTGTTTCTTCCAGGGAGATGCTCTCTGCAGGGGAGATGAATGTGCGCTTGTCTGACCCTTGTCACTGAACAGCTTGCACAGAATGAACCTGCTCATCAGATGGATCCTTCTGGCTGTTAGAGGGCATTCTAATCCGCACCCTGGCTGGGGCCTGAGGTCAGCTGTCGGGAAGGAGGAAGGATGTTCCCCGTGGGGAAAATCTGTGCTTTGGGGCTGTAGGGGGCTTTTCTCAGGTTGTGGGATTTGGAAAAGCCATCATCAGGTGTCCGCTCTGAGGCATGTGAGCACCAGGGCCCATGTCAGGCTATGGTGGGTTCTGGAGGTGGGAGAGGAGGCCTGCTGCCTGCCTGCAGCGGCAGGGCCAGCCTGAGCAGGGATTGCTCAGTGCTTTGGGGACCCGGAGGGCCTATCCTTTTCCCAGCAATGGCCACCCAGAGCTAAGTGCCATCTTTCTGATGTGTCCCTTCGCAGCAGTTCCTGACTCCTAAGAGCCTGCCCAGCCGACCCCGAGGAAACTAGTGACACTGCTCCCAGCTCTGTACTGAGGAGCCCGTGCCCTGAATCGAGGCTGGGAGGCCCATGTGGTTCCTGGCAGAGGCCTCCCTGACCAGAGGTCCAGGCAGCGCCAGGGGCTCCTGCCGCAGGACCGCGGCTGCCTTCCCGGCTGCTGTTGGAAAACAAAGGGCTTCTCTAAGTGACACTGGGACTCTTGAGAGTCCTCCTTGCTGCCAAAGAAGTCTGCTCGTGTGGCAGAGTTGCATTCTCCTGGGAAGTGAGACTCTGCTAATGTGTTCTCAAGTTCTGTTCCAGCTGGCATCCGCTGTTCCTGCTCCGCAGGCTGGAAGGCCCCCAGCACCCACTCCGGCATGGGGATCAGTTGCTGGCAGCACTTAGCATGAGGCTGTTTAGCCAAGATTAGAGCCTGCTGCCGGCCTCAAGTCAGGCCCTCTTTTCCTCTAGCTCTATGGGTCTTGTGAGCTGGGACCCAGCCTTACGAGGCTCCATCATGAGGTTGCTTCATACCAAACAGAGCCTGAGTACCCTCCCACAGACACCCAGGAGGAACTGGGGGCCTCAAGCGGTACTTTACTGCTGCCTCAGTTTCCCTTTCTGCACAATGGGTGATAATGGGACCATCCCTAGGGGTGGAGTCTGCATCAAGTGCTTCAGGAGTGCTGGCACCTAGTAGGTATTTAACCAACAGTAGCTTCCATTATAACATCTCTGCCGAGACCCTTGAAAATTTCTCTGCACCAGCAGCTATCGCCCAGATCTCCAAGCGGCTTATAGGAAACTGTCTTTTTTTGCTGTTGTGCTGTGGCTACTTTGTGCCCTTCATTCAGCTGCCTTCTGACTAGATGTCCTGTCACCCCGCCCTGGATGAGGTCCTCTGGCTTCTCATGTGGGGAGCTCCGCGGACTCCCTGACTTACCTGAACTCTCTTGGATCCAGCAGGTGTCCATGGCCCCTGAGCTGAGGGGCCATGTCCAAGTGAGTATTGGGCTTAAGCTGCTTTCCCCAGAACTAGGCTGCTGTGACTGGCTTCAGCTTCCCTCTAGTTTGGCTCCTATGGGAAATTTGCCAAATGGCCTGGCTCTTTTCTAGAGGACGGGCCGGGGGTGAGGCATGTTTGGGGGGACAGTATGACAGACTGCTCTCTCTCTCCCTCTTGCTATCCACCCATCCCAGTGGTTCTCAACTGGGGTCATTTTCCCCTCCACCCCAAACCTTTGGAAATGTCTGGAGACATTTTTAAATGTCACACCTGGGGATGCTGTTGGCATCCAGTGGATCGAGGTCAGGGATGCTACTCAACATTGACTTCGTATGGTATAGCCTCCCACAACAAAGAATTATCCAGCCCCGAAAGTTAATAGTGCCAAGGCTGAGAAACCCCGATCTATTTCCGGCTGGACCAAGAGAGACGCTGGGAATGCTAAGAATGGTAAAGCAGCAGCATCCAGATAGATCAGCCTGAGTCCTTTATCCCTTCCTATCTCCTAATCCAAGAACCTAGAATCACTTTTCTTTGACTGATGTGCTGTGCAGCTGTGGACAAATTAAACCCTCTGTGCCTTAATTTTTATTCCTATACACAAGGATACTGGGGGTTGCCTTTCCAGATGAGGATCCGTCAAAGACTTCACATTGGGGGTAGCGATTGCTGTCTTAGGGGACCCCAAGCTGCTATACTGACTCCTGAGGCACCTGATTCCTTCCAGAGGGCAAGGCTCTGTAAAAGGAATGCAGTGCTGACTTTTATTTTGGGGGGATTGTTGAGCTGGATCCAGGCTCTGAATCAAGGAAGCGCCGTCCCAGGGGGTGGAACCTGAGCCCTCCAAGGTCCCAGGACTGTGCTGTTGCCAAAGCAGTGTTTTTCTCTCCTCCAAATAATCGTCCTTTCTTTACGCTTAGCGAGCTTCCACTTTAATCTGTGTGTGGCCGCACTGGGAAGCCTGACTTTATGGCAGATGCCGTGGAACGTAATCTGCTCACGTTTAGGCTGTAAATTTTCTGTGGTTCCAGAGAGTGGTGGAGTGCACCCAGGAACACACGCTGTCCTCTGGTAATTGGAGTGGCTTCAGACAAAGCCAGGCCTCTTTGGTTTGAAGTAAACCGTCTTGTGAGCCAGCGTTCTATTTTAAAATGAAAACAAAACTTAGAGCCTGTCTCTGACTGTGGGCTCCCACCTCTTTCATCCCCAAAGATCATGGATTAAGGAATTAATTCACTCTGTGATCTTGGGCAAGGGTTCTCACTTCTCCAGGTCCGAATTGTGTCTATAAAACGTGGGGCCCAAACCCAGTCTCCGAGTCTCTTTGCTGCCACAGCCTCTTGCTCAGCCCGGGGTTCATGGAACTTGGGGACGGAGCGTGCGGCTCATGACTCCTCTTCCAGGGCTCACGTCGCCCCTTCTGAAAGGCGAGGACGCGCTGAAGCAGTGACCCTCTCTCCTCGCCTGGTAATTATGATTCTCAGACGTTCCCAAAATACCAGATGACTGGTTTAGTGACACAGAGCTGGCCGACACTCCTACTTTAAATCTCTTTTCTTGGCTTCTCCAGGGAGGGAGTCAAGTTTGACAAATTCCAATGGCAAACTGCTCTCTGGCTCTTTCCCTGGCCCTTGGGGACAGAAGGTGATCAATGAGTGGGGCAGGGTGAGGCCCATGAGAAGGCAACCTCTTGCTCCAGCATCCCTCTTCAACTGCTGGTTTCTCTCCTCAGCTGTTAGTGGCCTCAGATCGGGGGTCCTGACATCCGCATCTATTGGTCGAAACCTCTTCCTTGTTAAAACCCTCTGGAGAATGCCAGTGTTCCCTCAGGGACCTGTGTCATGAGTTAACAGGACAAGGTAAAGAAATTCACTCTTACCAAAACCTCAATTCTCCTGTTGCAGTTTTACTTGAATAAAAAAAATCTTGTCCTTGAACCTGGCAATGAAATAGCTCCCCTAGGGGTGGGAGAGCAACCCAGGGCCTGGACCTGGAGGTCCTAGGAGTAGCTTCCTTTTTTTTTTTTTTTTTTTTTTTGCCGGGGGTGAGACAAGGAGGGTAGAGGTGGGCAGGAAGGGGCTGTGTCTCCGTGGACAGTCTGCAAAGCGAACGTGAGTCTTAGGTTGGGATTACCATGTCCTGTTAAAAAACATCATTTCATCAGACAGCTGCAGGCACATCTGGCCCCCGTTCCAGGGCGAGCGATTTGCTGGTCTTAGCAGTGCTTTGGCTGAGTGTTAGCTGAAACAGTTTCCTCTGTTCTCTAGGGTCAGCTTTGTATTTGAAATAAATAAGCCTGAGTGTTAAATTCCTTCTGGGTCTCTACCTCATCCAGATAATTCCACGTGTGTTTCTCTGCTATACGTGAGGCTGTGCTTGTGTTTGCTTAACTGTAGGGGTTCATTTGCAGGTGCAGCTAGAAGTAGAAAACGGAAGACATGTGTTTGGCACACCCGTGCTGGCATCTTGCTGTTATGTTCATTGACTGGGAGTGTCAAAGAGAAGAGAGAGAGGGATCGATAGTCAAGCCTGGGTTCTAGCCAGGCTGAGGAAAGCTCTCGTGGGTGGGGTCTGGTCAGAAAATGGACCCCAGGGCCTTCAACCTCCAAAGCACAAGCCTGTCACAGGCCTCGCTCACCATGACCCAGTGGACAGTTCTGTGTCCTGAAACCCTTTCCTAGGAGTGAAGGAATTTTCACATGGAGAAAGCCACCCTCGGCAGGTGCCTTTTTCCAGAGGCTAGGGGACAGAAGAGCAAGGGTTATTTATGAGGGTGGGGGTGGGAGTGGGTGGGGTGCTTGAAGCATAGAAACAAAGTGTTGAATCAAGGCCCTGAGACTTGAAGTGGTGGCACCTTCCTTTTTCAGTCAGGGATGCTTACCTTCTAGTGAACCGTCTACACACACAGCAATTTATGGTCTTCATTATTCTTTAGCAAGAAATAATTTCCGGCTCATCTGTCACTTTAAGACTAAGGGCCTTCCGCTCCCTGTGCTGAGACTGTAGTACCTTGTTGTACATCAGTTCTGTTTATGTCCCACTTGGGCGCTCTGGGGGCTGCCCTTTTGACAGACACACAAAAAAGAGATTGATCCAGCAAAAGTCATAGAAAAATGAGAAGGCCGGACCGGGGAGCTTAGTAACCTCATGTTAGGCCCTGTTACCCAAGGGGGCTTTGGCCTCAGTAAGTAATCAGTGGCTACCACTGCCTTCCTTTCATGTGTCATCCTTACTAGAATAAAGAAATCCCACGTAACTTGCACAGCCAGTCACCCATCCTGTAGTGTGGTCGGGGGAAATGAACTTGAGGCTGTGGCCTGCGTCTGGATGAAAGGACATGGATGACCACACACAGAGCCTGGCCCACCCCCTGGACACCTGCCCACTCTGAGGGCTCACCCGCTTAAGGAGCATTTACAGCCAGGTCCCTGTTGTGCTCCCCGCTGTTCTCCTTGCACTCTTCCCTGCCCCCCAGGCCTTGAACCGTATAAACAAGACCGCATCCCCTGCTGTCTAAGAACACCTGGTCTCACTCTGGGTGGCCGAGCAGATGTCAGTCATTCAAAGCCAAAACTCAGTAACTGCCAGGGAGTGGGCCTTTCCCATAGGTTATTAATCTTCACTACGGTTGTAGCCTCCAGAGATGGCTCTCCTTGTGTTGCAGTTGAGGGAACTGAGGCTCAGAGATGTTAAGCAACATGCCCAGAGTCACACAGCTAGAAAGTGGCAGACCCAGAATGGGAGCCTTGGTTATCCCTTTCTGCCCTTGATCATCAGATGTGCACACCATAGGCTCTAAGAGCTGGCATGAGTGGGGAGGGGGCTGGGGCTTCCTGGGAATGAAGGGCAGTTGCCCAGGATTAGCATGAGCCTGGTAAGGAGACTGCTTGCTGTTCTTCCAACTCTACCTCTTGATATTCTTTTCTCTGAGGTTCCTCCCATCTGCTTAGCCCATTACCTCTTATATAGCCTTTCTTCCTCTCTTTGGTCTTTTAAATGATCCCCAGAAGTGGCCTTTTCTTTCCACATGGGGAAACTGAGGCCCATGAGAAGGGCCACGTTGTCCAAGGTGGTGTAGCAGACAGTCGAGTTAGCAGGACTTTGGAGCCCTGACTCATGTTCTGTCTGTTTTCTGTACCCTACCCCCAACCCCGACCACAGCGCCCCAGCTCTGCCCCCACCATGCTCATGTTACCTGTGTCTCCTAAATTTCTTTTCTTTTTTTTGTCTTTTTGCCATTTCTTGGGCTGCTCCCGCGGCATATGGAGGTTCCCAGGCTAGGGGTCTAATTGGAGCTGTAGCCACTAGCCTACACCAGAGCCACAGCAACACAGGATCTGAGCTGTGTCTGTGACCCACACCACAGCTTACAGCAATGCCGGATCCTTAACCCACTGAGCGAGGCCAGGGATTGAATCCACAACCTCATGGTTCCTAGTCGGATTTGTGAACCACTGCACCACAACGGGAACTCCTCTGTCTCCTAAATTTCAGCTTGACTGTCATTTGGAAGGGACCCTGAGCTGCATCTTGGGATAACTGAGGCCCTCTCCACCCATCCCCTGCCCCCACCCTGACCCCAGGCCCTCTGAGGCCCTCCCCGCAGCCCCTCTCAATTCAGAGAGCGTCTATATCTGCAGGGCTTGGAGATTTGTCTTGGGGCTGAGATGGTACTGTGGGCTGCCTGTCAAGTCAAGGCCATTTTGTTCTAGATCCTGTCTCCCAGGCTGTTTCCCCACAGAGCCAGCACAGCTCACGGCTCACGTTTCAACCTCTGCAGCTCCCCTGGCTCTGTCCTCCCACCCTCGCCTCAGACCTAGAGTGACCTCTCACCTGGAAGCTTCTGCTTTGGCCCTCAGGCCACAGCTTTCTCCAATATGTACGTTACAACCTAAAAGGCCCAGGGCTGGCTCCATCTTTCTCAAGCCCTCCAAGAGGAGCACCAGTCCCTGCAGAGAATACCCTGCCCGACCCTTCCTCTAGGAACTGAGCAGGCCTCGGCTGGGGCCAGGGCAGGCCTTGTGGAAACCCTAAATCCCCAAATGTAATTCGTAAGAAATCCTTTTCTCTAATCACAGCATGTTGTATAAACACTGATGTGGCTGCTTTCTAGCTTTTCGGTTTGTACCATCCTTGGTGAGCGCCTTGATGCTGTGTCTTCTGTGATCTCAAAGCAGGGCTTGGTCTGCCTGTAGGATTGCCTAGTGAGGTGCTAGAGCTGAGTGGTGAGAGCCATTGTTAAACTCTCAGGAAGTTTGTGGGCTGATTGATAAAACAGCCATTATTTTAAAATTAATTATATAAAGGTAAAATTAAATAAATTATACCGAAAGCAAAGGTAACAAATATGCAAATCTCATTACTTCCTAATTAATCTTTGTACTTTATAATTTACCTATGA
Source organism: Phacochoerus africanus (assembly GCF_016906955.1). Classification (NCBI taxonomy): domain Eukaryota; kingdom Metazoa; phylum Chordata; class Mammalia; order Artiodactyla; family Suidae; genus Phacochoerus; species Phacochoerus africanus. Next base: position 82,690,282 of record NC_062551.1, read on the forward strand.
TCCTGAGGTTACATACATCTACCATATCTGTATATAAGGGTGTGCTCCTGTGTGTCTTTCTCCAACCTCATTTTGGTAGCTTGAAATAGGCTGTGGTGGGAATATTTACACCACAGAAATTGGACAACACTGTAAATCAGGATTTTATTTACTGTTTTGATGATTATCTAGACTTAGGAAAGTGGTGGAGGAAAAACAATTTTTTTGGCATGAAGCAGCTTGATGTGGGATCTCAGGTCCCAGACCAGGGATTAAACCTGGGCTTGCGGTGGTGGAAGCACCAAATCCTAACCACTATACCACCAGGGAACTCCCAAGAAAACGTTAATCGTGCAAACTTAAAACCGTTATCATTGCAAGACCCATAAAAAATGGAAAAGAACATTCTTTTGGTTTTCAAAAACAACCATCCAGTTCAGCAAATAATTCACTCACATCATGGAGAAATGAAATTCTGGTGTGTTTTTGTTATTTCATTTTTGTCTTACTCTTTAAGGTAAACAAAAGTATTGAGCAGTGCTCATGTGGGAATGACACATCTGTCAGCACATTGCTGCAGGTCCCATGTATTCTGCCACCTCCCTGACTTCGACTGGCCTGCCCAAGTCCCCTTTCATTCACTGACTCATTTATTTAACAAATATGTATTGCGTGTGTATTATGTGCCAGGCACCAGAGACACAGCAGTGAATAAATCAGACCATAAACAGAATAAACATGTCAACTCCATTTCCAAACTCTCCCCTCCTTGAAGGCATGAGTGCTCCCTCTCTGTGTCTTTTTTTTTTTTCTTTTCTTTTTTTCCTTTTCGCAACCTCACCAGCAGCATATGGAAGTTCCCAGGGTAGAGGTGGAATCAGAGTTGCAGCTGCCAGCCTATGCCACAGCCACAGCCATGTAGGAACTGAGCTGCATCTGTGACCTGTGCCACAGCTTCTGGCAATGCCAGATCCTTAACCCACTGAGTGAGGCCAGGCATCAAATCTGCATCCTCAGGGACACTGCGCCAGGTGCTTAACCTGCTGAGCTACAGTGGGAACTCCCTCTCTGTGTCTTGATCTCCCCGACTGCGAGTGACCTCTGCATCCATCATGGTCCCATCTTTCAACTTTGGGGGGCTGGGGGTGAGCCTTGGCCTGAGGACAGATTCTGAGCAGAGTTAGGTACAAATGGCTTGGAACCTGTGTGAAGGCTGGGGATGAAATAGCGAAGTGGCTTGATGGGACAAAGCCAGTAAGGGGGAAGCAGAATCAGTTTCTGTCGAGTTTGTGAAAATAGGATGCATCCTTTCGGCCTAAAGAATGGTTCACCGTTCTCTGTGCTGCAGGGCTGAAGGAGATCTAAAATGAGACCTTTGCACCTGAAAGGGCTTAAAAATATTCAATATGAGAAGTATCACAGGATAGCCTGCTGATTCACTTATCTTTTTGTTCAGCGGATACAAGTACCTAGCCAGCCAGGTGCTTGCAAGCTTCTGAGCTGCCAGATGATCTGTGGTCTCTCCCGTTGAGGGATTTTCAAGCTTGTGGGGGCAGTTTTCCATCTAGATTTCTGGCCAGTGAGCATGGCTGTCGGAATGCCCCGAAGCTTTACCATCTCTCTGGAATCAGGCCCCCGTAGGCAGCCATTCTCATCTTCCTCTCTTCTCCCCTTATTTAGCATTGATCTCAGTTTGTAAGGATGTATCTGGATGCATGTTTGATGGATATCTGTCTCTGACAAGAATATCAGCTCCCAGAGGGCAGACAGGGGTCCACATCAGTAGGCAATTAGGAAAAACTTGTTGAATAAGGGAATGAAGACCCAAAGAAGCTTGGAAGAGGGAGATTGATGTGGGTGGGAGGCCCAGAGGGCATCTGAGGGGAGAGGCTGGAGCTAGAAAAATGAAGCCTGCATTCTTTGACTTCTGGCCAGTGAAGCCAAACTCTTGGATTTGTCAAAGTCCTGCCCAAACGTCACCTCCATTGCGTAGCTTTTTCTTACCCCTTCTCTCTGGAGAGACCTCTGTGATAGGACACAGCAATTGGCAGTATAGCATTTATGTGATTCTTAACCTTTCTTGGACCACCCCTATGCTAATCTAATAAAAACTATAAACCTTCCACAGTTCCCTGGTGACTCAGCGAGTTAAGGATCCTGCATTGATGGTGCTGTGGCTCTGATTACTGATGTGGCGCAAGTTCGATCCCTGGCCTGGGAACATCCGCACACCATGGACTTGGCTCCCCCCCCCCAAAAAAAAAATTATATAAACTTTCCTCCTTGGTATAATGCTCCTGGCATGCATATGTGCACACACAAAAACATGAAGTGTTGTTGGTTTTTTTTTTTTTTTTAATCTTTTCTAGGGCTGCACCTGCAGCATATGGAGGTTCCCAGGCTAGGAGTCACACCGGAGCTGTAGCCACCAGCCTACACCAGAGCCACAACAACTCGGGATCCGAGATGCGTCTGTGACCTACACCACAGCTCACGGCAATGCCAGATCCTTAACCCACCGAGCAAGGCCAGGGATCGAACCCAAAACCTCATGGTTCCTACTTGGATTCGTTAACCACTGATCCATGATGAGAACTCCATAAACATGAAGTTTTATGTTCAGTTTCAAGGGGTTCATGGACTCCCATTCCATCCATAAACCCCAAATTAAGAACCTTGCTTTAAAAAAATTACGATTTCCAAAATTCAACAGCAAAAAAGCCAACAACCGAATTGAAAAATGGCAAAAGACCTGAATAGACATTTCTCCAAGGAAGATATACAGATGGCCAACAAGCACATGAAAAAATGCTCAACATCACTGATTATTAGAAAAATGCAAATCAAAACTGCCATGAGGTACCACCTCACACCAGTCAGAATGGCCATCATTAATAAGTCCACAAATAACAAATACTGGGAGAAAAGGGAACCCACCTGTACTATTGGTGGGAATGTAAGCTGGTATAACCACTATGGAGAACTGTTTGGAGGTACCTTAGAAAACTATACGTAGAACTACCATATGACCCAGCAATCCCACTCTTGGGCATATATCCGGACAAAACTTTCCTTAAAAAAGATACATGCACCCGCATGTTCATTGCAGCACTATTCAGAATAGCCAAGACGTGGAAACAACCCAAATGTCCATCAACAGATGATTGGATTAGGGAGATGTGGTATATATACACAATGGAATACTACTCAGCCATAAAAAAGAACAAAATAATGCCATTTGCAGCAACACGGGTGGAACTAGAGACTCTCATACTGAGTGAAGTAAGTCAGAAAGAGAAAGATAAATACCATATGATATCACTTATGTCTGGAATCTAATATATGCCACAAATGAACCTTTCCACAGGAAAGAAAATCATGGACTTGCAGAATAGACTTGTGGTTGCTGAGGGCAAGTGGGAGGGAGTGGGATAGATGGGGTGCTTGAAGTTAATAGATGCAGACTATTGCTTTTGGAATGGATTAGCAATGAGATCCTGCTCTGTAGCACTGGGAACTATCTCTGGTCACTTATAATGGAGCATAATAATGTGAGGAAAAAGAATGTATACATGGATGTGTAACTGGGTCACCATGCTGTCCAGTAGAAAATTGACAGAACACTGTAAACCAGCTATAATGGGAAAAAATAAAAATCATTATATTAAAAAAATACGATTTCCCAGTAGGCATATCCTGTCCCTCTGTAGCCCCGATATCTAGCATGGTTCTTGGCAAATGGGCAGTGTTTAATATTGGGTGGATGTCTGGAAGGATCAAATGGGTAGATGGGTATGTTCAAAAGTGTCCTGATTTGCTATGAGCTGTATTGAGTTGGAGCTGAAAATCCCACTGACAGGGGAGAGGGTCAGCTTGAGCAGAGAATGGTACCATTCTTATACCACCCTTCTCTCCTGGCCCAAGGAGTGCAGTTCTGCCCACACATGGGAGGCCCACCAACTCCATAAGACCATTTTCCACATAAAAACTTAGAACGTGGTGTCTGACACGTTGTCTGATAATGGAGTAGAATATTTGAAATTGGGCCTGCCTCAGAAAATCAGGGATTGTATGATTTTAAAGGAACATAACTTAGTCCTGAGGCTGATTGGGTTGTTCTTGGAGTTTCTTTAAACCCCTGGAAGCAGATGATTGGGATCTAGACTGCACTTCCCATAGAGACTAGGTTAGTCCTCCAATTCCAAATAGAGGGGTCCAGCATGGCAGCCCATCTGTCCTCCACTGTCTTCTCCATGGTCACCTGTGTAACTAATTCCTAGTGGCGACCACTAAATGCTGCCCATCATCTGCTCATTATCATCCCCCCCCACCAAAAAAAAAAGGCAGTGTGTGAATCCCTAGCTTTTAAAATGTTCAGCTCTGGAAGCCTAATTTTTTTTTTTCTGCTTCTATTTAAATCTCTATTTTTCACATTAGGGCGTTTGACAATGTTGATTTTTAGACACCAGAATTGTTCAAAACCATGGGGGGAAAAAACCTACAGTAGTACCTTTCACTTGGAAAACAGTTGTCAAGGAAATAGACTTTGCAAAACATTTCCTCCCATGAGAGCTCTCCCTTTCCATGTATCCCCACACTGAACATCATTCTCCTGCCTGATGGTGGTAGGCAAAGGTACTGTTGCGGGTAATTTGTCTGGCCAACATCTAATTATGAATTAAAGCCCTTGCTGGCACGTTCTCAGATCGGGAGCTGACGGTGGACCACGTTGACGTTCCGTTCAGAGGACATCTGAAGTGTTCTTGGACTTGGAGGAATTGACGGAAGATTTCTCGGCCTGGCTATAGACTGGGGAATAGGATTCTGAAACTCTATTAGCAGACTGCGAAAGTGCCTGATAGATGGAGCTGAAATTGCAAAACGTTGTTCAATTAAAAGAAGCAGCAAAGGCTCACGGGGCAGAGGCTGTGACTCAAGGCACTCACGTAAGGAGATGCTTATCTTGTGATTAGAGTGCTGGCGACCTAGGCACCAGCCAGGGTGCTTGGAGAATCCGTCACTGTTAGACACGCCAGCGTATGTCTGAATGGCTCTGTTACAAGCAGACCGCACAAGTGAGGCCGATGGATTTAATTATCACTTGCGAGAACCTAGTCAAGAAAGTGCTGGCCTGGTTGGATTTATAGCCAGCGACACTGGCAGGTGGTTAATTACAGCCTTCTCTAGTCCGTGGAAGTGCAGGCCCCTGTGTAGACAGGAGGGGACTTGGTGACGCAGAGGCAGAGAGGCGGTCGAGTTTCCAGTATTCCCATTTGCGTTGGGATCTGTTGTCCTTGCAGTAATCTTTAATTATAAAACCTATCACGAGGGGAGGATTATCAGTGTTATTCACTTTTGTCCTGCTGCCTGGTAATGTCCTTTTGTGCCCAAGACAGGCATGTTTCTGTAGTTATGGGCTAAAAAGTGAAACCTTCCTCGAGCTTAGCCATTTTGCCATCACAATATTCTAAAAAAACTGTTTTGAGAGATTGTCAAGCCCAGCTTGTGGGGTGAAGACGGGACCCTGTGTGACGAGAGCTTGGGTCTTTGAAAAGACTTGGTTTTAACCAGAGTAGTTCGCAATGTAGCAAGACAGAAAAACATGTGCCCCTGCAGCAAGATGGGAAAACACTCCCAAACAGTTAACTGCATCCCCCTCTCCTCTCTCAGGTAGCTTTCTGTCCCATTATAGACCAGTCTCTACTGTGGGACCTATTTTGCACATCCCTCCGGACTGCGGGAGAAGCCAGAAGTTGTGGATCTTTAGGTTTTTGATGCTTTCCAACCTAAGAAATGGTCACTGATGGAGAAAGGGAGGAATTAGGTATTTCAGGTAGTCTGTTTGCCCCTCTCTGAAGTCAGGCCGTCTCCATCACCCTGCTGCTTTTGAAAATGCCCCATTAGTGGAAGAAATGGTGGCAGAGTTTTCACCAGAAGTACTCAAAATCCTTCTCTTTAAAGGTCACACCCATGGACTTTCCAGATAACACTTGGCATTGCTTTTTTTTTTTTTTTTTTTTTTCCCCCAAAGTGGGAAAGCTGCTGCTCCTGGCACGGGGAGAGGTCATCTATTGGATTTCAGGTCGCTAGTTAAGGCTGTAACCCCACCAAAGTGGTTATCACTTAAAGATAATTACATTCCACATTGTTCCTGCTAAACTCTTGAGATGGACTGATTGGCATATTTAAATCTCATCTCCCAGGCATTTGCTAATTATCATAGCCTAGTTGGAAAAAAAAACCCTAATCAAATAGCTGTTTAGAGATGCTTTGCATTTTAAAATTGTGCTGGGTTTATCCTAGGAAAAGAAGGAATGTGCCTCTGATTTTTCCACTGGTTCTTTCCCTGACCTCAAGAGGGTTTAAACTTGTAATGGTTTAAATAGCCTTAGCTAATCACGCAGGAAACTCTGTGCATATACATTTTCCCTTTTGCATCATTTCCATCCTTGACCCCCTTTCATCACCCTTGAATGAAACTCTCACTCAGCGACTTCCCATCCAAGAGGGGGGCCGTTGAATTCCAGCTAATGAGGCTCATCTCTTTGATTCATTTTAAGTGGTACCAGCCAGGCCTGGAGTCAGATCTGAGACTGAACGGTTATCACATTTTTCTCAGGTCCATGAATGGAACACCAGGTCCATGGTGAAAGAAGAATTTCTTCCTCTTCTTGTCCAGAAAAAGAAAGACAAAAAGAGCAGCTTCTTGGGTCAGCAGGTTGAGTAGAAGCTGCCCTCCTTAGAAAAGGCACCCAAGATGGGGTGTGATTTTATTAACAGCAGCGGGAGAAGACCCTCACCCTGGCCCCCACCCTCATCCCACCCCCACCCCTGCCAGCTAAACTGAGATCCTTTCATGCAATTTTTTTTCAGCCACTGTGTTCAAAATTGGGAAAATACGGTGGTTTTCTCCTTTAAACAGAATATACGGCTGTCGGTGACAGAAATCTCACCAAGGCCTTTCTTTTGCAGGCAGTGTCTGAAAGGGTCTGTCTTTGAGATTTATGAAAGAGCCCCCGTGAACCACCATCACCTATAGTTGTACCTCAAAAGCAAATACTGGGAAGAGGAATTTTGTGAAGGTTTTATCGAATCACCTGTCACCGGCCGTCAGTCCATCTGTCTCCCTTCCGTGAAAGGGTCTGTTTTGCTGGCTTGGCAGGAGCTGGCTCCATCCTGCGGCAAGTTTACAGTCCCCAGCAGGAAGCCCAGATCTGGACCAGGCAGCCAGCTGAGGAGGAGACAATTCTGTTCTTATTAGAAGCCAGAGCAGCAGAGCTGGGACAGGTGCATTCAGTGACTTGGGAGTGGGGTGTGTGGATGTGAGCGAGGTGGGAGGAGAAGGCTCAGTATCAAGCCCGCTGAAGGCCTGGCGTGAGCTTTGATTCTGATCATTTGAACAATTCAGAAGTCTGTGAGCCTCGAAGATCTGTGTTTTCTCTCTCTCCTAGTCTGTCCCATCAGTTCATCAAGATTAGAGCTTTTGGGTTTTCATAGTTAACTATTCTTTGGTATTCTGTTTCAGGGTTTTGAAATCAAATGGCTTGATGTTTTACTCTCTCCCGTGTGGTTAGGTTATCTTTGTAATAGGGCTGCAATAATCCTTTCAAGAACACAGAGCTTCGGCTCAGCCCTGTTGAGGAAGATGGCCTAAATGTCCCATGAAATTCCGTCTCGTAGGAGTGAGAAAACACCACCAGCTCCTTATTATTAATCCAGAAGTGCCACTGCACATCATCCATCATCACAGACCTAGAAAAATGAAAAGAAAACCTACGTTGAGCTGCCTGATTAATGCAAACCCAAGGAGTGTTTATGGGGTGGCAGCTCCTTGGATCCGTAGGATGAATGAGCTCCAGGACCCAAGTCATTTTATATGGTGTTTGTAAGGCTGAGCAGGTCTGTTCACTGCTTTGAAATCCTCTCTCCTGGTGTGAACGGGTAACCTTATCAGTGGGTTTTGCAAGCCTTTCTAGCCAAAAAAAAAAAAAGAAAAAGAAAAAGAAAATATGTACTTTGCAATCTCTGCTGATGGGGGCCTGGGAGGAATAAAGAGAAAAGTCAAATGCATCTCTCAGGCTACATGTGGGAAACACAGAAGGAGCTTTTTAAAAAAGATCCTAATTAAGATCTCGGCTCAATTAAATCCTCTTGAAGGCCTTCCTCAGCCACCTCCACTCGCTCAGTCATCCTCTCCCCATTTACCTTGATTTTTCTTCGTAGTGCTTATCAGTATCAAAATTACCCTGCTTATTTGTTTCCTTCTTATTGTCCATCTCCCCCACTCTAGGGTATACGTGCCATGAAGGCAGGAACCTTGCCTGTCTTGTTTGTTGCTGCAGGTACCAGAACGTGGGGACACAGTAGGTGCTCAATACACATTTTTAAAAATGGATGTCAGGTGAGGGGAGGTTGAGAAAAGGAAAGGAAGAGGCAAAGGTTGGAGTCAGACCTAGGTTTGAATCCAGACCCCGCCACTTATTGGCTGTGTGCCCTTGGAAGAACTACTGAACCTCTCTGAGCCTTCGATTTCTTATCTATAAAATGGGTATAATACCTGCCTCCTAGAGTAGCAGCAGTGAATTAAATGAGATAAAGTGTATGGTAACGTCTGGCACAGGGGCTGGTCCATGGAGGTGCTCAGTAAATACTAGTTCATTCTCCCAAGCCTTGATTGACATGACTCCTGGGCAAGAAACAAGACCCCTCACTGCCCAGGAATCTGCAGTGGTTCTCAGGCTCCTTCTTGAATCCAGGAATGGTATCTCTGAGGAAAATAGTACTGATCCTTTTTTGGCTCCAAGGAGAACCACCAGAAAATGTAGACAGTTTCACCTGGTTCTACATGCATGAGTTAGAGATGGGGTTCTAAGGATTCTGTAGCCAAAGCTGGGTCCTCGAGAGGTGGCAATACTGACTAGAAAACAAGACCCCTGCCTTCCTGGAGCTTTTTGTTCTCATTCTCAGCTGAGGGCCTCCTTGGGAACCCCAAAGTCCTGAAACAGGTCACCTAGGCCCCTTGCTGTCACAGAGATGCCACTAAAAGCCTTTAGAAAGCAGTTATCAAGGCTGATCTTCCAGATTTCAAATGCATTACTCCCTAGGAAACCTGGCAACAGAGATTACTTCTCTCTATGCTCCAGTCAAGAGCTCCCTACCACTCACTTTGGTATTTTCCTTGTTTTCACATAAACCTGTTTGTTCTGTTCTTTTCTTTCTTTCTTTCTTTCTTTCTTTCTTTCTTTCTTTCTTTCTTTCTTTCTTTCTTTCTTTCTTTCTTTCTTTCCTTCCTTCCTTCCTTCCTTCCTTCCTTCCTTCCTTCCTTCCTTCCTTCCTTCCTTTTCTTCCTTCCTTCCTTCCTTCCTTTTTCTTTTTTAAATCTTAACATTTAGGCAAAAGAAGTGGTTATGACTCTTTTGTACTTCCAGAGGCCCCAGCCTCTGCTGAGGCAGATTTAAAGCAGTTCAGCAGATCGAGCCTTCAGTGGTGGACATTTGGAAGATTTTTTTTTTTTTGCCTTTTTGCCTTTTTTAGGGCCACATCTATAGCATATGGAGGTTCCCAGGCTAGGGGTCCAATCAGAGTTGTAGCTGCTGGCCTACACCACAGCCAGAGCAACGCAGGGATCCAAGCTGCATCTGCAACCTACACCCCAGCTCATGGCAGCTTATCCTTAACCCACTGAGCAAGGCCAGGGATCGAACCCACCTCCTCATGGAGGCTGGTTGGGCTCGTTAACCGCTGAGCCATGATGGGAAGTTTTTTTTTTTTTTTGGAAATTTGGAAGATTCTTGTTTTCTAAAAGAAGCAGACCTCAGGACAGGCCATGCGGCCTAGGCACTCAGCAGCAGCCCATCCTCGTTTTGGTTGAGTGTGCCACATGCTGCACAGAGGTGCTGGGTTGATGTCTTGTCCATCCATTTATTAGACAGAAGAGCAGCCTCGTGAGGTGGAAGGGACACAGCCTCTTGAATCAGTCAGACCTGGTGGCCAGCTGCCTGGCCCCAAGTGTTGGGAAAAGGAGACAGCAGTCTTTTCTCGGAGGGTTGTTGAGTGGGAAGCAGTGTGCTGTCCTGGTTCAGCATGTAGCCTCCTAAGCCGTCCTCTTGCATCCATTGCCTGCTCTGCCACTGTTTGTTCTGTGTTCTTAACCCTCCAGGACTCAACTGCTTCATCCTGTGAAGTAGAGATGATAATAGTAACCACCTTGCAGGGCTGGTGGAGGATGAAGTGCTGAGCCCAGGCTAAGTTCTCTCCCTGGAAATAGAGGCAACACATGTGGCCCTTATGATTATTAATGTGCTATGTTGACTTCCTCTGTTGGGCCAGCCTCATGCTAGGGCTTTGGGAAGCATTGGCAAGTAAGTCACAGAGTTCGAGGGCAGGGAAGACAGACATGAGTAAATTATTATCCTATACAAGTCTTAAGTGTTGTCATCAATGGATGGCTGGGGGCTGTAGAACAACGAATTCTAGAATGCTGGCACCTATGCCCTTAGAATATCAGAATTCCTTATGTAGTATAAGAGCTATGGTAGAATGGAAAATGCATTAGAGGACTTCCCGTCTTGGCACAGTGGAAACGAATCCGACTAGGAACCATGAGACGGCGTGTTCGATCCCTAGCCTGACTCAGTGGGTTAAGGATCTGGCATTGCCATGAGCTGTGGTGTAGGCCGGCAGCTGTAGCTCTAATTTGACCCCTAGCCTGGGAACATCCATATGCCCTGGGTGCAGCCCTAAAAAGACAAAAAAAAAAAAAAAAGAAAAAAATTTTTTAAGAAGTGCATTGGAGATCTGGTGGGTTTTGTTCACTGAGTTTTTCACTGGGAGGTGCTAAGGCCCTGAAGTAGTATATTAGGTCCCTATTACTGTAGTAACAAATCACTCAAACTCAGTGACTTAAAACAAATTTATTTTATGGTTCTGGAGGTCCGAAGTGTGAAACGGGTCTTCCTGGGCTAAAATCAAGGCTGCATTGTTGATTTGGCCAGGTTGCATTTGCGTGTTGGTCAGGCTGCATTCCTTTCTGGAGCCTCTAGGGGACAATCCATTCCCTGGCCTTTTCCAGCTTCTGCAGGCTGCCTGGATTCCTTGGCTTATGGCCCTTTCTTCCATCTTCAAGACACCAATGGCCAAGAGAGTCTTTTTCACATCTCATGGTTTTGACTCTTCTGCCTCCCTCTTTCTAAGGGGCCTTGTAGTTACATTGGGTTCACCTGGATAATCCAAGCTACTGTCCCCATCTCAAGGTCAGCTGATTAGCAATCTTAATTCCGTCTGAAACTTTAGCTGCATTTTACCATACATGCCCCAAGTTCCAGTGATTAGGATGTGAGCGCCTTTAGGGACCATTATTCGGCCGACCCTAGGTGGGAAAGCGCTGTGCGTGTTTGAAGTGCTGTCCTGAAGCGAGGAGGGTGGAAGGGAGTCTGGGGAGAGATCAGAGGCAGCCTTTTCAGGCATGGTGTCTTAGGAGGCTCTCAGAGGCTCTTACACTTTTTTGGAGGCTCTTTCACGGCTTGCATTTTTAAAGGGCTTGCTCTGGTGGTTGTATAGAGAAAGGATCTGGGTGTGGGGTTTGCGGGGGTGGGGGGAGCAAGGGAGGAAGCAGGGAGACCATGCTGAGGTTCAGGGACCGTGGTGGACTGGGAGGGGCAAGGAAAGAGGTGAACCAGAGATGTTGACAGACTCGCTGGAGAGAGAATGTGAGGCGTGGGGTAGAAGGAGACTCCAGAGGTCTCTGAGGTTTCAGGCGGATGGTGCTGCTCTTTCCAAAGATGGGAAGATGATGAGTGTGGAACCCAGGGCAGCAGCCACAAGTGCTAACACTGACCACAGAGTTTTCTATGTGCTGAATGCCTTGCATTGTGCTTACAGTCACCCTCCCTGTCTGTGGGTTCCACATCCATGGACTCAACCAGCTGAAATTCATCTAAGGTTGGCGAATCCGTGGAGCAGAACCTGAGGATGAGGAGGACTGACTGTACCAAGCCATTTTACGTAAGGGATTTGAGCATCCATGGATTCTGGTATCCACAGCGGGTGCTGGAACCAACCCCCTCTGATACCAAGGGACGGCTGTAATCCTTACAGCCCCATCGGGGGTAGGCATGGTAATCGCTCCAGTCTGTGAGAAACATAGAGTATTGTGACCAAGAGCATAGACTGCCTGGGTTCAGATCCTGGCTCTGCCGCTTACTTGCTGTGATACTTGGGCATGTGCCTTAGTTTCTCAATAGGAGAATGGGAGTAATGATATATTAATCTTATAAAATTAATGAGAAGATTAAAGAGTTAATATATACGTAAAGCACTGATGACTCCTGAAAAACACTGGATAAGTGTACTATATCAGTATCATTATTTTTAAACAAATAAGATAATCAAGGCACAGAGAGGTTAAGTGTCTTATTTAAGGACACACAGCTGGGGAGAGCTGGGCTCCAAAGCCAGGCTCTTAACTACTATGTCTTACTTCCTCCTTGAGCTGTAGTGAAAACTGCGCAGGCCAGTACCTGTAAAAGCTCTTATCATTGTACTTGGCACACACTTTATGTTCCATAAATGTATGTATGTGGAAATGCAGTTTCTCCTGTAAAAAGAAGGTGCTGATGACACCCCACCCCCACCCCACCCCACCCCTGCCTCACTCACAGGACCATAGGGTCACATCAGGAGGGCAAAGCACTTCGGAAATGGTGGAGCTACCTGCGCAAAGGCAGTGTTTATACTCAGTTTCTTCAAAACGGCCTTGTCAAACCCTTTCCCCTTGGAATTTCACTCACAGAAGCTCTGGAGTCTTCCCTACGAGCATTCGTCTTTGTCCCCAGCTCCCTAGCTCCCCATCTCCCTGCCTCCACCCTGAAGCCCAGTCTTTGATAGAATAGAGTGTGTATTGGGAGTTGGGGGCACCCTTCACTTTGCAGCGAACCAACCTCAGTGCAGTGGCAGAGCTCAGATTTGCTTGTGACCCTCTCCATCAGCTTTTGTCTACCTGCAGACGCTGCACCAAGATCATAAAAGTGTCCCGTGGAAAAATGTCTCACACATTCTTTCTTCCTCTTGTGGCCTCACAGTTGGAGCTGCTCCCTTGTTGGACCTTTGTAAACCCCTGTTGCGGCAAAGCCACTGGGCAGTAAGTGTTTCTGTCCTTTCCGTCCTCATTTCCCCGTAGTCCCCATGACATGAGCAGCTCAGGGAGCTCCCCCTGTGTTGTCCCCATCCTTAGATATTTATCAGCATACCCTTATGGAGGACCTCCTTGTGCTGGGCACTCTGCTAGGTGCTGGGGAGCAGTAGGGAGCAAATGGAGCCTCCTTTCTGGTGTGTGTGAGGGGAAGTAGATACTAATTAACCAATCATACAATGAATATAAAATTCTGACCTTAATAACTCTCTGTAATAGGGGGATTCAACGTGATCCAAAAGGTCAGGCTTCCTTAGGACACGGCACCTAAGCTGAGATCTGAAAGATGAGTGGAATTTACCAGGCAAAAAGTGGAGGGAGGAGTGGTTCAAGGAGAGGGACTGTTATGTGCAAAGGCCCTGTGGCAGGAGAAGGCATGCTTCCTTGAGGGACTGAGAAAGAAAGCTAAGTATGGTTGAGCAGAGGTGGGGAGGATAAGCTGAGGCTGGAGGCATGAGTGGCTGGGATTCTCCAAGGCTTGATGGACTGCATTGAGTTTGATCTTTATTCCTGATGAAAGTGTTTAAGTGTAGGAGGCCAGAGAGCACTCCTCACGGCCAGGTAGAAGGCTGTGGCAGGAGTCCTGTGGAGAGATGGGAGTGAGATGGATAGAGTCGTGGTGCACAGAGAGATGGATGGAGAGAGATACTTAGTAAGTAAATTAATAAGGTAGCAATAATCCTATGGCTGCTTTTTTGCTGGGCAAATATTATGGACCAGCTGCTGTGTTAAGCACTCTACATGTTGTTCTGGTTGTTCTAAGGATTAAATACTCCTGTCCTTTTACAGATGAGGAAATAGAGAGGTTAAGTCATTCATTCAAAGCCACACAGTCAGTAGGCATTTGAGCCTATAGCACCTTCTCACAACTTAATGTGCATTTGGATCACCTGGACAGCTTGTTAAATTGCTGACTTTGGAGTTCCCGTCATGGCTCAACGGTAATGAACCGAACTAGTATCCATGAGGATGCGGGTTCGATCCCTGGCCTCCCTCAGTGGGTTAAGGATCTGGCGTTGCCGTGAGCTGTGGTGTAGGTTGCACACATGGCTTGGATCCTGTGTTGCTGAGGCTGTGGCGTAGGCCAGCAGCTGCAGCTCCAATTAAACCCCTAGCCTGGAAACTTCCATAGGCCATGGGTGCAGCCCTAAAAAGACCCCCCCCCAAAAAAAAAAAAGTTCTGGCTCTGATTCAGCAGGTCTGGGTTGGGGTCTGGGATGCTGCAGTCCTAACACACTCCCTGGGTATGCCAGCTGCTGGCCCCTGGACCACACTTTGAATAGCAAGGGTCTGCCTGCCTCCAGAGCCCACACTCTCAGCCATGGTGCCTTAGAACAGCTACAGACAGCGTGAAATTTCTGAGACGCTCATGTCTGAATCCCATGGCAGGATGTGGGAGAGTTGCCTGGACCTCAGATAGGTAGGAAGTCATGTCACATTTTCACTTCCTACATCTGCCCTTCAATCACTCAAGCAAACCCAAAAGTGAGAGGGCTGGAGGTAGCACCTCCTGGTCTGCTCCCCACCCACCCCTCTACCCCTCAGCACAACCAAACCCCATCCTGCATCCGGTTTCTGAACTATAGACCAGGGGTTATGTGTATTCACAGATGTCTCATCAGCCATGGCCAGACAGAGCGTTTTGTGGGGGCACCCATAGATGGGGGTGAATTGAGAAATGGTTTTTAGGTACCAAGTTGTTTCCCTGGACTGTGCTGAAAGTGAAGGGGGAAAAAAAATCAGCACAACATTCTAACCTCTTTATCTGTGTGGTCCTCAGATCTGGGGACCATTAGAGACCATGTCCTTTCCTGCTCAGCCCCTGCAGGTGGGCCAGGTGTGGCTGCTGGGAGATGTCGGTCAGGCTGCAAGTCACGGTGTGAGCACTTGTCTTTAATGACTGGAAAATCCGTTTCCCTTCTTGGCAGCTTCGAGATGTTGCAACTGTGGTCCTGGATTACTGCCAGACCTGATCCTGTCTGTGGGCGTGTTTTATTTTAAAAAGGGGAGAATGGCCCACTGTTTGAGCGTTCACTCCTGCCCCCCCCCACCCCAGTTTCTGCCCAAGAACTTTCCAAGGCAAACTTTCTATTAACTTTCCATTCTCCAGGCAGGCTGCAGGTATTCCCACTTCCTTCTCTCCTTGAATGTATCCTTTCTCTTGTTCCATCGTTCGGGGCTCCTTGGCCTTGGGACAGCATCTGTGCCTGGGTGACAAGGTGGGCTCTAGTCACTTTTCTGTAGGAGAGGATTCTAGAGCTCTGAGACAGGTGGAAGAACATGGTCAAAAAAAAGGCAGTTCCCGTCGTGGCGCAGTGGTTAACGAATCCGACTAGGAACCATGAGGTTGCGGGTTTGGTCCCTGCCCTTGCTCAGTGGGTTGACGATCCGGCGTTGCCGTGAGCTGTGGTGTAGGTTGCAGACGCGGCTCGGATCCCGCGTTGCTGTGGCTCTGGCGTAGGCCGGTGGCTACAGCTCCGATTCAACCCCTAGCCTGGGAACCTCCATATGCCGCGGGAGCGGCCCAAGAAATAGCAACAACAAAGACAAAAAAAAAAAAAGTAATGTCTGCCTCAAACTAGTAAATATTTTTCATTGTAAGATTTCATGCCAGGAGTTCCCGTCATGGCATAGTGGTTAACAAATCCAACTAGGAACCATGAGGTTGCGTGTTCGATCCCTGGCCTTGCTCAGTGGGTTAAGGATCTGGCATTGCTGTGAGCTGTGGTGTAGGTCGCAGACGTGGCTCGGATCCCACGTTGCTGTGGCTCTGGCGTAGGCTGGCAGCTACAGTTCCGATTAGACCCCTAGCCTGGGAACCTCCATATGCCGCGGGAGCGGCCCTAGAAAAGGCAAAAAGACAAAAAAAAAAAAAAAGATTTCATGCCATTGTAATTTGTTCAGGTGGACAAAGAGCAGCTTTTGTTTGAGAAAGAACTGAAGAGGTGTCTTAGGATTAGGCTCTGACTGCTTTTCCTGTCTCTCTGTCACTGGAGCTTTGCTTCCTGCCTCTGCAGAACACAGCGGAAGGAAGGCTTTGTGGTCTATTGTTAGGTGTTCTTTGAACCTATAAATCATAGACTCCTGGAAGGGAGGGGCTTCCAGAGACCTTTCAGAGCTCCATCTGTCTCTAGCATGGACAGGCATGCATACACACACACACACAACTGGTGACAGCCTGTGTGTGTTTCTAGAACCCAGGGGGCAGAAGCATTTAGTTCTTGTGTCTCATGATTCTTACAGCCACACTCGAGTCTGTCCCAGATTCCTTTTGCTATAGCTGAGGCTGCCCCTGCTCCCGTCAGCTGCTTCACTTTCCCGGGCTGTGGTTTTGGGAGCACAACCATTCCTGTGCTGTTAACGTCTTCACCCAGGCGATGGCAAGTCATTTCCCCTGTCTGGTCTCACACAGTTCTTGTATAATGTGGCTTTGGGAATAGATAGTGTCTCTGGCACTAAATCCTACTTGACTCTGAGACTCCGGCTCTCTGCTTCTATTTGTGTTGTTTCCCTTGCTGGTTGGCCTCCTCTCTGACTCCCAGCTCTAAAGGCCTCTCGTCTATCAAAACCCACTCCCTCCCAGCCCCCCACGGCCAACCATCTGCACACTCCCTTTTGACTCAGGAGTAGCACCACGTCCTTTCTTCCTTATGTTTTGCAGTTTATCAGTCTTTCATTTTCACCTTACAAACATTTCTAGAGATTCATTATAGAAAATACAGGTCAATAAGAAGAAAAAAGTAAGCATTAAACTTCTCCCTATCTGACATAACCATTGTTAGCGTTTTTGGATATTTCCTTCCAGCCTCTTTTTTCCCGTTAAAACACTCATAAGTAGTTCAGTGATTTTCACACTATATAATTTGGTATCCTGGTTTTCTAATCAACATTATGTAATGAGCATTTTTGTATCTCTCTATGTATAGTGATATTTAGTTCATATCACTAAACATTTGGAACCATAATTTTAAATATGTTTCATACTTCACATCTCATACTTTAGCCCTTGAGTGATTATTTTTAATTGGAATCAATACCTACATGTCAAGCGCATTGAACTGCTTGATCAGAGGAGAGAAAGTGTGCAAAGAGCTGCACAAATACGAGTAATGATCATTCATGCTGTTAAGGTTTGTCTTCCCAAGTAAACTACTTTATGTGTTGTCATAAAATTTTAGATATTTTCCTATTTACCACGTTTTGCACAGAGGTGGGCAAAATAAGCTGTCTGGGTTTAATCTTTAAAAGGGAAGAGATTTATTAGTAATTTTTTTTTTTGGTCTTTCTTTTTAGGGCCGCACCTGTGGCCTATGGAAGTTTCCAGGCTAGGGGTTCAATCAGAGCTGCAGCTGCCAGCCTACGCCACAGCCACAGCAGTGCGGGATCTGACTATGTCTGCAACCTATACCACAGCTCATAGCAATGCCAGATCCTTAACCCACTGAGGGAGGCTAGGGATCAAACCCACAACTTCATGGATACTAGTCACATTTGCTACTGCTGAGCCACAACAGGAACTCCTGTTAGTAACTTTTAATTTTTTTCCTAGCAATTTCTTAGAGGTATCTGGCTTAAGGAACTTACCTGAAATATAGAAAAAGGAGTGTTCGCAAACATGTCCGTTATGTTCTTATTTACAGTAGCCCCAAAGTAGAAATCCCTGGCACATCCAATTATATGGGAGGAAAGTTAAGTAAATGATGCTGAACTTACTTGCCAGGCTATTATATGGCCCTCAAAGATGATGTTTACAAAGCCTTTGTAATAAAAATGGAAAATGTTTATGTCATCACCACTGGAAGAAGAAAAGTTGAATGAAAAAGGGTGGAAAGATACGATATTACTTATATCTGGAGTCTAATAGAAGGCACAAATGAACCTTTCCACAGAAAAGAAAATCATGGACTTGCAGAATAGACTTGTGGTTGCCGAGGGGGTGGGGGAGGGAGTGGGGTGGTTGGGGAGCTTGGGGTTAATAGATACAAACTATTGCCTTTGGAATGGATTAGCAATGAGATCCACTCATTGTGTAGCACTGGGAACTATGTCTGGTCACTTATGATGGAGCATAATAATGTGCGAATAAAGAATGTGTACATGTAGGCGTAACTGGGTCACCATGCTGTACAGGAGAAAAAAAATTGTATTGGGGAAATAACTATTAAAAAAATAAAGTCATTTCATTAATAAAATGAAAAAAAATCTCACTGAAGTATAATCTACACCCAATAAAATGGAAAGATCCTAAAAAAAAAAAAGGAAGAAAAAGAGTGGAAAGAAAGATAGCAAAAGAGTTCCCTAGTGGCCTAGTGGTTAAGGACCTGGCATTGTCACTGCTGTGGTGTGGATCCAGTCCCTGGCTTGAGAACTTCCATGTGCCATAGGTGTGGCAGAAAGAAAGAAAGAAAAGAAAGGGGTGGGCGAGGGAGGGAGAAAGGAAGGAAGGAAGAAAGAAAGACACCAGAGTGGGAACAGTGATTATACTATTTGAATGATGGATGATTATTTTCTTTCTGTCTGCTTTTCTGCAATTTATATACATAATATACATAAAATACACATATACATTTTAATGTATATACATTATATACATTAAGATAGGTAGGTAGGTAGATAGATTAACCTTATTTTTATAACTATTAGAAAGGATGAAGGCATAAGAGGGAAGTAGGAGGCCCAGAACTGCACTCAAGTGAAAGGAGTGACACAGAGGTGGGAGAAAAGGGCATGGGGCGGGGGGCACTGAAGCCCAAATTGAGCTGGGACTTCTAGAAGATGCTTAGAACCATAGAAGGTGCCTTGTGGTTCATTTTTGGAGCAGGAAGAAGAGAGTAAGGACGGGCACCTCATTTGAACATGGTAATATGATTATAAAAGAAGAAACCAAAACTGCTAGTTCCTCATTTGCTTCACCTTCTGACCAGCGTGGGTGGGGCAGGCTTGGTGAGGGGGACCCAAAAGCCCTGCAGGGCTTCTGAGGAGGTGAGGGGTGGGAGGAGCCGCAGGAGACTGGCAACAAACACATTCTGTCTCAATTTATAAAAGTAGAGGAAAGCAGAATCCTGTAATGTGTCAATTTGGGCAAAAATGACATCAACCTCCAGCAGAGTTCCCTAATTTTATTAAAAAAGAATTTCAGACTTGTAGAAAAGTTGGAAAAACTATTACATGGAGTTCCCTGGGGGCCCAGCAGGTTAAGGACAGGGTGTTGTCACTGCTGTGGCTTGGGTTTGATCCCTGGCCCAGGGACTTCTGCATGCCACAGGCATGGCCAAAAAAATTTCAAAGATTTCACATTTACCTTTCACCCAGATTCCTCAAATGCTAGCATTTTACCCATTTCTGTTCTCTCTCTCTCTCCCTCCATCCCTCCGTCCTTCTCTTTCTCTCTCTCTCCCTCCCCCTCACACACACACACAAGGAGGATAATTCTCCTCACCCCTAAATACTGCATTGTGTATTTCCAAAAGGTGGTTCTGCTTTTCTACATAAACACAGTAAACCCAGAAAGTTAACGCTGATACCGCACTGCTCTCTGATCCCTGTACCTCATTCACATTTTGTCAGTTATCTTGACCATTGTCCTTTGCAGTAGTAGTCGTAGTAAAAATAGTAATAGTAATTGTTGTTATTTCCACTGCAGGAGCTCATCTGAGATTATGTATTGCATTTAGTTCCTGTCTCTTTAGTCTCCATCCGTCTGGAACAGTTCCTCAGTCTCTCCTTTTCTTTCACAACCTTCATGTTTTTGAAGAGTGAAGGCCACTTCTGTTGTAGGTTGCACCTCAGTTTAGGTTTGTCTGATTTTTTTTCTCATGATCCTGTTCAGGTGTACATTTTTTGGCACCACGAAAATGATGGTGTGTCCTTCTCAGTGTGTCATAGCAAATGACAATATGATAGCTGTTTGTCTATCACCCCATTAATAGTTTTTTAAATTATACATTAATAACAGTGTTATTGAGTTATAATTTACATATAAAATGCACCATTTTAAAGTGTAAAATCCAGTGGTTTGGGGTATATTCCCAGAGTTGTACAGACAACTGTCAATTTTAGAACATTTTCATCACCCTAAAAAGGCCCCATCATATCCATTAGCAGTTATTCTCCCGTCTTTTTCCCTTGCCTCTGGTGATTTCTAATCTACTTTCTGTCTCTAGAGATGTGCCTATTCCGGACATTTCATAGAAATGGCATCACAAGCCGTGTGACCTTTTGTGTCTGGCTTCTTTCACTGAGCACAGTATTTTCAAGGTTCATCCATGCTGTAGCGTGTATTAGCACTGTGTTCCTTTTTAGGGCTCAGTAATACTCCATTGCATCTATTTACACATTTTATTTATTTATTTATTTATTTACTTATTTATTTTTTTATAATGATTTTTATTTTTTCCATTATAGCTGGTTTACAGTGTTCTGTCAATTTTCTACTTTACAGCATGGTGACCCAGTCACACATACATGTACACATTCTATTTTCTCACATTGTCATGCTCCATCATAAGTGACCAGACATAGTTCCCAGTGCTACAGAGCAGGATCTCATTGCTTATCCACTCCAAAGGCGATCGTTTGCATCAATTAACCCCCAATTCCCAATCCATCCCCGCCCCTTGGCCACCACAAGTCTCTTCTCCATGTCCATGATTTTATTTTCTGT
The DNA here is from genome assembly GCF_016906955.1 of Phacochoerus africanus. NCBI lineage: Eukaryota > Metazoa > Chordata > Mammalia > Artiodactyla > Suidae > Phacochoerus > Phacochoerus africanus. The sequence goes on from NC_062551.1 coordinate 82,711,113, forward strand.
ATTTACACATTTTATTGACTCATTCATCAGTCAGAGGACATTTGGGTTGTTTCCACCTTTTTGGCTTTACAAATGGTGCTGCTGTGCACACTTGTGCACAACTTTTTGTGTTGGCCTAGGTTTTTAATTCCCTAGGGTGTATGTCAGGTCCCCACTACCACCGCCAGGTTCGGCGAGTCACTAGGAGGGCTCACAGGGCTTGACACATAGTCCTACTCTTGGCTGTGATTTACTGCAGTGAAAGGACACAAAGAGAATCAGCAAAAGGGAAATGCACACAGAGAAGCCCAGAGGAAACCAGCCCCAGCTTCCAGGAGTCCTCTCCGGGTGGGGTCACCCAAAACACACTTCCTCCCTCCAGCACTAAGTTGTGACAACACGAGTGAGATGCCATCCACCAGGGAAGCTCGTTAAAGACTCAGGGCCAAGATTTTTAGTGGAGGCTGGTCGCATGAGTACCCTCTACCCAACCTGTACCAAAATTCCAAACTCACCCAGCAAAAGTAGAGGTTCAGCCTATGCCACACTGTTTGTAGAGTATCAGTACCCGAAGCACCCTTACCCATCAGAGAATGCTGGAACGCTCCCTAAACCCAAGTTCCCAGATGCCAGCCATGGGCCAGACTTGCAAGCAAAGCCTTTCTGGGGGTAGAAATGTTAACTCGGTTGTGTACAGGTCTGCACCTAGGAGTGGAATTACCAGGTCACATGGCAACTCCATGTTGAACATTTTATGCCAAACTGTTTTCCAGAGCAATTGCACTGTTTTCCTTTCTGCCAGCAGTTGATGAGAGTTCCAGTTTCTCCGCAGCCGGGCCAGCACTTGTGATCCTCCCCTATTTTGATTGTAGCCATCCTTGTGGGATGGATAGGTTTGTGAGCTAGTGATCTGTAAGCATTTAGAACCAAAAATGAGGAACCCTCGTAGCCAAAACAGGTTCTCGAAGAACAAATCATGCCAGACTAACCCCTGATTTTTCTTTTCTTTCCTTTTTTTTTTTTTTTTTTTTTTTTTTTTTGCAAAAAAGGCAATCTGGTTTCTCTGTACTAGCTGTACTGGGGCAGAGTGTTTTGTATTTTGGTCCCGTCCTTCAGAATATCTTCGTTTACAAAAATGGGGACATAGGACTCGGGCTGATGGGCAAATTCCTGGCTTGCTGACGGATGACACTCAGAGCAGTGCCGGAGCCAGGAGAGGGGCCCTGCTGCTCCTTCCCCGACTCTGCCCTCAGCCCAGCCACATTATATTTCTGTCCAAAACTTGTGGGAGACGCAGATGGCGGGCCCATCAAAGCAGGCAGAGTACCCAAAACAGGCAGACACACACACGCCAGATGATAAGATCTGATTCCAGAAAGATCCTGACAGCACAGAATGGTAGGCAGGCTCCAACGAGGTGGGGATTATTAGGGACAAATGGTGAGTCCACACCCACAGGATCTGGTCCAGATATAACCGGGAAGAGTTTGGTTTTTGCTCGCCACCAAAAGCCAACCGTAGCAAATGGGTGACAGTGGGAATTCAGAGCTCGGCCAGCCAAGAGGCAGCCTTGGGTGACTTGAGAGTTGGCCCCCCTGGATGAAGGTCAGTGGTGGAAGCAAACAGGCTGGCTTCCCTAGGGCCCATGGGGAAAGCAGATTTGGATTGATTAAGGAAGAACCTTGTGAAACTCCGCCATCAGATGAGCTGCCTGGTAAGGTAGTGAGCACCCCGTCACTGGGGGTGTTCAATGAGAGATTACTTAGTCTTCTGTTAAGGGACTTGCATGGGCAAGGAGGTGTCCTGGTAACCTTTGAGGCCTTAGAACCCCCTAAGCATGGACCAGGGACTGTCCATCTCTGAAGCCAAGTCCAGGGATTGCCCAAGACACATATCATCAGTTCTAGAGTGAGATCAGCCTTTCTGTGAGTCATCCTCTTCTTCTACCCCTCACAGTCCTACCTGTCCTGTCACCCAGGATGTCACATGCCCATGAAGCTTCTCTTGAGACACACGCTTGCCTTCTTCTGAGCACCAGCCCCCCCCTTACCTATTTTACCTGTGATGTGTGTGGTCTGACACATGAGTCTCCCAGCCATGTGTTAGCTCCTGAATCAATGCTCCTGTTTCTTCTTACATTCATTAGGCAAATATTTAATGAGACCCTATTCTGTGCCAGTCCCTGGGGGAGTTGCTGAGCCTGCAGCAGTGACTAGGGGAGGGGCCGGTGACCAAAGCGTTGTAACCACTTAACTGCAGGCTGCTGTGGGATTTAGCATCAGAAATGCAGGATAGGAGCTGGGGGTCTGGCTTACGCTTGGCTGGGGGAAAAAGAACCTGGAAGTGCCCTTTCAGCTGGGATCTGAAGGAAGACGAGCGGTTGACAGGGAAGTAGAGGGTGGGGGCTGGGGGAGCCCTCTCACCATGGCTGCAGCCCAAACTGCGGCTGCACACAGGACGGGACACCTGGTCTGTTAGGAAGAGAAGCAGGGACTGCCTTTCCCCATCCCTGCTCATCCAACACCTGGGCTTGTGACCTGAGGTGGAGACATGAGGACTAGCCTTTGAGGGGCTTATGCTTTTGTGCACACGTGTGTGTGTGTGTGTGTGTGTGTGTGTGTGAGTGAGAGAGTGAGAGAGCAGCTCCTATGGCCTTCTGAATCCTGTCCCGAGTGACACAAGGATTATTTGTGCCTTCATTCCCCTCCATTGATGTGGGTGGCTTGAGAATGGGCCATGTTCCAAACATCACCCTGTCCCTGCAGCAACAGCACCTTTGAGAACCTGTAGACACCTGTGATTCTCTTAATTGCTCCTGTACGCCCCCTTCTCGCTCGCTCTCTCTAAGCAGGAGGGGTTTGAGGGCAGAGTGCAGCCCTCCCCTTCCAGGCCTCTGCTCCTGCTTTCCTGCTGCCATTTATGTTTGAACAGCCTCCTGCTGCTCCCCAGCCCAGCCACCTCCCCTCACACTGACTTAATCGAGGGGCCCCCAAATAGGAGAGACTGAGGGAGGAGGCCAGGCTCACTTAAGCGCTCATACCCGGCAATTAGTTTCCCTTATTGCCAATTCAAGATAAGTAGAAAATAACAGAGGAATGGAACTAGGATGCAAAGCCTGTGCCAAGGGCTTGGCATGAGTTACCATGACATTTGCATGTGCTTCTCATGGAAAGACACATATCAGGCCGAGTGTGGGGATGGGGTCTGCTGGCCTGAGAGTTCAAAGAGCTCTATTCCAGCCCTGCTGGCTGTCCTGTCCTGACCCCTTTCTGTCTCTGAGCCTCAGCTTCATTATCTGTGAAATGGAGAGATGGTAGTAGATGATTCTGCCATTTCATGGAGAGCCCAGGACACAGGCCTGCCAGGTCTGCCCTCCTGATCTATGCGTTTGGGCCGTGGCGGTGAGCACGGCTGCAGTTACTGTCCAGATGGGCCTGGAAGAGGTGGCTTCTGGCCTTGACACCAGGAGTGCAGAGCCTGGAGAACGCAGGTGGCACTGTCCAGAAAAAGGGAGCTCAGGCAGGCAGGTGAGCCAGGAGATGGAAGGAGAAGAGCAGAAGGGTCTCGCTTCGGGACAGTGTCTGCAAGTGAGGTGAGAGGTAGAAATAAACACATGTGATAGATCAGTGGTTCTCGGATGCAGCCCGTGGGCCGTGTGGGGACATGTTAGAAAGGTGAATTCTCGGCCCCACCCCAGACCTCCTGAATCAGAAACCCAGGGATTGGCCCGGTGGTCTGTTCCAGCAAGCTCTCCAGCTGACTCTGATGCAGGCCAGCGTCTGAGGACTAAGAAGATGGATGAAAGGAGAGGTGGAGGGATGAGGCTTGGAGCTCTTGGTGGGGCTTCTAGAGGCTGAAGAGGGAAGGGGACTAGTGTTTGTCAGTCACTTGCTGTGTCCGCTTGAAAACTGGGCATTTCCAGCTACTTTCTTTCAGTGACACCTCTCAGGGTTATGACAAAGCAGACCTTGTTATTCACATCTCAAAGGTGAGGCAGTTGAGGCTTGGAGACGTTTCATCACTTGCCAAAGTCAAAGAGATGGCAGCAGAGGTAGGACTAGAACCCAGACCTCCCTGGCTCCGGAGCCTGAGTTCTGTCCACAAAATCAGGCTGCCTCCCACCGATCCATCTCTCCACTGTGTCTTCACTGCCTGGGCTGGCTCCCCCTGGGCCCCATGGTCACCCAGAGCCCTGCTGTGCTGTCCTCTGTCAAGGGCCTGCCATCAAAGGTGAAAGGGAGACCTTGGGAGAGGAGGGAACCGCACTAGGAACAGATTGTCACCTTGCAGTCCCGCCTCCAGTGCTCAGTACAGTTCAGTGCTTATGTGATGTGCACGAGAGACTGACATAAGTGCCTTAATGTAGTGAGAACTCGTGCATGCACTGGTGACCAAGCGGACAGGTCTCCATTGCCACAGCCTGTGTGGGGTGCTTTGGGGAAACTGAGGCAAGTAATGTGTCGTTTCTGTCTTCTAGGAGCTTGTGGCTCAGGGCTATGGAAACAAAAATGAACAGGGACCAGCTGGGGCGCTAGGAGACCTGGGACAGCCAGGGTAGGTCAAGCCAAGTGTTGGAAGAGTTCAGGAGACTCACGCGGTGGCTTTGGGAGACAGACCTAAAGGGTGGGGGCCAGAGGGCACATGTTCAATTCCCGGCATTCTCACTGACGCACTGGGTGAACCATCCCTAGCTCAGGTCAGTGTTCTATTAGATTCTAACTGGCATCACTCGGTGAGTTTTCCTTCCTTCCCTTCGGAGGGTCACTTTAGGTCAGAGAAGGCTTCATGGAAGAGGCAGCTTTTCGCTTAGGCACTGACAGCAGCCCAGAGTGTATTGCGTGCCTTTTGCGTCCTCTCTGAGGCATCTATGAGCAGACCCTGGATGCATGGGCTTGTCTGAGGAGACCGGCCTTCCAGGCAGCTATAACTGTGAACACAGTCATGGTGAGAGCAAGTCGACTCTCTCCACGTCTCAATGGAGAAAATTGTTTTTATAACGGGGTTTCAAATCCTGTTGCAAAGGGCAGGGTCAGGCGGCCTGTTTGCACTGTTTGGAATCAGCGCTCAGGTTCTGTTCTCGCTCTTTCTCGCAGATGATGCAGTTCGCCTGGCAGAGCTACAAGCGGTACGCGATGGGGAAAAACGAGCTCCGGCCCCTCACCAAAGACGGCTACGAGGGCAGCATGTTCGGTGAGCTGGCACCGGAGACCCCTGCCCCTGGGGGCCAGGCGGAATTTCACTTTCGGCTTCTCGCCTACTGAGCTGTGTCCCTATTTCTCCACACCTGGGGTCTCCCACGTCTGACATCCTTTGGGACCGTCTAGGCCTGTGAGCCTTCTAGGTTTGGGGGAAACCCACGGCCTCGCCCTTACCTCACTCACTTCTTTATATGCACCTAGGGTTAATTTTCAGAGCAAGTGACTCGGAAATGTGAGTGGGGATGGTGAGTGATGGATGCTTGTTTCCATGGAGAGGATGTGCTCTTCTGAAGGATGTGGAGAATTGGGTTTAAATCCACTCTTCCCAGTGGCTGTACCATGGTCTTGGGTGTTTTCCTAGATAAATGAAACACATTTCCAATAGAATGGGCACACACGCTGCCTTTAGGGTCTTGGAAGTGCCTCTCGCTGGCTGGCTTACAAGTTAGGGAGCAGCCTGGATGCTGCCATGTGTGGGCAGCTTGAGTTTGATCTGCAGCCTCTCTTGCCGACATTTCTGCCCTTTGCAGCCGTGAGATCCTCCTAACCCAGAGCCTCGAAAGGCCCTCTCAGCCTCAGAGACTGCCAGGTACCTTACTGTGGGTGCGGCTTCAGACTTCCAATGTGACTTCCCAACAAATCGCCGGCTCCCCTCTCTGCAGGCCTTCCACGTGAAAAGATGCTGGAGGCACCTGGCTTCCTTCTTCCCTGGGAGATGGGAGCTTGGTGTGGGGAGGATGAGGGCTGGAGACAGAAATTCATCACCTGTATTTCCCACCCCTTAGAGACCCAGGCTTTTGGCCTCAAGAACCAAGGAACTCAGTCAGGTGAAAATTCCCAGAAAATTTTCAAAAGCAGGTTTATAAGGAATGTCCCCTAAGCGTATGGCCTTGTCTGAGTATTTGTGTTTTGGGAAAAGGGACATAAGACCTACCCTCTAAACCAGGCAGCATTACAACCTTTCTGGCCATTGAGACAGTTCACTCCCCTTGGGTAGGGGGTGTGATTTGGGGTTGCTGCTGCTGCAGCTTTTCCCCTTGATTATCATAGGCATGTAGGGGAAAAGAGAAAGCATCACCAAATGTAAAGCAGGCAACAAAGAACTTGCTCTACTACATAAATGCTGCCTCTGTTGACATCTTGGCTCATTTCCTTTTAATTTTCTTTGCTATGCTTTTCCCCCCTCTCTATACAATGTTATGTTCTTTTTTTTTTTTTTAACTTAGTGCTACATCCTAAGCGATTCTCTAACTCATGTAAATTTTTTCATAAAGAATACTTTTAATGGTTTCAATTATTGCACAGATGTGCCATAATTCATTTAACCATCCCGCTAATGTTGGACAAAGGTCATTTCCAGTTTTTCCCTATTAAAAATAACGCAGCAAGTACCATCTTTGTGCATAAAATGTTGTCTTAGGATAGAGTCGGAGAGAGGACTCCCACATCAGAGGGGGAAAGACAGATGTTTCTTGAACAGAGATGAGATGTGTGGATTCCAGGTTCAGAGGCTCGCTCTGCTGCCTGCCTCGAACACAGACCTTCCCCCACGTCCACATCAGCCCTGGTGAAAGATGGCTGGTGGCTCTCATCAAAGTTGTTGGAGCGTTGGCTGCTAGTGTAAATGAGGGACACAATCAGGGAAGCTTCTCCTCTCCTCTCTGCACAGTGTGCAGATACTCGGGAATTGGTAGAGGTTGGGGGGAAGGCTGCTGATTGCTGAAACTGCCTGGCAAGGGTGTAGCTGTCACTCTGACCATCCCCGGGGATAGAGGGAGCGCCATGGGGGGCATGACTGGGAGGAGGTGGGTTAAACCAAGTCCCATTTTGTGAAATTCCTCAGGGCCTGTCATTTACCCCAAGCCTTCGGCCCCTTTCCCAGCCCTGAGGCTGATGGAAAGCAGGCAGCCTACAATTACGGAAAGAAACCTGGACCTCAAGCCGAAAGACCTGGGTGCAAGTCCTCACTCTGCCCTGAACTATCTTTGTGGCCACGTCCAGGTCATTTGACCTCTCTGGGCCCTTGTTCATTCTGCTTTCACACTCAGGTTGCTGGGAGAGCATGCAGGAGCGTGCATGCGGCCCAAGTATGTGTGAGTGGCTTAGGATGTCCTTTGTAGTAAATGGGGTTGGCAGTTGCCCAGGTGAGCCCATGGAGGGTCCTCAGGTCCCCTGGGTTGTCTGTGTCCCAAGAGAGGCCTTGGCAAGGCACCCTGTGTGGGCAGTAGTCCTGGAAGAGCCTTCCTCCTGCAACTGGCAGATGATCTGAAGTGGCGCCTGGCTCCTGGGCAAAGAGGATGCGTAGGGCCCCAGGCACTGCGCAGGGAGAAGCTGGCCTTGATTTATTTATTCTTTTACTCAACAGAGGCTTGTTTTGTGTCATTCGCAGTGTTGACTGCTGGGGATACAGGGATAAATGACCATGAAAACTCCGCCAGCGCTGCTGAGATGACTCTCCCTGGGGTCTGTCTAGGTGCTCCCAGAAAGAAAGCCTAGTAGACGGGATCGTGATCAATGACGTGCACAGTCCTTCGCTGGCTTGTGGTTCTGGGCCCCTAGAGCCCAACAAATTCAAATGGCCTTCACTACTCCCTCGTTGAGTGACCTTGGGCAAGGCGTGTCTCTCTGAGCCTGCATTTTCTGTAAAGTGGAATTAATGAAAACATCATCCCCCAGCCCAGGGTCTGCCTGATGGAGAACCATTACCATGGGGGCAGTTATGAGAGTTTAGGGGCCTTTAGAGGCCTGGAGCCTAGTTTGGGGTCATCTCATGAGGGGCTTGGAAGTCAGACTGTTCTAGAAGATACGAGATGGACTGGCCTGAATTAAGCAGCTTGTCACACCACCACTTCTTTTGCTGGACTCCTCGGTTTCTGGGTGGCATCCTTCCTGGGCTCCGGCAGCTGCTGTCATCAGTGACCTCACTGTAGGCTGGGCCCTGCAAGGCATGGTCAGGCAGCAGCTGTCCCCACCCTGCCTGCTTGGCTGAGGCCATGGACTGGGTCCCTGAGCTGCCTCCTGCCTCTTGGTGCCTATCAGTTTGACGTGGGCTCTTGGAGCCTCCTCCCTGGGCCTGCAGAGCCAAGAGAGCTGCCTACAGGGAAAAGTAACAAGTTCATGCTGGTACCCGGCTCTGTAGGATTTACAGGAGCTGCAGGGAAGACATGGGATGTGGAGCCTGATCTCCCTGTGTGGCATGTCACCAAATTGAACGTCCCCTCCCCACACCACCCATGTGCTCCTCCCTGGACCTATTTTCACTTTGAGAGTAAGGCCTCTGGGTGAGGCACTTCTCAAGCCAGTCTTTGTGTCCTGAGAAATTCAGTGTTAAAGTAGCTTTCTGTTTACCACGGTGGGCTCAGGAGGTCCCATCAGAAAATGCCCCCGAGGAGTTCCCGTCGTGGCGCAGTGGTTAACGAATCCGACTAGGAACCATGAGGTTGTGGGTTCAGTCCCTGCCCTTGCTCAGTGGGTTAGCGATCCGGCGTTGCCGTGAGCTGTGGTGTAGGTTGCAGACACGGCTCGGATCCTGCGTTGCTATGGCTCTGGCGTAGGCCAGTGGCTACAGCTCCGATTAGACCCCTAGCCTGGGAACCTCCACATGCCGCGGGAGCAGCCTAAGAAATAGCAACAACAACAACAACAAAAAAAAAAAAAAAAAAAGAAAATGCCCCCGAGACCCTAGCAGCTGCCAGCCAAGAGGACATGTCCTGTTCCTCATGAGCATGGGGTGGGGACTCGATGGGGATGCTCTTATCTCTATGAAGTCACAGAGGCGAGTCTGCCACCTGAAGAACACAATTGAGGAGGGGAGGGTGGAGGAACTAGCCATCAAGCAGCCGCTGGCGATGCCGTAAAGCACAGGGGCTCTGAACACAGAGCCCCAGCCTCCTTACCTGTAAAGGGGCTGCTGCTGGACCTGGGGGACTATTAAATAAGCCAGCCGAAGAGCCTGGACTCGGAGGCCTGACAGCTTGGATGTGCGTGTTCCTCTGCCACTTCCCGGCTGTGTGACCTTAGGCAAGTTTCTTCCCCTTTCTGGGCCTCAGTTTCCCAGCTATAATGTGGGGACGACAGGACCTACTAATCGGATCGTTTTGAGAACTAAGAGTTAATGCATGAGAAGTGCTTGCATTCATGCCTGGCACATAGGGAACATTCTTCAAGTTCAGCTGTGATGAGGATGACGTAAGGCCCTTAGGACAGTGTGTGCTTCTCCCATTTTGACTGGGTCGCACCCAAGGCCCCTGGAGCCTCCTGGACCCAGGGACCCACATCAGGGCCCCAGGGCTTTCCCAGCCCTCATCCCTCCTGTCCTGTTCCCCTCAGCCCTCGAGCGTCCACACAGAGACCATAGGGGGGCAGCCCACGGGTAGGCGGTGTCCCTCATCATCAGCTTCCACTGGAATTTTTAGCAGGAAAGAGCCAGGGGAAGGTTAAGGTTCAAGGCTGTGGAATAAATCGGCCTTCTGTCAGAAGAAGAGTGTCCAGGAGGGTGGTAAGGGTGACCTCACGCTCCGTGCCAGCTGCCACCTTAAAGTACTTAATGAGCATTAAATCCTCCAAGAAGTCCGAGTGGCCCCAAGAACTTCACTCTCCCCTGGCAGTGGTGAGGGGGAATCGGTACTGGTTACAGAGTCTTGGGAGGTCGCCATCAGAGAGGCCCTTTGGCACCAAGTCTGACTGCCTCATCTTAGATCCAGGGAAACCAAGCTCAGAGAGGGAAAGGGACCCACCCAGGTGGCACAGCATGTTAACTGTAGGAGTTTGAACTCTCGTGGCCTGAGTCCCAGCACTTTGCTCTTTCCACCACCCACTCTGAGATTAGCCGATCGTCAGAGCACAGAGTGGTCCTGGCCAGATCACTGCTAGGAACTAGACATTCTCAGAACTCTCGCAACAGCAAGTCATCTTTCAGGAGGTATATGATTTCGGGGCCAGGAGCCCATCTGCTTCCTGTACGTGCATCACACCAGGCACCTAGCTGCATTCTCTCCTGTCCTCCTCGCAGCCCTGGGAAGGTATACATTACCACATATCCCCATTTCACAGATGAGGAAACGGAGACTTGGTGAGTTTTAGGACTTGCTTAGTCACACATTTGTAGAGCAGGATTTAATCACAGGAGTCTGACTCCAAAACCCAAGCCATAAATCACCATGCTGCCCTGTCCCCCAGTGACCCCAAGCATGGCTGTAGAAAAGGGAGTGGGAACAGAGAGATGGTCTCAGGGTTGGTGGCATTGCGTCTTCTGCTCCACTGCCCTCATGGAAGCCCAGAAAGACATGTACTACGTAGGGCAGGGTCTACAGCCACTCATCTGAAAGCATCATTATTTGTTGGACATCAGCTGAGTATTTTGGCAAAAAAGATTCCAATTTCTTTCTTTTCTCCCACCACAGGAAAAATATTTTACCTCTGCCCAGTAACCTAAAAACATCTACTTGCAAAACATGCCTTTAGCCATCAGCATGATGAGCTGCGAAGAGCATGGATTTGTGAACCAGACCAGCCTGAGTTTGAATCCCGGTTCTGGCACTTACTAGTTCTGTGACCTTAGGCGAGTTTCTTAAACTCTCCGCACCTCAGTTTCTCCATCTATACAATGAAGATAATACCCACTTCACTCAGCAGTGGTGAGGGTTAGAGAAAGCTGATGTGTATAAAACCTGCCCATGTGCTTAAACATCCTTGCCCATAGGCATGCATTAACCATAAGCTGCAGCCATGATTGTTACATTTGTTATAAAATAATTGTGAGAATAATTATATTCCAAGGGAAGAAAAAAATAGTGGCTGTCACACAGTAGGCTCTCAATCAATATTGCCAAATGGATGAATTGCCCCTGAGGTCCCTATCTGCTCTGTTTTCCCTGAAGCCCTTCATCCCGCTCCTGCTGTGCTCCGTCCGCTCATCCTCTGCAGCTGCCATGACCTCCTCCGTCACAAAGTACATTGGGAATCAGCAGACTGACCCTGAAAGAGCAGCAGTCTTGCTTAGTCAGCGGCTCTGATCCCAGGCATCTTCTCTGTGAAGGAGAGAGGTGCATCTGCGGCCAGAAGCAACGTCCCCCTGCTGCGAGCCAGCTCGGGGTGACCGTGAGAGCCCCAGATTGGATTCTGCCTCTGCCTGGTGAATCCCCAGTAGAACTGCCCGACCAAATCCCTGTTTCCAGAGATGATTTACAGCCTTGGGTGAGCTAAGAGGCAAAATGAGCACAGCACGATTTTTAGATCACAGGCTGCGAATGTTCGGCCTTGGCAGAGAGAAAAATCACCTTTGCCTTGTAAACAGAGCAAATATGATATTGGAGAGGGAATAAATTCATGCCCCAAGATATCATTTTTACAACTGCGTTTTGGCATGTGACTCAGCTGTGCCTTCTGTACAGTGTTCATAGTCTGTACATGTGCGCACACACACACACACACACACACACACTCTCCAGTCTTCCTGGGTCCTTCTGTAGGTTAGAAAGCCGCTCCGCAGTGTGGCTGCGGCGAGGTACACACTTTGCAGACAGTTTTGAAAACTGTTTTCAAAAGATAAACAGTTTTCCATAGATCTCCATGCTGTTTCCACAGCTCTCTGAATTTGTTTCTGAGTGGCAGCAGTTTTGACTTGGGAGCTATGCCAGGGTTCAGATTCCTGGCGTTTACCAGCTGAATTAAATGGGGCAAGTCAGAAAGTGCTCTGAAGCTCAGTTTACCCACCTATAAAAGAGGGAGGGCAGAGCTAGGTAGCCCCAGTGCAGTGCCTGGCACCTACGAAGCCCTCATAAAGGACTTTTCCTTCCCGGAGGGCAGATACACCTTTCCCAGCCCCTTCCCTGTCTCCTCTTTTATTGGGTGACAGAGCACTGGGACTTCTCTGGCTGAAAATGCCATATCTTCTTTTATGTTTCGTTTTTTGGAGGTTTTTTTGTTTTTTTTTTTTTTCTGAAAAACAAAAACAAAACAAGTATCCATAGCTCTTGGAAGATCAATATCAGGCAGTGATACTCCCTGATTTTGGCAGGCGGTGGTGCACATTCCTGACCCCGGTTTTGAGTTTGTTTTGAGAAAGCGCTGTCATCAGCCCCAGAGGTGGTGATGTTGCAATTCCTTGGGTAGAATGGGTCAGGCTACAGGGCAGCGAGCAAACCTTCCCGGCAGTCACATGCCTTGGGAGCCGGGGCTGCTCCATCCGGAGGCCAGAGGCTGTCAAAGCACAGAGGAAATGGATTAGAAACACCAGTCACAGGCAAATGGCCTTTAGCACCAGGAAGAAAATGGGAGGAAAGTATTAACCCCACGCATGGGAAGGCCAGGCAGGACTGGCAGTTTCTGGTCAGACGCTGCAGCCGGTGGTGGCTTCCCTGTGGCCTTGCGTGACACATCCACGATTCCTCGGCCAGCTTCTAAAGACCAGAATGTCCCTGGGGTGACGCTGGGTGATTAGCAAAGCAGAGCGCTCACCTCTCAGTTGGCCTGCCAACTGCCACGCTCTCATGCTGCTGACCACTCAGGCTGCGCTGCTCTGCACCCTCCTACCAGAAAGATATTTTCCCCCCAAGCGGTTTCTAATTAAGATGCATCTTGGCTGTTTTTTTCTTTCTCTTTTTTGTTTAAAAGACTTCCCACCAGCACAGAGCATCATTTATGTCTCTAGAAAATATAGCAGCAGGTTGTTGTGAAAAGAAAACTTGAGGCTTGGAGCCTTGGGTCCCCGCCCCAGCCCTGGCGCCAGCAGCCACGTGAGCCCGCGACCTCCTCTGGGTCTCTACTCGGCTTCAGTACAAAGAGGTTGGCACCCTGGGCCCTCACTGTCCCCTCTGTGATTCTCAGCTCGTTACTCGGGCTTATTTTTTTTCCCACCTCTGAGAGGCTATTTGGGCTACGCAGTTTCTGTTGAAATCTGAAATTTTAGTAGCAAGTCTTGTGCCTGTTGGAGAGGAGTGAGTCAGGGTATCTATTCCCAGAGCAAGTTACCGGGGAGGCATGAGATGATTCATATTGAAACTGACATTCCCTCCTGGGGGTGACGTGTTCCTGCCCAATTTCCATAGGCCTTCCCTTCCTTGGAAACAAGGCAGAGCCCGCAGCAGCCAGCCAGCCCTCTTTGCTTCCTTGCATTAATGGCAAGCACTTGCCAGATTTCCCAGCAAACTCAGTAACAAATAGGTCTGCGAATTCACAGAATCTCAGACTGTCCATGCCAGGTGGATTCTTTGAAACCATCTGGTCCAGCATTGAAGGATGGGGAAAGACGCACAGAGGGACAGGGCTCTCGGGAAGGTCTGACAGCCAGGAATTGAACCCTGGTCCTTTAACTTGAGCCTCTATCTTTTTTTTTCCTTTTTAATTATTTTTTTAAAAATTAAGATGTAACTTACAATTTCCAGTAAAATGCACAAATCTTAAGTGCATAGCCCAAGGAATTTTACATGTGGATGCACCCCTGTCACCACCCCACAGGTCAAGATAGAGGGCCCTTCTGTTATCCCAGAAGCTCCCCCAGACCCTCCCTGGTCAGCAGTCCCCATTGGTTCTGACTTGTCACCTTAGGTTTGTTTTGTCTGCTTTAAAATGTCCTGTCATACTGTGTGCACTTTTAGAATTTACTTTTTTTCACTCATAATCATGTCATGAAGGGTTCATTTTTTCTCCCCCAAGTTCATCCATTCTGCTGTTGCTAGACATTTTTGTTCCTGGTATTTGGTAATTATGAGCAAAGCTGCTATAAACACTTTTTGTTTATTTGTTTAAAATGTAGTCAACTGTACTTTAATTAAAATTTAAAAGCAATAAAAATAAAATGCAGTGACTTTGATTCTATTTGCAACCATCACCACAGTCATTTTTAAAACATTTTCAGTATCCTCAAAGGAAATCCTGTACCCATTAGCTGTCACCCTCCCATTTCTCCCCAGCCCTCCCTCCTCTACCAGCCCTAGGCCACTACTAATCTACTTTCCATCCCTTTATCAATTCTTCTATTCTGAACACTCTGTATAAAAGGAGTCATATAATACAGCCCCTTTTGTGACTGGCTTCTTTCACTGAGCATAATTTTTTTTAATAATGATTTTTATTTTTTTTAATTTATTTTTTTGTTTTTGTTTTTTAAGGCTGCACCTGTGGCATATGGAGGTTCCCAGGCTAGGGATCAAATCTGAGCTACAGCTGCCAGCCTACACCACAGCCACAGCAACACAGGATCCGAGCCACATCTGAAGCCTACACTGTAGCTCACAGCAACGCCAGATCCCTGACCCACTGAGCAAGGCCAGGGATGGAACCCGCATCTTCATGGATGCTAGTTGGATTCATTTCCACTGCGCCGCGATAACTCCCTGAGATAATGTTTTGAGGTTCAACCACATTGTAGCAGGTAGCAGTACTTCATTCCTTTATATTGACAAACAGCATTCCATTGCATGGGCTTGTCACATTTTGTGTAACCATAAGTGGACATTCGGATCGTGTCTGCTTTTCTTGGCTATTACAAATGATGCTGGAGTTCCCACTGTGGCACAAGATTGGCAGCATCTATGCAGTGCCAGGATGGAAGTTTGATCCCCAGCCTGGCACAATGGGTTAAAGTATCTGGCTTTAGGTCACAATTGTGGCTTGGCTCTGATCCCTGGCCCAGGAACTCCATATGCCATGGGGCGACCAAAAAAAACCAAAAACCCCTGAAACAAACGATGCTGCTGTGAACATTCATGTATAAGGTTTTGTGTGGATGTAGGCTTTTGTTTCTCTTGGTATATGCCTGGGAGTGGAATTGCTGGATCCTGTGGGAACTCTGTGTGCACCTTTTGGAGGAACTGCTAGCCTGTTTTCCACTGTAGCTTCACCATTTACATGTTGGTTGTTTATCACCACTTTGGTCCATGATTTTGGTGGAAACAGGCAGTATCTATGTTGGGACCTACCCAGGATTTGAACTGCCGGGGTCTTTCTGTATCCATACTTTGAGCTTTAGTTGAATGCTGCCGGTTTTCCAAAGTGATAGACCAATAGTCCCACCAGCTAGGTATGAGAGTTCTAGTTCCATTTTCCTCGCCAATGTTTGCTGTTGTCAGTGTGCTTAATGTTAGCCTCCTGCTGAATGCTGCCTCCCCCCTAATAAAGCCCCCAGATTGCCCATGTTCAAAGCCTCAGTTTCCCAGGCTTATGCTCCCCAGGGCAGAGCCGCCCTCATTGCCAGCTCCGCCCTGGTCTGGAGACAGCCTCTGCTCCTCCTGCCTTACCTTCCGCAGGTGAACCGCGGCTCTCAGGCCAGCTGCCCCAGTGCTCTTTGTGGCAGAAGGAGTGGTCAGCAGAGTCTTCCTTCACTACCCGCTCCCCACACTGTCTCCCCAGCACCGTGGAATGGCCTTTCTGTCTCCCAGGCCACCTGGCTGTGACACATGGCCCAAGAGCATGAACTGGAGCTTTTCTAGTTCAGTTACTGGGCCAGGAAAGGGGTCTTAATAGAGATGTTGACCTTGAAGCAAGAAGATGGAGCTGTCTGAATCCTGGCTCCATGGCTAACTCGCAGGGTAGATGTCACATTCCTTTCAAAACCTCAGTTTTCTCCCCCTGTAGAATGGGGATGAGGACATCCTAGATTATCACTGGGGTCACAGGAGACCATTCCTTGATCTGCCGGTGATTACTTAGTGCCTACTGTGTGCCACTCGACTCTGTTCAGAGACGGGGAGGCAGCAGGAGTGAGATGGAGACCCAGGCTTGTGGGAAGACAAATGCCTGAGCTTTAGTTTAAGGCAGTATGAGTGCTTCGAGATACAAGTTCACGCCGAGTGCTCCTTAACTCATCCTTGGAGGGATGGGCTTCAGAAATATTTCCTGAGGAAGGCGGCCTCTACCAAGGCTGGAAGCATGAATGAAGAAGCTTAAAAGCGGGATAGCAGGTGCAGAAACACATGCACAAAGCCTCGAAGGGGAGATCGAGCAAGACCATGGCCCCTGGGGGTTAAAAAAGTGCTCAGTGTGGGTAGAGAGGGTGAGGGCATGGTAAGGGACCATCTGTGAGCAGCTGGCATATTAACGGGGTCCCATGAATGCTCCTCAGTGTTTTCTCCCCACCCCAAGACCCAAGAGCCAAGAGACCTGGCTTCTAATGGCTTCTTGGCCACCAATCTGCTCTGTGACCCAGGCAAGACGTGGTCCCTCTTTGAGCTGCTTTCCTCATCATACAGCATGGGCATCTGGCATATGGTCTCTCATGTTACTTTAGGTCCTAAAACAGTAGGTGACAAGTCCATTTTGGGGGGTGTCTCACACTGGCTGGTGAAAGCCTGCGTCGGTGGCATAGCGCTGGTGGCAGAGGTGCTGCACGGTCATGGTGACCACTCCTCTGGAAGGGCCAGGACTTCATGTCCCCACTCTGGGGGCCTTTGACATGGGCAGATCAGTTCCCTGCTCCACAGACGGCTGCTCTCCCGAGCATAAACAGTCTGCATGAGAACCGTGCTGGGATCAATAGGAATTGTTGAAAAATTCTGAAGCGAGCCTGGAGGAGGACAAAGAGACCTGGAAGCATGTTGTCAGCACAATTTGGGGCTAATACTCAAGTTTGTTTTTCTTTTCATCAAGTCTGAAAGGCGGTTTGAAATCCACTGCTCTTATTTCGTTTTGTTTTTTAATGACTGGATAAAGCACAATTGCATTTTCTCACCCAATAACTTTGAATTGTGGGAACAGCCTGTGTTGGGGATAATTGCTGCTGTCTAATCCCACTGATGACCAAGTGAACGATCCGGGCAGGGAGGAAAGCAGCCGCCATGCTTCCTACTTCTGGCAGCCAGGGCTCGGCTCCCCAAATAACCCTGTTCCCAAAATAGCAGTTGCCCAGAAATGCATCTGGATTTTGTTTTGCAACAAGCAACGGATAGCTTATGGGGACGTGGAGAGTTTTCCTTCCATGCTGCAACTAATAAGGACCTACTAAGTGCCAGGACCTACTAAGTGCCAGGCTCTGAGCTGGGTGTGGAGCAGAGAAAAGGGAGTAAAAAAAAGAACAAAACATGATGAGCTCATTAGAGAGGAGACCAGTAATGTCTGCCTGTGCAACCAGAAAGGATGCGTGCTGGAGCAGCATGGCTCCAAGTACCTAAGGAGACTGCTGAACAAGTTCTTGAGACTATTTGAAAAGTTTTTGTAAAGTTCCCCACATTTCATTGCTGGGGAGTCACAAAGAGGGTGACATGTGAGAGGAGTCACGTGGGAGGGGGTGGCTCCTCCCCCAGAGCTGCTCAGGGGGTAGTTTTTGACAAACATCCATGAAATCTCTGTTATAGGTAGGGGTCCAAGGTTAGGTGGTCCTGCTGGTAGAGTGTTGGTGCTCAGACAGAGGAGAGTGGCTGGGGGTGGGGGAATAGAGGCTGTGGGCTTGAAGGGACGAGACCTAGTCTGAGTATCCAGCACACAGCCCGGCATTCTCTGCACAGTGCCTAGGGCTCACAAAAGTACTTTAATTTCTTTTTAAACCAGAGAAACATGTAAAGGTAATAATGAACATGAAACAGTGGATCCAGACTCTCTATATCAAAGCAAATTTTTTTTTGGTTTTGGATTTTTCGCTTTTAAAAAATTATAGTTGATTTGCAATATTGTGCCAATTCCAGGGCAACTGTAAATGATCATTTTTAATATTTTTTACCAAGGTAGGGCCCGTGAAAGTCACAGGCAGCCCTGCCCCTGCATCCCTCTCTTCCTCGCCGGGTGAGGGTTCTGAAAGCCTGCAGCTGCTCAGACCTGATGGGAGGGATCCCCTTCCTTCTCAGTGTTGTCAGGAAGGCTGGCAGTAAACATACCCACAGCTCTTGTTGGGTTGGTGTTTTGTCCCTCTTGGAGCTGGGTCGGGGGGGGCCTCTCTGCAGGTGCTCACCTCCCAGCACAGGCACCTTCTTGTGAATTTCATGTATACGGTGCCTCTTCGAGATCGTGTTCAGTATGGCCAGGAAACTGAGACTCTGAGAGAACTACCTGCGAAGAGGCAGAGCAACAGTTCCAACCCAGGCTTGTGTAACCTCTGAAGTCCCCACATCCTGTTTCCTTTGCCTCGGGGACTATGAACTCTTCAGGCCATGGGCCCTCAGGTAACCTGCCTTGTGCAATACCAGCATGGCTTCAGGCCCAGATGGTGTTTTGGGGTGTGTAGAGGTGACGGTGACTGGCAAAGAAGGGTCTGTGTTGATTAAAAGCAGGTTGTGATGTTCTCTTGACACAGCTCAGCTTTGATTCATTGAGTCCCTCTTCCCTGCATTAGGCTATAGAAGTGAAGCCAAAGTCATTATTTATCTTACCTAAACCAAGGAGGACAAAATCTCTAACTCCCCAGAGAAGGCTATTGCATGGCACTCACCCCCACCTAAGAGGATGTCACAGGGGCCGCACTGGGGAAGCTGCCAAATCCAACAGCAGGGTCCTTCTTTCCACAAAGGATGTGGCTTTATCTGAAGGGCCTTGAATTTCCGGGACACGAATGACACCCAGACTCAGAGGTACGTGCAGGAGTTCCCACTGTGGTGCATCGGGTTAAGAATCCGACTGCAGTGACTCAGATCACTGCAGCAGTATGGGTTCAATCCCTGGCCCAGCACAGTGTGTTAAAGGATCTGGCATTGGTGTTGCCACAAGCTGTGGCATAGGTTACAGCCGTGGCTTGGAGTCAGTCCCTGGCCTGGGAACTTCCGCGGGCTGCGGGTGTGGCCATAAAACAAAAGGGGAAGTGCAAAAGTAGGTCCCTTGGCCAACAAGACACCTTTTCTGGGTTCCCTCAGGCTCCCAGGGTTGGGGCTGTGACTCTGCCTCCTCCGTAGTCTGCACAACTCCAGAGCCCATCCCCCCCAAACATCCCAGCATCTGCAGCTCAAAACACTGACTGAGGAAGAAGCAAAGCCCAACAGAGGATTCTGGTGATTTGAGGCACTTACACCAACTGGTTAGAACCAGAGGCTTTGGCACCTGGTTGCCTGGTCACCGTTTTCTGGCGGTGTGACTTTGGACGATTGAATTAACCTCTCTGCCACAGTTTTGTCTCCCAGAAAAAACCAGGAATCAATAGTATGTACCTCACAGAGTGGTAGTTGTGAGAATTCAGTTGGTTAATACATGTGAAGAGTAGTACCAAGAAATAGTAATTGCTGTTATCATCATCATCTTTATCATTAATATTGCCAAAGCTGCCCAGGGAAGCCGGAGTTGGGTCCCATCTCTACCCTGCCAGTGACTGCCCGTGTGATCTTGGACAACACACTGGCGCCCCCCCTCCACCACCTCCCTGGGGTAGTCTTGCTGTCTAAGAAATGAGCAGTGTGAAGCAATTTGCGGTTCTTAACCAGGGAAAAGCATCAGAATTACCCCATGGGCTTTTGCAGACATGGACTTCCGGGTTCCATTCCCAGAAATTCCGATTCAGTGGGCCTGGAGCTGGCCCAGGGACCTGTGTTAAAAATAGAATCTCTATTGGTGATTCTGATCCATGAGCTGAGTTAGGAACCATGGAACCCTCCCAGGCCTAAAGGATCAGCACCCCCTGTACGTGATCAGCACCCCCTCCCTCAGCCCCCTGAGCCCAGGTGGTGTCTTGGCAAGGGCGAGCCGCTGCCCCCTGTGGCTGCTGAGCCTGCCACCTGCAGGGGGCAGGGGTCCCGTTTACTGGATGTGGCAGGCCAGCCCACAGTTCAACAGAAAGGCTATGGTGACCTGGAGAGCAGCCATGTGGTGTGAGTGGGTCCAGCAGGTCCAGGGGTTTTCATCAAGCTGATGTTCAGTGAAAATGGTATTTGCAAATGGCAGGTGGAGCAATTGTGAAAAGAGAGTGCGTTCTGGCCCTGCGGTAACCCTGCCCCCAGGTAACAGAGGATATTCTTGGTGTAACTTTGAACTATTCCTGAAATGTGGTTGTGAAGGGGCTGGGGGTATGGATGTATGTCAGCCCCACATTCCTGTGGTGCCAGGGGGAGGATTTGGGGTGCTTTTGATAAGAAAGCCTCAAAGGAGCCTTATTATCACATATGGTCCATCTCCCTGGGCACTGATGGGGCCCCACCTTCCCCTGCTGGAGCTCACCACACTGCCCTGCCTGGCACACTGACCCCCGCCTGGCACACTGACCCCCACCTGGCACACTGACCTGGCTCCTTACCTCTTCAGCACATCTCCCCTCCCTTCTCTGATCCAGCCAGGAAACTAGGGAACCTTCGTCCCTCTCTCTCTCTCAAGGCCGAGTGGCAGGACAGCCTCTCTGTCTCCATCCATCCCCCCTTTTCTTCCTGCCTGCCTCCAACCCTGGATGTTCCCTTTGTGTGGTTAAGTTGGATTGGTGTTTTTTCTTTGAAAAAACAAGTATAACTGTAGTAAAACCTGCTTTCTGAAGGCAGGCACAGCTTCTGACTGACCCTTACATCTGGTGCTGACACCAGCCACAGTCTAGACACTAGAAATGCGCGGGTGAATAAACCCATCGCTCCTGTCCTGAGACCGAACCCCAGGACCATGGGGCTGTGCAGCCCCTGGTGTGGAGAGCAGAGGCAGGCAGGCTGCTGGGCACGAGCTTGCTGAAGAATCGCCGTGGTTATTATGGCTTACGCATTTAACCACTTGAATTTGGCATATGACTTGAGGTGCTGGGTAAGCATCTTGTCAACTTCAACACAGCTGACAAAGTTATGACAGGAAGAATGTTTAGACTTTGCAGTTTTTCCCCCGACCTCCAGCTGATCCTGTGAAAATGTCTCCTCCTCCCAGAGAGCTGATTTGTGCTCCAGATTTCCCCATCTCAGCAGGGAGGGTCTCTTTGCGAGGTAAGAGAGAAATTCCTTGTCATTCTGATACTCTGATTTTGTGTTCCCGGTAAGGAAGGCACGTAGCATGTCTAGTTTGTTGCTGACTTTCAAGGTCGGTGTCCCATGGGATGGAGTGAAGGGGAAGGCTGCGTAAGGATGGCTGGGGACACTCTCATTTTTAAGCTACTTTTCTCAGACACTAAACCTTGAAACGTGGGATTTTCTCTCTTAAGGCTGCCATTCTTCATGCCTCTTCTTGGTTGAAGAGTGATGAAGTTTGAACAGATCCCTTTATCTGTGTTGGAATTATCTGAGTGTAAAAATCCTTTTCTACCTTTAAAATTACTCCATCTCTTTTTTCCTTATTTAAAAAAAATGATAAATGTAATATATGCCCATTGTAGAGAAATTAGAAATTCCAAATGAGAACCAGAAAGAAAAGCTCGTGAAGTCCTATCACCTAGAGGTGACCCATAGTTTTGTGCTTCTCTCCAGATATGTCCCCATGAAAATGAATAGCTATAAATCTGTATTTTTACGGAAGTAGAATCATATCATAGTACTGTTTTGTGATTTCCTTTTTTCACCTAACAGTATTTCATGATCATCTTTTTAGGCTGTCAAACACTGAACAACTATATTGTCATATTCAGTGGCTGTGTGGTAGTCTTGTATGAATGGACTGTACGTGTAAACATATACATACACACGTGTATCTATATACATTTTATAATTTTTTCTTATCCTGTTATTGGGCATTTAGGTTATTTACACATTTTTTTTGCCATTTTAAGAAAAACTTCTTGTTCAGTTCACTAATCTTTGCATACGTGTCTTAATGTTTTCCTGGGATAAGTTTTTTTGCTATTTCTTGGGCCGCTCCTGCGGCACATGGAGGTTCCCAGGCTAGGGGTTGAATCGGAGCTGCAGCCACCGGCCTATGCCGGAGCCACAGCAACGCTGGATCCGAGCCACATCTGCAACCTACACCACAGCTCATGGCAACGCCGGATCGTTAACCCACTGAGCAAGGGCAGGGACCGAACCCGCAACCTCATGGTTCCTAGTCGGATTCGTTAACCACTGCGCCACGACGGGAACTCCCTGGGATAAGTTTTTAGAACAGAACTAGCGAACATGTTCAAGCCTTTACCGCATGCCTCTCTATCGAGTGCTTTCAATATATTATTTATTGAATCCTACAAAGAATTCTGTACAGACAGATCTGCATTTTATAGATGAAGACACTGAGGCCCAGAGAGGTTATATGCTTTGGCCAAGATCACACAGCTGGCAAATTACACAGCCAAGATTGGAATCCAAGCTCTTTGATCCTAGAAGCTTTGATAGAAAATGTTAAGTCTCATAGAAAACAGGCTTGTGATCACCAAGAGTGGGGGGAGTAGGATGGACTGGGAGTTTGGGGTTAGTAGATACAAACTCTTCCATGTAAAATGGATAAGAAATCAGGTCCTACTATATAATATAGCACAGGGAACTATAGATCAGTCTTTTGGGATATACCATGTTGGAAGATAATATAAGAAAGGGAGTGTGTGTGTGTGTGTGTGTGTGTGTGTGTGTGTGTGTGTGAGAGAGATATACGACTGGGCATATATATATGTATATATGACTGGGTTATTTTGCTATACAGCAAAAATTGGCGCAACATTTTAAATCAACTATAATTTTAAAAAAGGTTTTTAAAGAAAAGGTTAGGAGTTCCCATCATGATTCAGTGGTTAACAAACCCAACTAGCACCCATGAGGACACGGGTTTGATCCGTGGCCTCACTCAGTGGTTTAAGGACCCGGTGTTGCCGTGAGCTGTGGCATAGGTTGCAGATGCAGCTCAGATCCCCCGTTGTTGTGGCTGTGGCGTAGGCTGGCAGCTGTAGCTCCGATTCAACCCCTAGCCTCGGAACCTCCATATGCTGCAGGTGTGGCCCTAAAAAAGACAAAAAAATAAAAATAAAAATAATTAAAAAAATAAATAAAAGGCTAAGTCTGTATAGCCTTTCACTGCATGATATAAAGTTACCTGTTCCCTACCTCATCTCCTGCAGCTCTTTACTTTGTGACTAGCTTTCCTGATGCTGGTCCCTCCGAGTCCTATCATACCCACAGGTGCATAATAGTAATGGGGAAGGAAGAACTGGTATTTGAGCCGCTATGATGTAAGGTGGCTCTCAGTCCCTGGGAGGTGCCTTCTCAGAAACCATCTGGAGCTGGGAAGATGAGGTGACTGAAGGCCCGCTTTAGGGGAGCCATGAGGTCTTTGTACAACTCAGCAAGGTCGGCTGGCCTGTAGGCTTGGCTGAGGGTTGGCCGGCTGAGCATGCGCTGTGCTCAGAGGCTCTGTGCTAAGACAGGTTCGCTCTAGAAACTGGGCTCTGGCTGGGGAAACCCTTGCAGGCCCCTCTAGGATAATTAGGCATGCTCAAGGACTATAGATATTTGCTTGGTGAGAATGCTGCTGGACTGGGCAAATCCAAGGTCAGAGCCTAGAAGCCTAGAAGGCCTATATTGCAGGAATTCACCAGTGAGCACTAGGAGGACAGGCTTGTGGCCCAGGGTGAGACCAGGACCCTCTTTTCATGTCCCTTACTGGGCCTGGCTCATTGTCAGTGACTCTGCCCTTTGGAAATAACCAGAGGTCCAGCTGCCTTGGAACGTGAAGCTCTGCCTTGGAGCTGGGGCTTCGGGCGCGGCTGGTCCTAGTATGTAAGCAGAACAAGACAAAGCATCTCTAAGGAGTGGAGGCTCAAGGAGTTCTGCCTTGGCCACCTTGCAGGAAAGGTGTGCCCTGGCCCAGCAGAAGAGACTGATGGGGAGGGCCTGCCCTCCACTCGGCCCCGTTATCTTTTCCTGATTTACCCATAGATTGAGCTTGATGATCTGACTCATATTCATTCAACTAATCACGCGAGTTATTTCTGCAATTTAGGTCTTCGAATAAGTGCATTTGGTAGCTGAATATGTGATCAGCCACAGATTTCTCATTCTTTAAAACCCAGGGAGCGGAAATGCCAACGTAGAAAGCCATCACATGCGGCAGAGATTTCCGAAGCACTAAAATCAGGCTGTTCAAAGCTCTGGCCTCTGGACCTCCCATCACACGGCCACTTGACCTGTCAGTGTTCCATCCCGGGCCCAGGTAGGGGATCTTTATGCAGAAAACCTGGGAGGATGACAATCAATAGATAATCTGCTCACATTCTTTTTACTTAAGCAGAGAATGGGTTTGCCTCTGCAGTAACTTGATCTGGGGGAGAAAATGCACATGAGGGCTTCAAAAGGGTGTAGGTCAACTGGGAAAAGCTACGGCAGACTTTGAGCTTGGGAAGGTCAGCGTCTCTTCTCCCTGCCCAGAACTTTGCTATAATCTTGAACGACAACTTCACCTCTTCCTCCGTATTATCATCACAGTTGTCACCGCCAGCCAGTCCCCTGGTCCGGAGAGGAAATCACCAGATAGGACTTATCATTCGTTCACTTGTTTATTCAAGAAACCACTGTTGAACTCCTACAGATTTCCAAGTATTGGATTAGACACTGGAAATTTCAGAGAGAAACCAGCCCTGGGCCCTGGCCTTACATTGCTCATGTCTTACAGGAGAGACAGCTGCAAACAGTTAAGACGCAGATGTTGGGAAACAAGTGCTGAGAGCAGAAAGGAAGAGGCCTCTAGCCCCGGCCCCGGTGCAGGTGCTCTGCTTCCATTTCCTATCTGTGGGTGCCTGGCATGGACCACGTCCGAAGTCTGGGACCAGCTATTAAGGAGAAGGCATTTTTGTTCATTTCTCTGCAAAGCATTTGGATGCTGCAAACTGGCGTGGGCCAGAGTTTGGAAAAGGTGTCCCAGGGGTTGGTGACAGCTACACTGTGGACCTCAGCTAGACTCTTTCTGTTTTCCAGGGCCAGTAACTTTAATTTGCCCCAGAGGACAGAGGAGGTAAAGGTCTGCAGCTGAAATAAGTATTTGGGGGCAGAATCCAAAGAATGTGGCCTGAGATAACAAGACACACTAGAGCCATAATTCCAGGACAGCCTTTCATCCTTCCAGACTGACAGCCTCACTTTATTTGACCTCAACACTTACATATTTTTTAAAAAACAAATCTATCAGAGAAACAAGCGACTCATTTCTTTGAGAGGCTATCTCACATTCCCTGATGCTACCCAGCAGCTCTAGGCCACCGAGAGCTGCTTTCAGGAGTCAGCGCCTGAACCATGCATTATCACATCCTACTAATTTGTTGTCACTCACCAGACTGGGACGCCAGTACTCCATTTCTAGAAAGTGGGCCTCTGCCTGCTGCCTTGGAGATGCAACACCTGGCTTTGGATGTTGCTTTGCCATTTGTTAGTATCGTTACATTGGGCAAATCCCTCAGCTTCCCTGAATTTATTTCCTCATCTGTAAAATGGGTACAATACTGTCTCACCAGGTTGTAGGGATAACACACAAAAGCACCAAGTGCCGGGGCACTATAGTACTAACCCCCTTTCTCCCCATCTTTCTGCTCCCCACCCCACCTTAGTTATGAAATGTATAGTAGAAAGAGTACAGAATTGAGTTAGGCAGGAAGGCAGGAGGCCTGTGTGATCCTAGGCCTGAAATTCACCTCTCAGACCTCAGTTTCCTCATCTGTAAAATGGGGAGACTATTCATAACTCTGGCTGGCCTCAAAGAGTTAGGGTTCGAAAGACTCAACAAGAAGAATTACCTGACGGTATTTTTTAAATATACAGTGTTGGACAACTGCTTATGCGACCTTAGAACCTGAGGTGGTGGGGAGTTCAATCCCCAGATAGTACCAAAGAGCTGCTCTCGTAGAAAGTATGAGACAATCCCTGGAGAGCCTTTTTTTTTTTTTTTTCCTTATCTTTTTATGGCCACATCAGCAGCATATGGAAGTTCCCAGGCCAGGGACTGAATCCAAGCCACGGCTGCTACCTGAGCTGCAGCTTTGACAATGCTGGGTCTTTTAAACCACTGCCCCGGGCTGGGGACTGAATCCCTACCTCTGTGGTGGCCCAAGCCAGGTTCTTAACCCACCAAGCCACAGTGGAAACCCCCCCTGGTGAATTTCTTACTTATTATCCCGTGTGGCTTGAGCACTTGCATTTTCCTGAGCCCGGAAACATGGGAATCCACAGATCTGCCCAGAGGAAACACTGCCATGCAGGAGTCCAGGATCCACTGTCACCCCAGGGCACTAAGCAAGGGAATCCTGAGGAGGTGGAAGATCATATAGCCCTGTGAAACAGCACCTGTCTTGGTCAGTTATAACAACAATACTACCAAGTAGATGGCTGAAAGAACAAACATTTATTTTTCACAGTTCTGGAGGCTGGAAAGCCAAGGATCAAGGCACTAGCAGATTTATTGTCTACTTGAGAGCTGGCTTCCTGGTTCATAAATGACCATCTTCTCACTGTATCTTCATATGGTAAAAGGAACAAAAGAGCTCTCTGGGGTCCCTCTTATAGGGCACCAATCCCATTCCTGAGGGCTCCACCCTCATGATCTAACCACCTCCCGAAGGCCTCACCTCCTAGTACCATCACATTGGGAGTTAAGATTTCAACACATGAAATTTGGGGAGACACAAACATTCAGTCCATTGCAGCACCCTTGAATGGGGAAGATCCCTAGGCTTTCATGTTCCAGGGAGGGCACGGTTTTTTCTGCTTGAGGAATGAAGGGCAGGCATGGATGGAAGTGCCTGCTGCTTTGGTTATTTCCAAGACAGTGAAGCTTGTATTGTAGGTGACATTTCCTGCTCTCAAAGAGAAAAGACACTTGGGGACCTGATGCAGCCTATAGAGGAGGAGACCAAAGACCAAGCAGGTTGACTGAATTTTGAAAAGTCCAGTAGGACCACCTATTTATAGTGCAGTCATGACAGTGGCAGTTCCAGGGTCTCCATGTGGGCATATAGTAGGTGCTCAGTGAAGTGTGTAGAATGAGTGAGTCCTGTGGAAAGGAACACCACTGGATCAAACCAGTGCTCTAGAGGCTCACAGATAGTTCTTGTATACCCTACCTTCCAACTCTGAAGCCCATGCTCTCAACCATGGCTCTGTGAGGCCTCTTTAGTTGTGTTGGTCCATCAGACATGGTTGCTGCGCTGCCCTCTTGGTTACAGTAAATGTCCTTTCAAGTAGGAGGGCCTGGGATCTGGCAGGGGGTGGAAGGTAGGGGAGACAGTGCACACGAGTTCCAGTTCCAGTTCCAGTTCCACATCCTCACCAGTACGTAGTATTGTCAATCTTCTCAATTTCAACCCTTCTTGGGACAAGGAGACACTATTTTCTTTGACCTTCTTGAAGTTTATTTATTCATTTGGCACTTTGGTTCAGTGTCCACACTAGGCTGAGCATGAGGGAGAACAGAGATGAATATTCATGGTCTCTGCTCCCCCAGGCTTATGCATGAGCCTAGCCACTTCCCAACTTTACTAACCTTGGGCAAATTCATCTCACTGAGCCTCGGTTTCTTCATCCATAAGATGGGGTTGGTACCTCAAAGAAATGCACAGGTGTTCACTGAGTGTTAGCTGTGGCTGTTGTTCTTCACATGTTTTGCCTGCTGGAAGACCCCCAGTAGCAGGCACTGAAGGTTTAAGAAAAAATCGTAAGAGGAGAATTGAACCAAAATATAAGTAACATTTATCGAGCATTTACTGTGTGCCAAGTACTGTTCTAAGTGCCTTTTATAAATTACTATTAATGTTAAAAATCCTACTGATTTCCATAATTTTTTATAAGTTGGGAAAAGGCCACTGTGGTTTGATTGTCATAGCAGAACCCATGTTACAGTGGATGGAAACCCAATGGCTTCCTAGGAGCATGATTTTAGAAACTCAGAGGCAGCAAGCTGGAAACTCATAACATATACTTTGCCTCTTTATGGCGGCTCCATAATTGTCACCTACCTAATTAGAACCTGAGGACTGATGATTTAAAAAGATACACATGCAAAAAAAAAAAAGGGTTCTTAAAGAAAGGTCAGTGTGTGGTATATTTGGAAGGGCCTTGGGTGGTGGTTCCTATATGTGGATTCTTTTCACTAGCAGATGTGGTTTTAGGAAAGTTCTCCCCCGCTCTGGGCCCTGGGGTACCCACTTATTTGGAATGCTGTACTTTGTGTATCAGTCAGCTATTGCTGTGTAACCAACTAGCCTGAAACTTAGTGACTTAACATAAAACAATTTATTATTTCTCATGAGTCTGTGGGTCTTGGCTGGGCTAACTCATGCATCTGCAGTCAGCTGGTAAGTCACCTAGGGGATGTTTGGTCTAGGATGGCTTTGGTTGCATGACCTGGCTTTGCTGTATTTTGACCGAGACTTCTTCTCAGGGAAGAGCAAGGGTCCAAGAGAACAGGCGGGAGCATGCATATCCTCTGAAGATCCAGGTTCAGGACAGGCACACTGTCACTCTCTTCAGATTCCACTGGTCAAGCAAGTTAAAAGGCCAGGGACTCTACCTCTTTGTTTGCTTGTTTGTTTATTTTTTGGCCATGCTGATAACATGTGTCCCCCATTCTGGGGCCAGGGATTGGAAGCCAGGCCACAGCACCGACAACACTGGATCCTTAACCCACTACCCACCAGGGAATTCCTGGACTCTATCTCTTGATGGAATTAGCTGCTAAGCCACATTGCCAGAGGCATAGGCACAGAGAAGGGTGAGAATCAGGAATGTTTTTACAATCCACCACACTCAGATTCCTTCATGCTCTAACATCCCTAAAATCCAATAGCTCGAGGATAAGAGTGAGGGAAAGAAGTTGAATTCCCATCATCTCAGGCCAAGGCTAGATATGCCTTTTCTGGATATGGGACACATTGCCCAGGTACCCACTCAGAGTTGGTGCTGAGCTCAGCTCCAAATGGACAAAACTAAAGGACATGTTTTAATTCAGTCATTCGCTCTGCATTTATTGAGCGCCACTGTGTGTTGGATACCGAGCTAAACCCCGAAGAGGTAGACTAGGCTCTGCTGTCAAGGCACCCTCAGTTCTTTATGGTAACAGACACATGAAGCATCATAATGCAGCAGGTGTTCATCGGGTCATGGAGGAGGCACCCCCGGGGCTTGTTTTAACACAACACCAGTGACCTCCCTCCAGTTCGGGCTTTCTTCAGACCAATGCTGTGGCAGATCCATGGGCCTCTTTTCAGACCACATATGAATCAGGAGGCCTTAGGGCCCGACAGTTCCATTTAAACTCCATGGCTCCGGAGTTAGACAGCCCCATCCAAACCCCTCCGGCACTGGGCAGCCAGGAAATGGAAAAATAGAACAAGGTGTCCAGAGCCGGCGTGTGAATTTGATTAGGCTCCTCCTGTGCTCTCAGACTGTCTCTGTCTGCTATTTGCAGCCACAAACCAAAGCTACAGGTTAGCCATGCACTTGCAAGCAACTGGGACTTTGGAGGGAATTATATAAACCTTCACATTTCCTGCAACCCCTCCTCAAATAGACACCCAGCTGGCATTTTTCCTTAAATATCACTCGTTTTTAAAAGGGGAAGAAATGTTGGTGACATTGAAATAGATCACACTTTAAAATGCAGAGTAGCAAAGAGACCGTTCAAATTATTCTCTTAATAGAGTTCTTCAGAGTGAGGAAGTGACGAGGAAACATAATCGCTTCTTTTGTCATTTGAGCAAAATCTAAAGACTGCAATCCATTTGTCTGCAAATGTGTCTCTCTGGTATAAATTGCAGCAAGCAATCCATTCCCAGGGTAAATGGTCTTTAATTAAAGTCAATCTCAGTTAAGGGTGGGGATGGCAGTTGTTTGAATCTCACACTAATACAAATCTCCCTTCCAAATTAAAAAAAATGTATATTTTTAAAAACTACATTTTTTCCTTGATTTGATGATTAGGGGAAAGCTTTGTTTATAAGTGAGACTATTTTGGTTCTTATTCATGAATACAAATTTTGGTAGTGAGGCCTCTGACAAGCAATGGGAAAAATTTCTGTAGCAATCCTGGTAAAAACACATCCTCAAGCATTGATTTTTGTAGCTGAAGTGCATTATGTGTTTTGCATGAGCTTTTGAAAGCTTAGATAAATGAGGTGGCTCAGAAAGCAGAGGGAAAAAATGGGAGGAAATTATACTGATCCAAAAGAAGATAAATGTCCACTAATTCCCAGATTAACATTTTAGACTCCTGTGTTTTTATAGGGGCATTTTTGCAATGCTGATAACTTGCGATTGGTTTACAATGTCACATACCAGGTAGAATCAACAAGGCTTTGAGTTCTCAGAGTCAGCTACACTTAAAAGGAGGTAGAGTTAATAGAACAACCTGGTAGTGCCTTGTTCCCTGTTTTATTTTATTTTTATTTTTTATGGCCACATTCACAGCATATGGAAGTTTCCAAGCCACAAGTGCAGCAACACCAGATCCTTTAACCCACTGCACCACAGCGGAAACTCCTGTTCCCTGTTTTAGATGGCAGTACTACCCCCAAGATGACTTTTTTTTTTTTTTTTGCTTTTTAGGGCCACACCTGTGGCATATGGAGGTTCCCAAGCTAGGGGTCGTATTGGGGCTGTAGCCACTGGCCTATGCCACAGCCACAGCAATGCCAGATCAGAGCCGCGTCTGCAAACTATACCACAGCTCACAGCACTGCCAGATCCTTAACCACTGAGCGAGGCCAAGGATCATACCTGCATCCTCATGGATGCTAGTCAGATTCGTTAACTGCTGAGCCACAACAGGAACTCCAAGATGACATATTTTAAGGTCAGTTGTGTCAGTGTGCACTCTCTGGGTTGCAAGAGACAAAGACTCAAGCCCATTTGGTTTAAGCCCCAAAGGAATTTACTAGATCACTTAGTTGAAATCACTAGGATAGGACTTCAGGCACGGCTTGATCCAGGCATCAAATGAAGTCACCAAAATTCAATTCCTCCTGTCTCTGTGCTCTACTTTCTCTTAGTTGGCTTCATTCTCAGATTGGTTATTCCTTAATGAGCAATTTGGCTGTAGCTGCTTTACCTTCCATCCACTCAATTTGTGTTTGGTTAAAAAAAGAACTAGTGCCTCTTTCTTGATCTTTCCGTTGAAGTCCCAAGATTAGCCCTTAGGAGCTTTAATTGGGCCCATGGCTTTCTCTGTCCCTAACATATCCTTATGTCCAGAGGGATGGAAGATATGTATTAGCTGAGGTCTAGATCACTCAGTGCCACCCCAAGAAGGACATGGACTAGGAGTCGGGGAGGAAAGGAGGTAATCTAGAAAACAGTTTGGGGACCTGTTAACAGGAAGGGTGGGCAGATGCTGGTCTGTGAAGCCTCAGATTTCTGCTCCAGCAGCCTTTCATTCTTTCCTTCAACAAATACCTGAGATCCTGCAGCAAGCCTGAAGCTGGGTGCAAGGGTTACAGGGGTGAACAGGAGGGCTCAGGCAGGGCCCTCAGAGAATAAACACGTAGTCCATCTTGCGTGTATTAGTCTGCTCGAGGTGCCAGGACAAAATACCATAGACTGGCTTAAACACAGAAATTCATTTCTCACAGTTCTGGAGGCTGGGAAGTCCTAGATCAAGGTGCTGGCAAGGTGAGGTTCATTCTGAGTCCTCTTCTCTTGGCTTGTAGGTAGCTGCCATCTTGCCGTGTGCTCACATCTCAAGTGACTTCTTTGTGTACTTGTAGTGGGAGAGGGAAGGAGAAGGCACAAGCTCACTGATGTCTCTTCTTGTAAGGATACTAATCCCATTAGAGGGCCCCACCCTCATGACCTCATCTAACCCTAGTTATTTCCTAAAGGCCTCATCTCCAAATACCATCACTTGGGGGTTGTTAGAGTTTCAATATGAATTTGGAGGACCCACAGGCATTCAATCCAGATTATCATGCTGGAGCTTAAGCCATGCCACAGTCTTCCAGCCAACTTGATATTTTTCCTGAGCACCTGCTGAGTGCCATGCCCTGGACACAGAAAAAGGAGGAACACCAGGGCCCTGCCCTCAAGCAGTACGGTCACGTCATGATGGTGATGTCCAGGAGTCTATGGCACTGGGTCCTGTTCACTTCACCTCTCTTTGCCTTTGCTCATTTTATTACTGAGGATTGGATTCTACTGGAACTAACAGAAACCCCCAAATAACAGTAGCTTAAACAAAAGAAAAGTTTTTCTCTCTCACTTGCAAGACCAGGTAGTCTGTCTAGGACCAGTGTGGTGACTCCACTGGGGATGCAGACTCCACCATCCATCCTCAGTAGTGGCTTTACCTTGTGGTTCAAGATGGCTGCTCTGGCACCGGTCATCATGTCCACCTTTCAGCCAGCAGGAAGAGAAAAAGGAGAGGAGAAGAAATGTCCCTTCACTTTAAACATACCCTCCAGAAGTTGCATATCCCACTTCCACTTACATGCCCTTGGCTGGAACTTGTCCACATGCTAATACCTAGCTACAAGAGAGCCTAGGAAATGTAGTTTTTATTCTCAGGGCCATGTACTCAGATAAAAATTATGGCTTCTGTTTCTATACACATCAAGAGAGAATGGATATTAGGGGGCAACTTGACAAGTTCCTGCCCTTTTTTCCCATAAAATGCATTTTTAAAAACCAAGTTTATGGAATTCCCTGATGTTTCTGCTGGCTACAGATCTGGTATTGTCACTGCTTTGGCTCAGGTGGCAGCTGTGGCATGGGTTTTATCCCTGGCCCGGGAACTTCTGCATGCCATGGATGCAACAACAACAACAAAAAAAAATGAAAAACACCTTATGCACTGCCTCCTCCATGAAACCTCCTTGATATTAATCCCAATTGGATGAATAGCTCTATCTTTTTTTCACTTTCTTTCTTTCTTTCTTTCTTTCTTTCTTTCTTTTTTTTTTTTTTTTTTGTCTTTTTATCCACGGCAAATGGATGTTCCCAGGCTAGGGGTCTAATTGGAGCTATAGCTGCCAGCCTACACCAGAGCCACAGCAATACAGGATCCGAGCCACGTCTGTGGCCTACAACATAGCTCATGGCAACGCTGGATCCTTAACCCCCTGAGCAAGGCCAGGGATCGAACCTGCAACCTCATGGTTCCTAGTCAGATTCTTTTCTGCTTCGCCATGACGAGAACTCCCTTTTTTTCACTTTCAAATCAGCTATATTGATGTATAATTTCTTACAGTAAAATACACAGTTTTAAGTGTACAATTCAATGCACTTTGAGATGTATTTTTAACCACCACCAAAATCAAGCTATAGGATATCTTACCTCTGAAAGTCCCCTCGTTCCCCTTTGCAGTCCACCCCTCCTCAACTTCCAGTCGGGGACGATCCCTGATCTACATCCTGTCACTCTAGATTAATGTGAACCTTCTAGTCTCTTATAAATAGAATCATATAGGCTGTACTCTTGTGTCAGGTTCACTTAGCATAATGTTTTTAAATTCACCCACATTGTCGTGTCGGTAGTTTGCTCCTTTTAAGTGCTGAGTGGTGTTCCATTCCATGGCTCTTTCGTGGTTGGTTTTTCCCGTGCACCAGTTGATGGACATTTGGGTTGTTTCCCGTGTGAGGCTATCACAAAATAATGCTCTTTGGCATATCATGTACAAGTTTTTGTGTGGGTGTGTATTTTCATTTCTCTTGTGTATATATCCTGCAGTGAAACTGTTGAGTCATGTGTTAAGTGTAGGTTAGCTTTGGAAGAAACTGCCGAACTGTCTTTTTCAGGGTAGATGTCCCATTTTCCATCCCCACCAGCGGCGTTTGAGAGTTCTAGTTGCTCTCCACCTCATCGCACTCTCTCTCTCTGATTCTACTCTGGGAAGTTTCCTCACGTTTATCATCCAACTCTTTGGTCGAGGTTTTTTTATTATTATTATTTCGTCTGTCAGACTGTGTTAATTTCCAAGAGTCCTGTTTTCCCATGTGAATGTGCTTTTTTGAGCATCCTGATATCTGATGGGTGCAGCATTTTCTTTTATCTCTCTGAGGATATTATTTTTTGTTGTTTCCTTCTTCCTGCAGAGCCTCTGTGTCTTCTAAATATACTTTTCCTGTTTGTCTGGGTAGATGTATACCTGTTGCACTTGTGGGTCTTCCCTCAAATGTTTGTGCCTGTTAAATGCAGACTGGAAAAGAAGATGGTTGAGGGAGTTCCCGTCGCGGCACAGTGGTTAACGAATCCGACTAGGAACCATGAGGTTGCGGGTTCCATCCCTGGCCTCGCTCAGTGGGTTAAGGATCCGGCGTTGCCATGAGCTGTGGTGTAGGTCGCAGACACAGCTCAGATCTGGTGTTGCTGGGGCTGTGGCGTAGGCCAGTGGCTACAGCTCCGATTCGACCCCTAGCCTGGGAACCTCCATATGCTGCGGGAGCAGCCCTAGAAAGGCAAAAAAGACAAAAAAAAAAAAAGAAGAAGAAAAGAAAAGATGGTTGGAGCTCTGGTGTGGTGAGTGGACTCTACTGATGCCTCACTGTAGGATGGTGCAACGGGGAACTCTTGATGTTGGTTTTTGCTTTCCGGGGCTGCTCAGATTCTGCGTAGAAGATGTTTCCATAGTCCTATCTCAGAACGGACCTCTGGCTTCTGCTTGCTGAGAGCCAGGTGGGCAGAAAGGCTGGGGGACAATGTGGGACAGTCCAGAAACCTTCCCTTAACCCCCGTGTTCTCAGGATGGTGCCCTTGTCTCTGCTGGGTCTCCCACAGTCCAGAGGCCCTCTGTCTTCCTCCCTCTCAAGACTCAACCCCTTTTCTGCTGGGATAAGAGGGAGACTTTTTCTTGGCTGGGCAGATGTAGGAGAAAAGGGGTCTTATTGCCTCTAAAGCTGAATTTCAGTATATCCTTCCAGAGATGTCTAATGTTGCCATGAATTCTAGACCCTCTGAGGTTCTCTGATATGGGCCTGAATGCATGTACTTTCAGCATCCTGGCTTAGAGTCTGCTTTCCTGACTTTGCTAAGTCAGTTATGCATCTCTCTCCTTAACAGAGGCCAAGACTTTGTTACTGTTGCCTCTCCTCTGTTTGTTTTGTTCTTATAAATTGAGGCCTTAAGAAAAAAATCTCAGGACTTCCCATCGTGGCGCAGTGGTTAACGAATCCGACTAGGAACCATGAGGTTGCGGGTTTGGTCCCTGCCCTTGCTCAGTGGGTTAACGATCCGGCGTTGCCGTGAACTGTGGTGTAGGTCGCAGACGCGGCTCGGATCCTGCGTTGCTGTGGCTCTGGCGTAGGCCGGTGGCTACAGCTCCGATTAGACCCCTAGCCTGGGAACCTCCATATGCCGCAGGAGCAGCCCAAAGAAATAGCAAAAAGACAAAAAAATAAAATAAAATAAATGGATAAGGTGACATTTAAAAAAAAAAAATCTCATACTGTTGTTTTGGTGGAGTTTTGCTGTGGGCCGGAAATAGAGGCTAATGCGTTCATCCAATCCACTGTCCTTAACCATAATCTCTGCTTTTCTAATTGCTTGGTTCTCTCAACTTTAACATCATAATATAGAAAATGGGGGAGTTCCTGTTGTGGCGCAGTGGTTAACGAATCCGACTAGGAACCATGAGGTCGTGGGTTCGATCCCTGCCCTTGCTCAGTGGGTTAACGATCCGGCGTTGCCGTGAACTGTGGTGTAGGTCGCAGATGCGGCTCGGATCCTGCGTTGCTGTGGCTCTGGCATGGGCTGGCAGCTACAGCTCCGATTGGACCCCTAGCCTGGGAACCTCCATATGCCACAGGAGTGGCCCAAGAAATGGCGAAAAGACAAAAAAAAAAAAAAAGAAAAAGAAAATGGGGCAAATGGGGAATTCCCATCGTGGCTCAACAGTAACAAACCTGACTAGTATCCATGAGGATAGAGGTTCGATCCCTGGCCTTTCTCAGTGGGTTAAGGATCCAGTGTTGCTATGAACTGTGGTGTGGGTGACTGTGGTGTGGGTTGCAGACGTGGCTCAGATCTGGTGAGGCTGTGGCTGTGGCTGTGGCCAGCAGCTACAGCTCTGATTCAACTCCTAGCCTGAGAACTGAGAACTTCCATATGATAAGGGTGTGGGCCTAAAAAAACAAAAAAAACAAAAAAAAACAAAAACAAAAAGGGGGGGCAAATGGTCTCTGTCCTGACAACTGCCCAGGAGCCTTTGTGAGGCCCAGATGGGTTTTTTAATAAATATTTACTGTTCAAATACCAGGGTTCTAAGTGATGCTTGGCTGAGGGTAAAAGATACCTTCTAGAAGCTAGGGCTAGAGAATAGGCTAACCCAGGCTGAGGGATATTTATCAGTTATCTATTGCCACAGTGATGCTGCATAACATATACCCACCAAGCTCACTGGCACATAACACTAAGTTTTTATTTATCCCAGGAGTCTTCAGGATTCAGCAGCTCCAGACTGGATGGGCTAAGTGACTCTGCTATTCTTGAACGGGGGTGGCTGACAATGGGCTCCTGAGACCTTTGGCTGGGACAGCTGGTCACTCAGCTCTGCTCCACATGTCTCTCATGTTCAGCAGTCTAGTCCTGCGGGGTCCTCATGGTGATGGCAGAGGGGCAAGACAGCAAGTAGAAACATGCACGTGTTTCTTCAGGCCTCTTCTTATGTCACACTTACTGTCATTGGCTAAAGGTAGCCACGCGGCTGAGCCCAGAGCAAGAGCACAAGACAGGAAACCCTGCTCAGGAGCCCAGAGGGCATGGACACAGGAAGAAGCGGGGAACTGGGGCCATCAAGGCAACCTCTGTGCCATGGGTGTCCAGGTGTGGCTCTGGGACAGAGCACAACCCCCCATCAAGCTTTCTTCTGCTGAACCCAGAATATTCTGCCTAAACCAGGAAGCTGGGATCCTGCCACCCTGATTTGTATTCCGTTGAAAGAGTCACTCCTTTACTTACTACTGGGAAGAAATGCGCTCCATCTCTAAAACAATCAGAAATGATCTCTCCGATAGAGAAATGCACTCCCTCCCCAGGCTCGGGCTGGGCTGTAGATCACAGGCAACTGATTTAATCTGCTTAATTATTTGATTCAATCAGAAGTTAGCTTAATTATTTTCTTGCTTCTCACCTCTTTTGAATCCATTCTGGAAACTGATTATGTCTTTAACACCAGCCCAGAGATAAGCGTTTCAATTGGGAAATGTAATTAGCCAAGGAAAATGAATGTGGGTGCTGCCTTTTGTCGAAGCACCATTAAAACCCAGCTCTGGTCAATACCAAGGCAGTGTGAAGACAAAGGGCACAGTTTGCTCCACTCGGGGCTGGAGAGCAAGGTCCAGCAGGATGTGGGGAATTAGGCATCTTGGGATCTTAGAGAAAGAGGCTCATTCATTCATTCGTGAGACATTTCCAAGCCAGCTCTGGGCTGACGCAAGAAGTGCGCAGGTGAATTGGCCAGGTCCTTTGCCCCCGAAGAGTTCTCCTCTGAGAGACAAGGACCCACGCGTAATAGTGAGATATGAAGTGCTGGAAATACAAAGGAAGGAGCCTCTGACTCTCCCTCTGGAGCTTCACAGAGCAGGTAATATCCAGCTGGGCCTTGAAGGATGAGCTGGAGCTGCCCAGGCAGAGAATAGTGGAATTGCCTTATGAGAGCCTGGAGCCGTTGTAGAGGCAGATTAGAGCAAGGCTGCCTGGGGCCTCCTAGGCCCTCCCTGGACCTCCCAGAGCACAGGTGTGCAGAGTGTCCTCGGGCCATCCCATCTCACCTTTCAGTTCCCCTCTCCCTTTCCCGCTCCTCCTCGTCTTGACCCCACTTTGACTTTTAGAAGGTGCTCTAGAAGGATTCTCCTAAAGTGTTTGTTTTAACAGAAGTTTAAGATACATGACCTTTGCAGGAGACATTGAATAGTCTGAAAGCAGGGGGATGGAGTCAGGGCAATTAAGAATAGCAGATTCGGGAGTTCCCGTGGTTAACGAATCCGACTAGGAACCATGAGGTTGCGGGTTCGGTCCCTGCCCTTGCTCAGTGGGTTAACGATCCGGCGTTGCCATGAGCTGTGGTGTAGGTTGCAGACGCGGCTCGGATCCCGCGTTGCTGTGGCTCTGGCGTAGGCTGGTGGCTACAGCTCCGATTCAACCCCTAGCCTGGGAACCTCCATATGCCGCGGGAGCGGCCCAAGAAATAGTAACAACAATAACAACAACAACAACAAAAAAGACAAAAGACAAAAAAAAAGACCAAAAAAAAAAGAGAATAGCAGATGCGCTTTCTAGAGCTGAAGGATAGGCGGGCGGACGGGGAGGGGGCGCATTCTGGGCAGAAGGTGCAGCCAGGGCAGAGGTTTGGCGGCACAGGGTGCTGAACTGAGTGTGACTCCAGCGTGAACGGAACGGTGGGTAATGAGCTGCCCAGATGGACAGGGGCTACATCACAAAGGGCCTTTTTGAAGGTAATCAGAGACCAGCTCCTTGGCCTTGGCCTCTGTGATGGGAGGACTGCCCATGTGGGGGCCTCTCTAACACTGCTTGGTCTGCTGCTGCTGCTGCAGCCCCTGTCCTGCAAGTCTTCACTATTTCAAAAGCGATATGTGCTCAGAGCAGTGGTTGTGTGTTTGCTTGGATCTTTGCCTGAGACTGAAGGCTGTCTGGAATGCAGCGAGGTGGAGAGGTTACCTGGCCAGGTGGCTCCAGCACCTGGGGGAGGGAGGGAGGACTCCCTGCTGCCAGGCCCAAGGAAATGAGGAGCCACCACACCTGTGCCCCCCTGGCCCCTATTCACCCACCCTACCTGATCCATGCACACTCAAGTTTTTAATGGAGTAGTGACCAGCATGGGTACAACTTTATATGCTGCTTTTTTGCTTGTTAGGATCTGGTAGCCTCTTTCCTGCCCTCCCCAGGAGGGGCCCTTCACACTGGTGAGGCAGCCGGTATAGAGAGAGAGCACCAACACCATGGGCATTAAGGCTATGGTTACCACTAACTTGCTGTGTGACTTTGGACAGGTGGCTTAATCTCTCTGAGCCTCCGTATGTCATCTGGAATTGGAGATAATATAACCTCTGCTGGAGAGCTTACGAAATGCTCGGCTTAGTACTTGGTATGTAGGACCTACTCAACAGGTGACTATAGTTATTATGGGAACTTTATAGGGTGCAGCTCAGATGCTCACCAAGTGCACCAGCTGGGTGACCTTGAACATCAGTCAGTTAATCTCCATGAGCTTCAGTTTCCTCCCCAGTGGAATAAGGGTATTAATAGCACCCCTCAGGGTGGGTGGTGAGGCTCAAACGGGGTAATTTGTATGTGAAAAGATTGCAGGAGTGGATGCTTTTTGTCCTTTTGTTGTTGCTTCTTCTTGGTCTCTCCACAGAGCCTGGTCCAGGGTGCTGGTAGTTTTCACTCTTTCAGGTGATTTGAAAGCTCCTCTCATGCCCCAAGCTAGAGCTGGCAAGAGGGCAATGGCCAAAGGTGAGAGCACTGGAGGCAGAGAAGATCAGTGTCTACACTGCCTGCCTGAGAACGGGGCTGTGGAGCCTTATGTACAGGGTGAGGTGGCTCCCCCTGACTTGAGGCTCCAGAGGCTGGGGGGTGGAGCATTTTCTATCCCTGCCTCCAAGCTATGGGAGAGGAACCCCCCTCAGCAAAAGGGCACGTAATGACCGGGGTCCTGTTAAAGTTGCCATTGACTGGATCCAACTCCATACATCACATACACTCAGCCTTCTTCCTGTCTTCCTACAGGGTCTCAGCGTCAGTCTTGGGGTGGGACTGCAGGACTGCTTAGGGGTCGGGTGCAGGGTGAGCTTTGGCCACCGATGTGGGCTTCCATCCCGAGCCCCTGCCCCTGTCCAGACTGGCTGGCCTGACACTCAACCACACAAGGCCCTCAGATCTCCAAAGACAGCCAAGTGTGTGCTCTGAGCAGAGCCTGGCAGGAGGGCCCCAGAGCAGTAGGATGACTGTGGGGCTGTGCAGAGACGTGACACGGTTGTGATAACAGTGTCTTCCTGACGTGTCTGAAAAAGCAGACATGCATCTTCCTGGCAGGGCATGCAATTTCCTGTTAATGAGTTGTGAGAGGCTGAAACAAGTTATCAGGGAGGCTGGGCTGACTCCTTCCCAGGGGAGCCATCAGGAGACAGAAGCCAGGCCCCAGCCCCCTCTCCCAGGGGGCTCAGCCACTTGGGGAGCATCTCTGCCAAGAGGCAGAACTAAAGCCTGGAGTGGGGATCTCCAGTCTGGGCCAGGATCTGCTTATAGATCTGGACCCCTTGCCTGGAGCTTCTCCAAACCCTTGGCCGTCCTCCCCCTTGTCTCAGCAGGGGCTCTACCAAGTCCCCTCGCCTTCAGGCTCTCAAAAGAGACTGAAGCATAACACCAGCAATGAATGGCATGTCTGCAGCACTTCCCTGCTTGCAAAGCATCACTCAACATTTGTCGCCTTTCACAACAATCTGCATGAGAGAACCTGAGGCTCAGAGAGGCAAACTAACTTGTCCAGGGTCATTCTTTATAACAGGTGGATTTATTTAAGGTCACGCTAGCTGCTATAACAGATAAACCCAGAGGTCTTTTTATGAATTGAGAAAAGACTTTGATTTCTGGCTCACATTAAAGTTAATTGATGGAGGAGGGAGTTCTCGTCACAGTCAGTCAGGGACCCAGGTGCTGGAGGCTCCATCATCTTCAGATTGTGACGCCCAAGGTCACCTTGCCTTGAAGGATCCCACAGACGTGAACGTGGTGTACGTACTGGTGCTCATATTGCATTGGCCAGAACTTGATCATGGGGCCCCATGACCCCCGTGTGGGGAATGCAGCTCCTGACCGGACAGTGGTTTCCCTCCAGCGTCTCTGCCTCGGGAAGAAGAGCATCGTCTCTGCTGAGCATCATCGAGGATGTCCCCTCAAACAAAGGCTGGGGACCATGGATCGGCATTTGATGGGAGGTGGTCACCGTGGACTAGGATTGGACAAAGACACAGGATGTTCCTGGCCCAGCCTTCTCCACAGCCGCTCCCCTGCCCTCAGCTAGCTTCTGATCTACATGGCTGATCGCAGGCCTGGCCGGCCGGCACACCTCCAGGACTCCCCATGGCCCTCTCGATAAAGTCCCAACCCCTCAGCCTGGCACTTGCTGACCTTCGCAGAGGACCCCCACTCTGCTTAGCTTCCCTCCCTCGTCCCCCTCCCCACATACCTGACCAACGGCTCCCCTCAGAACCTTGGTACAGGCCGTGCCCTCCACCTGGAATGTCCTTCCCCGACCTCTCCACCCTGCAGATTCCGGCTCGCCCTTCCAAATCACAGGGCATCTGGGAGGCCTCCTTCAGCAGAGTCAGCTGCTTGGGTGGGATTGCCGGAGAGCTCACTGTGCACCAGGCGCTACATGATAAGGCTTCATAGAAGTGAACTCATTCATAACCTCCTGAGCCCACAGGCTGGCCATCCATTTATAGATGAGGAATTGGAGTCTCAGAGATTCAGAAACCTGCATGGGGTCACACAGCTAGGAGGCGGCGAAGACAAATTCCAAACCCAGGTCTGTAGGCCCACAGGTGAGACTTAACCACTGGGTAAATGTCTGCCTTTTCTTGGCTCCCGTCACAATAGATCACAATTGCTTGCTGAATCGTTTGCTAGGGATCTGCTGTTTTTCTGAGAAAGCAGCTGCAGACTCCCCGAGGGCAGAAGTCACGGCTGATCCATCCTGGAGTCTCCCTCGCTGCTGTCCCTACTGCCACCACGCCAAGCTCGGGGTGGCAGTTTTCTCTCAAGTAAATCCCTCGTCCTCCGAGAACCAGAACCAGAAATTCCTCAGATTATCATCTGTCATAATCCCCTCCCTGCTTGCCTGTCAGTTTTTGAAAGTTAACCTGAAACCATTTGAAAATGATCTGAGAGGCATAGGCCAGCCCTCTCCATGCATGATTAAGTATGATGGCTTTTTAATGATTTGAGCTGTGCCTTCCGTGGATTGACAAAAATGGATTACCATATATTTCTGAAAACTGTGCCGCCGAAATCAGGCTTTGCTTTTTTTTTCCCCCATCTTCTCAGTCATCCTTGCGAACCTTTGCTGAGAATGACAAATACTCAGACTTTAATTGATTAGTTCCATGAGGGTGGCACCGCCCAAGAGTTCTGAGAACTGCTCTCTCACCAGGAAAGCCTTAAAAGGCTCCTGGGGTTCAATCTTTAGGAAATTGAACTGTGTGTTTTCTCTGAAGCAGAGAGAGCTGTCTTCCAGGCCGTGGCGTGTTTGCACATTTGCAAATTGTGCTGGCCCCCAAATCTAAAGCAGAGGCAGTCCTCACCCAGGAAGCACGCCAGGGATGAGGGGCAGGTGGACTGGGGCAGGTGGGTGAGGGGCCTCTCCCCGTTCAGCTCAGGCACAGACCCTTCCCCTCCTGCTCCCTCTTTCTGCCAGACTCTGGACCACATCGAAGCCACCCACACCTCCAAGGGCGGTGTTATCACTTCCTTTTGACAGATGCAGACTCAGCTCAGAGAGGTTAAGCAACTTGGCTGTGGCCACATAGCCAGTAATGTGCAGAGCCAAGGCTTAAGCATTTCGACTAGAAGCTTGTGTATTTTCCACTATCGCTACTGCCGCTTTAATAAATAAAATAAATAAAATGAAACGAAAGGTGACCCAGAGGCCCCTCCTGCAGTCCATTTACAATTAAAGAGAAAAAAAAAACAAAACCTGCTATGTACAGCTACTGCCACAGTCTCTAA
The DNA here is from genome assembly GCF_016906955.1 of Phacochoerus africanus. NCBI lineage: Eukaryota > Metazoa > Chordata > Mammalia > Artiodactyla > Suidae > Phacochoerus > Phacochoerus africanus. Next base: position 82,753,733 of record NC_062551.1, read on the forward strand.
TAATATGCATTAGCTGACATTATCCTCATTTCACAGATGAAAACTTTGAGTCTCATATGGGTAAAGCAGCCAACCAGTGGTCACACAGCTAGGAATAGCAAGGGAGGATTTGGTTCTGTCTACCTGACTCCAAAATAAATTCCTTACCTCATCCTTTGTAGTAAATAAAACCTGCCCAGAGGAATCTCCCTGCCCTCTTATCTCAGGTGATCAACACAGGTAGGTCTGCCAGTGGGAAACTTGCATTACTTTCTGTGTAAAATGCACTTGAGTGTCCTTTCAGTTAAGTGGAGGGGCTAGGGTGGTTTCTAGTAGATTCTGGAAGTGGCCTATGGAGGAAAGGGAAGGCCCCTGGTCTGTAGAGGAGGGCGAGCTGGCCCCCTCCGCATCCCCAGATGCTGAGAGTGAACCCGGCGGGATCATCGTGGGCCCGATGGGGAGAGGCCAGCCGGTCCAGCCTCTGCTCACACTTGCTCCGGCTCCTTCTCAGTTCTCTTGGGTTAATTCCATAAACATTTACTCAGACCCTACTGAGCGCCTGGCATCATAGATGGTTCCAAGATGAATATGGCAGGACCTCTGCCTTCCAGGCTCCTGCCTGTGAGACCAACATGGACCCTCCTGTGAGTCTGCCTGGCCAAGTGATCAGCAGTGGGACCCAGAACGGTGCAGGGAGGAGGCGTCACTCCCTGGAGGGGACCTGAGAAGGCTTCGTGGAGACTGGTGTGAGCACCACGGGCAGGGCTCCTGGGGGGAGAAGCACCAGCTCCTCTCACACAGGTGGTACCTGCTACATAGGGGTGCTGCTCCAGCCATAGGCAAGAGGTGCTGCCAGGCCCTGAGGAGATGCCTGGGGGCCTCGTGGCTGTGGATACCTCCCGGGACCCTCTCAGACCCTCTGAACCTGGCCAAGTTCCCAGAAATTGCACAAGATCAGGACAGCATGCCAGTGAAACACACAGGCCTGTGGCCTGAGTTGAATCCTAACTCCTGCATTTGTCAACCAGGGGAAATTTACATGACCTCTCAGCCCTATCTAGAGAAGAGCGACACAAATTGCACCCCCTGCTGGGAGGCTTTTTTCCCCCTTCTTTTTACAGCTGCACCCACAGCATTTGGAAGTTCCCAGGCTAGGGGCTGAATCAGAGCTATAGCTGCTGGCCTATGCCACAGCCACAGCAACACCAGATCCGAGCCGCGTCTGCAACCTACACTGCAGCTTGTGGCAATGGTGAATCCTTAACTCACTGAGCAAGGCTGCATCCTCATGGACACTGTGTCAGGTTCTAACCTGCTGAGCCACACTGGGAGGTCTGGGAGGCTTTTTAAAGAGGTGCTCCCATCTGCCTGTACACAGACTCAGCTGAGGCTGGCCGCAGAGTGGCTGCTGCGTCCACTGTGTGATCCATAACACCCAGGAGGGTTATGCAGGGTGGATATGCTTGTCCCCATTGTACAGATGAGGAAACTGAGGCAAACAAGTACATATGGCTCCAGGCCTCGGCCCTTTCTGCTGGCCCATTCCCGGCAGCTTGGGCATCCCAGGGACTAGGACACAGCTTTGTACCAAGTTCTCCTGGCACTGCCTCTGCCATCTCTTTATGTTTCTGGGGGTGAACAGGACCTCTTTGATTTCCTTGCTTTTCTCCTTTCCAATAATCATCATTCATCTTGTTATCAGCGCCACACATCTGTGCCTCTTGGCTCTGGTCCACAGGCTGTGTTTGCCATGATCAATGCATGGCTCTGTGTGGCCACCACGTATACCCGAGATGACATTTGACCCTACATCTGTGGGCCTGGGAGGCCCTGGCGCCCTCAGAGGGCAGCTGGAGGCTCCCCCAGTGGGGCTAAAGTGAGGCAATGGGCTGATGTTGCCCTGTGCTTGGGGTTAATTCTTCTTGCCCCTGGACCAGTCAACACCTTCCCATCAGCTGGGGGGGGGGCATCTCCAGTTTCCTTCAAAGGATCTCAAAGCACAGCCCCAGGGGCTCCCTGCCCCCTAATCCTAAGTGACTGGTGGGCCCTCACCAACCAAGATAGCAGCTCCCGGCATTACTCAGCACGGGGGCCTCCTGGAACCCCTTCGGGACACTCTTCACACAGCAGCTTTGTATCATTTGTATTTAAAATGTCAGATGACTCTGGTCCCTAAGCCACCCGGACAGTCCTCCTTGAGCCCTGAGGCCCCGTGTGGTCTGGCCCCACCCCTCACCACCCACTGTGTTCCCTCTTTCTCACCACCTCACAGCTCCTCTCTGCTCCACAGACATGCCAGGACTTCCCCACTCCGTTCCCTTTGCTGTGCATCTGCCTGGCCTGCCCCGAGCCCCTCTTGCCTCCCGTGCCTCCTTCAGGCCTCAGCCCAAATGCCACCTCCTCCTGACCACGCTCCTGCTCTCTTTCCCTTTATCGCCCGAGGTCCTTTAACGAGGTCATCTGTGTGAGACCTGGCTGGTGTCTTTCTCCCTCACCAGACCTTCAGCTCCTTGGGGGTGGGGACCAAGGCTGTGCGTTCCCCACTGTGCTCCAGCCCCAGGCACGTTGTGAGCATGCGACACTATGTTTTGGGTAAATGAATAAATCTCGAGCAGGTGACATAATTCCTTGAAGCATCAATCTTCTTCTGTAAAAGAGGGACAATGATAGAGTTTTCATGAGGTTTAAAAAAGAAGATGTGGGAGTTCCCACTATGGCTCAGCCAGTTGAGAACCCAACTATTATCCATGAGAATGCGGGTTCCATCCCTGGCCTCACTCAGTGGGTTAAGGATCTGGCGTTGTTACAAGCTGCGGCGTAGGTCACAGATGCAGCTTGGATCTGGCGTGGCTGTGGCGTAGGCTGGCAGCTGTAGCTCCAATAAGACCCCTAGCCCGGGAACTTCCATATGCTGCAGGTGTGGCCCTGAAAAGACAAAAAAAGAAGAAGATGTGTGTGAGCAGATGACAGTGCCTGGCACAAAGTGCCACCTGCAGTTGTTCTTATTAATCTCTGTGGTGGGCATTGAGGAGAATCCCACATTCCACAAGCAGACTTTGGGTGGTATCTTCCCTGGGCCACGTTCTCAGAGTACCGCGAAGATGGTCTCTGGTCCCCTACACCTCCCACTGCATGGGAACAACCTTTAGTGAGGGCACTGCTCTCAGGAGGCTTCCTCGTCTAGGTGTGAGGCAGTGGGCACAGGGCATCATTTACTAGGTCACAAGGATGCCTTTATTCTGTGGGGTCTGTGTCAGCTTTGATTAAATAGGCTAGGAATTAGCCCTGAAGACATTCACTGATGGACTTGAGAAAAAGGACACAGACGACTATAATGAAAGTTGGAAGCAATTCTTCCTTTTTTGTGTGTGTGTGTCTTTTTGCCATTTCTTGGGCCGCTCCCGCGGCATATGGAGGTTCCCAGGCTAGGGGTTGAATCGGAGCCATAGCCGCCAGCCTACACCACAGCTACAGCAATGCAGGATCCAAGCCAAGTCTGCAACCTACACCACAGCTCATGGCAATGCCTGATCCTTAACCCACTGAGCAAGGCCAGGGATGGAACCTGCAACCTCATGGTTCCTAGTCGGATTCGTTTCCGCTGCACCACAATGGAACTTCTACTGAGTGCTCTTTGTATATGTCTGTCTGAACTGGCCATGCCTCTCTGAAAAGGAGGCCCTATTGTCCCATTTTTCTGAGGCCCAGAGAGCTCAAGTCAGCCTAAGATCATACAACTGGGAAGAGACAAAGCTAGGATAAAACCAAGCCTACAAAGTCGCATGGTCTGGAAGGTAGTGTCTGGTTACAGCTCTGCCCTGAGCTGCTGAGCTGCTGGGTGACTTTGGAGCATCCTGGGTTCCAATTTCTGTCTGCCTTTTCTTCTCTCAGAGGTGTTTTGAGATAAAGGCGTTCAGAGTTGGCTATACAGCACTGTCACGGGGAATTTTTTGAATACCCGTTCCCAGATTAGACAGCACCCTCAGCTCTTATTTAAAAACAAACAAAACATTAACATTTTAAACACAGCCTGTTTTCCAACGAGGAACCTGTCCAGTAGACTGCTTCAGTGAACCGTGTCTGGCCATTCGTCGCAGTGAACCTCATCCAGCGGTCAGCCACGGCAAACATTCTCCAGCCGGCTGTGGCTGCAAAGCAGGGCATCTGGTGGGGAAGGATGGAGGAAGCTATTAGTTCCACCAGGGCCCTGACGTCTGCAGCTGCCCATCTAGTCCCTCCAACAGTGTTTTCCTTGGCTAGCTGGCCACTGCTGTGAGTGGTGTGTTTTCTCTGAGGCCAAGAGCCCTTGTAAAGTGTTTGGAGATCCCTAAGAGAGCGCTATGGGCCTTTCTACCAGCTGCTTATTCTTTCAACCGTTGTTTGGTCTTGCCTTCTTGGGGCCTGGCCTGGGGATGGATGCTGGAGCTCCTGAGAGGAGTCAGATCCAGCCACTGGATCTAGACGCAGGATGTAGTGCAATCAGGTGACGGAGGCACCTGCTGCAGAGCAGGGTGGGCTTGCAGAGGAGGAGGTGGTCAGCTCTGCTTGGTGGCTCTGGAACATCTTGAGAGAAGACACAACACAATCTTGCATCATCAGGCGCCCCATCTGGTCTGCTCTGGGAAGAACATCATGTGCAAAGAGACCAGGAGAGGCGAGGCCAGAGAGGTTGCTAAGGCCTGGACCACAGGCACCCTGCACACTCTCCTCAAGACCTTGAACTCGGAGAGCAGGAGACATTGAGAGCTTTTTGAAAGGGCGGTGACATGGTCAGATCTGATCATCTTTTATTAACCAGCCTCAGTAAGAGCATTCTGCGGGATTCCAGGAATAGCTCCTTAAAAAATATCTTGAGTCCGTGGAGTTCCCGTCGTGGCGCAGTGGTTAACGAACCCGACTAGGAACCATGAGGTTGCAGGTTCAATCCCTGGCCTTGCTCAGTGGGTTAATGATCCGGCGTTGCCGTGAGCTGTGGTGTAGGTTGCAGACGCAGCTCGGATCCCGCGTTGCTGTGGCTCTGGCGTAGGCTGGTGGCTACGGCTCCGATTTGACCCCTAGCCTGGGAACCTCCATATGCCGCGGGAGCGGCCCAAGAAATAGCAGCAACAACAACAACAAAAAAAGACAAAAGACAAAAAAAAAAATCTTGAGTCCTTCCAGAGACTCTAAAAAACCTTTTCCTAGAAATAGCCTCTGAAAACAACTTTACGTGATTCAGGAAATAACCATCATGGAAAGATTCAAGAGAAATATTCCTATTGGAAGAAAAACAAACAAACAAAAATCCCAGACCTGATAGAAACGGAGAGGGCCTAATCCCTAAGAAGATTTTTCATGGAGTTCCCATCGTGGCTCAGTGGTTAACTAATCCGACTAGGAACCATGAGGTTGCGGGTTTGATCCCTGCCCTTGCTCAGTGGATTAAGGATCCGGCGTTGCCGTGAGCTGTGGTGTAGGTTGCCGACGCGGCTCGGATCCCGTGTTGCTGTGGCTCTGGTGTAGGCCGGTGGCTACAGCTCCAATTAGACCCCTAGCCTGGGAACCTCCATATGCCGCGGGAGCGGCCCAAGAAATGGCAAAAAGACCAAAAAAAAAAAAAAAAATTTTCATGCAGCCAGAAGATCTCACCATCCAAAATGCTGTAGTTTCAGACACTGTACTTTGGGGTCATGGGGATATCGCTTTAATCAATCTCCATAGAAACCCATGTAGCAGAACATTCCAGCTTCTACTGCTGCATAACAAATTACTCCAAACATTACTGGCTTAAAATAATTATTTTATTATGCTCACAGATCCAGTGAGCTAGGAATTCAGAAAGGGCACAAGGGGGACAGTTTATCTCTCTGCCAGGATATATGGGCCCTGAGCTAGGAAGGATGACTTGGACAGCTGGAACCTTCTGGAAGCTCCTTCATTCACATGTCTGGAATTGATGCAGACTATTGGCTGGGACCGCAGATGGGCGTTTGGTCAGAAAACACATGTATGGCATCTCCACGTGGTCTCTTCTTCTGGGCTACCTTGGGCTTCCTCAAGGTATGGTGGCTGATCCCAAGAGCCAGGGTTCCAAGAGCCAGGAAGCAGAAATTGCCTGTCTCTTAAGTCTGGGCCTGGAAACTCACTCATCATCCTTCCTGCTTTACTCTGTTGTTCCAGGTAGTCACAAAGTTCCACTCAGGTCCAAGGAGGGGAGCTGTGGGAAAAGGTCCTCTTGTGGGAAGGGCTGTCCTATGGCAATCTTTGGAAACTGGGACCTGCCACACATCCACACTGGTTTCTTTGGAAGCTGAGAAAAACATTGGTTTTTTTTTTTTTTTTTTTTTACAGATTAAGAAAAGTCTCTATGGATTATATCATCAAATTAAATGCAACTATTAGTATATGGGCTCTGAGGATATTGCGGTAATAGGCTACGCCTTGAGTGATTTTTTTTCTGTCTAAATGTTCTTCCCGGAGCTTATGTTGCCCAGCCTGACCCATTTCTCTTTGCTAATATAATGTCACATAAAAACCTCATCATCATTAATATGGTAGAGTCAGGAGAGGGGCTACAAAACCACAGTCCAGCAGGGCAAGGTAGTTCCTGGCCAGGCAGCCCCCAGGGGAGGGGGTTATGGGCGCCCCGGGGCCATTCCCTTGTAGAGACTGACACGTGTGACAAATAGCTTTGTACAGGGTGATGGTGTGGACACACTCAGCCACCCTGGCTGATCTGGCCACAGTCTGCCAGGAGAGTCTCTGCTGTCTATTGGCACCAGCCCCTAGAGCAGACAGTTAAGCTGCCCTGGACGCGGTCCCCACAGATGCCCATGCTGTAGGCTCAGTCTGTTCTACCGACGCATTTACCTCTAATCCTTTGGGTGCCAGACTGTAGCCGGGCACTGAGAGATATGAATGAGCCACAGCAGAAGCTCTCCCCACCCAGAGGGAGGGGCCCTCTATTCCCAAATACTTAGTGGGCACCTGTGATGGGCAGGAGAGTGTTCTAGGCAGTGGAGGATGCAGTGCACAAAACAGAGCTTTCCCCTCCGGGAGTTTACACACACACCATCAGGGAGGACAGTGACGGGGGCAGCTCCATGTGTGACGTTGCTAGGATAAAGGTGCTGAGGGAAAGGGGGTGCTATTTCAGCAGAACGGGCACAGGTGCCGAGTCAAGACTCTGGAGGCTTGGAGGGTTCCAGGAGCAGCGAGCAACTGCAGTGGAGGGAGAGGCCAGGCAGCGAAAGGAAGCCAGGGCCAGATCATAGCCTCCAGGTCACGGGGGAGCTCTGGGAAGGGTTTGAGCAGAAGAGCTGTGTGACAGGACCTGCATTTATGAAGGCGGTAGCCGGAGGAGGTGAAGAGTGGGCGGAGGCTGGAACGCTTGTAAAGATAGAGCCACCAGCATTTGCTTTGGGACCAGAGGTGGGGGCGAGAGATGGGCAGAGTCAAGGGCTCAGGGCCACGGCTTTTGGGAGGAGGGAGTTGACATTCACTGAGGGGGGAAGAGACTGTGGGAGGAACAGATTTGGAGGGAGGAGCAGGAGATGCTTTCAGACATATCCTGCTGAGCTAAAGTTAAAGGTGAGATATCTATGGATTTCCAAGTGGAAATGTGCTAGAGAGCCTGGGCTTCGAGGTCAAGGTCTCGGCCGGAAATATAAATCTGGGCATCATCGGCAGGTGATGGCATTTAAGCTGTGAGACAAGATTGAATCACCAAGGGATGGAAGGAAAGCAGAGAAGAGGCCCAAGGACAGAGCCCCAGGAACCCCAGGCTTTCAGGGCCTGGATGGGAGGAAGGACCAGCAAAAAGGACTGGGAAGAAGCTGGCACTGGGAAGATGAAGAGTGGCATCCTGAACGCCAAGACCCAGCACAGAGCAAGCATGATGCCGGGGAGTTAGGACAGGCTCCAGAGATGGGCCAGCGTGGTCTCCAGGCCTGCTGCCTCCCCCTCTCACTCAGCAGATGGCTCTTGAGCATGGAGACCAATCTGCTGCAGGCTGAGCCTCTGCTATTACGAGGACAGGGACAGTAAATGGATGCCTCCTTTATAGTGTGATGAGGACAGGAGCACTTCTCTTGCAGACGAGGGTGCACAGGGTAGGGGCACAGAGGGTGGGCCCTGAGGGCTGGGGAAGACTTCTCAGGGAGGGAGAGACTCCATGCAGACTGCAGGCAGAGGACCACAATGGCTTCCTGGACCAGGAAGCGCTGGGGTGGGCTCTAGCCCGCATGGGAGAAGGTGGCATGGGGAAGGCCATCCTAGCAGACTTTGTAGCAGTCACTGAAGTCGAGGTGTCTGCTGAGGTTGCAGGGAATGGCGAGTGGCCCGTTGGGGTTGAGGGCTCTGGCCCTTGTGGTTGCTTGGAGGTAAGGCAGGGAAGGGGTGCAAGAGAGGTGGTGGGAACCTTTGACCTCAAGGAGCTCACAGTCTAGTTAGGGGGTGAGACAGCTCCACAGTGCAGAGTGGGAATGGAGAACACTGAGCGGGACGCCTGAGAAAGTGCTTTGGGAGCTCTCTGGGCAGGAGGTTGGCTGGCTGCAATCAGGGAAGGCTGCCGGGAGGAGGCCTTGAAGAAGGTATAGGTTTTGTCTATGCCCGGATGCACAAAGTCTTGTTGGCAAGACCATATGTGCAGGGGTAGGGAGGCTGGAGCGTGCAGCCTGTGTCCAGGAAGCAGAGCTTGTTGGGAGGTGATATTAGCCAGATCCTTTGAAGCCCAAAAGGCTTGACCACTACCGTGTACTTAGTGCATGGGTATTGAGAAGCCATTGCAGGTTCCTGAGCCGGGGAGGGGCACAGTGGATCTGGTTTTAGGAAGACAGGTCAGGGACAGTATACAGGGTGAATTGGAGTGGAAGGGAGGGGTCCTGGAAGTAGGTAGACCCTTTCAGAGGCAGGGGCACATTCAAGTCAGGGGTGCAAAGGCTCAGCAGCAGATGCAGGTGGGACCCATATGACGCTTTTCCCTTAATTTGGGCCAAGGCTTTTGCAAGCTGCGCCTCATGCCCACACTGCCCTACAGGGTGGGGAAAAGCCATACTGCAGGAGCATCACAAAGTCTCAGCGACCCCAGAAGCCTTTGTGGAAGGGCTGCCCAGGGCCAGCTGGGGACCAGGAGGGCCACGCTTCTGTTTATGGGGGCAAGCTCACATGTACCCAACGTTGTGCTACCTCCTTTCCATCCACTGCCCCATTTATCCCTCCCAGCAGCCTTACGAGGTGGGTCCTACTATAATTTCCATTTTGCAGACGAGAAAAATGGGGCTCAGTGAGGTACAGTGACTTGCGCTGGTACACAGCTTGTACATAATGGAGCCAGGATTTGAATCAGCATCTCCCTGGCCAGGCCAGTGTTTCAAGGAGAGCTAAGGGCCCCCAGAGATAAGAACAATGAATTGATTTGTCAAGCTCTACTCTGTGCCAGGCATGTGTAGATGTCTTTATCAGATGTATTATATGATACCATTACCCACCAGCTCAGGAACCCTCAGTGGCTCCCTAGTACCCCAGCCCAGTGGTCTTCACCTCATTTTACAGGTGAGAACTTTAACACTGAGAACAAATGTGTTGCTGGCCCAAGTCGGGATTTGAACCCAAAGATGTGTTCTTTTAACAGATCTCACTGCCTCCTGCCTGTCAGGAAGGGGAGGGAGCAGGGGTCCTTTGTGCACAGCGAGGGTTCCAGACCCAGGAACCAAAGCTTCCAAGCGGGCTGCCTGACTGTCCGTGCCCGTTGGGGGTCTGTTTACTGAATGGGCAAGTGTCTTTTTCCCCCGGGGAGCTCCCCAGGCCACTGCAGGTGCAGATAGAGTTGAATCCAGGATAGCGCCTTCTCTCCTGCCCGGCCTGGCCGCTGGGTAACCCCTGGCCTGAAAGGAAAAGCGTTCCAATAAGTGACTTCCTGGCCTGCAGCCTAGCCGTGTTGAGGGGGGGCGGGGGCGGGAAGGAGAGGAGGCCTCAGGAACCCAAGAGCAGGGGCAGAACTTGCCAACAGATCTCTTAGCGAGCTGCCTCGGGAGTGTTTAGGAAGGACAGCTGGTCATGAGGCGCCCTGGCTGCCCTCCCGGCCCAGCCGAGGCCGTGGGGACTCTGGGCTCAGGGTCGGCCCAGGGGACAGAGGGCCCGTGGGGTGAAAACACCAGGCAGCCTGGGGCAGGATTCAGAAATCAGATACTCCGGGCCTCCCCTCCCTTGGCCTTGAAGGACACACAGCCTGGGCTCCTCTTCACTGGTCAGAGCAGCCTCCTGCCCCCGCGGGGGAGGGGTTAGCAAGCAGAGCTGAAATTGTCTTCACGGGGAATTGAAAGGCCCCTTTCCTTGTGGAAAACACACCACACTGGGCCCTGGCTGGGGCTCCACGCCTCCCTCGGTCTTATCTGGGGCGGGACCTCCCTGGGGTCCTCATCTATGAAATTTAGGGGTAAGGGAGTGGGATCTCAGAAACCCCTCCAGGCCTTTAAGAAGTCAGGTTTGAGGCCCCGTGGTTAACAGGAAGAGGGCCTGGCTTCAGAGCCAGGAGTATGGACACCAGGACTCTCTCGGCCTCTGTCCACATGTGGCACATCAGTGCCCCAAGGCCTGGATACCTCAGGCGGGTAAGGAGTTCCCTTGAACTGTGTTCAGCCTTGGACACCTACAGGGGAGGCAGCCAGGATAAACCAGGAAAAGATCAACTTTGTTTGGCTTTGAGTACGTTTGCCTACTAATCCCTAAGTGTAGGAAGGGTTGACACTCTGGAAATTCACTTCAACCCAAGTGCCAAAGCCATCCCAGGACACGTGCCTCTGGATTGGAAAGTGTCCGCGTGCCCCCACCCTCCCCTCCCTCCACTCTTCCTGGCAAACCCTCCCTTCTGGAAATGGGTCTTTAACCTCCAACTTCTCCTGGATCTCTCTCCCATCCTTTTCCGGGCCATGCCTTTTTTTAATTTATTAGACCTTGCCCAGCCTAGAGAGGCGGTTAAGTGTTTGGGTTTCACAAGGATTCTCTGCCTGCAAAGTCAACACAAGTGAGCAGCTAGGGAAGCACTAATTAAGGAGATTAAATGTGAACTCTGAATGCGGGGGGGCCACAAAGCCGTGCTTCAGACTCAAGTGGGGCCCGGCGTCTGTCAGCAAGCTCTTGTGTTCACCGGGGGAAGTTGGAGCCCCTGAGTCTCAATGCTTTGAGCCTCTGCAAGGAGGACACTGAAGAAACAATTGCTCCTCTTAAGCTACCCTCTAGTCCCTAAAGGAAATTGCTGCTGCCTGCAATGACTGTAGTCAGAAGAAGTTGATTGGAGGCTGCCGTCTCTTCAGAAGCCCTCCAGATGGCACCAAGCAAGCTCCTCCCCTGCCCCGTCACCGTCCTCTACCAGCCAGGCCCTGGCTGTCCCTCATGGGAATGTCGTCTTCGTCACTCTGCTATCCAGTCTGTGATGTGGAAAACTGCTCCATTTTCTCAGCCTTTATTTCCAGGACAAGATTCTAAGGCCCCGAGGCAGGGGCCAAGCCTGGTAGCTCATGCTTTACGTACTCATGGGCTTAGAGCAAGAGTGGCCACGGAATCTTTGGGTTTTGCATTTGTTGGTTGCTTTGCCCAAACTGTCTTTCCAAGAAAGAAAGGCAAGGAAGGAAGGAAGAGAAATTAATTAATTTCTGGTTATAAAAATAATCCATGAGCTGAAGAAATCAAGAAGCACCTATAATCCCAGCATAGAGAGGAGATAGCCACTGAATCATGTCCTGCCAGACTTAATTGTGTCCATGGTGGCATACAGTAAAGAAATTCTATTGCCTTTTTTTTTTCCAACCTACTTTTTTTTTAGTTTAACAGATCCCATGGATGGTTCCCCAGCTAACACAGGTCTTCCTCACCTGTGTGCATGTCTTCATAGTGTCCTATTTTATATACAAGCCACAATGGGTATAACGAATCCACTATTGTTGGACTTGAGGGGTTTTTTCCCCAACTTTCACCCATTATATGCTGCAATAAGTATCTTTCTGGATCAATATTTATGAACATCTTTTTTTCCTTAGAATAAATTAAGAAATGGAATTGAGGAGTTTCCGTCGTGGTGCAGTGGTTAACGAATCCGACTAGGAACCATGAGGTTGTGGGTTCCGTCCCTGCCCTTGCTCAGTGGGTTGAGGATCCGGCGTTGCCGTGAGCTGTGGTGTAGGTTGCCGACGCGGCTTGGATCCCGCGTTGCTGTGGCTCTGGTGTAGACCGGTGGCTACAGCTCCAATTGGACCCCTAGCCTGGGAACCTCCATATGCTGTGAGAGCAGCCCAAGAAAAATGGCAAAAAGACAAAAAAAAAAAAAGAAATGGAATTGAAGAGTCAGAGGACTGGAACATTTGTTAGGATTCTGTAGACCCCCAAGTCAGTTCATCTGCCCCATCCCTGCCACCCCCAGCATCAGAGAAAGGTGGCAGATGCCTGGCTGGCAGTGATGGTTGACTTGCTGGCAGACATAAGAGTGGACCAAGTTCTGGGAAATGGCTCAGCCGTTAAACTTGGTCTCCCTGACCTGCCACCCACTCTTTGCTGTCCTGAGGAGGAAGCAGCCCATAGCAGGACTCTGGGTCTTAGACATGCCTTCAAAGGCCCAGAGTCCCCCTGGATGGTGCCTGAGAGCCTGGCCAGGTGTTTGGAGGAGGCCTGGGGAATGGTGGCTCACATGGTTGGAGTGGAAAGGGTCAGAATGACCCTGAGTCACAGCTTCATCCTCTGTGCCTGCAGGAGGCCTCAGCGGGGCCACAGTCATTGACTCCCTCGACACCCTCTACCTCATGGAGCTGAAGGAGGAGTTCCAGGAGGCCAAGGCCTGGGTAGAAGAAAGCTTCCACCTTAATGTGGTAAGTCAGAGACCCTGGGGTATTAGGGCCAGAAGGGGCTGGAGAGATCAGCTACCAGCTCCCCCACTGCCATCATCTCTGAGACCCAGGCTGCCCAGCAGAGCATTCTTGGAAGTGGGGCTCCATGCCCTCATGCTGAGGCCCCTCCCCTCAAACCAGCCTTAAGGCGGGGGTCATCCCGCCACCCCTGGCTGGCCCATGAGTACTTACCAGCCTGATCTCCCTGGCATGGAAGACAGACTTGCTTCCCCTCTCTGGGCTCCGGGCACATTGCTCACACCCAGAAGCCCCTTGTGGGACTGAGTCTGTCTGACAGAACAGCAGCAACAGGGACTCTGGGAAGAGAAGAGTGGTTACCTGCTCGGAGCTGCTCTAACCTGGAGCCCCCCTCCACCCCCGTGCTGTCCTCGAGATGGCTGAGAAGGGCAGCGGGGCGGGCGTCTGGCTTGAGGCCTGTGACCGGGTCTGGGACCCACTTGGCTTCCAGCTTTGCAGGTATCTGGGCAGGAACCAAGGCCTGGGGGAGGTGATGCCCATATGCATGGCTGGCACAAAAGCCTTAAATACCACATGCCACTCCCACTGATCTCCCAGTGGTGTAACAGATCCATCCTGGGGGTCTCAGCTCACCGCAGAGAGAGGCTCTTTAGATGGTTTGGGGAGCAAGACATGAGACAGATGGGTGGGGGCAGGGTCACACTCTAGGGCTCCAGCCTGGGAAAAGCCGTTAGCCCTCCTGCGCCTTAGTTTTCCCAACCAAACGGTTGTACAACAAGAGCGCCTCATTCACAGGCTCTTGAGGACTGACCGCCACAGAGGGCTGTAAAAAGTATTTGATAACCCGCTGAGGTCTGACACAGATGCAAAGCAGTGCCACCATCATTGTGATAATTTTGAGGCTTGTTAGGATTTCTTCGAGTCTGCGCGAGGCGCTTGCAAGTGCAGAATCCTCCCATTTTCTAGGACAGTGAATAGGAAGGCAGAGGCAGGAAGAGGAAGGAGTGTCCCCCTACCCCCCTCTTCTCCCCCATGCAGGGGGTGGGTAGAGAGCGGGTCCCAGGCAGCTGCCCCAGGGGGCAGGTGGGGACGGGCTGGGGAGCCTAGGCCCATGCAGGTGGGCTGGGGCAGGTTAGGGTCCCTGGAAGAAAGAAAGATGTGGTCTCTCCACCTCTCTAGCCTGAGCTTTCTCATCTGGAAGTGGGAGTGAAGGCCAGAGAGAGAGAGTAGCTTTGCAAGGGCTCTGCTGATGGAAAAGCTCTCCCAGGTAGAAGGACAACCGTGGTGGTTACCAATAATAAAAGACCTCCATGTGGGAAGCAGGCCGGGGGGGCTGGGAGGGTGCCTAGGGCTGGGGCGTCGGGGTAATAACAGGCAGCTTTGTGAAGCCATGCCCTGCCCTGGCAGGGATCTCACCTGCCCCACTCAGCATCTCATTCCCACCCTGCAGGGAGTGAAGAAACTCCAGCAGGGAAAGGCTCAGTATCTTGTCTGAAGTCACAAAGCCAAGGGAGTGACTCAGGTGGGGTTTTATCTGGGCCTTGGCCTGAAGCCCCAATACCCCTGATTTGCAGTGCAGACTTCAGAAAGACAACAACAATGGTTAAGGCAGTGTGGGTGTGCCCCGAGGGCTGCAGAGCGGAGGCTGAGAAACTGCAGGTCGCCTCCCAGGATCTGCCTGGCACCCTCCCTTCTGCCCCAGAACCTTCCATGTGCCTGTCACCCCAAAGAAGGGCCACCCCATCCATCCTCCTGCTAAGCCAAGGGGATCCCTTGGGGAGGGGAAGGGGCTGGCCTCTCCTCAGGCTTAGCTGCAGCCACAAGAGTTCTTGAACTCCTTGGAGAGCAGCCAGGCATAACTTTGCTGCCATGGCCTCTGGCAAGGGCTGGGGCAGTAAGCCAGACCCAGTGTTTATGTGCAGCTCTGTCAATGTGCGGCAGCTGCCCGCCAGGCAGGTGCTGATCCCTCTCATCTTTTGCTCTGAAAACCACCAAGGGTAGCTTGGCCCGCTGGGCAAGTGCTTGGAGCCAGGTGGAGGTGTGGCCAGGTCAGCGGAGCAAGGGCAGTGGCAGGTGTGACCTGTTTCCAGGGCCTGGCTGCCCCAGGGAGGCCTGTGACCATCTCACAAATGTCCCCACCGCCCTCCCCATCTTTCTGCCCCGCAGAGTGGAGAAGCGTCCTTGTTCGAAGTGAACATCCGGTACATCGGAGGACTCCTGTCAGCTTTCTACCTGACGGGGGAGGAGGTGAGTCGGCCTTTCCAGGCGCCTGGACCATCCAGGCTGGGAAGGGCTTGGGAGAACAGGCAGTGAGGAAACCGGGATTCCAGGGGATCCAAATCCCGCCTCCATGGTGCCACCTGCAGATTCCTCCTCCTCTTCTGTGTAAGGTTTCCATTCTGCTCCCACAGTCAGTGGTAAATTCTCTAGTGGCAGCAGCTGGGGCGGCCCATCATCCTCACGGCTCCCCGCACGGCACCTGCGATATCTGGGCTCCGTCTGGGTTTGGGTTGTTGCTGGACTGGTTCTCATAGGTGCTGGTTCTCAGGATTGATAAGGCCAAGAGCACTTTTTCACTCAGGGGCCCCTGGGCCTTGGCCCACTTCATAGGCATCCCTTGCCCTCTGCCCCTGGGCCAGCCATCAGCTAGACACCAGCTCCAGGTCTCAAGGGGGAGACAGGGAAGCTGGGCAGCCACTGCTGGTCCCTTGACCCAGGCGAGTTGCCTTGGCTTCTAGGAGGATGGTTCAGTGCGGCAAGAAGGCAGAGCCCTGGACACAACCAGAAAACCTGCGTCTCCTCCCCACAGGGCACCTGCCTGTGGCCTTGAGCAAGTCCCTTCTCCTGCCCCAGGCCTCAGGCCTTCCCACCGTGGGGTGGTCCCAATCCCCCCTGGGGTCAAAGAGCTCTTGTGAAACGGAGGAGAGGGCAAGGTTTTGGCCCCGGGGCTAAAAGGCTCCTAAGTCCACGTTCTCCAAAGTACAAGGAATCTTGAGAACCACAGAAATGGGAGGCTTCTTCCCCTTGTGATCTCCAGGGAAAGCACAGCCTGAGGTGGCCGGGAGGCTGGTCGAGTCCCCAGCATGTCACCCATCCGTTGTGTCCCTGTTACCCAGAGGCAGTGTGCACTGCTGGGTTTGACCGTTGCTCTGTCCACATGGAGACGAGTCATTATCCTGCCCCCTGCCGGCGGGGGCCGCTGCCGCTGCCACTGCTGCTGCTGCTGCTGCTGCTGCAGGAGAAAGCCTTTCCTTCTGCTTCCCTTCCATGCTGGGGCGGAAGCCAGGGTGGTGAGGCCACAGGCGAGAGCCTGATCATTCCAGTCGCTTGGTGCCCCCTCCATCAAGCCTCATCGCCTCTGCAGAGATTACTGCTTGTACCAATTTGTCCCCAAATGATTGTCCATGAGAACCCTGGGAGCTACCGGAGGCCTGGATTTCATTTGAAAAACCCCAGGACAGGAAAGTGACATGGAGCAGAAACAGGTGCCGCGCTCTGCACAGGCACTTGCAGGCCTCAGGCCAGGTCCTGGGAGGGATGGGGTGGGATGATGCAGCCGAGGGCTCACGGGGAGGGGCCAGCGATTCCGGAAGGAGCTGGGACTCCTCATACCTGACGCTGGCCCCTCCTCCTTCCTCCTCAGAGGGCCGCTATGATGCTGAGAACTTGCTTTGAGGCCTCGGCTCCCTAGGAGGGACCATCACCCTGGCTTTGCAGGGGCAGACCAGGCAGTGAGGTATGGTAGGCGCACCTGTGTTCAGAAGGCCAAGGGCAGCCCAAGTGGCTCAGAACCCTTGAGCAGGCAGGCTCCCAGGGTTACGGCAGCCCCATCCCCCAGGCATGCCTCTGGTCCCCAGCACCTCCACGTGACAGAGACGAGGCCGCATGTGCAGGGGGTGCAGGGACTCATAGAAGAGGTAACTGGCCCAGGCAGCACGGCTCTGAGGGCTGCCTTAGTCGCCTGACTCTGGCCTTTCCACTGTGGGTCTGGCTTCTAGCCCTTGTCCAGCCTGGCCTGGTATCACTGCTTGTCACCAGGACTCAGCCACCTTAGACCAAGGCCTCCCTCCTGCCTCATCCTCCATTCACACACACTGGTGCCTGTGGAGGGGGTCTTTCCCTCAAGTGTTTGTGGAACGAACCGTGAAAGAGACCCCACACCCTTTTCTGGGCTGAGGCCTTTCTTGCTTCAGAGGGAACCTACTGGGTAGGGTGACCCTACAGAGACCCAGCTCCCATGAGAATAACAAGCACAACCACAGCCACACCCAGTGACATTTGCACAGCACTTTACAGTTTAGATAGCACATTCATTTGTACACATCCTCTCATTTGATTTCTTGAAGACCCTTTGCACAGATGAGGCTCAGAAACAGTGCATGGCCCACCCAAGGTCACACAGCGGCTAAGTGGGGAGATCTGACCCTGGGCTCTGACTCCCAGTCCAGTGGCCTTTCTACTCTACAGGAATAATTTTTGCTGGTCTCTCTCACCTCTGTGCTGGAACCACTAGGCCTTGACCCATTGCTTGCTATGGCTGTTTGAGGCCTTATCCCTCTGTGTTGGGGAGGCAGTTTGGGGTCCTGGAAAAGAGCCGCTTCATGGCTCTGCAACCTTGAGTACATTGCTTCTCTGAGACTCAGTTTGTCTTCCCCAAAGTGGGTCAGCACCTTCCCCACAAGGCTGTTGCAAGGATTGAAGGTCACATAGATAAGATGCCTGGCACACATACTCACTTCCAAATGGTAAGGAGGATGCATGTTCCGTTCCCCATGGTACCACGGCTGTCCACACACTCACCCAGGATCCTTCCCAGGATGTAGAGACCCCGTCAGGCCAGCCGGCAGCAGAGCCTTCCAAAGGAGGAGACATGGTCTGCTGGCAGAGAGGAGCATTTCAGAAGAATTAGCTCGCAGTCCTTTGGGCAGAGGGCAGCCTGGAGCCCCAGCCTTGGGTCAGGCGCCCACAGGTTCCTTTGTCCCCTTGTGCTTCTGTGCTCAGCCTCCCCAGGGTCAAATGAAGATATCAGGAGCTTCAAACAAGAGCCCCTTGTTATCACTAAACCATGGCTTCTGGGGTGACTTGAGGCCTTGGAATCCGGATTCTAGACAAGGTGTGGCTTCTGCTGTGTCTGCCCCTGTGCCCACTTCCGGGGCCCATTGCCTGGCGTTGGACATTATCATTTTCTCTCAGCCATCACTGCCAGGCGCCTGGTGCAGGTGCTCCCTCTCCCTCCCTCCCTCCATTCTAAACAAGAACCATACCCACCCCACAGAGACCTCTGACCCACGTCCCATCAAGCATTCACAGACTCCTCCCCACCTCCGTCCCCAAACAGCTGCCTCAGCATCTTTCAGTTGCACGTGTTAGAAGGAGAGACCTCAAGAAGACTTTGTTTTGCAACGACACATGGGGTCAGCACACTGCCTCCCCTTCAAGCCCCAGAAATGAAACCCTTGTCCCGCCAGGAGTGATTGCTTGGGGACTGGCATCCCCTCTTTTAAGAAGTAAATAAGGTTATTATGAGATTGCTTGTATTATAAAAATAGCACAGAAAATAGAGATAAGCCAAAAGAAGAAAATAAAAATCCTCCATGAGCCTCGTCGTCCAAGGAGACCATGGTTAATATTCCAGCATGTTCCCAACGGTTCCTCACACATCCAGGTGTATATAATTTTTGCAAAAGTTGAGTTATGCTATCTCGAAGTATTTTCTCTGCATAGATTATAAACCCTTTCTTTGCTGTGAAATAACCTTCCCCAATATCCCTTCAGCGCCTGCATGGTCTCCAGTGCATGGAGAAGCAAGAATTTCACCACTTCCCTGTTGCTTGATATTTAGAGTATTTCCAGTTTGTCTACTGTTATAAACAACTCTGAAATAAATAGCCATAAAGTTAAGTCTTTACAACATCCTCGATGATTTATTTCCTTAGAATAAATTCCTAGGAGGGAACCTGCTGAACCAAAAGGTCAGGGAGGCTTTTGAATGCGTCAGAAGAGCATTTTGAGGGGCTCACAGCATCAGGCGGAGGCCCTGACACCTGGGACCTCCGAATGGCTCACATCACCAGTTTAGTCATTCACCTTTACCACTGAAAAGTAGGGACGTTGCCCAGAATCAGAAGGTCAAAGGAGAAAGGCCCTTCTCCTGGGCGTACAGGTGGAGCAGGAATTTGCTGAGAAGCACACAGAAGCCAAGTTGGGAAGCAAGGCCTGGAGCTCCCCAGCCAGTGCTCTTTACACTCTGTCGAAATGTGTTTCCTTCGGGGCCGGCAGGTGCTGACCATCGTGACCCACTGCCCTGTGATCACCGAACCTTCATCCTTGTCTCAACAATGGGGTCAGTGCCTTGGAGGGTTTATCTCCCAGGATTCACAATGCCCTCTGACCCCCCCTTTGCAGGTGTTCCGAATAAAAGCCATCAAGCTGGGAGAGAAACTCCTGCCAGCCTTCGACACCCCCACAGGCATCCCAAAAGGCGTGGTGAACTTCAAAAGGTAGGTCCCCTTCTGGTTTCCCAGGTGTGCGTGGCCACTGAGGCTCAGGGATGGGATGATCCCCTCACCCATGGGAATCACAGGGGTGGGGGCCAGTGCACCGTGAAAACCAGCCTTAGCCACAAGCTCGCCTGAGCTGGCCTTCATCATGAAACCAGATTCTCGGGTTCAGGCCACACAAGGCCTGATCTTCCTGGCATGTGATCCTCCTGTAACACCACCACGACTCCCAGCCCGGCAGCTGCGCCCCAGCCTCCCTCCCTTCCCCCAGCTAGGATCCCAGGCCAGGAGGCACAGCATTCCTCCCACCGTGAGCAGGAGCCCAAAGCTGCTGGGGGTCGGGACCCCAGGCAGAGGGACCCTGGTTTGCTGACCCTCACTGTCAGCTTCCGTCAGGGCTGGGTCCCAGGAGCCCAGTGTCATGACCTGGAAGCATCTGGGAGCTTCTGGGAGCTTCTGGGCTTCTGGGAGCATCAATCCCACGCATGCTCTGCCTCCAAGGAAAAAACACCCTGGCCCAGGTCACACAAGTGCAGCACTGTGTGCAGGATGGACAGACTCTGGGGACTGCTGGTCCTGCCACTTAGTGAGCAGTCCCTCTGTGCCTGGCATTACGCCAGGGGTTTCACTCCTCCTCCTCTGGGGGGGGGACTTGTATGACACCCACTGCCCTGTTTTCTAGCTCCCAGACGGTGGAGCCAAGTTTTAACCCATTCTGTTCTGGATCAAAAGCTCTGCTCCTCACGCCCACCTGGGCCTCCCTCAGACAGGACCCCTGCCACCCTGTGCTGCATGGAGCAGACCCGGGAGATGTGGTAGAAGGCCTATGCCCATCCCCAGGCACCCAGGGGCCTGGGGCCATCCTCGCAGCCCTGCTACAGCTGGGGCCCAGGAGGAAGGCTGGACTGGCTCCATCACACCAGACTTCCCGCTCCAGCTCCTGAAGCACTGCCTTATCTCAGGGGTCTAGCCCAGCAGCCAAGGGAGGCGGATGCCCTGGGCTCTGGTGGAGAGCCCCCAGCCCCTCTCCGTCCGAGGAGGGCCCACCCTCTAGGGCCTTGCAGAGAGCAGAAGACTCTCTTGCTCGGCTTCTTCTCCTCCGTCTCTGCGGTCGGAAAGCCTTCTGTGGGCAGAAGCTCCTTCTCAGTGCCAGGGGTGGCTCCTCAGAGCCGGACACTGGGACCTCTGCTCAGATTCCTTTCCCACAAACTGATCCTGGAGAAACACAGCCAGACGTCTCAGAGCCAAGACACAAACACCCTGTCTTTGTGGCCCCCTGTCCCAGATCCAGCTGTCCAGTCTCTGGGGCCTCGCTGCCCCAGGTTGGGATAAGGCCTTGGCCCAGGCAGCCCTCCTTCCTCCGTGCATGGCACCCCTGCCACCAAGCAGCCCTCTGGTCCACAGCCCTGGCTGTCTGCCTCACCCGTGTCCCTCAGAGGCCGGGCCTGATGGCACACAGATCCTGACATTTCTGATTAAGAAGCCCATTTATTTTTAGGCTGTTTGCATGCCGCCCGTGCTGTATACATATGTATGTATATGCATATTTCCTGGCAACACCTCCCTCTCATTTTCTGGGTAAGAGAGTCTGTTGCTAAAAATTCCTCCCCCTTCCACGAGGGAAAAACGTCAGGGACCTACACGTGGTACTGAGTGTTCCCTCTAGAGAGGGCCTGCTGGTGGCAGAGCTGGGGCCATGCTGCTGCCCCTGCTCACGGAAGAGCTGGCCATGGGCCGTGCTGACCTGGGCCCCAGTTGGGGCCCAGTAACCAGGCCCTGTCCCCAAACTGCCTGATGAGGACCCTATGTAGAGCCATCCCCCAGTGAGCGTGACCTGGTGGTAGGCCTGGGAGGCAGAGGCAGCTGTGACCTGTGACCTGCAGGGGCCCTTGGACTCTGGGAGAGGGGCAGTGGCCAGTCCAAGGGCCTCTGCGGCCAAGTCAGCCTCATTCCCTCTCATACCCACACACAGCCTCACACACGTGCTCTCTGCCGCTTCTCACCCAAATCATGAAGCTCAGCTACACAAGCTCACCTTTGTCACACACACTCCCGCGTCTCTGTGTATGTGCACAGATTCATAAATATGTTTATAAGTGCATGCTCCTGCCACACACAATCCCATCGTCATCATTGCTCACGTTTATTGAATATTCACTGTGTCCCAGGCACGATGACATGGATTCTCTCTTCTCACCTCACAACAGCCGTATGCATCCCATTTTAACAGTGAAGAAACAGACTCAGAGAGATGAGGTAACTTACCTAAGGTCACGTAGCAGCAAAGTAAAGTTAGAATTAAAATCCAGGTGTGGGAGTTCCTGTCGTGGCTCAGTGGTAATGAACCCGACTAATATCCCTGAGGACTCCAGTTCAATTCGTGGCCTTGATCAGTGGGTTAAGGATCTGGCATTTCCATGAACCGGGTGTAGGTCACAGATGCAGCTTGGATCCTGCGTTGCTGTGCTTTGGTGTAGGCCGGCAGCTATAGCTCCAATTGGACCCCTAGCCTGGAAACTTCCATATACCACAGGTGCAGCCCTAAATTTTTTTTTTTAAATTTTTTAATAAAATAAAATCCAGGTCTGTCTGGCTCCAGAGTTAATGATTACGCCATACGCCTGTGTGCACACAGAGGCACACGCATACAGAGGCACACGTACACATGTAAGACGCTTCCACTAGCCTGAGGAAGGGCATTGTTGAGTAGCCCCTCCCGCCCGGGGAGAGAACACAGGCTGCATGCCCACTTGCTGGCTTAAAGGCAGGGAAGCAAACGGAGGGGGAGCTTCCATCAGCCATTTCAGGGCTGATCAGAAGACCTCCTGGTCTCTGGATGCTGCCCAGATCAGATGTATTTAGGGCACAGAGTACCTCGGATTTGGATTTGGTTTCAGCTTGGCCAGTGCTATCACTTACTGTGTGACCTTGGAAAAGTGCCTTCCCCTCTCTGAGTATCCTAACCTATGAAATAAGAATCTTGGTATCTACCTCCGAGGTGGGATGTGAAGGTAAAATAAAATACCACAGCTTCCAGGCACCTATCAGGAACTTAACTGTAACAGAGAACCCACCATTTATTTTTTTAATTTAAAAATTTTTTTTATTTTTTTATTACTCAAATGAATTTCTCACATCTGTGATTGTATAATGATCATTCACAGGATTTCCATCCCAGAACCCATGCACATCCCGCCACCCCCCAAACTGTCTCCTCTGGAAACCATAAGTTTTTCAATGTCTGTGAGTCAGCATCTGTTCTGCAAAGAAGTTTATTGTGTCCTTTTTTTCAGATTCCACATGTCAGTGAAAGCATTTGATGTTGGTGTCTCACTGTATGGCTGACTTCACTTAGCATGATAATTTCTAGGTCCATCCATTGTTGCTAAAAATGCCGGTATTTCGTTCATTTTAATGGCTGAGTAATATTCCATTGTGTGTATGTACCACATCTTCTTGATCCCCTCCTCTGTCGGTGGACATTTAGGTTGTTTCCATGTCTTGGCTATTGCAAATAGTGCGGTAATGAACATTGGAGTACATGTGTCTTTGCGAGTCGTGGTTTTCTCTGGATAGATGCCCAGGAGTGGGATTGCTGGATCCAATGGTAGTTCTATGTTTAGTTTTCCGAGGCATCTCCATACTGTTTTCTACAGTGGTTGCACCAATTTACAATCCCACCAACAGTGTACTAGGGTTCCTTTTTCTCCACACCCTCTCCAGCACTATTGTTTGTAGACTTTTTGATGATGGCCATGGTGTCTGGTGTAAGGTGGTACCTCATCGTGGTTTTGATTTGCATTTCTCTAATAATGAGTGATGTTGAACATCTTTTCATGTGTTTTTTGGCCATCTGTATGTCTTCTTTGGAGAACTATCTGGAACCCACCATTTAGATGTGCCTAGTTATTTAATGGTAACAATGGCAATCATTACATGCATACTCTATACCTCATGATGGCCCTATAAAGTGTGGCTACCATCATGTAACAGATGAGGAAACTGAGGTCTAGAGGAATTCACTGACCTGCCTGAGGTCCCCGAGCTGGGAACTGGGGGAGCCAGCGTTTGAAGCCAGGCTGGCGAGAAGAAGGCCTGCCCACTGCCCGCCTCTGCCTAGCGCTCCACGACAGGAGGCCCGCTTGGGAGGGTGAGCAGGGCAGGGAAGGGATGAGGAAGGAGAGGCCCCTGGGGGGAAAGAAGAACCAAAAACGGCTGAGTGGCTGGGGCCTTTTTTTTTACCTTGAATTTCTCTGCAGGAGGCATCAATTATTCAGGAAGCCCTCTGTGGGTACCTGCAGCTCCCACTGGGGTGTGAGGGGGGCAGAGAGGGGCAGCTTCCCCTTCCCTCGGGGTGGATATGGGGCCATCTAGGGGAGACCCCCTTAGCGAAGTGCCCTCTGAGGCCAAGGCCAGCAGACCTCAGTTTGAATCCTGCCTCCACCACCTCCCAGCTCTGACCTCCCGAAGGTGACTCACTTCCGTTTCGAAGCCTCACTTTCCTCAGGGATTAATGATGCTTTACCTATGGGCTTTAAATGAGGACATGATGTGAACAGCCTGCCCCAGTGCCTGCGTCTAGAAGCTGTTTTATTTACTCCCCAGGAGCTGAGTTTCCCCTCTCTGTGCAGCCGCCCTCCCCCCACCGCCCCCAAGTCAGGGAGATACCAAGGAAGCTGGTATGTTTATTGAGAGCACCTGCTTTTAAAGATCCTAAACAGATTCCATCTGTTTCTGGAAGCTGGGAGACTGATGAGTTTCTTTCTGGAAATTGCATCAGATAAAAGGGCAGCCTCGGGGGCGCCCCAGCCCACCCCAAATAAAGCAGTGCCGCTCAGCTGGCAAGCCATGACCTCCTAGACACACCTGCCTTCCTAGGTCCCGTCCCTGGGAGAAGGGGTTGACAGAGGCCAGTTCCTGGGGAGCCAGAGCCACCAAGCCAAGAAGCAGAGGAGCTTGGCTGAGTCCCCCAGGGACTGAATGCACCTTGGCACCCCTACAGATAGGGGCTCAGCCCACCTGCTCTGCCCCCACCCCCGTCCCCCACGACTTCCCTGCAGAGAGAAGTTGACCCTTGTCTGCATGGTTGCCCTAAACGTCCCACAAGAAAGAGCATCATGATCATATAAGGAAACTGAGGGCAGGGAGAGGAAGCGGCTTGGTCAAGGCCACCCCACTCTGCACTCAGTCAGTCCCCACAAAGCCCTAGGAGCCGAGACTGGAACGAATTATCCTTACCCAGCCTGTCGGATACAGAAACCAAAGTGCACAGGAGGAGATGGTTTGTCCAAGGCCTTGCTGCTAACAGCCTTGAACCTGTGCCTCCTGGCTGCAGGACCCAGGGAGATTTTAAGTGACAGCTCCTGGAAAGGCAGCATCCTTGCCTTAGTACATGACGAAAGGAGAGGCCGGCCACATGGTGGCTGGGACACACTCTGGTGTCAGACCAGCCCTGGGTCCCAGCCGTATCACTGCGTGATCTTGGGGGTGGTGATATCACCGTCTCGTGCCTGTTTTCCTCATCTGGGAAAGGGGCTGGTGGGAGGATTGCCCTGGGCCCTGCCTCTGCATTCTTCCTCCTTGAGAGCACCCACTGCAAGGAAGCAGTTAGTGGACCCCCTTCTCCGGGGGGTCGCGGGGTCATGCTGGTGATCCATCTAAGGTCACATTGGTGAGACGTGCATGTTTAGCGGGTGAGGAAACCTTTGCTCTGAGAGCCCCTCCTGTCTTCCTTCCTGACCTCGGGCTTCCCCTGGGTCCAGCCGCCCCAGCTGTTTGGTCTTAGCAGAGCCACCCACCCTTCGGGTGTGGGTCCCATGAAGCTCCAGGTGCGGACCGTTGTGTGTCCATGGGCAGCGCTGACCGAGGAGGGAGCACAAGGGCCAGGAGGGGTCCCTGCTCTTCATCTGCCCCCTTCGGACCTCAGCCATGCACACTCCACGCTCAGCAGCAATGATGGGGAGCCGTCTGGTTGCCTTTTGCTCGTGGGCAGAAATGGAGGATTCTGGGGGGGGGGGTCTTTGTGGCCCCTAACAGCATTATCAATATCACCTGTAAACTTAGCATCACATGTGTGCCAGGTCTGGGCCACCAAGGCAGCTCTGCTAAGGTCTTACAGAAGTTGCTCAACCACAGAAACAAAGAATAACGCACATCAGACAGGCCTGGGTTCAGCTGGCCTTTGTCAAGTTATTCACCAGCCTCTGCATCCTCATCAGCTAAATGGGGCTGGTGCCGACCCTAGGGAAGATTAACTGGGATCATATGGTGAAGCTCCTGGTCCAGTGCCTGGCATATAGTAGGTGCTCCCCCACGAAGCGGAGGAGCCAGCCCTGCTGCCAAGGGGTGACCAGGGGTGCTTCTGTCTTTTCAGCAACCGTGGTTCCAACCAGAGCTGGGGCTGGGCCATGGCAGGGAGCAGCAGCATCCTGGCGGAATTCGGATCCCTGCACTTGGAGTTCCTACACCTCACCGAGCTCTCTGGCAACCAGGTCTTCGCAGAAAAGGCAAGTCTTCTCCTCTGCTCCCTCTTCTCCCCACGGAGAGCAGCAGGGGATGAGCCTGTGGCAGGGAGAGGGGTCTGGGCCAGTGGAGGTCTTGCTGCTAAAGGCCTCCAGCCACTGCCTGTGTAGCCTAGCTGGTATGCAGTGCCAGGTGGCAGGGAAGGTGAGTGCAGTGAGGACCCGGCATCTGCAGAGGGCAGGGAAGAGACACAGCTGCCAGCGAGAAGGTTTTCCCTGGTATGTGTGAGCTCAGTGGAAACCACACACGTCTGAAATCTGGAGAAAGTGCAACCACGGCAAGCTAGGCACCAGCTTGCATTGGCAGGAATTGGCCACCCGGCACAAAAGTCCCCTTTCCAGAGACGTTTAACTTCATGTGAGACCTGCCTGCCTTTCCCTTCCAGATGCCCGTCTAGCTCATGCTGTTCAGCAGGATGGCAAAGCGATTTCACTCCACAGCGGAGGCTCACGTCTGTTCCTTCTCATTGCTGCCGGGCTGGCTAAGGCCGCAGGGGGTGCAGTGAGCTAACATCCAGGCCTCTGTCCATCCCGTCAGCTGCCCATCCTGCCCCCTGTGAAGCCCTCCAGAAGGAGCAGGCCCTCAGTGTCACAGCCCTTGGCAGTCCCTCTGTCTGGAAGTGTCTCTGTAGGTCCAACCCTGAACCCAAAGAAGGGAAGTGTACACACAGCCCCTTCAGATGGCGCTGGTCCCCTCCCGAGTCCCCAGCTTCTAGAGAGATGAAGCCCTGCCCTCCCAGAAGGAGGCCCACACTCCCAAAGCCATCTCCTTCCTCGAGTGTTAGTCTCTTCGAATGCCGGGGAGCTGGGAGATCCTAGATTCATGCCTCCACCAGTGGCTCCCAGTCTCGTGTCAGCCAACCAGCCTCAGGCATCACCTAGCACCCCAGTGAAGAAGCAGCTTTCTGAGTGTCACTCCAGGCACAGGAATCTGTATTTAAATAAGCACCCATGTGCTTTTTTTATTAAAGTATAGTTGATTTACAATGTTGTGCCAATTTCTGCTGTACAGCAAAGTGATCAGTCATATGTGTGTGTGTGTGTGTGTGTGTGTGTGTGTATTCCCTGTCTTATATTATCTTCCATCATGATCTATCCCAAAAGACTAAGTATAGTTCCCTGAGCTATACAGTAGGACCCATGGGCTTTTTGATGCCAGGTTTAGGACCACAGCTTACTCAGAGTGGGAATCCACCCAAGCCTTCTTGAGAAGCTCCAGAAGCTTTTCAATCCCCTGATCCCTTCCTCTGCCCTGTGGTGCCCATGGCCCTCATGTTGTTGGTTCTCCCTTCGGAAGCTTTTTCTTAGATTGAAAGGCCTCTGCCTCCAAGGGACGCCCCCACCTTTAGAGCTCATGGAAGAAATTCACTCCCACTTCAGATGGGTCTTATTTTCGGGTCCTTTTCCCCGCCCCCAGCCTCCCCCCATTTCCACTGCTCTGGAGCCAGGCCCCTCACGGCTGGCTCCAAGTGGAGTGAGACCAGGAGCTCACCCCAGGCCCCGGCTAGCCTGGAGATGCCACTGCCTGAGCACCTACTCTGTGCTGCGCACCATGCAGTAGCTCTGAGTTTCCCACCAGCCCTATGAGGTGTGTCTTCTGTGATCCCCATTTAACAGAGGAGGAAACTGAGACTCACAGAGGTTAAGCCCCTTGTCCTGGTCATCCAGCTCATAAGTGATAAAGCCGAGACTCAAACCCAAGACTTTCTGGCTCTGAAGCCCCCACTCTTTTAAGACCAGATCTGTACAGCAGGCTTCAGGCTTTTTCTCAAGAGTCCAGCCACCTCTCTGGGTTTCTGTCTCTCTCTCCATTTATATCCTCCAGCTACTTTTATCCCCCAGTCATGCCTCCCACAGAGGTGATTACTGGCAGTCAACAAATTGGCCCAAATTCTAGAAGCAGCCGCACCCTCAGGGGGAGCTAATTTAGCCTGCTTCACTGCTCGCCACCAGGACAGTGAAGAACAACTCAGGTACAAGCACATTCCTGTCCCCATAATGGGCTCCGTTAACATAAATGGATATGAGATCTGTTGTGGCGAAGCGAAGGCCTGGACAGAAAGGTCTGACAGCTAAAAGGGCTGCTTTCTCTGCTCCTGGCCTTGTAGATAAATCTGCGAGCAGGCTGCAGCTCAGGCCCTGGGGCCTTTCTGTGCTGTGGAGTCTGTACTGGGAGGATTTCATGTACTGCCAGACAGCAGGTCCTGAATCCCGCTCTTCACCTGTCATAGCCCCGAAGGTGGTGGTTCCAGCCTCCTGGCCCAGCAGGGGTGGCCTTGGCTACACATTGCTGCACGGTCCCTGCCCTGATCCTAGTTGGACCCACGGCTGCTCCATGTGCCTCACATTTTGTCTCTGCCACTTACAAACCCCGTGACCACGGGCAAGGGACTGAACCTCTCAGATCCGGGTTTCTCGTCTGTGAATATAATAATGCTGTATAGGTTGCTATGAGGGTTGCAGATACTGTGTCTAATGAGTCTGGCTCAGGGCAGCTGAGCAATGTTAGCAGCTGTTGTAGTTGTTGTTATTATTAAAACCCCAAGATGCCTGTTAGGGCGCCAGGATGCTGAGGAGCCAGGCCTCCCCTCTGGAACTGTTCCTGTACGGTCAAAGTAGCATATTACCAGGCCGAACCCTATGAAGTTGCCAGGATTTAACCATTTCTGACCTATTAACAAGGCAGTGCTATTTAGCACTTATGAGTGAGTTGCTATCACTTATATGAACCCCCTCCTTTTTTTGTTGTTCTTTTTGGTTTTGTTTTGTTTGTTTTGTTTTGTTGTCTCTTTTTTGCCATTTCTTGGGCCACTCCCACGGCATATGGAGGTTCCCAGGCTAGGGGTCGAATCGGAGCTATAGCCGTCAGCCTATACCAGAGCCACAGCAACACAAGATCCGAGCCACATCTGTGACCTACACCACAGCTTACGGCAATGCTGGATCCTTAACCCACTGAGCAAGGCTAGGGATCGAACCCGCAACCTCATGGTCCCTTCGGATTCGTCAACCACTGAGCCGCAATGGAAACTCCACAAACCCCCTCCTAAAAAGACCCATCCCCCAAAGCGGCAGGCAGTGAGGAAGGGGTGAGGTGGGGGAGGGAACCTGCAGGGTCCCAGGCAGAGGGGTCAGTGCAGGGGTGGGGGGTCAGGCCCCACCGTGGCCACGTCCTGCCTCAACCGCACTGAGCACAAGGGCAGGGCTGTCTGACACCGGAACCAGCTGGCGGTTTCACAGCCCTCCCCTTCTGTCTCATCAGAGTGGTTTCCTCTCTGGCCCCGAACCCGCCGCCCCGGCGCTCAGTGGGCTGGGAGCCGGCCGGCTTCTCGGGAAAAGTGAAGATGTGCCTGGTGTCCATCTCTCGGCAGGTCAGGAACATCCGAAAGGTCCTTAAGGATCTTGACAAGCCCTTCGGCCTCTACCCCAACTTCCTCAGCCCTGTGAGCGGGAACTGGATGCAACGTGAGTACAGGGTGCTGCTGCCCCTCCTTCATCCGCTCCCTGCCCAGCTTCCTGGCCCTGCTGGGTGAGGCATCTGGGCTGAGTGCGGAGCAGTGTGTTTATCAGAGCCACCTACCAGCAAGGCATGGGCTCAGGGCTCCTGGGAACCACTCGCCTGCCAGGCCCCGTGGGGAGCAGTCATTACTATTACCGGTGCTGTTGTGACAGATGTGAAGGCTGCCATCCCCTGCCCCACCCTGCGCACGCCCCCGCACACACTAGCTGTCCCAGCCTCCCATCAAGGCTACAGCCTTGGGTCTCTCACGGTGCCCACCGAAGCCTCCTGCATCATTCCTCAAACTTGCAAGAGTGCCCCAGCTAGAGGTTTCCTCTGAAAGTGGCTCCAAGAAAGGCTATGCATCCTCACCCAGCCCTTTTCCTCTGCTTCCCTACTTCCAACTTTAATTTCTAAAAAAAAAACCAAAAAACAAAAAAAAAACACATTTAAACAGATTCCTAACTGTACAGCAGTATAAGGATCTTGACAGGTATCTTTTACCTGCAAGAATAGGTCCCAAGATTTCCTGCCGTTCTATGCTCGGAGGCTTTGTTTTCAAGCAGACAGTTGTGAGTCACCTGTGGAGCCTCCTTCACAGCCCCAGCTCCACCCACTGGAACAGCGTGCGGTTTGGAGGACCCTCAGGTGGGAGAGTGTTGGAAAGTCTCTCAGCCCCGGTATTGCACCCCTGTTGAGAAGCCCAGCTCTGCCTTGCCCTCCTGCCCAAGGCCCTGCTCGTGTGGTCACAGTCAGCGTGAATTGGTGGCAGCAGGTTCCGTGAGCTCTGCCCTGAGACTTGCCCAGAGTCCTCGTCTCCACTGCCTCTACCCGGACAAGGATCCCTCTCCTTTTCCCTGCCTCTAACCCCAGTTGTTATGGCATCAGCAAGGGCTCGGGGACAAAGTGGACCTGAGTCTCATGACTGTGTGGCTGGGAGAAATTCACTTTATCTCTTCAAGCCTCAGTTTCCTCTTTTGCCAAATGGGAGAAGAGCTGGAGGGAGAAGAGTTCTGTTCTTTGTGTACCGTCGGGGGTGGGGGCTGTGGGATAATTAATGGTCAGAAGTGGCAGGAAACACATCAGTTCATCTTCCAAAGATGACAAGGTCTGTCCCCAAAGGCAAGACGTTCCCATGACTAAAGTATGCTTGGAGGGTCAGCTGGCCGGCCAGCAGGGATACAGTGAGGAAACTGCAGAGGCCTATCCTTCCAGCCCAGAGCCTCTGTGACCCACAGGTCCAAGAGGCCCAGAAAATTCGACCCAGAAATTTTCCTTAGTAATGACCTCACTCCCAAGGAAGCTCCTGCAAAAACCGCGTATAGAAAATGCAAAGGATTGTTAAGCAAAACACACTGCCAGATCCAAAAATGCGGGGAGAAAATGAAGGTTTGAATTACAGATTATAGCCACAGGACGAGACAGTTCAATAACTGTTACTGCCTTTAATTGTACGGCCTGACTGGATAAAGAAATAAACTATGCAGCTACGGGCCTCAGCTGCTCCAGGACAATGCAGCAAAACCCATAAAAAGAAGGAGAGGGGCGTGGCTCCCCAGCCTGAACAGCTACCTCAGCAAATTACAGGGGAGCGCCCCCCCCCACATCACTGAGAAGCGTAATTTTCTTTTCAGGCTGCCCCCAGATCACAGGGCTGGGCAGAGTCAGTCACATATGGAAAATTGTTTCATGTTAATAAAATATGAATCCAAGGCCTGCTGAATCGCAGAGGGGAGGTTATAAAGAAAGCCCTGCTCATCTGGGTGCCTGCCTTCCTCTTCTCCAGGCTTGGAGCCCGGGGTCATCTCTGGTTTTCTGTGGTTTTCTTCTGGTGAGTGTGTGTTTTTCCAGCAGACAATAACATTTCCAGCTTGCATAAACTTGAGTTCCCATTCCTTCTCTCCTCGAACCCTCTGTGCAGCCCATTTGCAACCACAGACATGGTAGCTGAGAAGGCAAAGGGCCAGTGGGGATCCCAGCTGCAGACCTCTGCTCTGGCTGCTCCCCTTGCCCCCTGGGAGCTGAGCTTCAGGGTCACACAGGAGGCTAAGACCCTTCTGCCACCAGAACTTCACAGCCAGAAGTCTGCCGGCAGCAAGCATCGCTAAGACTGACCCTAGCGGAACCGCTGAGAGCTTGAAGAGCTGCCAGCCCTTTGGCTTGGCCACCGGAGTGGCTTATCCTCCTTGTCTGTGGCCTGAATCCCGCACATCCTCAGTGGGAGGGAAGTGGTGAGTCCACATTGTCCCCTGGGGGTGCCGGAGTGTCAGCTCCAGCCTAGCCGCCTCCCCCAGCTTCATGCTGCTTTCCTGCCAGCAGGTTCCCCGAGTGTAGGGGAGCCTCCTCCCGCTGCCAAGTGTGATGGCAGCGCTGTTGACATGGTCAGGAAGCTCTCGGGCTCCCTCCCACCAACTCTGCTCCCTTCTGCATGTTACGGATCAGGAGACTGAGGCCCAGGGGACACTGGCTTGCCCTGAGCCAGTGGTGAATCCATGCCTCTGACTCCCTGTCCTGTGCTTCTCCCCGTGAGCCCCTCGGTGCTGGGGAAGACACATGGCTACAAAGCAGTGACACCTCCAGAGATGAGAACTGGGCGCTTCAGCCGAGGCCCTGGGGGACCGTACACGTATCCCCAAGAAGGTGTCAGGTCTCCAACTCCTGCTGACCTGGCTCCCCTCCCCTGCACACACCCACTAGGTGAAGCCCTCCACCTGGTCACTCACAGGATCTGCAATCACGTGATGAAGCCAAGGCCCTTCCCAGCACAGCCCAACCCCACCTTCCTTTTACTCATTCAGGACTTACTGGGCATCTGCTGGGTGCCACACAGGTATTGGGCACAGATGTGAATCACACATGGTCCCTCCCCACACAGCCCGCAGCCTATGGGGAAGGCAGAGGTACTGATGACACAGTCCTGGGAGCAGCGGGGGGGCAGGGCTGCCACACAGCCCCGGTGGGGCAGCTGCCACTAAGCACTTCCCACAGGAGGGCGCTGGGCCAGAGGGTGCCTTATTACACTCACTCCTCCTGGTCACCCTGTGGGGACCTCAGTGTAATGGGAACACAGAGGAGAGCCTTTCTGAGCTGAGGGGAAGTGCTGCGGAGGTGTTAACCATGCCAGGTGGGGACAGGTATTCCTGGCAGTGGGGTCGTCACCGGTAGGACAGAGTGGGGGAGGAGGGGGCTGGCAGTGTTTGGGATGATGGAGAAACAGGGAAGAGGCAGGCCCAGGGGATGAGTGTGGAGGTGACTGTGCCCCTGGCCAGGTGCCATAAGCCAGGGACCCTGATGGATGCTGAGCCAGTCTGACTCCCAGCCTCCCCCACCCTTGCTCTGCACAGATCTCCTGCCCCAGCCGTTGACACACCATCCACATGCTCTGCTTGCCCAGCTGTGTCCTCCCCTCTGGGAACCAGGGCGAGGGGCACGCTGTGCTGGGTCTGTCTCCTCTCTTCATGTAACCAAGTCCAGCCCACCCTGACCCCCTCCCAGCCCTCCCCAAGCCTCAGGTTTTATCTGGTCTGTTCCCATTTTTGCAAGTGCTTCTGGCTTGTTCAGGTCCTAAACCCTTGCTGAGCCAGGATTTGTTCAAGGAGAGGGCCAGCCGGAAGGGCTGCTTGACTGCGGGGGGCCTCCTGTCGGCCCCCTTTCCTGCTTCCCATCTGTCTTTCCCCTCTGACGTTCTGTCCCTCTCTCTTCACACTTGTCCCTTTTTTCACTCTGTACCTTTGATTTCATTCTCTGGTTGTCTGTGTAGAGCTGCAGAAAGTGAAAGGTCTACTGGTTTGGTGGCTTTGGCTATTTAGGCTCATTGTCAGTTTTTCCACCTGGGAAATGGGGTTCATAGTGCTTATGAACCTTACAGCGTTCTTGGGAAGATTGTTATAAATAATACAACAAAGCTCCCAGCCTGCAGGAGACCCTCGATAAAAGGTAGCTGCTGCCCTATTCTCTACACGTTTCCCCTCTCCCTTCTCTTCATCCCCCTCTTTCTCCAGAGGAGCTGACAGTCCTGGTCCCATCCCCTGATCCTGCCTTAACCCACCCCCTTCCCTTTGTCTCTATTCCTGCTGAACAAGGAACTGCCCTTCGCTCTACGCTGTATCCATGAAACAACTTGACGCCTCCCTGTTAATCGTTAGAGCCCCCCGAGTGAAGTGTTTCTGTGTCTTGCATCTGTGATGAAGGGCACCTCTGTCGATTCTTGCTGTCCTAGGTCAGCCCCAAGTGGGGTCACCTCCTGGTCCAGCCACACCCGGAGGTCCTGCTCCATCAGGACAGACAGAGGGGGTCTTCAAACCCCGTTTTCCCTCCCCCTTGCGCCTTTGAACTCCATTCATCCCAATTTGCTAAATTTAAACTCGGCTTTCCCAAAACGGCTCTTTGCTCTGGCCAGCTAAATTAAGCCTCTCTTTCCTGCTTTCCGTGGCCTTTTATGAACCTGCCCAGCATTAATTACCATGTTTGTCACCCGGTAATAAAAATTCTGAACTCCCTGCCACCAGATTATCTTTTTAAAGAAATGCAACTCATTTACAGTGAATAACCAGGGGCCCAGCCATTCTCAGCCTGCTAAAGAGACATGATTTATAGCATCTGGATGAGCCCCTGCATTTCTGGGCAGGACAATGGTGCTCAAGCCGCCCTGGTTTCCCCTGGTCTCAGGCTGTGCCTTCCCTCGGCCCCTCTTCCCTGGGGGGCTGGGAGGATGCGGATTAAGGGTTCGCTCCCTACGCAGGCTCAGGCTGGGGGGACAAGCCGCGCCCAGTCAGTCCCGCCGGCGGCCTCGCAAAGATAACGTCCCTGTCCTTTCTCCCCTGGCAGACCATGTCTCGGTTGGAGGACTCGGGGACAGTTTTTATGAATATTTGATCAAATCCTGGCTGATGTCGGCCAAGACTGATATGGAGGCTAAAGACATGTACTACGAAGCCTTGGAGGTAAGACGGGGGCCTGACTCTTTGCGGGCGGTCGGTCATGTGCCGCCAGCTCCCGCGTGGGTGCCTGAGAGCTGGGACTTGCTCCCCACCCCACCCCACACTGTCCCCCACCCCACGATGAGCTAGCCAGAGGAACAAGACAGTCCCCTCCACAGCCTGTCGCTTTGCAACCCTGTCTTGCGACTCTTCTCAAACACCTTGAAATTAGGGCCCTGTGAGCGTCAAATCCAAAACCGAGCTCCAGGAGGTGAAGCCATTTGTCCGAGGTCTCACAGGACATGGCAGACAGTCCAATTCAGAAACCATGGTGTCTGTGCTTCAGTTAATGTGTCCAGGCCCAGAACACAGCCAGACGGTGGGCTGGGAGCCCCCAAATGAGGCTGCCAAAGCAAGACCCTCAGCCATCCTCCTGCTGCACCTAAGGTGACATAATTAATCATATCCAAGCTGGGAGGGGCTTCCCTCAGTGGAGCATCCAGTTCTGCTCCTCTTTATGTGGATGGAAACCAAAGCACAGAGAGGGGAAGGCACTTGCTCAAAGCCACACGGTGCAGAACTGGCAGAGCTGACACTAGAGCCAGGGTGCCTAAGCCAGCCCCCCGGGTGCTCCCCACTGTCCCTCAGCACTGCTGGTCTATCTACGGGGTGTGGGGCAGACGGGGAGGTGAGGCCCTCCAAAGAGGCAGAGACTGTAGGGTGGAGAAGTCAGGCAGCCTGAGCTGTTGGGAAGGGGGTTATGGAATCCCGTCAGTCTGTTGATAGATACCTTTGAGCCCAACCAAGGGAAGGGCACTGAGCAGGCTCCGGCCTCAGTTTTCTCATAAAGGACACTGAGCAGTTTGGATCTACTCTGTCACCACTGCCTTATGTCCCCTAAACTGGACTCCTTGCTCTACCCCACCCCCACCGCCCTCCCTCTAAGTCACTTCTTCCATAGCAGCCAAAGGAGCTGCCAATGCACGTCCCTCCCCTGGTGGCTCCCTTGGCCCTCGGATTACACCAGACTCCTCACCTTTGCCCACGGTCCCTGATCTGGGCCTGCCAGTCACCCTTCACTCCCCTTTGCTCTTGAGCTCTGGTCCCCAGCCTTCCTCAGACACACCGGACTCATTCCTACCTCAGGGCTTTTGTATGTGTTGTCCCCTCTACCTGGAATATCATTCACATGGCCGTGTCCTGCTTATTGGTCAACTCAAATGCCTCTGAATTAGCCTTCCCCAGCTTCTCTCTCTCTCACAGAGCTTAGGCTTGTTATCATTAGCAGTCTTCACCTTTACCGGCATCTAAAACGGTCACGTGCACGTATTTGTTTCCTTGCTCATTGTCTACCTTCCTGGGCTGTGTGGAACAGGGATCTTGTCTACTCCTGTACACGTCACTCCCAAAACAGTGCCTGGTACCTAGGATACATACAAATCACTATTTTGTGAAGAAATAAATGGATGGATGGAAGGAAGAAAGGAAGGAAGGGAAGACAAAGGGACAGTTGGGTAGATGGGATGAATGGGTGGATGCGTAGTTGGAAGGATGGCTAAAAGGGAAGGAAGGTTGGATGGGGCGAATTGGTGGGTGGAAGGATGGATAAAAGGAAGGGAGGGAGGAGGAAGGAAGGAAGGAAAGTAGGTTAGCTAGGCAGGTGGATGGATGGATGGCAGGAAGGATGGATGGACAGATGTGTGAGTGGATGGATGGATGGATGGATGGGTGGGTGGATGAGTGGGTGGATGGAAAGATGGATGGGTAGGTGGGGATGGGTGGATGGGTGGCTAGATATGGGTGGATGGGTGGGTGTGAGCCGTTGGTTGGATGGATGAATGATAACTAACTATACTCTAATCACATGAATCTGGCCAGGAATGATAGTCCCTAAAGGAAGCACCTTAGAATAGGCTTCCAGAGCCGTGCACCCTTTAAACTGTGGGCTCGGTGATGAATTATTCCTGCCTAGCTCCCCAGTACCAAGACCTCTGTCAGGAAGCAGCTTCTGGGACTCCAGTCCCAGCTCAGTCTGGCTCAGCCCCATCTACCCCCAAAACTTCTGTGGCTGAACTTCAACTGCGGCTTCTATCAGGATTAGCATTCCGGTTTAGTGGGCGGCAGGGTGTGCTGCCTGGAAAGGCCCTTTCTGCCCTTTCTGCCTTCCTTGCAGGGTAAACACAAACTTAACGAGCAGCCCGGTTCCCAGCCCTCAGGGCACCCTGTAGTGGAGGCTTCAAGGGAAGAAATGGCCATGAATTATTTAAGCAAATGGGGAGTTTTATAGAAGCACTTGATTGAACAGGAGAGAACTCAGCTTTGCTCCTGCATTTGATCTCCCCCATGAAGAGCCTGCAGTATCTCTGACCCTGGGTAAAGGCTGGGCCTCTGGCGAGTTTGGGACTTTGAAGAATGTTCTGGCGGTTGTCAGCCTTGTTGGCATGTTAAAAATCACCTGGGGAGCCGTAAAATTCCCAGTGCCCAGGCTGCACCCCAACAAGGTTACATCAGAACCTCCGGGCTGGGGCCCAGTCCACAGCCTTAAAAACTGCCCCGGGGGCACCAGTGTGCAGGTTAGACCAGTGACCAGCTAGGGTGGGCGTGGGGGATTCAGACAGGCCGACTCAGCACACCCCGGGAGCATGGGAGGAGGCACAACAGGAACCAGGAGCTTCTGCCCCTACAGCCTCCTCCAGGCAGGTCTTATTTAGCCCCCTTCTTGCAGGTGATGGAACTGAAGTTCACAAAGGCCCAAGATCACACAACAACAAGGGGCAGAGTCAGGGCGCAAACACGGACTCACCAACTCTAGATCCGGGGCTCCTGCCTCCAGTTACCAGCTGCCAAATCACTGAGGAGCCTGGCTTGCTGAAGGCTCCTCTCGGGAGTGTAGAGACGAGGTGCCCTCCAGGAGATGTAGGAAGTGAGGTCAGTGCCGGGCACTTAGTCAGGCTCTGAGTAGCCTCATAACCATCCCAGGAATTATTATTCCCATTTTACAGACGAGGAAAAGGAGTCTTCAGAAAAGTGAAATAACTCACCTAAAGTCACCCAGCTCTCAAATTGCAGAGCTGGGATTCCAACTCACCTCTTTGCTATGTCTCTTGCTATGCTTCTGGTCTTTTTACCAGTCAGTTGCCAGCCTGTGCTGTCTGTGGTTTTGCTTAGGATTTTAGAAAACCTTGGTTTTTGGAGGTTTTTTTTAATCTTTGCTTTTGTTTGTCTCAGTTATATTCTCAAAGAGACACTGGCCTATCATTTCCTCTTCACCACAATTACTTAACGTGGGGTTAACCCTGAATAGAAATAACGGATGGGAGACAGCCTGAAAGGTGCAGATTTCCAGCTACAGGGCAAAGCTTCCCGGGATCTCCCTGGAGGTCTGTGTGCTCTCCCAAGTGTGTTGACAACAGGTCACTGAACCAGGCTTCTGTGCTTTCTGCATCTGGGACTAGCCCTGCCACCTCTCTCCACCCCAGCATGCTTAGCCCTGCAGAGCAGCTTCTGGGGACCCAGCTGTGCCCAGAAGCCAGGGCCTGGCCAGACATGGCAGCCCTCCGGGCCTCCTCAGTGCTCCTCCCCATGGGAGCAGGTGCCCTGGCCTGTCAGTCACATCATCAGAGCTTCCCCATCTGCTACTCAGCAAGGGTCCTGCGGCCAGCCCACCAGCCTGGGCCTTAGAGCCCAGGAAAAGGAAAAAACAGATCAAGGAGCAAATGTTGTTTGAGCCGCTCCCATATGCCAGGCACTGGCTGGAGGGTGGTAATGGTGGCTTCTGCTGTCACCGGGCACTCAGAGTCGTGGGAGAGAGATGGACACTCCGCAGAAACCTATACAAATAGGTATGTGCACATGGGAACAGCACCACGGAGAAAGAAAACAGGGCAGCAGAGTTACAGAGTCACAGTAGCTTAGATTGGGGTGTTCTGGCCAAGGAAGCGACATCCTGGAGGGACCCAAAGGCAGAGCTGGAAGGAGCCCAGTTGAAGATGGAGTTTTTGGGAAAAGCAGGGGTGGCGGCAAAACCCCGAGGCAGGAAGAAAATGGCCTTCGTGGAGGTCACCAGCGGGAGACCTTCTCGGACCTCACTCTGCAAAGGAGGACCCTCTCCCCAAACCTTTGTCTGTCTCCTCCCCTTCATTTGTTTCATTCAAGATGCTGATCACAAATCATGATTCTCATGAGTATGTGATTTTGTTGGGAAGTCCGCGTCCACGGGTGAGCTCCCTGAGGCTGGGTCCAGGCCCCTCTTCAGGGCCGTATCCCCTGCACAGAGTGCAGCGCTGGCACCAACAGGCGCTCAGCTCAAAATATTCACTGGGGAGGGGCCGCATGAGTGAAAAGGACCAGGGTGGCGGGGGCAGGGCGGGAGGAGGAGGGTGGGCTGGAGAGGAATGGCTGTGTCAGCCTTTCCTGCAACTCAGTGCCAAGAAACAGGCCAAGCTCTGCAGACACATGCCATTTCATCCTCACAGCCCTAGGAAGGGCTCATGTTCTTCTCCCTCTTTTATACATGAGGAAATTGAGGCACAGAGAGAACGTAAAACCTGCCCAATGTCACACAGCTTGGAACCGGTGGAGATGGGGTTGGAACTGGAGTCTGCGCCCAGGGACCATGTCCGTGGTTAAATCCCAGGGTATAGATGAGGGAGTCTGGAAGGCCATGCTGGACTTTTGTCTGCCGCCCCTAGGAGACCAGGGGAGGACGATAGACAGGCACAAGATCCAATCCGGTTCGCTGGCCACAGAGTGTAGGGACACCCCTCACCCCTCCTTGGAGAACAGATCGGAGGGCAAGAGTGGAGGCAGGGGTCCGGCCAGGGCCCCTGAGGCTCCGTCCTGGACCAGGACCCACCAGCCCATTGAGTCCAGCCTTATGGCTGTGTGGGTGGCAGCCACTATCGCCTCAGTCTCTAGGAGACCCAGGGAGTAACGGCAGGGAGTAGAGGGGATGCACTGGTGGCCTGACACCTACACCCCATATCCCAGGAGTCCAGCCCATCAGCATCAGTCTTATGGGAGCAGGGAAGGGCTCTCAAGGCCCCTGGCCACCAAAAGGACCAGCTCTTGGTCAGTGGAAGGAGCCATGCTTGGCTAGCCGGGGGTCCCTGTCTTGATCCTGGTGTGGTGGGTGACCTGGGACCAGTCACTCGACCCCTGTGTCTGTAGGGGGTCCTACAGCCCATGTGCCTGGTTTGCTGTGGGTGTTAAAAGTGGAAGCATGTGATACCGGCCTGCACAGGGCAGCTCTTATTTTCTGCTGGTCCTTTATGAGAATCTGATCAAATATACAGACCCTTTGCCCATGAAAATGCCCTAAAGTGTCACATACAATTTTAGGGGCACTGCTCAACCTCATCCACAGGCCAGGTGGGCTTCAGGATTAGATTCCCTAACAGTGGATATAATACAGAATGATAATTTTTATTTAAAGATAATTTAAAGATATTTTTCTTCCTAAAAGCTTTTCGAATGTGGAGGATTTTAAAGTCTGTGTACGGGACTAACCCTGAGGAGCTGCCTTGTGTCCAAGCCCCCCAGCGGGCACCAGGCCTCAGCTGGGTGAGCGGCAGAGCCTCCCTCCAGCCCCCTCAGGGACTGCCCCCAGCGGAGGTCGGCGGGCCTCCTGTGCCTGGATTGGAGGGCTCGACAGAGCTGCTTCGCTGCTGTCTCCATAGCGCTCACTTTGCGTCCTTCCCTTCCCTTCTCTGTCCCCTCCCACGCCCTTCCTCCCTGCCCGCCCGACTCCCACCTTGCTCCCAGGCAATAGAGACCCACTTGCTGAATGTCTCTCCCGGGGGGCTGACCTACATTGCTGAGTGGCGAGGGGGGATTCTGGACCACAAGATGGGGCACCTGGCCTGTTTCTCGGGGGGCATGATCGCCCTCGGCGCTGACGATGCCAAGGAAGAAAAGAGGGCCCACTACCGAGAGCTCGCGGCCCAGATCACCAAGACGTGCCACGAATCGTACGCCCGCTCAGGTAACCCTGCAAGGGGAAGGGGCAGCAGCAGAGACTGAGGCTAGACACCAGGAAGAACTAGAAAGACCAGCAGAGCAGCAGTGAGTGAAGGGACCACGTGGTCTTAGGGAAGCCTCGCCTTGGAGGTTACACAGTATTTGAATGAGCGGTGTGCTCTCCAGGCACAGAACCTGTGCCTTCAATTAAAGGGAACAGGGTGACGTGTTAGCACCTCGTGTGTGTGCTGACTGTGGTTCGGCACTCAACACATGACTGACCCTCACGACACAGATGAGGAAACTGAGGCTCAGAGATGACCTGGCCGAGCATCCATGAGAGGGGCACAGAGCCTAGCAAATTCCTTCTCCCTGAGCCCCTACCCCCAAACTTGTGCCTTCCCCCCACCGGAATCCCCCCCATTTAGGGGGTCTCACCACCTCCTGACACCACCCTGTAATCACCCTCTGACCCAAGATCCCCAGAGAGCTTGAGAGCTTCTGGATCATCCCAGCAGCGCTCATAGCAAAATTGTCAAATGCTCAACTCAGAAGCCACATTAGAGAACGGGACCCCAACTCCTCATTTACACATGGAGAAATTGAATCATCCCAGAGCGGAAGTGGCTTAGCCAAAGCCACACTGCAAGTGAGTAGCTAAGCCCAGTCTAGAACCCAGGTCTGCTGATGCCCAGCCCCACCCTGTGTGCTGCCTTTCTCAACACTGCCCCTAAAAAAAGCCCCAGCCCCGTTGACCCCAGAAAGGGCCCACTGCTCTGAGTTATAATCCCAGCCTTGGTTGGAAGAGAGGACCCAAGATTTGCAGTACCAATTCCTGGCTCGAGTGTCACTCTGCCACTCACCAGCTGGTGGCCTCCGTTTTCTCATCTGTTAAATGGGAACAATAACACAGGTCTCCCAGGCAAAGCAGAGGCCCCCACAGGAAGGACCTGGCCAGCCGCCAGCCTCCAGCAGCGAGGAGGGTATGGGTTAGCAGTCCACCGAACATGTGTCTGTGAGCGCACGGTGGAATCCAGTGCTTCTGGAGCGGTTTGCGAGAAGCCAGCGATTCGCAATGGGTCCTTAAAACTGGTCTTCAGTTCCCTTCAAAGAGCTGCCTCTGCCGGCACCATAAACAGATGGGAAATCTCGGGAATAATAAAAAGCTTGCTATTTGTCGGGACAATCAGCCCAGACCATTAAAGACAGTCCGCTTAATAGAGCATGTTGTTCCAGCCGGCCCAGCTCAGCCCTGATGGCTGCAGTAGCAGCTCGGCTATTTTCTGCCGGCTGCACCACTCGGAGGGTGGGAGGGGCCCGGATGTTCAGGCATTAAAGGGAGGATGGGCTGACCTACACACCCTAAATTTTGGACCTAGAGAGTCACACCCAGGAGAGAAAGAGAGACAGCCCAGGGGAGGGGCATCAGGCAGATCCAGGGTCACATCCCAGCTCAGCCACAACTTGCTGTGTTACCTTGGACAAAATCACATAGCCTCTCTGATCCTCAGTTTCCACATACATGAGCGGGGGATAATAACATCTGCCTCACCAAACCAGTATTTAAGTTTTGAAAAAAGATGTATGTGAAACACCCAGCACAGCCCTTGAAATCATAAATGGTGGCTGCAGTGGTGGTTATCATGGAGGTCATCCAGAAAAGAGGAAATTGTTCCCAAACAATGACAACAACAAAACCCAGACCTTCTGTATTCAGCTCCTTCTGCCTGAATCTGTCTTCTGGGCAAATCTTCCCTCATCTCCCCTTCCGCAGTCTGCTCTAGAGGGCTGGTCCAGGGAAGTGTCAAAAGCACCTCTCAGAGAAGTTGGAGAAGCATTGCCACATATCAGCAAATGAAAGGGTCTGATAAGTCCTGCAGACAGGAGACTTTCCCTTTGTTTGACCCACTGTTTCCCCCACGGTGTTTAAATCTGCAACCCTTTCTTGGCTAAGCTCTGGTTAACATCTTGCAGAGCTAATGTCTCAAAATACACACTTGGGGAATTCTACCCAAACCTTCATCTCCCCGGACTGCTGGGGAGTTCATTTGGGTCCTCAGAGTCTAAAACTGCAGAAGTTTCGAGGCCTAAGGGTCTTGCTTTGGCCAGTCTAGGCCAAAAGCAGAGCTGTGCATCCGCCAGGCAGCTTATTGGGCAAAGCAGGCAGGCCCACCCTGTGCCCGCCCATCGGCAGCCAGCCCGGCCAGGGCTTCCAGACCACTTCCATCCCTCCTGGGGCAGCGGGATCCTGAGGAGCAGGAGGTGGGAGGTCTGACCCAGGCCCCCTTGTTGGTCCTTCCCACAGATACCAAACTGGGGCCCGAGGCCTTCTGGTTTAACTCCGGCCTAGAGGCCATGGCCACGCAGATGAGCGAGAGCTACTACATCCTGCGGCCGGAGGTGGTGGAGAGCTACATGTACCTGTGGCGGCAGACCCACAACCCCATCTACAGGGAGTGGGGCTGGGATGTGGTCATGGTGAGTGGTAGCGGCGGCGGGGCGGGGGCAGCGTGGGGGCTGAGCTGGTGGCAGGTGC
This sequence comes from Phacochoerus africanus, assembly GCF_016906955.1. Lineage (NCBI taxonomy): Eukaryota > Metazoa > Chordata > Mammalia > Artiodactyla > Suidae > Phacochoerus > Phacochoerus africanus. The sequence goes on from NC_062551.1 coordinate 82,796,478, forward strand.
CCCTGAGAATTCACAGTCAGGCTCCAAAACCAAGAGGAAAGTCGAGCCAGGCTGGCATCTGGCTAAAGTTTGAATGTAAAGGGTCAAAGTTTAGGGGTTCCTGTTGTGGCTCAACAATAATGGACTTGACTAGTATCCATGAGGATAACAACTCGATCCCTGGTCTCGCTCAGTGGGTTAAGGATCTGCTGCTACCATGAGCTACAGTGTAGGTCACAAACGTGGCTCCAATCTGGCATTGCTGTGGCTGTGGCGTAGGCCGGCGGCTACAGCTCCCATTTGACCCCTAGCCTGGGAACCTCCGTTTGCCACAGGTGCAGCCCTAAAAAGAAAAAGAAAGAAAAGGGGGGGGGGGGTTCAAAGTTGAATTGCAAAGCCAAGAGTCCCCAGCAAGCAAAGGCAGGTCAGGGACTTGTGAAGAGTGTTCCAAGCGACCGGTGGCCTTGGGGGCCTGGGCCAGTGTCAGCTTAGAGTGGCAAATGTGGGGCAGCAGCTAGAGGCGGCCCAGCATACATGTGGTCACTGCTTTCCAACTTCAAAGCCTGAGCAGAAGACTTTAGATTTCTCCTCTCAGACAGGAAGCGGCTGCCAGCTCGCCTCCGTCCTCGTCCCAAAGCCAGCCCAGCCCCAGGGGGCCCCTACCCTTCTCTGGGCTCTGCCACCCCCTCCCCTGAGGTAGGTGTCAAAGGCAGGTGTGAGGACTCCAGAAGGTTCTTTGTTGGATGCTCAGCTTTCTCTGTTGTTCTCTACTGGCCCATGGCTCTCAGAGACACAGACTTCTTGGGGAGAGCCAGTCATCCAGAGCACTGTACTCAGCGGGGCACAGGGCCTACTCGGGCTCAGTGACATACGTCATTGGCCAGAGTCCCCCTGCTTCCCTAAAGACCCTGGTTCTTGACCTTTGAAGGCCAAGTTTTTTTATACTCCTGAACCCCACCTGAGGACCATCAGGGGGTAAAAATTGCATCTCTTTTTTTTTTTCTTTTTGGCGAGCTCGGGGCATAGGAAAGTTCCTGAGCCAGGGATCAAACCCGCCCCACAACAGCAGCTGGAGCTGCTGCAGTGACAATGCCAGATCCTTAACCCTCTGTGGCACAACTCCAAAACTCCATTTCTATACAAAAGGCCGACAGAGCCTCTGGCCCAGGGACTACATCTCTATGGGGAACCCCCCGGGGGTACCACGTCCCGCCCCCACATCCCAGCCCAAGAACAGCACCAGCACCTTCCCTGACCTCCATCCTCCATGGGGAGTGCATCCGTCAGGTCAGTCTAGTTCCCCAAAGGCCTCGAAGCTTCCTCCGAGTTCATAGCAGGTGAAGCGCTCAGGCGGGGGTAGGGACTAAGTTCTTGGCGTGGGTCCAGGGAGCATGGTCACTGCTGAGCCCTGCGACAATAATCCGGCCTCTGCTTCCACCAGTGCCTCCAGGGTCCTCAGCAGAGGGGCTGGGGGCCTGCCCTGGAGAGCTGGCCAGGCACATGTCTTGGAGTGGGGGCCTCTCCTGTCCCCACACCGACGCTGCCTTCCTTTCCTTCAGGCCTTGGAGAAATACTGCCGGACAGAAGCCGGCTTCTCCGGGATCCAAGACGTGTACAGCACAGTTCCAAGCCACGACAACAAGCAGCAGACTTTCTTTCTAGCGGAGACACTAAAGTGAGTTGGGGCTCAGCCATGTTCTTTCCACAGCACAACCTGGGCTCTTCTTGGGAAAGGGGGAGGGGTGGGCAGCCCCCCTTCACCATCGGTCAGGTTCTGGCCTCCCAGGAGGAGGCCCTGGAGGGTTGGGGGCTGCAGATCCAGAGGGTTATACCACCAGGGTGGGCCTTGGGTCAGGCCAGTTTCCACTCAGAGAGTGAGGCGGGGCTGGATCCACCCCTGAGCCTTGGTGTGAGAAGGGAACTCCTCCAGCCTGTCTCCTCAGGCGCCTTGAGTTCTCTGACGCTGTCCCCTTCAGCAGCCCCTGGTGGCAGTAGCGGCCCCTGCTGCCCACGCCCCACCTCTTCCTTCGATTTCAGGGGGTGGAAGTTGGGCCCTCATTTCCTCGCCCTTCCCTGAAGCACCCCCCTCGTGCCTTAGCTCTTAGGATGGGTCGGGATGGCCTGTTCCTTCCATGAAACCCCCAGGGCTCCCTGGCTCCCTAGCTCCCTGGCTTGGGAGGCCGGAGTTCTGGAGTCACAGCTCCCTGTTCACTTTAGTGCCCGAACACCCACTAGAGCGTGGAACCTCCTGGTACCTAAGGAAGCAGCCTGAGTCCCAGTGCAAAGGAAAGGGACTCAAGGCCACACGGGGTGCTCACAGGGCCGGTGGGGCAAGTGCTGGAATGAAGCTGGGGGCGGTGGTGCAGAGCAAGGGCTGGGGGCCGAGGCCTTAACCGGGGTCTGTTGCCCTGAAGTGGGGTGCTCTGGTCCTCAGCGCCTTCCGGGGACCGGCCCTCCAGGCCGAATCGGGGTCTCCGACCTCCCTGCACCCATGGGCCCAGGCCCATGTCAGAGAGCCCGGAGTCCTTTCCGGTGGGCCCCTGCCCCAGAGCACTGACGGGCCGTGTCTTGCTCCCTCCCCGCTCCGGCCGGGGTGCAGGTATCTCTATCTTCTGTTCTCTGAAGATGACGTGCTCTCCCTGGAAGACTGGGTGTTCAACACGGAGGCCCACCCACTCCCCGTGAACCACTCGCACAGCTCGGCCAGGGGCGGGGGCTGACGCACCCCCGGCTCTCTCGGCTCCCGCTCCCGGGCCGCCTCTTCGGGATTTGGGGCTGTTCTCAAATGGATTGGGGATGGGGGCCCCTGCCTGGACCCGGCAGATGTGTTGGACAAGCCACTTCTTTTCCTCTGTGAGGAGACAGGACTTGGAGACGCGACTGTGTCAGCCCAGGCCCAGACATTCCTCTCCACGGAGAATTTCTCTGAAACCCGCTCACTTGCCATTCCAGGGCCAAAGCACCAGAGGTTTGCCCTGCAACCTCCTGTATTTGGTCCACTTCCTTTTGTTTAGGATTTTCTTTTTTTCATTTTTGCTTGATTTTTGCCTTTTCTCTCCCATTGTGTTTTATCGCAGATTACAAATGCAGCTTTCAACATCATGTGCTTTCAAAAAGGGTGTCATCTCGATAAACTGAACATTAAAGTGTTTGCACACACACGAATCTTGACCCCATTTTCTATATTTTGAATTCCTTTTGCCCAATATTTACTATACTTCAATTATGTGTAATTTACCTTATAATTTGAAGAGAGGTTCCCCTTTGATTTGGGCCTAAGTGTTACGAATCACTAGTGCCGTTTTCATTATTGTAATGGAAAAATCTGTAAACTTACAATAAAAGAGTTTATTGAATAAGAAATCCGATTGGGTTCATTGCACATCAGTGACTCCTGGGGAAACCACTGCAATGTTGTCATCAGAAAGAATAATCAACCGGCAGCTGATTCAAGGTGTAATTTAATAAAGATACCCAATTCTATTACCTTCCCTTAAATTGGTCCTCGTTTATTCAGGAAGGATGAGGCCATTCCTTTAAGTGGGTTTGGGTATTTTATACTTACATTGAGGCTTGGAAGAGGCCCAGAGAGGGGCAGCAATTGGCCTGAGCTCACACAGCTAGTAAAGGCAGAGGAAAGCCCCACCCATGAGGTTTGCACACCCCCCGAGTCCTGTGTTCATCTGCTCATCATTCAACAGATTACTTGTTGAGTGCCTGCAGGGGACCAGACAGGGGGCCCAAAGGCCAGGGCCACAGCTCTGAGCGGGTCAGCCTGAGCCCCACCCTCAGGGAGAGACGGGCGGGAAGTAAAACAACTGCCAGTTACATGAAATGTTCCACAGGAGACAAATGGACACTAGGGTACTAATGCTTGAACCTGCCTTCGGAGGTCAAGGAGAGCCTCTCTGAGCAGGTGACCTTCAGGCTGAGACCTGGAAGGTAAGAATATTCCACAGGCCCCCTCTCCTGCTGACCACCTCTCCTGAGAGGAGGCCATTCTGCAGGGCGAGGAGTTCGGACCCCCCTCACCCTCACCCCTTTGCAGCATGTCCATGCAGCTGCCTTCACAGGGTAAATCTGAGCCCTTGCCCAGATTCAACTGTTTCATTTGGGCTGTTGGTAAACTCGAATAGCCCCCGGGGCACTGGGGCCCTGGCCAGGTAACCTGGCTTTAAGCACCCACTGACGGGAACCTGGGCAGGTCCCTTGTCTCTCTGGACCACTCTTTTCCACCAAGGGGGGGCAGATCCTTCACCCCATAAGGTTGCTGTGAGATTAAGTAGGGTGGTGCTGCTGTCCTGGGGGCATAGGAAGTGCTGCTTCCTTGTTCTGGAAACTCAGACACTGGAGTCAGAACTAAGGGGAGTCGTTCCTTTAGCAGGAGCCCTGGAGTTCGGTAAATAAGTCACTTTCTGAATCCAATAAACCACTTCACTCTTGATAGGCACTGAGAAAGTGTGGCTCCAGTGACTTGCTTGGGCCCATTAAGAAAAAAAGCACGACGGAGTTCCCGTCGTGGCGCAGTGGTTAACGAATCCGACTAGGAACCATGAGGTTGTGGGTTCGGTCCCTGCCCTTGCTCAGTGGGTTAACGATCCGGCGTTGCCATGAGCTGTCGTGTAGGTTGCAGACGCGCCTGGGATCCCGCGTTGCTGTGGCTCTGGCGTAGGCCGGTGGCTACAGCTCCGATTCAACCCCTAGCCTGGGAACCTCCATATGCCGCGGGAGCGGCCCAAGAAATAGCAACAACAACAACAACAACAACAAAAGACAAAAGACAAAAAAAAATTCTTACGCAAACATCATAGAAAGTTCAGGAATACCTTTATGATAAGTCGAAAGAAAAATCATTCACCTTCCTACCCTCCAGAATGAGTACTGTTACATTTTCTTCTAGATCTTTTTCCATGAATGTACAGAACGTATTTCGCAAACGTGGTACCCTACTCTGGCATCCAGTATGAATGTCGTCCCCTCTGCCCTGAACTGTATATTATGAACATCTTTCCCTGTCAACATATATTTATCTCCCTGCTATACCCTCTGGGAAGTATTCCATCATGTGCTGTATCATGCTTTCTGGATCTGAGCCCCTATTGCTGGGCATCTGGGTTTGTGGCAGTTTGAGTTCTTAGCTACAAATAATAGAAACCAACTCTAACTTAAGAGAAAAAAAAAAGGTATTAAAATGCCTTGGAGTAAGGAGTTCTTGCTGTGGTGCGGTGGACTGAGACTCCAACGGCAGCAGCTCGGTTGACTGCGGAGGTACAAGATCTCTCCCCAGCCCAGCGCAGTGGGTGAAAGGATCTCTCGTTGCCACAGCTCTGGCATAGGTTGCAGCTACGGCCTAGATTCAACCCCTGGTCCAGGAACTTCTATGTGCCACAGGTACAGCCATTTAAAAAAAAAAAAAAAGCCTTGGAGTAGCTCAGGAAATCTCAGTAAAGTGAACAGCCAGACCTCAAGAAGGACTAGGAAGAGGATTTGGCTGGGGAGCCAGGTTGCAAGAACCAGGGGCCCGCCTCCCCAGGCACCACCACCAGGACGAGTGAATCCAAAGGTTTGCTCTAGATCCTACTGCATCTCCCTTCAAGGACATGAGCTTCCAAGTGGCCTGGCCTGGGTCACGTGCCCCTGGCCAAGGTTGCGGGGGGTCGGGGTAGCGAGGCATCTTGACTGACAGACCCATCAAGAAGCCATGCAATGGGCACCCAGTTAGTGGCTATTCCCTGGTGGGGGAGGTGGGGGCGGAATGAGGTTTGCTACCAAAGTAACAGACGTGCCTGCTGGCAAAGCGAAAACAACGGGACTTTTTGCAGGCATGGCTTTGATTTTTTTCGGCAGAGCTATGAAAGCATCCTGGACCCTTCCCCTTTCCCCCCAGCCCAACTCCTTGGGGTTAATTCTTGGAATGTCTCTCTGTGGCTGAGCAGCTCCACAGTCCCTCACGGCCTCAAGCTCCCCTGCTGGGCCCATGTCCCTGTCCCCCTCTCCTCCCCACAGCATTCTTGTCTTCTGTGTTATCGCTGGGAGCAAGTTGTAAAAATGAATATTTTAAAACTCATCCTCTGGGAGGACCCTTGCAGGTGGAGAAATATCATTCCTTTGGCAACTTAACTCCATTCCAGGGATAAAAATGAATAGGACCCAAGGTAGGCTGAGAGGAGCAGGGAATTAAGGGGTGAGTCACTCTGACTGAAGGAGGAACCACAGGATCCAGCTCCAGAACCGTTCCCGAAGCAGACCCCTCTGTCCCCGGCCGGGGCCCACGTGCTGCCAGTCTCGTTTCAAGCCTCATCTTTGCCCTCCCTGCGGATGGAAGCACCTTTTTCATCAGTTTTCTTGGACGGGCTTGATGCTCGTTCCTTCCTTCCCAGAAAGCTTCATTAGCTGCCTTCAGGCACTGGCACCTTCGGGACACCACGTCCCTGGAAAGGGGGACACAGTCCTTTGCCAGGTGCCCCCCTTTAAAGGACTGTGCTTGTTCAGACTGGCTTTATTCATTGCATCATGTCTTTGGCAATTTGCAAAGTTCAAAAGCCAAATGCATTGGAAAGAAAGGCAAAAATAGAAAACCCGATTTAAAGGCAGCATCCCTGAGATCCAGCATATGATTCTTAGTTCTGTTTTTTTTACCTAGGGGAGGTGACCCCATCATGGTTCAAGAAGGTGCTGGAAATAGGGAATGGGTCAACTCCCCCCAGCTGGTCCCTAGGGGGCTGTCCTTGGAAATGTACTGATTGATCACATGGCACGGAGATGCTCAGCCCTCGGTGACTCACGCTTAATCACACACTGCTGGGGGGATAGGGTGCTGGTGCTATCTTTTGGTATCTAAAAATATCTGATTGGTTTCCTATATTTGGGACAATATTTTGATCCTGCTCAGGCTGTCTCTTAAGTCAGAGATTCTCAAATGCGAATGTGCACCAGAATCACCTGGGGATCTTGTTAAAATGCAGATTCATATTCAGTGGGTCTGGCAGGGAGGCTGAGATTCTGTGTTTCTAACAAGCTCCCAGGAGACGCTGATGCAGCCGGTCCTTGGACCACACTTTGAGTAGAATGGCCTAAGTTAATGGCCACTCCTTTGGTTTCTGTCCTCAATTTGCATCCCTGGAGTTGTAACCTCTCCAGAGTAAAGTAGAGGGGTTTGGGTATTGGGATGGCATCTGTAGGTACCTTGGCTACAGGGGGACCTACCTCAAAAGGGATGACTGTCACCTGTGCCCCCCCAACCAGGACAGTCAGGGTAAGACAGAAGCAGGCTCACTGGTGGCTTAGAACAATGCTGACCAGTAGATCTTTCTGTGATGATGGAAATGTCCTCTGTCCTTGCTGTCCAAAAGAGTGCCACGTGTGGTTAATGACCACTTAAAATGTGGCAGGTACGACTCAAGAACCAAATTTTTAATTTTATTTCGAAGTTCCCTTCGTGGCTCAGCGGCTAACAAACCCAACTAGGATCCATGAGGATGTGGGTTCGATGCCTGGCCTCCCTCAGTGGGTTAAGGATCCAGCACTGCTGTGGCTGGGGCGTAGGCCTGCAGCTGCAGCTCTGATCGACCCCTAGCCTGGGAACCTCCATATGCTGTGGGTACAGCCCTAAAAAAAGCAAATAAATAAATGTTTAATTTTATTTCATTTTAATTAAATTTAAATAACCTCGTGTGCTTACTGGCTGCTGTTCGGCAGTGCAGTCTTAGAACTTAGAAAGCCAGTCCTCTGCTCGCTGACTCCCTGCCCCCCGGACCCTCCACCACTTGCATCTTTACAGAAAGACTCTTAGCACAAAACATATTGTTTGGGGACCTGAGGAATTTTATTTTTAAATGCATTCCAGCCTCTGTTTTCCGCAAAAGCCTCTGGTTTGGGTTTGGTTTTGTGTCTTTTCTCACTCACTGTCTGTCTACAGATTGGCATGCATTCAGTTGGTTTGAAGATAAGAAAGGCACATGGAAGGACAGAAGAGAAGCACAGGCTAAAACCAAACAGACCTGGGTTCTGCTCCCCTCTGCCCTTTCCCCAGGCTGTGTGACCTTGAGCAAGCCCCTTAACCTCTCTGAGCCTCTGCTTTTCTATTTGTGGAAAGGGAGGGTGGTTTCAAGGGTTAATTGAGGAGTTCCCATCGTGGCGCAGCAGAAACAAATCCAACTAGGGACCATGAGGTTGCGGGTTCGATCCCTCACCTCACTCAGCAGGTTAAGGATCCGGTGTTGCTGTGAGCTGTGGTGTAGGCCACAGATACAGCTTGGATCTGGTGTTGCTGTGGCTCTGGCATAGGCCGGCGGCTACAGCTCCAGTTAGATTCCTAGCCTGGGAACCTCCATATGCCGCAGGTGCAGCCCTAAAAAGACAAAAGACAAAAAAAAAAAAAAGGTTTTAATTGAGCTTCCCAGTGTAGGGACTCAGGACACATAGTGATGATTATTCTTGCTATTATGTGAACACTCTTTGTAAACTCCAAACCTTGCGTAAATGTGAGGCAAAACACTGTTGTCAAAAATTCCTTTTTTAAAATAAAATGCTATGAACTTGGAGGAAACTGCATCAACCAGGCCCAAGAGACAGACCAAACCTCTCAAAGCAATAAATCTGAACATTTTATGCTTTTCGCATAGAACAAGCAGATTGCCGTTGGCCCTGACTCTGGGAAATTGGGAAATTGGGAGGAAGATTTGTTGGCTGTCTAAGGGCTTCTGGGGGCCCGCCTGGTTGTGAAGGCTGCTCAGTCAGGGATGGACGGCCAGTGGAAGATGCTGAGAGCTTGTCCAGGATGTTGACAGAGAGGCCTCTCCACTTTGGGAGGTGCTATTCATCTTTCCTCTTCCTGGAGACCCAGAAGCCTTTCTACAACTTCGGATGGGAGGCGAGGCCAGCAGCTACTTACAGAGGAGGAAACCTTTGATGAGTTCCGCCCTCGTCCCATGGAGAGAGTCGGGGGGCCTGGCCAGACCCACTCGTCACTCTCCACATCGGGTTGGCCCCAGTCTAGGGGTTGAGATGAGAGCCTGCTGAACAGAGGAAACAGTTTCACATACACAACTCCCACACACACACATGCTTGCACATGCACACAAACGCACATACACACACATTCACACACATACAAATATACACCCACAAAACACCCCTCGACTTCCCTCTCCTAAGCCTTAGGATTTATTGGCCAATCTTGCCACCACCACGGGTGCGGCTGTCTCTCTGGGGGGCGTGGGGAACGCACCCAGACCATCCCGCCCTGACCCCCAGGAGCCCCTCACCATAGTCATTGCCCTTTGGGAGCTCCCGAGACCTAGAAGGCAAGGGGGCTGTTGCATTGGGGCCGAAGAATGATTCAGAACTGGATATGCTCATTAGATCAGTGGCTCCCAGAGTGTGGAACTGGATCCAAAAGCACTAGCAGCCCTTGGGAGCTTAGCAGGAATGCAAAGTCTCAGGCTCCACCCCAGACCGACTGAATCATCAGCTTGGGGGTGGGGGGGTGGCGGGCAGCTGTCCGTGTTTGTAACAAGCCCTGGGGTGACTCTGACACAAGCAGAGGTGAGAGAACCAACACTGGCTCATCTCCAAGGCCACCCTGTAAGCCGGAGCAAAACCCGAGTCTGTTCCGTCTCCATCCCGTATCCCCCCACCTCAACTCTGTGTGGGGCTCATCGGAGGTTCTGCCATTAAGCAAATAAGAAGCAGCAGCCTGTCCCTCTGTGAGCAACAGGAACACCCCCCAACCACTCAAGCCTCTCCTCAAACAATAAATAAAATTCACAATAAAATCTCCTTTGTCATGCAAACTGAAATCCAAAAGAATGACAGTCCAAACTCTTCCTTCTCCAATTTTCTATCCTGCTCAGTCTTGACGGGAATAAAAATTCTGCTCTCAATTTTTTTCCTTAGATGTCTGGGCTCCCCAGACGTTGGGGTTCCTACAGTCCCGGCTGTGTCCTGGGCCATCTCCTACCTCACCGAGGGTGGCCCTGTCACCACCTCCAATGCTGTTTTAACCTGACCCAAGCTTCTGGAACATTTTGCTCTTCTGGGGTCAGACTCAATACGACTTGAAGAATTCCAGCACCAGCCAGGGGTTAGAATATACAAGCAAACTCCACTTCCTCTGGCCGTTTTCCCAGCAAAATGATGTTGCAGTCCCACTAATCCAGACCCATAATGCCCTCATCATGCAGAGACTGGAGCAGTGACAGACAGGAAGGGCTGGAGAAAGGCCTCAGCCCTCCCAGGGGACAGGTAGTATAGCACTGGGGGGCCACTTCCTCTACCTGGTAGAAAAGCCCTGAACTTGCTCAGCCTCCCACAAGGACAGTGGCATTGGGGATACTTCTGATAGGGCTGGAGTAGGCACAGGTGGTTGAAGTCACAACAGGGGATCATAGATAGGGAAACCTGGGGGATGCTGGGAGACCACTGTAAGTTCAAGAAAGCCATCAAAACAAGGCAGGCTTGCTTGACTAGAGGAGGTGCAAGAATTGCTTCGGTCATTGGGTTGGGGGGTGGGATGAGGCCTGCATTCAGATTCAGACCTAAGGTAAGAGTTTGAGGATTGCCCTTCAGCTGATTTGAATATACACCTTACCTAAGGAGGAGCTACTACTCCCAGAAAGGAAGAGGTGGGCCTTTCCAAACCCCACTCCCCTTGGATGATAAAACCGTGACCCACTGGATCCTCAGGACAGAGCTTCCTTGCCTGTCCGCTTGCATCTCTCACAAGCGTCCTATGCTAATGAATCTGTTTCTTTTCTATCGATTTGTCTCTCGCCGAATTCCTTCTGCGGGGAGGCATAAAGAACCTGAATCTTAGTGAGTCCAGACACAGGGTGAGTAATTCGAATTTAAAACTGTAGGCTTGGGAGTTCATGTCGTGGCGCAGTGGAAACAAATCCAACCAGGAACCATGAGGTTGCGGGTTCAATCCCTGGCCTCGTTCAGTGGGTTAAGGATCCGGCTTTGCTGTGAGCTATGGTGTAGGTCGCAGACGCAGCTCGGATCTGGAGTTGCTGTGGTTGTAGCTGTGGTGTAGGCCAGCAGCTGTAACTCAGATTAGACCCCTAGCCTGGGAACCTCCATAGGCCGAGGGTGCGGCCCTAAACCAAAAAAAAGACAAAAGACAAAAACAATAAAAAAAAGAAAACCATGGGTTAAACTTCCAATCTGGCTTTAGGTTGGGTTCGAGTCCCGGCACGTGGGTGCAATCCCGATCTGGGTTCTAGCCAGGTTCAGGCCATTAGTGCTGTCAGGTTCACTTCCATCTTCTGATATTCTCTAGAAAATGTCAACTGTGGCAGTCCTAGGCCTTAGGACCTGCCTGGAACCTTCTTCAGTCACTGATTCTTCTTTTTTTTTTTTTTTTTTTTTTTTTAATTTTATGGCTACACCCACTGCATATGGAAGTTTCCAGGCCAGATATTGAATCCCAGCTGCAGCTGTGGCTACACCAGAGCCTTTAACCCACTGCACTGGGCCAGGGATAGAACCCCCATCTCCGCAGCAACTCAAGCCTCAGTCAGATTCTTAACCCACTGCACCATAGCAGGAACTCCTGATTCTGCTATTTTTTTTTGTCTTTTTTATCTTTTTTGTCTTTTTTGTCTTTTCTAGACCCTCACCCGTGGCATATGGAGGTTCCCAGGTTGGGGGTCTAATTGGAGCTGTAGCCTCCAGCCTAGCCTGAGCCACAGCAACGCCAGCCTACACCACGGCTCACGGCAATGCCAGATCCTTAACCCACTGAGCAAGACCAGGGATCGAACCCCTAACCTCATGGTTCCTAGTGGGGATTCTTTTCTGCTGCACCACAACGGGAACTCCTGATTCTGCATATTTTTAATATTTAGCTCTGGTTCCTGGCAGCTGGTGCTGATTGAAATGTGGGCTCTGTCTGGGGTCACAGCCTCCACCCCTTCTATAAGCCTAGGACCCCATGTTTGTAACAGATCTGTTCCCTACCAGGCTGTGCTTTTCCTCTGTGCATTTCCCCACCCAGTAAGTTCTTGAGGTTGGGTTATGGGGCTCATTGCTGCTGCTCCGGAATCCTCCAGGCTTTGTAATTCAACAAGTAGCCATTAACCATCTCTGCCAGGCAATGAGCAAGGTGCTAAAATTGCAGCTGTGAACAAGACAGACAAAGTTGCTGTTCACATGGGTTTGTAGGCTAGTGACAGAAACACAAATATCTCTGTAAGGTGGGTGCAGGTGCAGGCCACAGACAAGAGTGAGGTGTAGGGGCGGGGGAGGGTGGGGAGGACACCAGATGGCCCCTGGAGGGCTGACGCTTGTGACAGAGCATCCCAGGCAGGGAGAACAGGAAGTGCAAAGGCTCAGTGGTAGGTCATCCCTGGTGCTTCTGAGGGATGGGTAGGCATCAAGCCAGGGGGAGGCGCTGTCCTGTGTGCTGAAGGGGGTCCAATGGACAGGGCTCCACCCTGCAGGGCCACTGGAACCTGGGCAGAGTTCGATTTTAATCTGAGAGCAGCAAGAAGCTAGGGGGAGGCTTTAAAGCCAGGGCATATGATGACCCTACTTTGCATCTTTGTAAGTTTCCTCTCAATTCTGAGTAGAGAGGCCTAGGAATTATTATTATTATTGTTTTGCCTTTTTTTAGGGCTGCACCCAGGCATATGGAGGTTCCCAGGCTAGGGGTCTAACTGAAGCTACAGCTGCCGGCCTACACAGCAGCCACAGCAACGCCAGATCCTTAACCCACTGAGCAAGGCCAGGGATCAAACCCAAAACCTCATGGTTCCTAGTGGGATTCGTTTCTGCTACGCCATGACAGGAACTCCAGAACTTCTTTTTTTTATCTTTGTGGCCGCACCTGCGGCATATGGAACTTCCCAAACCAGGGACTGAATCCGAGCCACAGCTGCAACCTAGACCACAGCTGAAGCAATGCTGGATCCTTTAACCCACTGCACCACACGAGGGATTGAATCCACACGAGGGATTGGACCCACACCAGGGATTGGACCCACACATTCACGGTAGCCCAAGCCCCTGCTGTTGGATTCTTAACCCACTGCACCATGGCGGGAACTCCTGGGAGTTCTTTTTCCCCTTCCAGCTGTCTCAGTGAAAAACCTCTCTTGGGTTCCTAAGCTGAAGCTTCTGGAACTGGCGGATCCACGTGTGCAGAGACCAGTGTCCTCTGCCTTTGTCCTTGCAGCCCCTTCTTGGCCTCTGGACTCTTCAGTCTCAGGCCCGGGAGACTTGGAGCCACCGCAGGCTTCCTCTGACCTTTGTTCCGTAGCGTCTACTCCCCTCCGTCTCCCCCAGGCCTTTCAAGCAGGCCCAGCTGTGTTTTTTAAAAATTGAAGGTGCTTCCCAAGACGGCCCCTCTCCTCCCCTCGCACATGCGGAACCAAGGCTGTTTGTGGGATCCAGGGCCTTCTGCTCTTTACTCTTTGGAACCTTCTGGATTTGTGGCAGGTATGATGTCAGTGAGTTCTGGGTCTCAAATGTAATATTCTGTCCAGCTTCACCCCGCCCCGCAGCAAATGCCAACCGGGAGAAGGCCCTCCCTGAGCATCCCGCACAGGCCTGGGTTCCACCCATGTGCCCACGGCACCCTCCTCTGCCCTGTCATTCTCCTGGCACTTCCCAGAGGGCCCTGACTCCACACATTTCCAAGGCTTTTCCCTCTGGCCTGCGGCTCCCCTCCTGTGGTCACTAGGTGGCCTCCACACTGCCCAACACTCGCCTGAGGGCCAAGGGGTCCACTCTGTGCCTGGCCCTGGCCCCCTGGCAAACATCTGCCCTGCCGAGAGCCTGGCTCTGACTCTGTAAACCTCTGGGATCATTCCTATTGAAGAACAATCCCCATAGCTCCAAAGCCTCTGCTCCCATCTGGCCAGCCCGCCAGCCTCCTCTCCCCCTTTACCTGCAGAGACACCACTCACCCCACTGTGCCACAGCAGGAACTCTGATTTTTCCATGGTTCAAATTAGCCCTGGAAGTTCCCACTGTGGCTTAGTGGTAACAAGCCCAACTAGTATCCAAGAGGATGCAGGTTTGATCCCTGGCCTCGCTCAGTGGGTTTAGGGTCTGGCATTGCTGTGAGCTATGCTGTAGGTCACAGACACGGCTCAGATCCCACATTGTTGTGGCTGTGGTGTAGACCGGCAGCTGCAGCTCCAATTCGACCCCTAACCTGGGAACTTCCACATGCCTCAGGTGAGGCCCTAAAAAAGGACAAAAAATAAAATAAAATAAATTAGTCCTATTTCTCCTTGAGTTTTTAAATGAATCTTTTTGTTAAAAAAAAAAAAAGGAGGGGGGTTTTGACGGGGGTGTAGTTTCCTATTTTTAATTTAGCCCCCTCCCCCAGTACGGAAAATAGAATGAAAGACAGTTGAAAATTGAAGGTGTCTAATGTTATAGGAAAAAGTTGGCTAAATTAAAAAAAAAAAAAAGCCTTTTTTTTTTTTTGCTTTTTATGGCCACACCTGTGGCATATGGAAGATTCCAGGCTGAGGGTCAAATTGGAACTACAGCTGCTGGCCTACACCACAGCTACAGCAACTCGGAATCTGAGTCAGGTCTGCAAAACACACCACAGTTCACAGCAACGCCAGATCCTTAACCCTCTGAGCAAGGCCAGGGATCACTTGGCCTTGTGGACACTAGGTGGGTTCTTAACCTGCTGAACTACAACAGGAACTCCAAAAAACAAACTTTTTGATTGAGGTTTAATGTGGATCCAGCAACACATGTAAAGGAGAGTAATTTAAATGCACAGCTCAAGAAATGTTGACCCACATGCAACCCTACGACTACCTCCTCCATCAACACAGAACAGTCCCAGCCCCCCGAAAATTCCCTCCTGCTGCTTCCTAGCAATACCTGCATCTCCAGGGTGAACCCTAGGCTGACCTCTTCCACCGCTGATTTCAGCACAAAATCTTTAAATTTCCTTCTTAGTCTTTGAATTATAAAAATTCCGCTGAGTTTTCCTGTCTCAATTCATAAGAGACATCGTATAACAACCTATTTCCTATATAATAAGGGCCTTGGTGATTTTTTTTCTGGCCATCATCAAGCCCTTATCTATCCTTGTGGTTCAAACCTCTCAAGTATACAACCAAGATCAGAGCTTATGAATAAAGCATCTTGGAGGCCCCTGAGACCCGTCCTCCCTTGTGGGGTGGCTGGCTCATCCCACCTCCCCCAGGATATTGCAGCTTTTCTCCCTGAGTGGCCCTCAGTCCTGTGCAAACCCGGAGGTTGACGCTAACCCCTGTTCTTGCCTTGGCCACAGTTCAAAACAGACCCAAGGAGCCGACTGCGGGGCAGTTAACCCCACACCATCTTTCTGTGCCAGAGACACTGACTCTTTTAAGGCCCCTAAATGTCGGATTCCTTTTTTTTTTTTTTTTGTAGCTTATGTGGAACTTGGCTGTCTTTGCATTTAGAACTCTCAGCCTCCAGTCCTGAATGAACAACAGGATTGCAGGGAGGGTGGTTTTATAAAAAGGAAAAATTCTCCCAGATTTGGCATTCAATGCCTTGCACTCCAAAAATCCCACAGAAAACTCAGCTAGTGCTTGCTCCAGCGCAGTGATTCTCAACCCTGACAGTGCATCAGAAGCGCCCCCCCCCCCGCACTGGTAAAAATGCTCCCAGACCAGCTGGGGTTCAGGGGTGGGGATGGGGGCACTGGTCTCTGTTCAAAGGCCCCAGGCAACGCTGGTGGCAACCAGGCTAGCTATCCCAGGGCCGCTGTGCCTGAGATGCTGAGAATAAAGCAGTGTGTGTGGGCAGAGTCCCAAGGGCCTTCCTGACCCCAGGAAACAAATTTCTCCCCCTGCCTGGACAGCATGAGAGTCTAGCCAAAGGCTGTCGTGACCCCTACAATTAATCTATTTTCTGGCTAATCACAGCCCCAGCCCGGTGCCTGAGAGCCCAGCCAAAGCCATTCAGCACGCCAAGGCACAGCCACATCTGTGGCCATGTACTGCTGCTGTGGTCATACAGGCCAAAGGCCTCTTCTTTCCCCTTTGAGATCTCACTGAATCTGGTGGCTTTCAATGTTATCTATAGGCTTCTGACCCCCAGACCTACAGGCCACGCATTGTCTTCCCAGTGGCTCACGGCTCAGACCCCCACATGCGCTGCCTCCTGACAGCTTCACGCTCTGCTGCACACAGGCAGCTTGGGGCATTGTCACGCAGTAGACCTGACCGAGTTCCGCCCCAGCCCCAGCCTCTCAGGCTTCCCTGCCTCCGGCAGGCCACCACCACCTACCTGAGACCAAGCCCAGCCGCCCCCTTCTCTGACCCACCAGCTCGCCCTGTCGGCCACCGCATCCCTGGCTGCACCACTGGCTGCATCCTCCAACCTCTCCAGTTCATCATAAGCTCAGGCCCCTGATGCCTTCGGGCTGGAGACAGAGCCGCCTGTCCCCCTCCTTCCACTCCTGCTCCTCTCAGTCCATTCTTCACTCAGAAACCAGAAAGTTCTTTAAAAAAAAAAAAAAGATTTATTGCCTTATAATTCATATGCCATAAAATTCACCCCTTTAGAGCATAAAATTCCTATTTTTTAATTTTTAAAAATTTTAAATTTTATTTTATTTTGCTTTTTAGGGATGCCCCTGCAGCATATCTGGTTCCCAGGCTAGGGGATTCATCGGAGCTACAGCTGCCGGCCTACACCACAGCTCATGGCAACACCAGATCCTTAACCCACTGATATAGGCCAGGAATTGAACTTGTGTCCTCATACTAGTCAGTTCAGCACCACTGAGCCACCATGGGTACACCCATATTTTTTAGTACATTCACAGAGTTGTACAACCATCACCATAATTAATTTTAGAACATGTTATGCCTCCCAAAGAAGCCTCGAACCCACTAGCAGACTCTCCCCGTCCTCCCTCCTCCCCTTCCCCCACTCCAGCCCCAGGCAACCACTAATGGACTGATGTCCTTTCCATCTCTGTAGATGTGCCCATTCTGGCCACTTCCTAGAAACAGAGTCATGCGCTCTGTGGTCTCTGTGTCTGGCTTCTTTCACTTGGCGCAGTTTCGGAGGTCTATCCACGCTATAACACGACGTGTCAGCGCTTCACTCCTTGTAATGGCCGAATAAGATCCACTGTATGGATTTGCCACATTTTGCTTATCTGCTCATCGATGGAAATCTGGGTTGTTTCTCCTTTTTGTTTGGTTGGGTTTTTTAAGTTTATTTATTTTTAATTACACAAGGCGTTTTATTACATTTATAGTGGTACAACCATCATCACAACCTGGCTTTATAGCATTTTCATCCCAAACCCCCAGCCCATCCCCCACCCCCAACCTGTCTCATTTGGAAACCATAAGTTTTTCAAAGTCTGTGAGTCAGTATCTATTCGGCAAAGAAGTTCATTGTGTCCTTTTTTAAGATTCCACATGTCAGTGATAGGATTTGATGCTGGTGTCTCCCTGTCTGACTGATTTCACTTAGCATGATCATTTCTAGGCCCATCCATGTGCTTCAAATGCCATTATTTCTTTCCTTTTAATGGCTGAGTAATATTCCACTGTGTATGTGTACCACATCTTCCTTATCCACTCTTCTCTTGATGGACATTTAGGTTATTTCCATGTCTTGGCTATTGCATATAGTGTGTTTCTCCTTTTTGGCTACTAGAAATCATATATCACTCCCTTGCCTAAGATCTTAGGTTGGATTCCCATCATATCTAAATGCAACTTGTTGCCATGACCTGCAAGGTTCTTGATGACATGGCCCCAGCCTGTCACCAACTTTTCTCCTGTCACTCTCCCAATAACTCACTCTGCCTTCTTGATGTTTCTTGAACACAGCTTGTTTCTACCTCCGGGCCTTTGTACTGGCTTCCTCTTCCCTCTGCCTGGGAGGCCCTTTCCTCCATCCCCACTGAGCTGGCCTCTTCTTCCCACTCCGGTTGCAAGGTACAGGTTACCTCCTAGCCAAAGTCACCCACCCCCTGCCTGTGTCCCTCTGTACCACCTTGTCTCACCCCTTCATGCTCACCATTATCTGAAACTATCTTCTCTGTTTGTTCATCCCCTCTCCCCTGCTACTAGAATATTTAGCTTCAAAGGGTACTGTCTTCTTTGCTACTGTGTTCCTGAGACCAAGAATTCTTGGTCCCAGCATGGAATTCTTAGTTTGTTGAGAAGCCCACGGGTTTCAGGCATGTAAAGCCACTCCTGCAATGGCCCCAGAAGCCTCAGTTTTCCCAAGAGACATTTCACTCTCAAATACTGGTCCTACTATTGGCTTCCAAGATATTAGGTTTGGGTATGGGGTAAATCACCCCTCTGACTCTCCAAGGTCCCAGATGATACCAGAGAAACACAAAGCAACAGAGCCAGTGGCTCTCACTACCCCTCCCGCAGCCCACCAGGTTCGTTATCCCAGTAGAGCTGGTGTGGAAAATCCTAATTTGCTCTTACTCCCTAGAGAGCAGCAGAGCCACTGCAGGAGGGAGACCCCCTTTCTGGTGAGCTTAGCCCAGAAATACAGGGAGCAGAAGAAAAGAGGATGCTTCCAGAAAGCAGGTAGGTGCCAGTGTGTGTGAGAGAGAAAGAATGACAGCCAGAGTTTGAGGCTGTGACCTTGCTACCAAGGCTGCAGCCAGGCCAGCCAGCTCCCTCTCCCAGGTGGCAGGTGGAGCACTGGGAGGGTTTACACAGACACCCAGGGTGTGAAAACACCACCTCCTCTGCCTCCAGGCAGAAGCAGGGACACAGCAGGGAGGGACCGCCCCCCAACAGTCTGATCTGGCCACAGTGGCAGAAAGTCCCTCCCTTCTGATGGCTGCATTGTCCCCAGGATGAAGTCCAAGCTTTTCTCAAGCTGGTTGGAGCCCAGCCTGCCTTTCCTGCATCCTCTCCCTTCCCACCACCCCCAGTCCCTCTGCTCAGACTCCCTGGCCAACACCCTCCCAATGCCATGAACATGCCTCCGGGTCTTTGCCCCTGTTCTTCCTGCCCTTGGGATTATCTTCCTACGATTCCGGCAGGTGACCCCCTGAACTCCTTAACCCGGCTGGACTTGGGGTTCTGTGAAGCCTCCCCTGACCCCTCCCGACAGTCAGGGGGACCCTCCTCTGCGTACATCCCTCTCACCAAGCGCTCACGTCCGGGGAGTCAGAGTATTGGCGGATTTACCTAGGAGACCAGAGACTCTACTTCCTTCTCTGAAGACTCCCAGGGCCCAGGACAGGGCACAGAAAACCCTTGTGACTGTCTGTTGAGTGAGTGAATGAGCGAATTCCCTGCTAACACATGAGCTCCTCGAGGACGTGGCCAATGTGCCATTTATCTTGGCACAGTTTCCACTTGCTGCTAGTGCCACATATCACTCTCACCCAGTCAGGGGCCAAAGAGCTCCTGCAGGGCTGCCCCCAGCCACCACTGCCTCGCTGGCTCAGTCTCTCCAGGCCCTGAGCTCCTCTGTCCCAGGCCTTGGTTTGGAGGCAAGTTCTCCTGGAAAAGGTGCCCATCGGCGGGACACCCAGCCCTGCTCCATGGCCAAGGCCCAGAGCTGATGTCTCCCCAGAGCTGGATCCCAAGATTGATCCTTTCCCCAGAGGCTCACTGATCTGAGTCAAATTGCATAAGTCCCTCCTCCCCCACCCCACCCCGTCAATCCTCCTGAGTTTTGAGAGACATGCCCCTCCCAGTCCAGCCACGTCTCTCCAGCCCTGGGCCATGGACACCAGCAAGTGTAATAAATAAAAGTAGTCTGGCAAAGAAAACTTCCCTCATTTATTTTCCAGGGAACTTGGCTCATCCATCTTTCCCCCTTAACCTACTTTGTGCTCTGTTAGCTTTGCTTCCTGATAAAAGGGAACTTGGTTTTCTGATAGCATCTGTCGTATGCAGGGTATCCCCAAACATTAGCAGTAATCAGTTGGACGTGGTACAGTTGGAGGGCTTCGGAAACCAACACCAGATGTCAGGGCTTCAGTGGGTCCCTTGGAGGTTGTGGGGCCAGAGTACTGGGTGAGGGGCTGGGTCCAGGATCCCCTGGGAGTCATTCACCCAAAAGACATGGGAGTGCCCACCACATGCTAGGTTGTGCATGGAGGGGCATTGGGAAGGTGGGGCCCTGACAGCTGGGACTGTCACAGCTGGTTACCCACAAAGGACAGAAGTGGTGACAGAAGCCAGCCCCTGCCCCCACTCAGTCAGCTAGACTTCCCCTGGGAGGCAGCACGGCAAGAGATTTGGACTCAGACTTGGGTGCCGGGGCTCAGGCTCCTTAATTTTATTTATTTATGTATTTATTTGCTTTTTTTTAGGGCTGCACCCACGGCATATGGAGGTTCCCAGGCTAGGGGGTCGAAACGGAGCTACAGCTGCCAGCCTACGCCATAGCCACAGCAATGCCAGATCCTTAACCCGCTGAGCGAGGCCAGGGATGGAACTCACGACCTCATGGTTCCTAGTCAATGCGTTTCTGCTGTGCCACAACAAGAACTCCTCAGGCTCCTTAAGTTAAAAACGAGGCAAACAATCCTCACCCCACTGCGTGGCTTGAGAACAAACTAAGATAGTGTGAATCTTCCAACACTAAGTTCAGCACCAAGTGGGTGCTTAGCACCTGTGAAATCCCTCCTCCAACATCCCGCACTTATTGGGTGCACAGGCCCTGGGGCAGGCAGTGATCTCCAAGGACAGCACCCGGGCTCTCCCGGTCTCCTGGGCTCCTGGGCTCCGGGTACTTGTGTAGAAGCTTTGGCCTCTGCTGCCCTCTGGTGGCAAAGTGCAGGCAGAGCCATCTCTGAGCTTTGATATAACAACGGAAGAGGCCCAGGGGAACCAAGGAGCTTAACAGATTTGAAAGTGCTTCCTGGGCGTTCCCATCGCGGCCCGACGAGTATCCATGAGGACGTCGGTTCGATCCCTGGCCTCGCTCAGTGGGTTAAGGACCAGGCGTTGCCATGAGCCTGTGGCGTAAGTCGCAAACACAGCTCAGATCCCGCGTTGCTGCGGCAGTGGTGTAGGCCTGATAGCTGTAGCTCCCATTCGACCCGTAGCCTGGGAACCTCCATATGCCATGGGCGTAGCCCTAAAAACTGAAAAAGAAATTACGTCCTTAAACTTCACCTGCCTCTATTCTCAAGGTCGTCCTCCACGTGGTGTCCTCCAGAAAAACCACTCCCGTGGCAACTCACAGCCAGCCTTGCTTGGTGCCCAGGAACTGCCACCCCAGCCAACCCGGGTAATTCCTCTTCACCACAACCCACGGAAGAGCCTGAATCCTCCTTATAGGTGAGGAAATTTTAGTCCCACAGGTGAGGGTTCACGGCTACAGGTAGCTCCCATCCTGATGAATTTGCAGGAGTGCCCTTCCAGGTGGACCATGAAAAGGATAGCGAGGGTTGGACCTGGTGGTTTTTCTGGTTTGGGATCACTGAGGACATTTTAGAAGGCAGGTGGGATAAGGGTGGAAGCTAGATTCCTGGCAGCTGCTGGAGGACCTAAGTGCCCTCCGCTGGGTCCCTCACATCTGCCTACAGAGCTGGACAGAGAGGTGACAAAGCTTCGGATGTGCGGGTCCTCCCCACCCCGCCCAGCCCAGCCCATTCCTTCTCCCAGGCCTCGGCCTGGCACTTCCAGGCCGGATGGGACGCGGAGGCCCGGTTTCTTTGTGGAAGATTAAATGCCAGAAGAAGGAACCGAATGGCAGGAACGGGTCCCGGTGCCCGGTTACTGACCAGCGCGCCCATGGACGCCGCGCCCCCGGTTGCCCCGCCCCCCGCTGCCCCGCCCCGGCCCGCGGGGTCCCCTGGCCCCGCCCCCGGCCCCGCCCGCGCCCGCGCCCGCGCCCGCGCCGCTGCCCGTCCGCGTTCCCTGCCGCCCGGAGCCTCCGCGAGTCGCCGACATGGGCCGGGCCCGGCCGGGCGAGCGCGGGCCGCCCAGCCCCGGCCCCACCGAGCCGCCCGCGCCCCCGCCGCGCCGCGGCCGCATCCTGGCACTGCTCGGAGCGCTGTTCGCCGCCGCCGCGGCCGCCGCCGCCGCGCGGGCCTTCGCCCGCCACTCCGAGGCCCAGGCGGCCGCGCGGCAGGTCCGGGCCACGGGGAGGGCGCGGCGGCCGGGAGAGTCGGGTGGGCTTGGGAGGGGCTGGGCTCTGAGGGGCCGGGGCGGGTGGGGGACCAGGCGAGGTCGGGGATGGAAGGGCGCCCCGACCCGAGGGGGACGGGGCCTTAGGGCTGGGAGGGCTGCATGGGAGGGCTGCATGGAAGGGCTAAGAAAACGGGGTTGGGGGGGCGGGCAGACTTGGAAGGACTGATGGGGGAGGTGGAAGGACTGGCCCAGCGTGCAGCAGGGGCTGGGACAGGCTTCAAGGGAACAGTATATGTGGGTGACTGGGACAGTGGACCGCAGACAAAGCTCATAGAGAGAAGCAGGGACTGGAGCATCTGGATGGGTCCAGGGAGCGCTGGGACAGTGGGCAGGGGAGTCAGGCGAGGCCAATGGGTGGACCCAGAGGGTGGCGGGGGATGGGTCCAGATAGAAAGGGAGCACCAGAGTGGATACTGGATGAGGGCACGGAGTGAAGCAAAGGGACCAGGAGGGGTGGGAAGGGGACTGGGGTTCTGGGGTGCACAGAGGTGGTGTTTGGACAGACGAACTGGGAGGTGGGCTGAGGGAACTCAGGAAGATGGTGGCAGGAGCTGCTCCTTGCATGCCTTTGGGATACCGGTTGGGAATCCAACTGCTCAGCCCAGCCGCCTCCTCCCAAGCAGGATTCAGCACTGAAAGCCCTGGGGACAGAAGGCCTCTTCCTCTTTTCCTCCCTGGACACTGACCAGGACATGTACATCAGCCCTGAGGAGTTCAAGCCCATCGCCGAGAAGCTGACAGGTACCAGGAGAGCCTGGGGACTGGGGAGGAGGAGGCAAGGCCCTGCCCTCTGCTTCTTGCTTGTGTCTGCTCTAAGCAGGGGGGCTGCTTGGAGTCGGGGGGAGGCCTGTGGGGCCTAGCAGCCCTGGGGTCCTCCCATCCCTGACACTTTCTAGCCGGGGTTTGGGCAAGCTGCTTTAACAGAGACACATGCACATACAACACACACACACACACAAACACACACACACACCCCTGAGCCTGTTCTCCTCATGTGAATAATAGTAGCTAATATTCCCTGAGCACTTCCTCAGGACCAGACATCACTTTAAGCACTTCCTGGGAGTTAAGCCTCTAATCTGTGCAGTGCCCCGTGAGATGAACACTGTCCTGATCCTCATGTTTATAGTTTGGGAGACAAGCCCAGGCTGGAAAAGTGTAGAGTCAGGCTTAGGGACCTCATGTCCCAGGTCCTGTACCAGCTCATTTGCACATCAGAGAAACTGTGCAAAGTGATGAGCACTAGATATTCAATAGACAGGAGCTACCACTATTACTACTAAATGTTAAACTCTTCTTGGATATTGTCAGAGTCCTATCCCATCTTGTCATCCATTTTTGTATGGTTGTAATCAGTGATTTTTTTTTTCTTTTTTTGGTAAATGTTTGGGGCCGAAGCATTCTAATGAATTGTAAAATGCTTCGCTCACGCTCCATCATCACCCTAACTTCTGTGTCCGTATTTGGTGACATTTCCTAAACTTACGATCTTGGGCATCTACTTGTCACCCAAATTGCCTGGTGTAAGTAGGTCAATATGGGAAAGATGAAAAAGAGACGCCAGCTGCTCTCAGGTGAGGAAGCGCGAAAGGACTGCCATGGGCTTTCTGTCTCAGGATGGGTTAGGTAGGTCAGCCACTTGCTAGCCTGGTGGCCTGTGGTCACTGCCAGAGGAGGAAGGTCAGCTAAAAATGCTAATTTGCTGGAGGGGATGTGTCAGTGCCCCCCAGGGGCAGTCAATTCTGTCATGAAAGCACATGGGCAGGTGTACTGGTCAGCCCCATGTGGCTTTGCTTTGACTTATTTTGAACATACTTCTTCGAGCATCCACACAGCCACCTCCTTGTCCTTTTTCATAGCCAGAGAGCAAAAGGTGCCTCATGATGACATGTTGACCAAGCTTGTTGGGCTTGGAGGTGCTTTTAATTTTTTCACACAAATCTGTTTCTCTATCAGAGGCAAATAGCCTCTCCCTCCATTAACTCCTAGGCCACTGTGAGTGCAACACTGGAGCACATTGTTGGGAGAACAAAACAAAACCAAAAACACCACATCTATGCAGGAAATAAAGGCAGACAGTCCTTTCTAGTTGGTATGGTTATATGTGTTTCATTTATAGAAGTTTTGCAAATTGTCTATGAGTAAATGTTATTTATGTCAGGAAATAAAACATTTTATTAAAAAAAAAACCAAAGAGCCATCAAACGCTGGGCATTATTATTCATAATTATCTATGATAACAGTAAAATAATTAGATAAACAGGGCTGACAAATAACCCTGCTTATTCCTCTTGTTCCCGTCTGTTGAGGTTTCTAGCCTGCTCTTTTGAAATGTTCTGCCTTGTCTTACAAATCCAGGCATAGCCCTGATTCTTCAGAACAGGAATTTGCATCAAGAGCCACTGGGGAGCACTAATCGGAAGCACGTTTTCCTGATTCTGGTCCCTGAAGACTTTGACTCAATAGGTCTGCAGAGGGTTCTGGGCATCGGCAGTTTAAAAAGGCATCCTGGGCAATTCTGATGATCCCTGGTTAAGGCATTGCCTTGAGGGAGTTCCTGCTATGGCTCCCAACTAGTATCCTTGAGGATGTGGGTTTGGTCCCTGGCCTCCCTCAGTGGGTTACAGATCTGGCGTTGCCGTGAGCTATGGTGTAGGTGGCAGATGCAGCTCTGATCTGGTGGGGCTGTGGCATAGGCCGGCAGCTGCTGCTCTGATTTGACCCCTAGCCCTGAATGCACCCATTCATTCTGTCCGTTATTCAGTCAGTCAACAAATGCCAAGCATGCTCTCTGCCCTGAGGGCGCAGACATGACAGGACTGCCTGGCCTGCTGCTGGCTGTTATCTTATCTGTATTGTGGGGCCGTTCTGCCCTTAGTCACTCCTGAGATAGGCTTCACTCCTCCCAAGCCGTGTTGTGACTCCCTCCACCCTTGAAAGGCTGCAGACTCTGAGCAGGAAGAGATCTGACTTTAGCCTCCGCCACCCAGCCCCTCTCCCGCGGGAAACGCGGCCCCCAGGAAATCAGGGAGAAGCAGGTCTCCTCCCTTCCAGACCAGTGCTCTTTCTGTGACATCGAAGATCTGCTGCTTCTGCTTCTTGCTATTGCTCAATGTTCCTAGTCCCCTGACTGAGCACCTCTCTGAGCAGCCTTTGCTTCTTCCTGAGATGCCTCCCCCCAGCCCACCCTCCGCATGATAGGCCGAACACGGTAGCATGGTCCCCGTTTCTCATGTAGGAAAACCAGAGAGGCTGAGTGATTTGGCCCAAAACATCCAAGAAATGGAGCCGATCTCGTGCTAGAGCTAGGCCGACAGTGCCTGGCGAGAGCGTTCTCCTCTCCAAGCTCTAGCTGTCTCTTTGACACTGGGGATCCCGGCTGCTGGGAGAGGCAGCTGCCTGCCTAGCTGCTGCCTTGTGTGGACACAGCACCAAATTCATCTCAGACTTGGTTGGGAGAACAAAGGGAAATGAAACCGTGAGAATGGCCTTTCTGCAGCCAGCCTGGCCTGGAGGAGAGAGCACATGTTAGAAATGGAATTAGGGGTGTTCCCATCGTGGCGCAGTGGAAGCAAATCTGACTAGGAACCATGAGGTTGCGGGTTCGATCCCTGGCCTCGCTCAGTGGGTTAAGGATCCGGCGTTGCCATGAGCTGTGGTGTAGGTCGCGGACACGGCTCAGATCTGGTGTTGCTGTGGCTGTGGTGTAGGCATGCAGCTGTAGCTCCAATTCAACCCCTAGCCTGGGAACTTCCATATGCCATGGATATGGCCCCAAAAAGCAAAAAAAAAAAAAAAAAAGAAAGAAAGAAAGAAATGGAATTAGGTTTGAGCCCCAGTTCCGCGGGATCCCCACCCTTGAAACCTCTGGTAATAGTAATACAGCTAAAATTTATTACAGGTTTACTCTGTGCCAGGCCCAGTGCTAACCTCATGTGGCTTATCTTATCTAATCCTCATACTGAGCCACTGGGCCAACCATCACACAGCTGGTGAGAGGGAGGACTAGGATTTGAACCCAGGCTATCTGGTTCCTGAGCCTTTGAGGAAACTTTTGAGATCTTAACACCCCCAGGAGAGGGTCGTAGTTGATTGTGGGTTTAGAGTAAAACAGGCCTGGGTTTGAATCCTCTTTCCTTCATTACCTAGCTGTGTGATCCTGGGGAACTGACTTCACCTCTCTGAGCCTTCTTCAGTTTCTCCCTTGTAAGATGAAATTGGTAATACTGCCTCACAGGGCTACTGTGGAACTACAATGGGATATACCTTGTCCTATATCATATATATTATATATTATATACACTGTGTATCATACAGAGACCATTTGTTTGTACTGTTTGCTAAACAATGTGATCTATGTTGTCACTTTGGTGATTGTTCCCTGTTACGCCCTCCCCACCCCCCTCCCTCCCAAGCCTGGCTCCCCTAATCCCTGGCCCTCGTGGCCATCCGGAGAGAAGTGAGGCCCTGCCATCTAAGGCAGGACCTCTCTCCAGCGACCTGTGTCTCGTAGGGTCAACTCCTTCGGCCAGCTACGAGGAGGAGGAGCTGCCCCCTGACCCCAGCGAGGAGACACTCACCATAGAAGCGCGATTCCAGCCTCTGCTCCCAGAGTCCATGACCAAGAGCAAAGATGGGTTCCTGGGGGTAAGTTGGGGCAGGGGTGGCGGGAGGCCCCCGCATGCGGGACCAGAGGCGGGGACCATCTGTGTGCAGTCACATCCTGAGAATGGGTCTGTGCTCTGCTTTCATTCTTTCTTTCCTTACTTCCTTTATCAGCCACCCTCTGTGGCCCAGTGGGCCAGGCTGTGGGGGTCCCGAAGTGGGTGCCATGCCCTCCTCGCTGTCCTGGCACACGGTCTGGTAGGGGAAGTAGGAGGGATGAACATGAGCCCCTGAAGGGCCTCTGGCAGTGACTGCAGGGGGCAGAGGGCTCTGCCCCATGTCGCAGGGGCAGGAAGGATCCGGCTGGAGGAACCAGCAAGTGCCCAGGCTGATGTAGGCACCTCACTTATAATCATTACTTTCTGCAAATCAGTCTTCCTCCCCAGGCTGTGAGCTTCTTCAGGACAGGCCTGTGACTCACACTTTTGTGCATCTCCAGGCCCCTGGCACAGTGCCTGGCACCTGACAGGTGCTCTCTTGTGTTCTCTTGAGTTCAGAGGTCCATCCCCTGGCAGGGGGCGTGGGGTGGGCCATCCGAACCAGCCCTACCCCGACCTGATGCCCTGTGGTTTGGGTCTCAAGCCTTCCCAGGGTCCAGGCATCCCCAGGCCCTGCCTGCCTTTCCGGCCTCTCCCCTGCCCTCTGCTCTCAGCTCTCCACTACTTCAGATGTCTGGCTTTCTTCCAGCCGTGAGCCTTCTCATATGCTGGTCCCTCAGCCAGGAACAGCTTTCTCTCTGCCCAGCCGACACCCACTAGGCCCTCATGGTTCAGTTGAACTGTCACTTCAACATGAACAAGGGCCTGAAGGCAGGAAGTGCCAGGTGGGCCAACAAAGAGCAGAGAGAGGGTATGACTGGACCCAGAGCCCTGGGAACACATGCAGAGGCACCCCAGTCAGTGGGAGTAGAGGACAAGTTGCCAGATGGCAGAGGACCTCAGCTGCCTGACTTTGGCCTTCGTTCTGCAGCAGTAAAACACCATAACAGATTCTGAAACAGGAGACTTCTCTCATCAGATTTAGGCTTTCCAGGATGGCAGCTGGGGAGAAGGGGAGACCAGAAGACCAGGTCCTAGGAGGGAGGGAAGGCAGGCCGGGAGAGGCCGTGGTGATGGAGAGGAAGGACTGCCCAGAGGATGCCTGGGAAGGAAGAAAGGCAGGGCGTGGCTACTAATGGAAAGTTGTGGGGTGGGGCAGTGAGCAGCGGGACTCAGGCTTCTGGCTGGGGGTCAGATGCATGTTGGCCCTATTGCCCGACGGAGTGTGGAGGGGGGAGTGGGGCTGATAGGGAGGGTATGTTGAGGTTGAGGTCCCAGGGGGATGTCCAGGAGAAGAGTCCAGTAAGATCTGGGTGGAGAAGGGTTTGGCATTGATGGGCTGGAGTGGTGTCTGAGCTGAGTCCCTCCTACACCCCTGCTTACAGGGGAGCGGGGCCAGGGCAGTCCCCCCGTCCTGCCTCCCTAGCTCAGCCCCCCTCTGCAGGCTGCTCCCCTAAGAGCTCCCCAGTCTGTAAGCAGGACCCTGCACAGCCAGCTCTGCTTTGAGAACCTGCCTGTGAGATCCCTCTCCTCCTACCTCTGCTTCCCACTGAGCCCGGCTCCCACCACCAGGGAGGTAGGGGACCTGCTACTGTCAAAAGTGGTACAGCAGAGCACCCCTGAGGGGGACCAGGCACTCACTGTCACAGGGGCCCCTGATGGGCCCAGAAGGGTGGGGAGGAGCTACTGAAACTGGAGCTTTTATCAGGGGACCTGCATGCTCCAGGCAGATGTGCAACCAGAAGTCTGCACATCTGTCTCATTGTCTCCCTCCATCCACCCATCAGACAGCAGGGAGGTGGGTTACTGAGGAGGAAACACTCAGGGAAGGCCTTTTGCCCATTGCAGGGATTAGGGAGTGGAAAGCAGGGCTGCTGGAGGAGGTGAGGAAGCCCAGAACAAGGCAGTGGCAGCCAGGGCTGGCCTGCTGGCTTCTGCAGAAAAAAACTAGGCAGGACCATGTGAGGCCAGGGGCTTGGAGAGGGCAGGAAGAGGAGGCAGAAGCTCCTGTGCAGAGCCCCCCGTTCCGGTCCTGGTGGGCCCCTCCAGCTGCCTTGGCTCCTCTGCCCTCAAGCAAACAGTTCTGGTCTGGGCTAGGCCTGAGGGACCGCAGGGGCACCGCTTCTCGGGCAGAAGGCCAGGGAAGGTGAGATGAGCCTCGGCTCTGGCAGGACAGCGCCAGGTTCATGGCCATCGACAGGGCAGGAGCCTCCCCAGACCCTCTGCCTCCTGGGCTTGTGGGCTGGGAAGTTCTCAGTGCCGCAGAGCTCCGGCTTTCCCCCGCCCCAGGTCTCCCGCCTGGCCCTGTCCGGCCTCCGCAACTGGACGTCCGCAGCCTCGCCAAGTGCGGTGTTTGCCACCCGCCACTTCCGGCCCTTCCTTCCCCCTCGAGGCCACGTGGAGCTGGGCGAGCCCTGGTGGATCATCCCCAGTGAGCTGAGCGTCTTCACCGGCTATCTGTCCAACAACCGCTTCTACCCACCACCACCCAAGGGCAAGGAGGTGAGAGCAGCCCATGGCAAGCCCCTGGGCCCTGCACCCCATTGCTGGCATCGGCCCCCCCCACCCCGTGTGTGCGCCTGCCTCCCCCCGCTCTCCTCCCACCCCCACCCCCCTGCTTCCGGGCTCCAGACCCAGAGCAGACTCTCCCCAGAGAAGCAGGGCCCAGCAAGCCAGCCCCAGTCCCCTCGCCCTCCCCCAGGTCATCATCCACCGGCTCCTGAGCATGTTCCACCCTCGGCCCTTCGTGAAGACCCGCTTTGCCCCTCAGGGGGCCGTCGCCTGCCTGACTGCCATCAGTGACTTCTACTACACGGTGATGTTCCGGTAAGGGGACCTCGCAGCCCCAGGGCCTGGGACTCCAGGGCAGCATAGGAAGGTACAGGACCAGGTGCGCAGGGCCTGACCCCACTGCTTAGCTCACTGTGGTCCTGGGCAAGCCACTTGGCTCTCGGAGCCTGTTTCCCTCGTTGTGCGTCAGGGAGACGGTGACTTCCTCCAAGAGGAAGAGGAAGAGCATCAAATGTGCTTCAGTACGGGGCTGTCATCCTCGCTGCCGCGGGTGCGTAAGAGCTGTGACGCCAGGTCACACGCACCTGGAGAGGCCGTGAGAGCTCAGAGGAGAGCCAGGCAAGGGCAGCACACAAACCGGGCCCTGAAGGCTGGGCAGCGCCTGGCTGGCCTCCCTTCTCCCTGCCCATGCTCTCCTTCCTCCCTCCCGACCCGGCCTGGCCGAGGGGTCCCAGGCTTTGGGGCAGAAGTAGGGGGGTGGGGGCAAGTGCAGGGCTCTGCTCAGCAGGGGGCCTGTTTCCAGCCGGGCACCTTCCTCCACAGCATCCACGCCGAGTTCCAGCTCAGTGAGCCGCCCGACTTCCCCTTCTGGTTCTCACCAGCTCAGTTCACTGGCCACATCATCCTCTCCAAAGACGCCACCCACGTCCGCGACTTCCGGCTCTTCGTGCCCAACCACAGGTAAGAGCCTTGGCCCCCGCCCAGCCCCAGCATCCTGCTCCTCTTTGCCCCCCATCAGCTCCAGGAGCTCAGATGCAGGGGCGAGATGCCCCCTCAGTCTCTCCCCAGAGCCACTTCTCCTGGAAGGGGCCTGGAGCTGACCCAGGAGGAGGCAGCTTGAAGTAGGCTGATGGGAGGGTCATGCCATCATCCAATACGTGTGTCCCAGATGCCACATGGGCCAGGCCCGCCAGCTCTGTACTGGGACCCAGTGCAGCAGCCAGCAGGCCGTCCCTGAAGCTGCGGTCTCTCCACCCTCATACTGCTGACAGTCTGTCACCATAGCCTGCTCATGCCACCTTAGGGGGAGGCCAGCAGGTGGTAGACAGGGACCTGGCTGGTCGGGGTCCAGGAAGGCTTCCCAAAGGGAGGAGCATCTATGCAGTGACCTGGGTGCCAAGGAGAGTTTAGCCAGGCAAAGGGAACCACACCCAAAGGCCTGAGGGGCCGGCCCTCCACGCCTGCAGTTGCTACCACAGGCCCTGGGGGGCAGAAGGGAGCTCCTGGGAGGGCTTCATGCCAATCACTGGCCTCCTGCCCAACATGCTCAGAATCAGCCTCTTGTCAGGAGCAGGGGATGCAGAGAATCCAGGTTCCTCTCTGATAGCAAGTAGCTGCGTAGGGGGCCTGAGTGACTGTACAGGGACAAGCCCTGGGCTGGGAGCCCAGGAGCTCAGAGCTAAGTCTCGGCCGTGGCACCAGTGAGCTCCGTGGCAGTGGGCAAGGCCCTGGCCCCTCCAGACCTGTTTCCTCATCTGCTGGATGGGGGGCTGGCTCCCAGGCAGGAGCGAGGGGGTTGTTGGGTAGCCTGGGAAGAGGAAGTTACCCCCAGGAGCAGGAGTAGCTTCCTCTCTGTCCCCCCAAGCGCGAGCATTCCAGGTCACAGGGGAAAGCTCTCCTCCTCCTCCTGCCCTCAGCACATAAGCCGCATGCTGCAAGGGTTCAGCCCAGGGATTGGAGGTGGGGTCCTGGACTGGGAGAAACAGGAGCAAATGCTCCTGGGCCCGTGTCATGACTAAGCCGCAGGCGCCTGACCCCCTCCCAGGGCACCGAGCTCACCAGGCTGGTTTCACTGGCCCAAGTCCATTGGTTGTCAGTCTTGGGGCGACGCCATGTGGCGGATGCGCAGGTTGCACATGATCAAGCCACCTGGGGAGGCCAGCTCAGGAAGGACACTGGTGGCTTTTCATTCCTGCCCCACCCTGTGTCCTGGGTGATCTCTGCCTCGAAGAGTCACGAGTCACGGGTAGTGCGTGAGACACAGATGGGGAAGCCCTTTGTGAACTGTAAAGGGCCGGGCCAGCGGAGGGTGCTGTGCTCACAGTGCCTTCAGAGGAGGCAGCTTGGGCAGAGGAAAGGGCCCAAGTTCTGCCATCAGAGTCTCAGTAGCTCTGAGACCTTGGGTTCACCTTGCCAAGCCTCAGTGTCCTCTTCTTTAAAATGGGGTCAGGTGCATACTTTCAGTGAGATAAAGTCCAGCGTATGGTTCGTGGGTCTTGATGGGGGTGATCTGCCCTGGCCACCCTCGCAC
Source organism: Phacochoerus africanus (assembly GCF_016906955.1). NCBI lineage: Eukaryota > Metazoa > Chordata > Mammalia > Artiodactyla > Suidae > Phacochoerus > Phacochoerus africanus. The sequence goes on from NC_062551.1 coordinate 82,828,316, forward strand.
CTGTCCCCAGGTCTCTGAATGTGGACATGGAGTGGCTATACGGGGCCAGTGAGAGCAGTAACATGGAGGTGGACATCGGCTACATACCCCAGGTGAGCGCACGGGTGGTCCTTAGCCTGGTAGGAAGGCAGAGCTCGGCTTCAGGGGGGGGGCCCAGCTGGCTGGGAGCCTCAGAGCAGTGAAGGGCAGAGCTCCTGGCAGACCAAAGCCACTGTCCCCAAAGCAGGATCCTAGAAAGCCACCTGTTCCTGCACACAGAGCCCACCCTCTGCCACAGGCCTTCAGGTGGTAGAGCCCTGGCTGGACGCTGGCTCTGTCACGACTCACCGCACAGCCCTGACCAGGCCCTGCCCTGGGTCTGTCTCCCCACCTCTGCAGTGAGTGGGGTATCTTTGAGGGCCTCTCAGGTTCCCCAGAGGACCCTTGGCCCTCGCTGAGACGGCCTCACTGATGTCATCCCTCACTGACCTCCGGCCCAGATGGAGCTGGAGGCCACGGGCCCCTCAGTGCCCTCTGTGATCCTGGACGAGGACGGCAACATGATCGACAGCCGCCTGCCCTCAGGGGAGCCCCTCCAGTTTGTGTTTGAGGAGATCAAGTGGCAGCAGGAGCTGAGCTGGGAGGAGGCCACCCGGCGCCTGGAGGTGGCCATGTACCCCTTCAAGAAGGTGAGGCGGGTCAGGCTCCCCGGGCCGGGGCCGGAGCTGGGGGAGCAGCAGGTGGGCCCTGGGCGTGGGGTCTGGGCAGGGCTGCTGCTGAGCCTGCCTCCCTGTGGGCCCAGCCTGGGTCGGGGAGCCTCCCATTTGCCCTTCAGAACTTGGAGGAGGCATCCCCCGGGCTCAGCATCCCCCCCTTCACCCCGACACACACACCACACACACAACAAACGTACAGACATACATACACAGCCACACTACCCGCACACACATACGTACACACACTGCCAACACACCCACGTACACATCACACACTCAGCCCCTGACTGGGACACCGGCCGCACACAATAGCTTCTCTCCGTCTCGACTTGGCCCCAGGTCACCTACCTGCCGTTTACCGAGGCCTTTGAGCAAGCCCAGGCCAAGAACAAGCTGGTGCACTCAATCCTGCTGTGGGGGGCCCTGGACGACCAGTCCTGCTGAGGTGAGGGACACCCCGCCAGTCTGAGGGGCGAATGGGGGGGTGGGTTTCACACCTCGTGGGTGCAGGAGGTTCTAAGAGCAGTGGAACTCTCCTACCTGAGCACAAGGGACTCAGGGCGACATGGGGCAGGGGTGTGGGGTGAGGGCTTCGGGGGTTCTGTGCTAAGCTCAGAGGAGGCTGCTGGACACAGTAGAAGAGCCCAGCTTGGCCGTTTTCAGCTTAGAGACCTTGGCCGAGTGACTTTCCTTCCCTGAGCCTGTTTTCCCAGCAGTGAGGGGGTAACATTCACCCAGAGTATGTGAAAAGAGGCGTGAAAGTGCCTGTGCTCTGTAAAGTGTTGCACATGCGTGAGAGAAGGTAGTGCCAGAGGCTGGGCTGCATTCGCTCATTCACAAAATTCAGTGGAGACCTGCTGGGTGCAAAGTTCTTTGGGTGCCTGACAGTGGGTTCAAAGATGAGCAAACAGCAGCCGTACCCTCATCCAGCCAATCAGCAAACATCCTGGGCCCCTCCTGTGCCAAGCCGTAGGCTAGGTGCTGGGTATCTTGCATTAAGGAAGTCAGAAGCAGTCCCTGTCCTCAGGGAGCACACAGTGTGTGCAGAAGGCAGACACTGAATGAATAAGTACAAGCGTGGTGAGTTTACACAAGGCAAGGTGCAAGTGTGTAACAGGAGGGCAGGGAAGGCTTCTTAGAGAAAGTGGCATTTAAGCTGAGACTTTGAAGGATGAGGAGGAGTTTGCCAAGTAACAGGGAGGAAGTGTTTTAGGTAAGAGAATAATCAGAGTTTAGTGAGTTTAAGAAACTGTCACTGTGCAAGCCGCTGGGCCGGGTAGGCCCCCACCCCAGGCCTCAGCCTAGGATGCTAGTATGTTATTGATGTTAATTATGGCTCCCATTTATTCAGCACCTCCTCTGTAGTGCACGCTTTGAGTCTGCCATTTCACCTGGCGACATAGACCATTCTACAGTCCACGAGGTTTATGGCTGAGAGAAAACCCAGTATGACATGTGGGGTGCCTCAGCCACCCAGCCTTGCCTCTCCCCAAACAGGTTCAGGGCGGACTCTCCGGGAGACTGTCCTGGAAAGTTCGCCCATCCTCACCCTTCTCAATGAGAGCTTCATCAGCACCTGGTCCCTGGTGAAAGAGCTGGAGGACCTGCAAGTGAGTGGCAGGTGGGTGGGAAGAGCCCCACGGGAGCCCCTGGGACAGCGCTGGGAGCGGAGGCATCAGGAATGTGCCCAACTGTCCCTGTAGAACAACCAGGAGAACCCGTCCCACAAGAAGCTGGCCGGCCTGCACCTGGAGAAGTACAGCTTCCCCGTGGAGATGATGATCTGCCTGCCCAATGGCACCGTGGTAGGTCCCCCGCCACCTGTACCCAGCCCTGGGCCAGGCGCCGTGCAGCAGAGGAAGCAGCAAACTAGGGGCAGGGCTTACAGACCCCATCGGCTCCAGGCCCAGCTCTGCCACTTCCTGGTTGGTCTCTTAGCCGGTCTGAGCCTCACTTATCCCCTGATGTCCCCTCAGCCTGCTTCGTGCAGGTGTTGGGACACTCCCTCAGAAGGGGGACCTCAATAGCACTTTGGGGGCCTGGCAGCAACAGGTACAGTCTAGCAGCAGAGTGGACAGGAACGTGACCTGGCAGGGAAAAGCCCGCCCCAGACCCTGGTGGCCAGCCCTGGGGAGGGCGGGGCAGGGCTTGTGACAGCAGAGAAGACCCCTCACGCAGCACTCACGCCCTCCGCTGGATTCTCCCAGAAGCTTTGGGAGATAGAGGATCATGAAGGCTGGTTTTACAAACATGGTTACAGGCTCAGAAAGGTTCAGAGACTTGGCAAAAGCTGCATGATTAAGTATAAGCTGGCTTTGAAAACAGGTGCCCATGGTGTTCCCGTCATGGTGCATCGGAAGTGAATCCGACTAGGAGCCACGAGATTGCGGGTTCCATCCCTGGCCTCGCTCAGTGGGTTAAGAATCTGGCGTTGCCGTGAGCTGTGGTGTAGGTCGCAGACGCAGCTTGGATCTGGCATTGCTGTGGCTCTGGCATAGGCTGGTGGCTATAGCTCCGATTAGACCCCTAGCCTGGGAACCTCCATATGCCACCAATGTGGCCCTAAAAGGACAAAAGACCAAAAAAAAAAAAAAAAAACAGGTACCCACCCATGAGCCTCAGCATCTCCTACTCTTCTGATGGAAGCCCCCCCTTATCTTCTAAGTCCTAAGGAATGGGCAGTGGGGGGCTGGGGGATGTAGGGGAGTGGGGAGCTGTGCAGGAGCAAGAGCTGGGGCTGCCCTGGAAGTACGGGCTTGGCGGTGAGGAAGAGGGCACCAGCCAGGGGCCTTCTGCCTCAAGCTCAGGAGGAAAGGCCTGGGGGAACCGGCCAGCTCACACCCATTCATGGCGCCCACCGTGGGCCACAGGCGCTGGGATCTTGGAGCTGGGCAGATCGGACCCCGCCTGGGCAGCAAGTGCAGATGCCCCACTTGTTGACCTGTTTGTGCCTTTACCAGGCACCTGCCCTTAAGGTGCCCGCTAGCTGGACATGGAGGCTGCAGGGCACACAGCCTGGGTGGGCGGAGGAGCATTTTGACAGAAGTGAGCATGCACGGGGTTACAGAGGAGAGAGGGTGCGGCAGGAGGCAGGGAGGGAAAGGTGATAGTCAGAGGTGTTGGGTTTTCGCCTGGCGGGCGAGGTGTGGAGGCCTGGAGTCAGAGGTGAGCAGGCGAGGCAAGGGGAACGCTCTTCACCAGCCCTCCTCGCAGGTTCACCACATCAACGCCAACTACTTCTTGGACATCACCTCCATGAAGCCCCAGGACATCGAGAACAATGTCTTCAGCTTCTCGTCCACCTTTGAAGACCCGTCCACAGCCACATACATGCAGTTCCTGCAGGAGGGCCTTCGCCGCGGCATGCCTCTCCTCCAGCCCTAGTGTGCCCGCCTGGCCCAGCCATGAGAAGCCAGGCTGGACGGGGGCCGCTCGGCCCCTCTGCCCCGAGGTCCTCACACATTTCACACAGCAGGCCCTCCCACTGCACCTGTCAGGCGCCTGTGGGCCCGGGGTCAGCCAAGGGTGGCATCCGAGCTTTGCCTCAGTGATGAGGAGACAAGGGATCTTGGGCTGACCAGGTGGGGGGATCTCTAGCTGCAGCTGCCAACATCAGCTTTTTACTGCCTGCCTGGCTCCGGAAGCTGCTCAGGGGCCTGGGGGCATCTCCCTGGACTGCACCCACTCAGGCATATGGCCCAGGCCCTTGAGGGGTAAACAGGAGGAAAGAGTGGGTGCTGGGAAGAAAGGGCCACCCCTCTCTCCTAACTCTCCCCTCTCCCAGAAGAAACATCCAGAAGCCCTGGCCTGGGGGTGGGGGAGGCTATCAAGGAAGCACTCCTGTTTGTCTGGAGCCTTCTTGCTGTAGCCCTGGCTCCGTCCTGTGCCAGTGGGGTCGGTCTTAGGGGAGAGAACCTTCTGGAAGCTGTCAGGACGGAACCCTCCTTCAGAAGGGGAGGTCACACTGCCCCTGCTGCTCCCGAGGTGGTTCATGTGCGACCTGATGACAGGACCCCAGAACCTATTTCAGGACTTGCTGGAGGCCAGCTCCCTGGGGGAGGTTTACTGTGAAGTAGGCTCCTTGGCACGGGTCCGCGGAGGCCCAGGACCACAGCAGCCCTACCACCCACCCTAGCGCAGGACTGCTAGAGCCAGTGTCCCCACAATACCAACTCCTGCCCCTCGGACCGCAACCCCACAGAAGTGCAGCCCTGCCAAGGAACACAGCCTCCCCCAGAGCTGGCGTTGTCCCAGCCTTCGGGCCGCCCAGAGCAGCTTGTCCACCACTGAGAGGCCACCGACTCTCTTTGGCCACTCTAGGGCCTTGGCCCACATCCTAAGCCACTGACTATAGCCAGTCTCTTTTTTATACATGTAAAAAAAAGTGTTTTTATGTGAACTTTCTCACGGTTTGTATGTATTTTTGATATAGCACAGAGGAGAAAGAAGGGGGCCATGGTATCCCCAGCAGCCGCCCCATGATGGCTGGATCTGAAAGCCTCGGTGGATCCAGCTTGATGTCTTCGCAGTTGCTCCTGCGGGAAGAAATATCCCTCTCTTCCTTCTCCTCTTCCAGCTTTTAAAAAATAGTCCTCAGAGAGCCATTATACCCCCAGCTCTCTCCTCGTTCTCCACGAGGGGCCCTTGGGGTTCCTTGGGCTTTCATCGAGCCTGCTCCCCCTCCCCCAACGCACGGGGGCCTCCCTCTTAAACCTGGAAGGGAAGGAAGGCAGACGTTCCCCCAGATGCACCCCAGGCCTCTGCCTGCCACACCGAGTCCTCCTCACAGATGTCTTGTTCTCAATGTTGTCATCAAGTACCATCATAATGGCCAGCTGTCAAGAGTCTAAGTCTGTCTAAGGCACTTTAAGATTACAGGTATTTCGCACATGGAATCCTAGTTGGATATTAATCATTCCCATTTTGCAGATGAAGAAACTGGGTCTCAGGAAAGTGAAGTGACTTGCCCAAGGCCCCTCAGCGGTAGAGTTGAAATTCAGCCTGTATCTTGATGTTGGACTGTTTTGTCTTGCACTGTGCCCTCTGCTCCTCTCCCCTCTGCCTGTTTTCACTGAGGTGAAAAAAGAAATCCTTTCAAATCAAAATGTCTCATTCTTCTCTGTTCTCCAGAGCAAATGAGGCATGAGCCGCAAGCTCAGCCAGGTTTGTTTTTTTTGCTTTTTTGGGTCACATCTGCAGCATGTGGAAGTTCCCAGGCTAGAGGTCTAATCGGAGCTGTAGCCGCCGGCCTACACCACAGCCACAGCAACATCAGAACCAAGCCATGTCTGCGACCTACACCACAGCTCACGGCAACGTGGGATTCTTAACCCACTGAGTGAGGCCAGGGATCGAACCCACATCCTCATGGATACAATGGGAACTCCCCAGCCATGTTCTTTGTATCCCTTCTGGGAGGCAGTGTTTCCATGCTGCTTACAGGGGGCGGGGAGGGGGACACTAAGCCTGTCTCAGTGCTTCTAAGCATGGGTGGCAGCAGCCTGTCCCCCAAGCCATCTGGTGTGAGCATAGGTTCAGCCCTCCCGCTCAGCGGGCTCTTCCCCTGGGCTGGTCTGGGAGGGCCGGCCCGTGTTGAGCAGCCCTTGTCCCGTGGAAGGTGTTGATTGCCTGGGCTTTCTGCATCCTCACCTGAGGCCTCTGCCTGACCTCCACTATGTCTTAAGGCTCATGGTGGGGAAGGGCTCCCAGCTGTCCGCCTGTTACCCTTCTGCCACTTCCCTCCCCTGTCCCCAACATGTCCTACACTACAACTGGAGAGACTGGAGTGGTTCTAAGTGCCTTTTCTTTGACCTGGATGTTCAGTTCTGTCCTTGGCCCCACTCCTTTGCTGGGATTGGCTTGGCAGATGGGCAAGGGAGCATGGCTGGATTACCTTCTGCTGTCTTATTTGTCACTAGAAGGCTTAAGTGACTTGCTCAAAATAAGTTTGTAAGAAATCCCCCATGTAGTTAAGCTGTAGGTCAAGAATCCAACCACAGTGGTTTGAGTTTGATCCCTGGCCAGTGCAGTGAATTAAGGGATCTGGCATTGCCCAGGCTATATAGCATAGGTCACAGATGGGGCTGGGATTTGATCTATGGCCCAGGAATTTTCATTTGCCCCAGGTGTGGCCATAAAATAAATAGGAAAAAAAAATTGTTATAGGCTTTATAGTACAACTTAATTATTTTTAGAAACTGATGCTCTGTGTTGAGAAAGATTCTGAAGTTAAAGCCATCATGTTAGAATTAGAGCCTGAGACAGGCATTAGCTAATTCTTTTTTGAGGGTAATTCTTATTTGAGGGTGGGACCATTAAGAGAAACTTGTAAAAGAAGGATTGGAGTAGAATGGGAAAAGGAAAACCCTTGAGCAGAGATGGAGTCTCAGAGCCAAGTCTTGGCCAGATTGCTGGTGCAGGGCTCTGGAGCATAAGCCACACTGCCATCCAAACTGGCCTCTTGTACCCTTTAGTGGTCATTGGCTTACGGGGTAGAGTAACTTCCCAGGTTAGGGCTTCCATTCTCCCTCCTGCAAGGGCAATTTTCTGGAAAATGGGGCAGCTGTGAGCAGCCAGTAGAGCTGCTGGGGGATGATTCACTGGTTGGGTAAAAGGGATCTTCATGAAGAACCAAGACAGCATTTGTCACACCAAGGAAAGGCAACTAGAGCAAATTCGCAAGATCTGCCGTTGCCCAGGACAGGAAAGTAATGGTTAAAGCATGTTTGTCATCCTGGAAAGAGGGTTGGAACTGGAAGCCAAATTTCATCATTTAAAATATGGTGGGATCAGGGTGGACACCGTCTCTGACCATGGCCAGCTACAGAGTTTACAGGATCAGTGCAAAGTGAAAACGCAGGGCCTTTGTTGAAAAAAAAAAAAATTGTTAATTTCAAGAGGGCAACAGCAGGCACCAATTAGTCTGAGCGTGAGGCCTGTGTGACTGCACAGCTTCTCTCCCCAAGAAGCCGATCTGTCTCTGGCAGCTAGGACTTGCAACCAAAGAACTATAGCCTGGAAGCCAAGCACAGCCACGTGTTGAGGTCAGATGAGGACATGTGACCCAGGCCTGGATGTCATGGAGACCAGGACTCTGAGGCTTTGAGCACAAAGAGGGAGTGGGTGAGTGAGCCTGGAAGGAATGTGAGTCTCTTTCCCAAAGCATCTGGTGTCTTGCCAGTCTAGCCATCTGATCAACCAACTCACTGAGTATACCTTGTGTGTGTCTTTGTGATATACATAACTGCTAAAATAGAAGAAAGCTACAAAGCGCTGGAGAGCAGAGTCAGAGGAAGAAAGGCCCATTCTTGCCGCAGAGAAGACTGTAGAGGGTCTTGGCTGGGAAGTATGAACTGTGAAGCCACCAGGGCTAGATGGGGCAAAGCAACTAAATCTGGGGCCTTGGATGCCAGAGGGAGGATTCTGAAGTTTGCACTACGGTTGGGAAGAGCAAACACCGATCAATGTGGGGGCCAAGCAGCAACACAGGCCCTTTCCAGAGGTTGGAGCCGGACTCAGCGTGGAGAGTGGCAAGGAGGGAAAGGAGGCCGAGACCAGCGGGAGATGCGACCGGGCGGACGTCGGGGATCAACTTTCCCCAAGGCTCGGACGGCAGGAGGCGTGGCCTCGGGGCTTGTCTCCGCCCTCGGGATCGGCAAGTGCCGCCGCCCCGCCCTCCACGGCTGGCCTGCCCAGGGCGCGCGGGGCCGCGGCTCCGTGCGCAGCTGCAAGGGATCGCTTCCGGGGGGCGGGTCAGCGGAAGTGAGGGTGGTAGAGGCTGGGCGGCCCGCTACGGTAGGAGGGGCCGTGAGGTGAGAGTCCTGAGCCGGAGGCTGAGGTGAGACTAGGTGCGAGTGCCGCCCCAGAGCGGGAGCGCGGCTTTCCGGGTCCGGCCGTCGCGCAGCCTAATGAATGCCAGGCGCTGTGCGGTCGGTGCCCGCGGCTCCGGTGCCTGCGCCGGTTCTCGCGGCAGCCACTGTTGTCCGCCTCACTCGGCAGGGGGGAAACGGAGTCCCCGGAGGCAGTTGCTCGCCGGAGTCACCCAGATGCGCCAGAGGCTGCTCGTTGCGGACGCCCCCTCGCTCCTGCCGGGACCCGGCCCCGGGCCTGTGGGTCCAAGGGCCGCCGGAGCTGCGGCAAGAACTTGGCCGACCTTGGCCTTGTCGGGTCGGGCTGTTGCGGGGGAGGGGAGGCGTGTCCCGGGCGAGGTCCCTGGGGTCGCGCAGGGTGTCGGCGCGGCGGAGACCGGGGATGATGGGACCAGGCCCCGCTCGGGAGGCGCTGCGGCTCCTGCGGGAGGCCGTGTGTAAACACTGGGACGGCAGCCTCGGAAGGGGCTGTGGGGGCGCAGAGGTGGTCGGAGCCGGCCAGCGCGGCCAGCAAGCTGGGGGGTCTTCTAGCCGGGCACTTGGGGTGGGGTGGAGGGTTGAACTCGGCGTTCTCGTCCGTTTCTCGATTGGACAAATGAAATGCTCAAGTGCCTACCGTGTACGGAGCAGGCGCTGTGCCCTGCTGGGAAGTCGTCGCCCTTGGGGCAAACTTCACGGCACACCGTTACCTAGATACTGCTGAAGGACCCCAAAGGAAACGCAGGGTGCCTCGGGGTGACTGTCAGGGAAGGGGAGGCGATGCTTGAGCTGAGCTCCAAGAATGATTAAGGATGAACTTGGTGAAGAGGGTGCTGGTGTTTGAAGCAGAGGGAATAGTGTAGACAAGACCATCGAAGGGCTGAAGGGCCAGTGTGGTTGGAGGGCAAGGGGAAAGCAGGTGTGGCTATGAAGTGTGCGGGGGCCAGAGTGGACAGGCCCTGGAGGATGAATGCGGTGAGTGGGTAGACAGGAGAGAGAAGGGTGAAGATGAGGTTGGGCCTGACTGCTGAGGCCCTGCAAGCCATGCTGAGGAGTCTAGATGTTATCCTCTTGGCTCTAGCAAGCACAGTGGGTTTTAAGCATGACAGGAACATGATTAGCCAGGAGTTCTAGAAAGATGCCTCTGGCTGTTATGTGAGGGTTAGGTCCAACTGAGTTTGGAGGTGAGTTTGGAGAAGTGGCTGCATGACTAAAGTGAGAAACACAGGGAAGCACTGTTGTGTGGAACTTGTGGCAGGCACTGACTTTCAGCCCAGAGCCTGGAATACGGATGACTTTGATAAAAGGCTTGCACTTAGCTGAGAAGATGAAGCCCATGTAGGAGGCAGCAGGATCTGGACCAGACTTAGATGCTGAGTACTGAGTGACCTTAGACCAGTACTTTCCTCTCTCCAGCTTCCTTTCCCCCTGTATCATAAAGTGAATGATACCTCCTCTCCTAGAGGTGGAAGAGAGACCCTCCTGGGGAGGTTTCCAGAAGGAGCTGCTTTGGTCAGTCCAGCCCCATCCCCTCTTCTGTTGCTGCCCTTGGCTCCCCGGTGACTTCTCACCAAGGGCATTCCCAGTCCTCATGACTTGACATCCCACCCCCTCACCCACCTTTGTGGCCTTGTCATACATACTCTGCTCTTTACATATTTCTCACCTTCCTGGCCTAGACCTGTGCTGTTGTGGTTTTCCTTCCCTTCTTACCCCCTCTGAACTCACCATGGGGCCTTGGGGCCAGGGGACTGAACTCACCTGGCCACCTGCCTGGTGTGCCTTTCTTAAGCAATGATATTTAGCCTCTGCTAGAATTACTGTATCCAGGTCCTATCTGTCTTCTAGATTGTGAGTTCCTTAAGAGCATGGCTGTGTCTTACTCCTTCCATAGCCCCTACAGTGCCCAGCACAGGGCCTGGCACAGAGTGAGTATCGTTAATGTTTGATGAACAAGGCACTGAATGAGCTCATTGACTGCATCTGCTCACCAGGCAAGAGCAGCTGTGAGCAACCCAGTCCGTAGGGACTCCATGCATCTGTGTCTTGTTTTAACGGTTCATTAAGCACTTTAAAATCCCCTGTTTCATTGATTGCCCCTTAAGGTAACCAAGAGGGGCAGCTCTTCCTGTCACCTTTTTACAGATGGAGAAACCAACATTCAGAAAGGTTAAGTGACTTACCTAATGCTACTAACCCAAGATAAAAACTTGGGCACTTTTCCCTCTAGCCCAAGGGACTGAGTTTGGTGGCTACTGCTGGCTACCTGTCCGTCCCCCTGTCTGTCCCGCAATTCCCCCCCAACCCCGCCATCATGTGTTTTCCCTCTTCCCCTTGTGACAGCTCAGCAGCGCTAGACTGGGTGGCACATGCTGGGCTTTTACTTCTCATCTTAAGAAATGAATGTTGGGCTTGGATGGTACCTACATTCCGGCTTTCCCATGAGCTTTTTAACTACCAAAGGGTTCTATTTACATCTTTAGGAGTGGGTTTTTTTTTTCATCTTTCTTATCAACTCTTTAAAAATTTTTTAATTGATGTATAGTTGATTTACAATGTCATATCAGTTTCAGGTGTACAGCACAGTGATTCATATGTATATAGTTATACATAGTCTTCAGAAGTTTTGCCTCAGGAAATCCAAGGGCTCCAGAAGGCTCCCAGGGTTGGGCAAGCACATGTAGTGAGTCTGGAATAGAACCTTTAAGGGTCTGGATTTGGAGAAGTCATTGTTGGGGGAGCGCAGCCTCTTGGGCTGGTTTTTTTCCCCTGTGAAATGTCAGAGGAGCCTTGTTAGTCATGGTTCTGCAGGGCCTGGCTTTATGGGGGGGCTTGTATGGTGGTCACCGAGTCTCCTGTGGGGGGTGTTTCACAGGAAGGGAAGTCTGGTGTTCCTTAAAATGGCCTGATATGAAGGCCTCCCGCCTCCCGAAGCCTCCAGAGCTGCCCTGTGGCTGCCTTGTCCTTCAAGTGCAGAAGCCAGTTAAACATCAGGAATGGAAGCCAATGTGGTAAGGCCTGTTCCCAGGGGCAGGGGGCTGGGTGGGGGGTGTGTGGAGGTTAAGCATTGGACCAGCTGAAGTTCTGTAGGCAGTGCTGAGATTCCCAAGTTAATTTTTACCCCGGACCCAGGCCTGGAATTGAAGGGTCCTCCCTTCCATCCCCTCCCCCAAGGCTGAACCAGCTATGATCTTGGGGCAGTTACGGAGTTAGTGTGTTTCTGTCTTTCTATACAAAGGGAAGGGAGGGCAGCCTGGCTAATCCCTACACCCAGCTAATTCCTCGCCCTTTCACTGGACCTGCCCATCATCGACTGTGCCTCAGCAGCGGCAGTGTCCCCTTAGGTGCCTGGCCAAGGTGAAGCTTGGCTCCTGCTAAAGGGGAAAGGGGGAGAAGATGGGGACAGTAGTTGGATTTTCTCTGAAATTGTGGCTGTCCCTGTCTCTCTCTGCCTAGACCATCCCAATCTGGCAAAACAAGCCGCATGGGGCTGCTCGAAGTGTAGTGAGAAGAATCGGGACGAACCTGCCCCTGAAACCATGTCCTCGGGCATCCTTTGAGGTAAGTGAGCTGGAAGAGCAGGGCGAGTAGAGGCTCAGTGTATCGGGGGATGGTGCTGCTTCTGTGCCCCAGACTCCTTGCTGTGGCCAAGGCAGGTTGCTTTCCTGGTCACTTCATTTGTTTCAAGAAACATTTATTAACTGCTTTTCATGGATCCTGGTCACTGTGGCTTCCTGATCACACACAGACCTGTGACCACAACAGTCAGGATTCCAGTTTGCTCATAAATGAATCATATTGCATCTTTGATGCCTTTGCTAAGTGACTCAGGTTTCATCAGGCTCCAGCAATCCAGTTGAACAGAGTAGGCCAGAGGCCCTTGCTGAACTGGATTTCCAGACTAGCCATGTCTGTGCTCTGAGATGTGTGCCTGCAGCCCTGGCAGGTCCCCACGCAGGACACTAAGGGCTGTGGGTGATTTTGAGTTGAACTCTACTTTTCTTCACCAGCACTAAGACTTGCCCGCTTAGCTATCTATTTTCAATGTTTCCCTGAGGCCATTACTCCCCATCTTCTTTCGGGTGACATCTAGCCATTCTTTTACTGGGCTCAGTCTCACCTCTTGTTCCTAGGGGGCCTTTAGCACCCCCTCTGCAGCAGATTCTTGTCTGGCCCAGGTGAGTGCTGCACTGGAAAGCTAAGTACCATTTATTAGTCCCAGCTGCCTCGCTCTGAGAACTAGCATCAGCTCCAGGCTAAATGTCTTAAGGTGTGTGAGCTTGGGGAGCTGGGACACAAAGGAAATACTTATCTTTCTTCCTACAAAGGAGACAGAAATGTAGGCATGAAGAGGTGTGGGCCAAGGGGGAAGCAGAAATAAAGGATGCTGAGCTGCAAAGTCTGTGTAGGAGCTTGATCTGGAGTCTGACTTGGCATTAGGATTGGTATTAGAGACAGGAATTCAGTATGCGGGATATTGTTGTCCCATGACCCAGTTGCCAGTTGTTGTCTAGGGCGGGATGTGGCCCTAGCTGCCTCAAGCACCAGGAACAAAGGGAAAGACAGCTAGGGAGCATGAGTCAGTTGAGGTTGTCCCCACACTTGGCTATAGCCTCTCTAGTCCTTTGGCTGGATGCTGTGGGGGCAGAGACATCAAGGGCATGGGCTCCCACCAAGCAGCAGTAAGAGCAGTCATACTAGCTAACATTTATTGAGCCCCTGCTATGTGTCAGGCACTACGCTAAGTATTTTGTCTAGGCTCACTCATCTCATTGCCCGTAGAGGAGCACTGTGGCTAATCCAGGAAAGCTAATGAAGGCTTCCCCTCAGGGGCCCTCTTAGCATTAGCTCCTGGGTCTGCATGTAAACTTAGAGTATCACTTCACTCCTGTGAGACCCAGGTGTCAGAGCTATCAACTCCTGATTTACCTGCCAAACAGCCCTTAGCAGAAACATCTGAATTTAACTCATGTATAGATGGGGTTTTGAGAAATTATCTTTTGATTTGTTGTAAATTGATTACCTTAAAATTTTTTAAGGGAATCTTGCTGATTTATTGTTTTTTAATTTATCTATTTAAAAAGATTAAATTGTGAAAAAGTGTCACTTTTTTTTTAACCTAGTGTCACTCAGTCTTTCTGTTCTCTAGTTCATTTGGTTGGAGGACCTATTTTTAAGGAGTTATGATTCCTTTTGTATAATTATTTTTATTTAAATCTAAATAGTCATATTATCACATTTTTGCTTATAAATAACAGATTCCAGGTAGCTTCAAAGGTGTTGTAAAGAGCTTGCCAGAAGATTCCTCTTGGTCTAACAGATTGTCCCATGTCCACCTGTATTCTTACAACCAGAAGGCAAGACACTTTTAGAGGCCATCTCTTAAAAAAAAACTCTACTGACCCCCTTGTTCTAGACTGGGATCAGCAGAGAGCAGATAGAAAGTATTTTAGCCTGAGAGCCATGTAAGTCTCCACCTCAACTACTTCCTTCTGCAGTTGTAGCTTAAAAGCCAGCACAGATAATACTTAAACAAATGGATGTTTACTGTTTTCCCAGTAAAACTTTATATATAAGACTAGGTCCCATCCCTGCTCTGCTCTAGGACACTGTGTTTTGCTTGGAGGATACAACAGGCTCATGACTGGTCTCTTAACCTTCCCATTCATGCCAGAGTAATCTTTGAAAACCTCACATCTGATCCTTACTTAAAACCTGCTGGTGGCTCATTATTGATTTGAGAATCAAAACTCCTAATTCACTTCCCAGTCTCTCCCAGCTCCCACCCCTCCAGTCCTCTGTTCTAGCCATGCTGGATTATTTGTAATTTCACAGACTGTTGATGACTTCTGCTTCCCCACAGACCCTGCCCAACCTCTCTGACCTCTGTCTGAGGGATGTGCCCCCAGTCCCTACTCTGGCTGACATCGCTTGGATTGCTGCAGATGAAGAGGAGACTTATGCCCGGGTCAGGTAGCTGAGGCTATGGCCTACCGGCTGGGGAACAGAAAGCTCTTCCCAGATGAGGTGGAGCCACAGGAAGAGTGAGAGGGGGAGGGCAACAGGAATGAGAGTTGTGGCTTCAGACGGGGAGAAGAACCTGGCTGTGTTACTCTTGTAGGAGTGGAAAAAGGAGTTTTAGAAGGGGTGCAGTGGCCCACTGTCTCTGACACACTCGTCTTTCCCTGGTCCAGGAGTGATACCCGCCCCCTGAGGCACACCTGGAAGCCCAGCCCTCTGATGGTCATACAGCGCAACGCCTCAGTGCCCAACCTGCGTGGGTCCGAGGAGAGGCTCCTGGCCTTGAAGAAGCCAGCCCTGCCAGCCCTAAGCCGCACCACAGAGCTGCAGGATGAGCTGAGCCACCTGCGCAGCCAGATCGCTAAAATAGTGGCAGCTGATGCAGGTAAGAGCCCCTGAGCCAGGCCAGGCTCAAGCAGCCTGTTCCTTTTTGTTTGGCTTTTGGACAGAATAGGGATAAGGATGATCCTTGGTTCAGGGTGCTTGGGCCTAGGACGCTGGGGTCGCCCAGAGGCCTGGCTAACCTGTATAATCTCTGGAGGATTTCTGTCAGTTATTCGGGACTGGCTGGTTGGATTAGGAACAAAATCTTCACTAAATCTGGGCAGATTCCCTCTCTTGGCCGCAAAAACCAACGCTTCCTTCCAAGTGTCTTTAAGATCATGTCTTCCATGAGCTCCCCGTGGCTTTCCTTACCAATATGAGAAGAAGCATTCCTTACCACGAAGGGTCATAACCCTTTTAAGCACCTCTCTTCCCTTTCCTTGCCCTTTCTACCAGAGACTGCCTCTCCATCCCTCCACCTTTCTGTCTGCACTTAAGGCAGAACCACTAGACATGGGTGGGATTCTGCCTTGACCAGAGGCAGGAAATACCAACAGGTAGATCTCTCCTAAGATGCTCAGGAGAGAGCATCTTAGGAGATGCTCTCATATTAACCCTCACATCCTTCCCATTCTCACTTTTTTGTTCCTCATTGATTCAAAGCCAGAGCTCCCAAACCTTGTCAGTTGGTAGAACACATGAAAATCATGGTGTTCTCTTTAAAATCTTCAAGTGTTTAATTCCCTCATGTGGCATTTTTCTAGAGTTGAACTTGAATTTTCCATTTGTGGTTTTGGCTGCTTTTTTGTCATCCAAGAGATAAGTTGAAGAAGTTTAGGAAAAGTCAGAGTGTTCCTTGGAAACTTAGAGTTGAGAAAATTCTCTCCATTAAAATTTAGGTCCTAGGAGGACCATAACTATTCTGGTTTTTTTTGTTTATTGTTTTTGGGTTTTGTCACGGAACAATTTTTCTAGCCACAGATAGCCGGATTCAGAGGCGCATAGTCAGAAGTACTGGCCTAGTTAAGGAAAAGGACAAATTCAGGCTTTGGTTCTGCACTGTCATTTCAGTCTAAATAGTGCTGTCACTCCATAGCCCACTGTAGAATGGGAGCCTTTAGGAGGCAAGGCTTTTATAGGGTGGGTTTTTCTTCCCTCCTGGAAGGAAGAGCCCAGAGCTTCTACACCTTCTTGAGATCCTGAGAGGGGAAGGTAATGGAGGAACCCAGGATGCCGTGGCATCAGCCCAGGAAATGAATGTTTGGTAGGCAGGGCTTGTGGGGGTAAGATATAACTGCTGTGTTATAGCCCCAGTGTCCATCCATGCCTGTTGTTTTCTCTTTCAGCTTCGGCTTCATTAACGCCAGATTTCTTATCTCCAGGAAGTTCAAATGTCTCTTCTCCCTTACCTTGTTTTGGATCCTCATTCCACTCTACAACTTCCTTTGTCATTAGTGACATCACCGAGGAGACCGAGGTAGAGGTCCCTGAGCTTCCATCAGTCCCCCTGCTTTGTTCTGCCAGCCCTGAATGTTGCAAACCAGAACACAAAGCTACCTGCAGTTCGTCTGAAGAGGATGACTGCGTCTCTCTGTCCAAGGCCAGCAGCTTTGCAGATATGATGGGTATCCTAAAGGACTTTCACCGGATGAAGCAGAGCCAAGACCTGTAAGTATATGATAAGGAGCTATGAGGATCTGTTTACTGTTTAAGTTGCCTGTGGTCATTATCTAATAGAAGGTACTTGCATAGTAAGTCCTCAGGAGTAGCCCTGTTATTTCATTCACAAAGCTTGCTGCCTGCTTGCTAAATGCCTGGGGCCCCAGTTTGAGGAAAGAGCAACACTTTACATTTGGTGGGGGTGCTCTAACTCAACCAATTGGTATTAATCTCATAGAGATTTTACGAGAAGGCTCATCTGATCCAACATCTGTCCCCCAGAGGGGCTTCACTTCTTCTCATACTGTTTAATGACACGTGTCCCCATGCCCCATCCTCTTCAGAGTACAGTTGCATAATAACTATTTTAGTATCTCAAAAAAGGAGACTTATTTGGTGGAAGGAGCAGTTCCTTTAAACACAGTGGTCCATTATCAAACCAGCCCTGCATATTCAGAGATTTACAAACAAGGCTTTTGAGACTCCAGGGTAGTTCCTAAACCTTGGGTGCCTATCAGGATTGCTCAGATTTGTTAAAAGTACACTTTAAACTTACGAAAGCAGAACCACCAAGGAGTAGAGCTATGGGTGTTTCTGATGAGAATGGGAAGGAATTTGGGAAATACCTACCATGAGAAACTCATCTAGTAGAGAAGCCTTAGAGCTCCAGTCTGAGTTGCCACCTTGCAGTGTTTCTCTACTGCACAGGACATAGCCAAAAAGCTTTTTCAAATGCAGGTTTCTGGGCACTGAAATATTTAACATCTGGACCTCAAAGTCCAGAGGCCAGGTGTGCACTCGTATTTGTTAACACAGTTAAAAAGCTATTTTGGAGGCTGGGCTAATGAGGGCCATCTCCTGAGCTGATGATGTTCTTGAAGGGACAGTTACCTCGCACAAGGATCCCTTTTTTTTCTGGCCCTGCTTTCTTCTGAAAACTAGACAAAGGTCCTGGTGGTTGAGCCTGTGTGAAAGTCACTTGTACCTTCGTTCTCTAGCCCTCGGTCTGGTCATACTGATCCAGTCTTTGGTCTCCTGCATTCCCAAATTCAGCTGCTACTGCTTTGGGGTCACCTTGAGTCTTTTTCTTCTGGGCAATGTTTTATAGATTGACTCTCCCAACTTTCTTATACCTGCCTCTGGTACCATATATTGGATCTGGGACCCCCTACTGTCAAGCCCTTCATCTCACTCGTGTCCTGAGATTTTTTTTCTCCTTTGCTGGTAGAAGGAGCTGGGTTGATGACTAAGAATGGGAAAGTAGCCTTGTCATCAAGGTTCATAAATGTGATAAGACTTTTCTCTTGTATTTGCTTTCAAAGTTTAATAATCAATCTTGGCCCTTATATCTACCATAATGACCAATAAAATGCCTTCATGAGGATATAAGTTCAGATTTAGTTCACTAGAATTCCAAGCAACTGTTTTCCAATTATCTAGGAAATCTGAACCTACCCTAATCTGGAACTGGCTTTGTTTTCACCCACGGGGCCCTTATGTTGTGAACATCTTACTGTAAATTCTGGATCTCTTATAAACTTTTCAGCTCCCCTGATGGGGAGACAAGGTGGTAGTAAATTCTCAGCACACCTTTACCCCAGAACTGATAAAGGTCAGAAATGCGAAAAGTCATCCGTCACTTCCCTTGCTGACCTGGGGAAATGTTTAGAAAAGATAGGGCCAGAAAGTAGGAGCAGCTCAGCCACCACAGGCCACTGCCAACAGATTGATGGTCCTTTACCTTGACCACGTCTTATAGGCGTTTCAGAAAATAGTAAAGCCACATCTAGTTAAGAGGTGAGATTTGCAACCAGCTAGCCTGGTTCTGAACTCTGGATTCACCACTTACTGAATGACTAATGACAGATTCATAAACTTTCTGTGCTTCAGTTTCCTGCTCTGTAAAAGAGCCTTGTGGCCTCTACCTCACAAGAGTGTTGGGAGGATTAAATGAGATGGTATTCCAGCACACACAGTGCTGCCCAGGATAGATAAGTACTCAGTAAATATAAGCTATTATTGTGCCTCTAGGAACCGGAGTTTACTGAAGGAGGAAGACCCTGCCATCCTTATTTCTGAGGTCCTTAGAAGGAAGTTTGCTCTGAAGGAGGAAGATATGAGTAGAAAAGGAAACTGAGAGCACTCAGCTCTGCAAACTCAGTCTCATGCTCCTGGAATTCCTTCAATAGCTGCCTTCCTCACCACAGATGTTTCTGCCTCTCAATTACAAACCTTCCGCAACAGTCTTGCCGAAAGCTAGAGCTTGGACTAAGAGAAGAGCTGCGTTATATGTTTTCCATACTTCAAACCTTAGCAGAAGCTGAGGCCTGTGTTGAGCTGAGACACATAACAGGTAATGTGTAGATTGGAATGTCCCAGTTTAAAGCGTGTGATAGGTGGTTCTGTTTTTCCTTGCCCCTGTATGAAAATAGGTCCTAAATGACTGACTTCACTGCATTAGACCCCATAAGGTCTCACCAAACACTTTGTACCCAGCTGTCACTCACTCAGCCACTTCCTTGCAGCAGAGCAGGGCTGAGGGGAGGGAATTATGTTTATGTACATGTTCACAGGGCAGGGAAAATCTTATGCTGCTCCATCATGAACTGACACCAATGCCCAGCAATCACTCTCTCCCCCTCTCGTGTCCAGCACCTACATGTAGAGGTCGGGCCACTGACACTTGGGCTGCTGCTGGGAGGCCCGGGCTGTTTTTTTCTTATATTTTGTAATACTGTACAACCAAATCTACCCTCCAAGGCCCTGGGGTCTTACTGGTTCCACTGACTGAAAGCTCTTTCTCTTCCAAGGACTGTAGTTTAAGCCCAGCAGGAAAGAGAAATGGGGAGGGGAAAGAGTACCATCCTTCTTCCAGGCCCCTGACTGCTCCTTTGCATTGGGCCATGGTTTGTACCTACCACACCATGCATGATTCAGATGCCCTCAGGTCACTTTCTCTAAGGTATGTATCCTCTGTGTGTTTGGGTTGAAGCACCTGACATTAAAGGAAGGATTTGGAGAGATGTTACATTGGCTGTGTCCATCTGAGAGTTGTGATCACCAGGAATCTCCCACAGGTACAGAATTCCTATTTTAAGGTGTATGAACTTTTGTAAACAGGTTCCTGTTTACAAAAGTCCTGCCCCTTTCCTTATAAGGTCTTGCCTTTATAAGAGAATGCTTCCCTAGGGAGCTGCTTGTCCCTTTCTGTAGAAATTTTGCCCTAAGCTCTTAAAGCAGTTCCATATAACTTGCAAGCTTGCCCCCTAGAGACTTACTTATTTTTAAGCCTCTTAGGTACCACACCTGCAATATGGGAAACTGCCACCTGGGGGATGATGTCTTGAGTAGACCACAAGTCAGATTATTGTGTTCAGATTAGATCCATGGTAATGACAGAGCATTTACTATTAAAGAGTTGCTTTTTCAATAATAAAATTGGTAATGTTTTAAATACCATCAGAGCCAGCTTTGTAAATAGTCATTTATTTGGATTCATAGTTTTACAAAGGAGGTTCTCTCCCACCTCGTAGTAGAAGAATGACACAGTCACATTTAGATCGTTATACAGGTCAGCCTTTTTTTTAGGGAGATGTTTAAATAGAGAGTATGTAACTTTAAAATGCTGTTACCAAAAACTAACAAAACTATCTAATCATATTACCTCTCTCGCCAACATCCCTGCCCCTGTAAACATGGATCTGGGAGATTTGCCTTCATCCAAAAAAGTGTCAAGAATAATGTTCACAAGCTTAGGTTGAGTTACCCAGCCAGAGGTGAAAAGAACACATATCCATAAACAGCAGATTCCCAGTCAGGCATCTGAGAAGAGCAGAGAAGTGGCTCTGTGCAGGCTGAGTAGCAGGCTCTTCAGCAGAGGGAATGTGTACCTGCCCTGCCCCCTCAGTGCTCATCAGGCTCATGCAGGGAATTTACCAGCCACCACCTCCTCAGGGGAGGCACGATGCTAATCATACTGTCTCAACAAGCAGTACTACCTCTTTATTTATAAAGAAAATGCTCAATAACAGCATCATCCCATGCCTCCCGCCCACCTAAGGTCATTCTCCTGAATGACCTTTCTAAAACAAAGATCTTAAATTCCTCTATTCAAACATACTCCTCAGAAAGTACTTTGAGGGTTTGTTTGTTTGGCCTTGCCTGTGGTCTGTGACGTTCCCGGGCCAAAGACCAAGCCCAGACCATAGCAGTGACAACACCGGATCCTTATCCCACTACACCACAAGAGAACTCCCTCAAAAAAAAAAATTCCCGTCATGGCTCAGCATAACGAACCTGACTGGTATCCATGAAGACTCAGGTTCAATCCCTAGCCTTGCTCTGTAGAGTAAGGATCCAGCGTTGCCATAAACTGCAGCGTGAAAGTCACAGATGTGGCTTGGATCTGGTGTTGCTGTGGCCGTGGTGTAGGCTGGAGGCTACAGCTCCAATTAGACCCCTAGCCTGGGAACTTCAAATATACTGTGGGTATGACCCTAGAAAGATAAACAAAACAAAAAACACCTCCCCGAAGATACTTTCTTCTATGTCATTTCAAGGTACTTTCAGAACCAAACCGTCACAAAGGCATTTAGAATTGGTGCCTGATAACTTGATTACCTTCAGAGTCCTGGGTAAAGAGCAAATCAGGCTGCAGATTTAACTGAGTGGTCCTATCCTGGCCCTGAGCCCAAGGGCTGTTAGGAAGCTGCCCTAAGCCCTGATTCTGGTCATTGGTTACATCTCGGAAAGGAGCTCTAGAGTTGTGGGCTATGACCCTCTGGCCTTGAGAATCCTCAGTAAAAAGCTGGCTCCAGGAGTCCCTGTCATTCTTTTCACTGTCCCAGGAAAACACAGGAGGACGACAGGGGCTTTGTTTCACTGCTGTGTCTGCTCCAGTCCAGAATTCCTTGTATGTTTGAAGGACAGGGGACTGGCTGTTTGTTTTGGAAGACACATTTTCCAAGTTAGTCTTGTCCAAGAGCTGATGGCGCTTGCGCTCAGGTGTTTTACTGTCTCTCTCCACACTCTGATAGTTATTTTTCTTGGATCCATGAAGCCATTCCCTTTTCCAAGAAGAATCTTCTCCCTCCTTTTGGTCCAGCAAGCAAGAATTCTTCATGTCTTGGGTGAAGGAGCAAGCCAGTGAGGCTTTACACTCTTTAGCATGGACTAAGGTATCAGGCTGGAACAAAGACAGCACAGTCAAGCATGGGGTTCCTGTTTCATGGTGGCAATTAGTCCGGAGGGACTTTGGAGAAAGTCTAGTAGCTTCCTGGATGTCTGCAGGGGTTGAAGTGGCTAAAGGGGGTGCCATGCAGTCATCCTCCAAGCCCTGGATCAGATGGTCTAGCTGGACTGCATCTTCCTTAGACTCTTTGTTGGCCTGACTTTCTATATGAGATGAAACATTTTTCTGGTCACCACCATTTGTCTTTCCTAGTAAAACAGATGAACAAATATCATTCTGCAGGAAAATCACACCTGAGTGGGATTTAAGTGGCTTTCTCTGAAATCAGTATTAGCTACCGTAACTGCCTAGTACGGGGCCTTAAGACTCTTCACAGACCTTTGTAACTGATCTTCCTGTTTTCAATCTCTATTCTTTCCTTAATTACCTTTCTAAAACACAGCTCTTCCATTCTCCTATTCAAATATGCAGATGTTTCCCATGACCTAATAAAGT
This sequence comes from Phacochoerus africanus, assembly GCF_016906955.1. Taxonomy (NCBI): domain Eukaryota; kingdom Metazoa; phylum Chordata; class Mammalia; order Artiodactyla; family Suidae; genus Phacochoerus; species Phacochoerus africanus. The sequence continues at coordinate 82,850,548 of NC_062551.1, forward strand.
AAAAAATGGTACACCATCAGACCACAGCCTACTTTTCCAGCTGAGTTTTCATATAGAGTTTAACAAAGGACACAACAGTTTTTAGTTTTTTTAGGGCCACACCTGCAGCATATGGAAGTTGCCAGGCTAGAAGTGGAATCAGAGCTATAGCTGCCAGCCTACACCACAGCCACAGCAATGCAGGATCCTTAACCCACTGAGTGAGGCTAGGGATCAAACCCACATCCTCTTGGATACTGGTCAGGTTAATAACCTGCTGAGACACAATGGGAACTCCTGCTTTTGTTTTTTATTTAATGTAGTTTCTGCTAGATAGCATTCCTGGTCAGATACTACTCCTGGATATTATCCTTTGAGAAACATGTCTGGGATGTACCATTTTACATACTTTTGAGACAGTATGTAAAGTTTCAAAGATCACATTAACCAGCCAACTCTGAGAAACCTGGTGAAAGTGTGGGTCTTCTGCTCCCCAAATATTTAATGGAAAAGGGAGTAGAGACAATTAGAAGGGAAGTAAATCAGCAGAAAGGACAGTAACAAATTATTAGGGTCCAGCCTGTCCATTTTATCAGGTATAGAATGGATCCTGTCTGCCTTAAGGGTAAATGACATGAAATTCCTGCTCTCCTCCAAAATTATGCTAAGCTCTCATTACAGACAAACCTCAATAACTGATTTCTTCTTTCCCTCTCCAAGAATTATATTGCAGAAATTGTCTTGTAAAAGAATTCTTAACTTTGCCTAAGATTTTAGTACAGATGAATACAGAATATACCACAATTCTGAAAGGAAGGTAGTTTTGGAAAAAATCTGCCCTTGTTACTTAAAGCAGAAGAGTGTTTTAAGTTTTTGTTTGTGGTAGGGAGAAACATTACAAAGCAATTCTGGGAATACCACCAAGAGTTAGAGCTCTTTTCTGCACACCCTTCAACTAGCACGAGCCTTGCTCTGTAAGCCACAAACTACTCTGAGGCAGCTGGTCCCCTGAAGAGGGGAGGGACATGCAAGCAAAGAACTGCCCAAGGATGACGAGACACAAGCCATACTTATGGCAAGTTTTATAAGGAAAAAAAAAAAAAACCCACCTCTGAACCTTGATTCATTTGAAGAGCTTCTGACAGACATATCAATCTTAAACGGACAAATTATGGTCAATCCAAGACATATATACCTTACTAGTGGCAGGTCAGCTCCCCTCTGAACCCCCAATTCCCAAGTATACCTTTCCTCACTGCTGTCAGGAAATACCAATACTTAACATTAAACTGAGATAAACAGAACCAGAAAAGCATGTCTGCAAAAGCATGTATATATTGCTTTCCAAAGGTGGTGCTTTCTTGTGCTGTATAACCTTTTCTAAGTAGGTCAGCCAAGTTTAGCACAATGCGTTAGTGATACCACTTCTCATTAATGTTCCAACAATGGAAAACGAATGCACTCCCTTTTGCTTACTGGCTGCTTCCAGACTGGTCACCATACCTGGCTGCGAGGTGAAGAAGGAAGCAATGCTGGTCTGCCGAGTGCCTGCAGGTGGATGACTTCTTTGAGTGAAAGAAATCTTAGTCTTTCTCTCTCCAGGAAAGAGTGTTAGCATTTTGGTGCTTGACTTGATTAAATGTGTCTGAGAAGGGAAAAAAAAAAGAATAATAGAATTTTAATAGGTTATTATATTTTAATATATTAAAACAGCTGCCAGACAGGAAAGATTCAAAATAAACACCACTAACCCTCTTGGAGCCACAATGGACCTTTTGGTCTACTCATACTCTATTTTCTAGTTTTTGCTATATATCTTCCACCATTTTCTGCCATAATGATGGCATTCATTTTTCCTGCAAATCACATATTCCAACTACAGCCCACTCTTTCTGCATCCCCATGGAAAATCAGGTAGACTGACTAAACAAACAGAATTTGTTGAAGGGATTCCAGGGATGACATTGTCTCCCTTTATTTTAAAGTAATGAGAGTTCCCATTGTGGCTCAGCAGAAATGAACCTGACTTGTATCCATGAGGATGCTGGTTTGATCCCTGGCCTTGCTCAGTGGGTTAAGGATCCAGCGCTGCCATGAGCTGTGGTGTAGGTTGCAGATGAGGCTCAAATCTGGCGTTGCTCTGGCTGTGGCATAGGCCAGCAGCTGCAGCTCTGATTCAACACCTAGCCTGGAACTTCCGTATGTCTCAGGAGGAGTCCTAAAAAGAAGAAGAAAAAAAAGATAATGATTCTACATTGGCAGCAACTGATTCATTTTCAATAGTTTTCAAATAGTCACCCAGTGGTTAATAGCATGGCTCCCAAGTCACACAGCTTCTGTTCAAATCAATACCAGTTCTGCCACTGCCAGTTACTAGCTGCATGACCCTCTAAATGTTGTTTGATCTGTCTCGATTTCATGTGTGAAATAGGGACAACAAAAGTACCAAGCCTATAGGGCAGTTATGAGGATCTGGTGAGTTAATTCACATAAAAATCTTATGTAGTTCTGATGCATAGATAGCATTTAATAATAGCTGGCTATTATTAAGAGAAGGAGTAATGAAATAGCACCAGTGTGATTTGGTTTTGTTTCCATTTGCTTGTTACGGAATGCCAAGAAGTAGGGAGAATAGGATTATATTCAATTCAATTCGGCTGTGAAAGCTACAGAAGAAATGAGATTTGCCAGTATCCATGTACCAAGTTGAAAGTAGGCCTGAACCCAAATTATTAATTCTAGCCCAAAGTTGACTTCATTTCTTTCTTTTTCTTTTTGGCCATCCTGGTAGTATATGAAAGTTTCTGGGCCAGGGATAGAATCCAATCCACATCTGTGACCTACGCCACAACTGCAGCAACACCGGATCCTTAACCCACCTCATCAAACCGGGGAACCAACCAGCAACACCACAGAGAGAAGCTGGATCATTAACCCACTGCACCAGAGCGAAAACTCATCATTTTTGCATTTGGAAACTAATATGTACTTTAAGTGGTTAAAAGATGAAAGAAATCCTGTACATAAAATTCATTCTTACAGTACTGATGTGGAACATTCTCTTCCACCATACAAAACAAGAAGACCATGCATAAGATAACGTGAAATAACTGATTTTAAGATAATGGGTAACAGGCAGTGCAGGACTGTGCTTCCTTGGGAGCAGGAAAACAAATGAAGTGAATCCTGCGATCACCCTAGCTTTCTGCTTGGGAGCACTTGTCTGACTGCATGTATAGAAAAAGAACTCAGGCAGAGCATGGCAGCTTTGATGAACTGAGTAGGCTAACATTGGGATTTGGGGAAGATATGGTGGCTGGGATTTGCAGCACAGAGAAAAACATCCAGAAATCTACATAGAGATCCCTTCAGTTCATTACTGAATATGAACCTCCACGTGTGTTAGGCGAAACCCCATGAGGCCAAAGAAATGCCAGAAACTGCAAGATGAACAATTCCCAGAGCTCACATAGGGCTGAGAGAGTTCCCACTAGTTCCCAGAGTAGAAAGACTTTTTTTTTAATTAATTAATTTTTTGGCCAAGCCTACAACATGCAAAAGTTCCCAGACCAGGGATCAGTCCTGTGCCACAACTGTAACCAGAGCCACAGCAGTGACACTACCAGATCCTTAATCCACTGAGCCATGAGGGAACTCCAGAAAGAGCTTTTTAACATCAGTGACATTCAGCAGTATTCACAGAAGGATCACCCCTTACCAGGAGAACTAAACTAGCCCCAGAGCAAAAATTATTCCAAACCTGTCCTCACGGAGTTTAAAAGCAAGCTGATTAGCAAGTACTAACTGCCAAAACAAATTTCAATATTCTTTTAAGACAACAAAATCTAGATACCCAGCAATGTAGCACTCAGGGTCTAGCACACAACAAAAAAGTGCTAGATATGTGAAGCAGCAGGAAAATGACCCATAATAGGACAATGTGGGGGGTGGGGAGAAAAGGGTATCAGTTAATGAAAACGGAAACATCAGGGATGACAGAATTAGCAGACAAACTTTAAAATAGTTACTATAAGTATGCCCAGGGATTTAAAGGAAAACATGAAAATGATGAGAGAAATAGAAGACAGGGAAATTTCACTAGATGGATTTAACAACAGATTACAGACTACTGGAAAAAACAGTGGAACTGAAGTCTTAGCAATGCAAACTACCCAAAATAAAGCAGAGAAATAAACTGAAAAGAATAAACAAATTTGTAATGGTCTGTGGGGTATCAAGCATACATATAACAAGATTCCAAAAACAAGGTGAAAGAGGGCAGAAAATATTAAGAAACAATAGCCAATTCTTCTAAATTTGATGAAAACTACAAACTATGATTGTCTTTTTCAAAGATGACCAATATAAGATCTCCCATTTCACATGCTCTTCTTATAATCTGACCCTGCTGTGATGAGAGCCATATTCCTTTACCTTGAACTTGCGAAGAATGTTGTGACTGTCTGACCAGTAAGTATGAAAGAAGTAACATTACATGATTTCCAAAACTGGTCATAAAAATGTCATGTAGCCTTGCTTTCTTAAGATGCTCAGTCTTGGAACCTGGCCCCCATGCTATGAGGAAGCCCAAGCAGGCATATGGCTCTCATACTGTATGGGAGACACATCCTAAATATGTGAAATAATGCGAGTCGGTAAGCCAACAAGTATTGAAACACCTATATGCTGGGTACTAGGGAAACAGTAATGAACAAAACAGTCCAGGTAAAGCTTATAGCTTAAAGGGGAACAAACTACTAACAGTGACTTAAATTACTACAAGTATGCTAAACCCTATAAAGACAACTTACAGAAAACTACAGAGTATCAAAAAACAGTAAGACTTCAATTAGCAAAACATCTGGGAACAAGCTTTTTACCAAGTTGGCCATACTTAGCAGGATTAGAAAGATTGCTTCTTTAGGTCAGAGCAATGTCAGGAGTAATACCAGCCCAGTTATAGACCTCTCAGAAAACCTATGGCTTCAAGGATCTAAATTTATCTCAGTGAAATGTGAAGATTCTGATAACAGGTCACATGGAACTGAGGAGGGCCCCAGTACAAAGTCCTTCAGCTGATTATCCCAACCACACAGTATAAGAAAGCCTATCTAATAAGTACAAGGTTCCTATAGGACCAACACCTTCGTAAGCCATAACCTAGGTATTGACAATTTTTACCCTACAAGAATGCCCTGAAGAACCTAAATTCAAGGGACACATTCCTGGAGTTCCTGATATGGTGCAGCAGAAACGAATCCGACTAGTATCCACGAGGATTCAGGTTGGATCCCTGGCCTCGCTCAGTGGGTTAAGAATCCAGCATTGCTGTAGCTGTGGTGTAGGCTGGCAGCTGTAGCTCCGATTTGACCCCTAGCCTGAGAACTTTCATATGCCATGGGTGCGGCCCTAAAAAGAAAAAAAAAAGAGGTGTTCCCTCCAAAACCTAAGAATGTCTAGTCCGCTGGTATATCACATTCGACCCATCAAGTTTTCTTCTTTCAGAGAGGTAGAAGGAAAAACTGACTTCTTACAACTGTGGAGCTCCTGCTACTCCTGCTATTTTACAAGGATCTCCTATCACGTGTTCCTGTAGAGAACAAAGCACTTTTTGGGGGGGCTGCAAGTCACCCCAAGAGTGACCCTTTCTTATACTCACAACTCTGGTAGGTAGCAAAGCAAATCTGGCATCATATGTGTCACCTCTCTTAGAAAATGTTTTCATGCTTCCATAGCATTTAAATTCTGTTTAGTTCTCATTCTATCCTTACCTCTTCTGATAATTTATCTGCAACTTTGTCTTAAAGTTCTACTTTTAAACCAATTCATTAATTCCTTTGGCGGGGGGGAACCCCATAGCATGGAAATTCCTGGGCCAGGGATCAAACCTACACCACAGCAGCTACCCGAGCCGCTGCAGTGACAACACCAGATCCTTAACCCACTGCACCACAAGGTAACTCCTATTAATTCCTTTTTTTAAAACGATTAATATACCAGGACATAATTTGATCTAACTTCTTTTTATAATGGTTACTTGGGTCTTGAATTTGTGTGTGAAGTATCACTTGGCATATAAAGTGACAGCTTTGAAATATATAAATATGTGTATTTGGTTCTTTTTGCCACACTACCTCTTCCTTCATGCTTCTCGGGGCTCATACTCTCTTTGCCCACTTCTAGAGTCATTGAAAGCATCATTATCAAGTCCCCCCTTCCTCTTTAGTCTCTTTTAGCACTAATTAGATGACATTTTGAAACATTTTCCCATTGGTCACTATCATGCCTCACTCAAGTCAGGCTGAAAGGATACTGCTACCTAATAAGGATGCTCTAAGGTGGACGGTTTACGGAGTCTGACCAAGAAAAGCTATCAGAATTCTCATTACCACCAACACTGTAAAAAATCAGCTCTGTTGAATTAGTAATATTAATTCAGAACTTGCTTCAAACTCTCCAAAGATTACACCACCCTAGATCAGAATTTCATAAACTCTTGCATAGTCCTAGACTATTTCAATAATGGTCTCTTGACTGGTCAGGCCCCATTTACTACCTGTTTCAATCAGTCCCACACTAACATCTAGATTAATCTTAAAGCACAACTGTGATTGTACAAATTGTTCTGGCAAGAACTTATAAAATGTAGACTCTTAGAAGGCATATATTGGTATGATTCCAGTTTCCTTTTTCTCCATTACCAAAAAAACCCTTTATGCACACTGTAACATAATAGTCAGATACCAATCACTATTATGGCCTCACCTTCCTCACCTTTGTGCCTCACACTGAAGGGACTTTTTCACACCCAAATCTGAAATATTAGCATTCTTCGACTTAGCACCAAGCATTCCTGATTCCCACAGCCAGATGCGACCTTTTCCTCCTTCAGATTTGACATTTATCACTTGGTATTTCAAGACTTACACTACAAAATCCTGGGATTAACATCTGATTCAGATACTTTTTCCCTATCCTCCACATAACCAGCTTAATACGCATAGTAGGTACTCAGTTCAACAAACATTTTAGGAAGTGGATATACAGGAAAGATACATTCTGTTTTATATATACCTACTCATTACATTACATTTTCAACATCAACAAAGCTGTCAGAGAAACTAAAGCTTTTCTAATACTGTGATCAAGGCTAAGACGAGCTCCCATCACTGTAGTTGATGTCACACACGTCAACCAAAAGAAAAAAAAATGCAGAAGACTGCAAGTAAGAAAAGAGTTTGAGGAGTTTCTGTTGTGGCTCAGAAGGTTAAGGACCTGGTGTTTCTGTGAGGATATGGATTCAATCCCTGGCCTCGCTCATTGAGTTAAGGATCCGGCATTGCTGTGGCTGTGGCGTAGGCCTCAGTTGCAGCTCTGATTTGACCCCTAGCCTGGGAACTTCCATATGTTGCAGGTATGGTCATAAAAAGGAGAAAAAGAGTTTAAGAGGGAGGTGAGGTGGGGTCTTAAGATTTGCAATTTGGGAGACATCGATTCTGGTAAAAACCCAGAGTGTTCCAGAGAAGAGGAGAAGTCAGGGGCTTATAAAAATAAAATCCGGAGTTCCCGTCGTGGCGCAGTGGTTAACGAATCCGACTAGGAACCATGAGGTTGCGGGTTCGATCCCTGCCCTTGCTCAGTGGGTTAAGGGTCTGGCATTGCCGTGAGCTGTGGTGTAGGTTGCAGACATGGCTCGGATCCCACGTTGCTGTGGCTCTGGCATAGGCCGGTGGCTACGGCTCTGATTCAACCCCTAGCCTGGGAACCTCCATATGCCGCAGGAGCGGCCCAAGAAATAGCAAAAAGACAAATAAATAAATAAATAAAAATAAAATAAAATCCATGAGGTTGTTCAAAGTTCTCTGGTGAGAACTGTGCTTGACTCTGATACTGAGTCAAGAAATATTTGTCCGTAAGGAATCATGAGTTATTTTAAGGTAGAGGTCCACTAAGTATCTTTGAGTTTCTGGCAAATGTTCTGGATGACTTTGTTAGGACAAAAAATGGTCAAAGGGTTGGATTCCATCCAGGCCGAGAGATGCATAAATCACACTTCCTTAATGCCTCCCAGTTCCATGTTAGAGAGTTCTCGTAGCAGTAACAACCCCATTTTGATTTTTCTTTCACACATATAAGGTCTAGAACACAGACAGGAGGATATGCACACGGAAAACTGAAGATTTTCCTCCCAAAGTAATCTAACACTAGAAAATTATTGCAAGAACTTTCTCTAGAAACACTGGTACTGGCTTTTTTATCTAAATCTAATGAAAATTCAGCAAGGATAAGAGAAAAGCAATTTCTTCTAAGTATGACAACTCCTACTAAACACTTGACATGTCTAAGCTAAACAGCAATACTAAGTCTCCTACAAAGGTGCTTTCGATGAGATTGTTCTCACTTAATGGATGTCATGCATGTCAGAGTTCACCATAGTACAATGTTTTAGTACGTTTATAATCGGTTTGCCCTAATAAAGACTATTTATTGAAGATCTGTTTAAACATCCTGGTTTAACCACTTCCAATATAGGAATAACCACATGTGACCCTCTCAATAGTAAAGACGACAGTCCCATAAAAGAAAGAAGAGCACTGTGCTCACTTAAATGGGAAAGTAGGTATGTCAACTGAAATACAATGGAAGAGGAATCCTTACTTTGGGACAACTCCCAAATCCATTTAGAAAATGTCAACTTTGTAAACAGAAGCATAATATGTATAATAACATCTTACTGTACAGCACAGGGAACTATATTCAATATTATGAGATAAACCGTAACAGAAAAGAATATTAAAAGGTGTGTGTGTGTGTGTCAGTTATGTATAACTGAATCACTTTGCTGTATAGCAGAAATTAACAACACTGTAAATCAACTATACATCAATAAAAATTTTTTTTAAAAAAAGCATTATATGTACGTATAATACATATACGTATGCACATACTGAAGGGGAGCAGAATTTGTCACCCCAAAATATGCCTTCTTAGCATAAGGATTATTTTAGGCAGATTGTCTTTTAAGAAACAGTAGACATAGGAAAAGCTCTGAAAACTGAGTATAAGTTACCCTTTTAAAAAAGTATATTTATATTTAAAAGGGATATCTCCATTTGTAGGAAAACCTCCCTCTATGAACCAGGAATAGGATGACCCTAAATTTAGAAATTCTCATCAATGGAGAAGGCAAAAACTTAAACCTACATAACATAGTAACTTCCCACAACTCACTCCCCACCCCTAACATCTTTTGTCTTTAGCTAAAGATGGTATTTAGGATGATACTTTAGCCATTTCTGAGAGCTACTCAGTTTTCCTGTGTAATAACTGAGTAACTTTCACATATATAGGAGGTATATATATTATTAAACTTTCATTTGATTTTTCCTCTATTAATCTGTTTCATATCTAATTTAATTATTACATAAGCCAAAGAACCTAGAAGGGAACAAGGGAGATTTTTTTCCGCCCCTAAATACACAACACACACACAAATCAGCCTATACTATATCTCTTCTCCCAATTTCAAGCACTACTTCAAGGTATATTTTTAACTTTTTTTCTTTATAATCATCCTCTACCAGTCAGGTACCAATTTCTGGCTCCTAAATATAAACAGAAGGAAAGATGCAAAGGTCCTTAAAAAGGTGAGAGACACTGAAGGCTGCAGATAACTGGACCAAAGTCACAACTTAAAAAAAGTATTTAGGAGTTCCCGTCGTGGCGCAGTGGTTAACGAATCCGACTAGGAACCATGAGGTTGCGGGTTCGATCCCTGCCCTTGCTCAGTGGGTTAAGGATCTGGCGTTGCCGTGAGCTGTGGTGTAGGTTGCAGACATGGCTCGGATCCCGCGTTGCTGTGGCTCTGGCGTAGGCCGGTGGCTACAGCTCCGATTCGACCCCTAGCCTGGGAACCTCCATGTGCCGCGGGAGCGGCCCAAGAAATAGCAAAAAGACAAAAAATAAATAAATAAAAATAAATAAAAACTTAAAAAAATATATTTAAGCAACACCTCCTCCCCCAACAAAGCCCACGTTTACTAGGTCCTTCTTGAGCATAACTATACTTTAGATATATAAAGTCAAGGGCAACCATCAGTTAGAGCCCTTAAACTATGGAACATGATGGAAGATAATGTGAGAAAATGAATATATATGTATAACTGGGTCCCTCTGCTGTACAGGTGAAATTGACGGGACATTGTAAATCAACTATAATACATTTTTTCTCCCAGCTTTTTTTTTTCTTTTTAGGGACACACCCGTGGCATATGGAGGTTCCCAGGCTAGGGGTCAAATCAGAGCTGTCGCTGTCAGCCTACACTACAGCAAGTCAGGATCTGAGCCACATCAGCAACCTACACCACAGCTCACAGGGCAACCCACTGAGCAAGGCCAGGTGCATCCAATCTGCGTCCTAGTGGATGCTAGTCAGATTTGTTTCTGCTGAGCCACAATGGGAACTCCATATTTTTTTTTTTTTTTAAGAATAATCTCAAATCTCAAAAAAAAATAAAATCCCTCAAACTGTAACCTGTGGAATTCCCTTTCTGGCACAGCAGAAACAAAGAGGATGAGGATTCGATACCTGGCCTTGATCAGTGGGTCGGGGATCCGGCATTGCCATGAGCCTGTGGCTGACACGGCTCAGATCCTGCATTGCTGTGGCTCTGGCGTAGGCCGGCAGCTACAGCTCCAATTGGACCCTTAGCCTGGGAATCTCCATATGCTGTGAGTGCGGCCCTAAAAAGCAAAAAAAAAAATTTCTCAGGAGTTCCTGTCGTGGCACAGTGGTTAACGAATCCAACTAGGAACCATGAGGTTGCAGGTTCGATCCCTGGCCTCACTCAGTGGGTTGAGGCTCCAGGGTTGCCGCTAGCTGTGGTGTAGGTAGCAGATGTGGCTCGAATCTGGCATTGCTGTGGCTCTGGTGTAGGCCGGCTCCGATTAGACCCCTATCCTGGGAACCTCCATATGCCATGGGAAGCTGCCCTAGAAAAGGCAAAAAAAGACCAAAAAATAAAAGAAAAAAAAATTTTTAAATTATGTAACCTGCCTTCACTGACCAAAACTTGATTTTTTTTTTGTCTTTTTGCCTTTTCTAGGGACACACCCTCAGCATATAGAGGTTCCAGGCTAGGGGTCCAATTGGAGCTGTAGCCGCCAGCCTACAACAGAGCCATAGCAACGCAGGATCAGAGCCGCGTTGCGACCTACACCACAGCTCACGGCAACGCCGGATCCTTAACCCACTGAGTGAGGCCAGGGATCAAACCTGCAACCTCATGGTTCCTAGTCGGATTCGTTAACCACTGAGCCACAACGGGAACTCCAAAACTCTAATTTTGTTGCAAACTGCATACCCTCCAAGCTTCACATAGTTTAGAAAACAAATCACAAGGCTCCTTTAACTATTCCCTATAGATAACACCTCTGATTTATGGGTCACTATAGTAATGGTTGCCTAAGTTGTTTTTCAGGAACATGGAGCTAGTTTTGCCTAGTTCAAACCAGTCAAGAGCACCAGCCATTCAACTAGGCATGCATAAGTGTCAGACAGATGACTTTTTGATATCAGAAGGCCAAAAACTCAACCCTTAGATCATGCTACCACCACCTTTTTCTGAACATGTGTCCCATGACTGAAGCATGTAACTCAGGCCTGCACAGAACACCTTTTTCTTGCTTCCAGTCATCTTTCCCTGAGACAGGAGAGAAGGGGCAGAGCACAACTTTTAAAAGAATGACATAGCCATTGAGGATACAACAAAAACTGGCTAGAACACACTAGGCCCAAGATGGCAGAGATTCCATTTCCAGTAGAGCCCCATTATATGCTCACTTTAACATATGAGCATACCAAATGACACACCCACAGGTGCCATGACAGCTCCGAGGCTAGGCATAAAAGGCCAAAAATGGGTGGTAGCCCAATTCTTAGAAACCCTTGCTCCTTCCCCCAAACAGCTGGAATAATCCTCCCACTTAATAGCTTATGAAATTATCCAGCCCATAAAAACTAACCACCCACATCCCAGAGCCACTCTTGCCTCCTGAGAAGGACCACATTCTGCCTACAGAATGTGTATTTCTCTAAATAAACTTGCTTTCACATTACTCTGGCTTGCTATTGAATTCTTTCCAGCATGAAGCCAAGGATCCTCACTTAGCAGCCTGACCCAGGAATTTACCAGAGACTAGGGACATGGCCATCTTCTCATGCAACATCCCAACACCTCAGACCACCCTGGCTCCTTATCTCATAAATAATGCCTTGCCTGGCTATCTTATGAATAAACTCTTTCTCTGCTGCAAACCTCAGCAACTCAGCATTTGGCTTGCTGCGTATCAGGCAAATAAACCTGATTACACTTGTAGAGATCAATAATCTACAAAAAATAAATAACTTAAATTTCCACTATCCTGGATTAGGCCCTTGTTATTTCTTACCTGAACTTCTGCAATATCCTCCAAATTCCTCCAGCCTACCTTTCAGTGTACCAATTACGTTCATACCACTTTGAGTTTATCTTCTTAGAGGCACCTCCCATTATGTCAAATGCCTTCCATGAATTTCCGACAACATGGCAAAAGTCTACCTTCCCAATCTCACCTTCAATTCCTTTAGTTAAGGAGGTAATCTCTAAATCCTTAGAATATCCTGATGGGAATGTCTTTGTTTACCCAGATAGGGCCACACCAGATAGTCTGTACTAACAATGTGACCTATGGCAAGGGCTTTGGGCCAAACATTATCAGCTTGACCTGCATAGGAAACAGAAACTAAGGTCAGGTACACAAGAATCAATCACATGGTATTGATCATATTTACATGACTAAGCCATGGTTGGCCATGCTCTATGTATACTGTCGCTGGGAGAAGACACTGAGATTAATGAGTGCTGCCCAATATGCCACTGGGAAAGGACACTGGAAACATCGTGCTTGGAATTCTCCTAGCCTCTGTCCTATATGCTTGAAATTCTCCTAGAATTTTCCCTTGGCTGACTTTAATCTGTATTTCTTGGCTGTAATAAACTGTAACCGTGAAGAGACTCCACTCTTCCCTGGGTGCATATACTAGGACCCAGAGCAGAAGCAGTAATTTGAAAGAAGGCTATGTGAGGGTTACCTGCTGATCTTGGAAAGTCTCCTGGAGAGGCAAGAGATAACTGGAGCTCGCCCTGAGTACACAGACACTGATGCTGGCAAGCCCATTTTATAATTCTCCCCTCCCCAGTGAAGGGCCTAGGACCCAGCCCCAAATACCAGTATGCCAACATCTGACCTTGGACCCCTAGGGCCCTGCAACCAGAGAAGCTGGGACCCAACTCCACCCATCAGTGGGAAGACAGCAGCCCCAGAATACCCTGGGCCTCAGCTCCCTCAACAACAAGCCTATTCTAGCCTTTGGAGCAGTCTTACCCACCAGTGGGAGGACACCAGCCTACCATCAGCAGGCTAGCATCAGTCCTGGGATCCTGGGCCTGGCACCCAGACACCAGGACCTTCTTCTCCCTGCCGTGGGCTGGCACTAGCCCCAGGACCTGGCTTCACCCACAGGTGGGTAGGCATTGTAATAGGGATGCCATATTAGATGTTTCTTTTATTTTAACCTTTGCATTCTATTGCAGTTCTAAGACAAAAGTTAACACAATATAGGAAACAAGAAAATCTCAAAACGAAAGCAAAAAACAACCTAGGAGTTCCTATTGTGGCTCAGTGGTAATGAACCCAACTAGTATCCATGAGGATGCAGGTTCAATCTCTGGCCCCACTCAGTGGGTTAAGGATCTGGCATTGCCATGAGCTGCAGTGTAGGTCAGCAGTTGTAACTCCAATTAGACTCCTAGCCTGGGAACTTCCATATGCCGTGGGTGTAGCCCTTAAAAAAACAAACAACAAACAAAAAGCAAAGAAAATAAAAAGCCATCAAGGAGTTACCGTCGTGGCTCAGTGGTTAACGAATCCGACTAGGAACAATGAGGTTGCAGGTTCAATCCCTGGCCTTGCTCAGTGGGTTAAGGATCCAGCGTTGCTGTGAGCAGTGTTGTACGTCGCAGATGTAGCTCGGATCTGGCATTGCTGTGGCTGTGGTGTAGGCTGATGGCTACAGCTCCGATTAGACCCCTAGCCTGGGAATCTCCATATGCCTCAGGAGCGGCCCTAGAAAAGGCAAAAAGACAAACAAACAAAAAGCCGTCAAAAAACCCCAACCTAACCTTACACATAAAGAAGCTAAAAAAAAAAAAAAAAAACAGTAGAAAGAAATCATAAAGGTCAGAACAGAAATAGAGTCCAATAAATAAAGAAAAACAAAACAGAAAAGAACAATGAAACCAAGAATGTTTTAAAAGTAAGCAAAATCAATAAACCTTAAGCCAGATTCATCAAGAAAAAAGGGGCCCAAATCAGTAAAATTGGAAATGAAAAAGGAGAAGTTACAGCCAACGCCACAGAAATATATAAAGAATTGTGGACAACGTAGAAGAAATGGACAAATTCCTAGAAATGTATGACTTCCCAAGACTGATCCAGGGAGAAACAGAAAATATGAACAGACCAATTACCAGTAATGAAACAGAATCAGTAATTAAAAAAAAAAAAAAACACTCCCCAAAAGACAAAAGTCTAGGATCAGATGGCTTCACAGGTGAATTCTACCAAACATTTAGAGAAGGGTTAACACCTATCCTCAAATTATTCCAAAAAATTGCAGAGGAAGAAACACTTCTGAACTCATTCTATGAGGCCAGCATCACCCTGATACAAAAACCAAAGATACCACAAAAAATTACAAGCCAATATCACTGATGAACACAGATGCAAAAATCCTCAACAAAATATTAGCAAACTGAATCCAACAATAAAGGATCGTAATCAAGTATATTTCATCCCAAGGATAAAAGGTTGGCTCAATTTCTGCCAATCAATCAATATGATGCACCATATTAACAAAGTGAAGACTAAAAACCATATGGTCATCTCGATACAAAAATCTTTTGACAAAATTCAACATCCACCCATGATAAAACTCTCCAGAAAATGCATATAGAAGGAACATAATACCTCAACATAATAAAGTCCATATACGATAAAAATCCACAACTTATCACACTCAATGGTGAAATGGTAAAAAATGGTGAATGGTAAAGCAAGCATTCCCTCTAAGATCAGGAACGAGACAAGGATGCCCACTCCCACCACTTTTATTCAACACAGTAAAAAGGATACAAATTGGAACAGAAGAAGTAAAACTGTCTCTCTTTGTAGATGTCAT
The DNA here is from genome assembly GCF_016906955.1 of Phacochoerus africanus. Classification (NCBI taxonomy): domain Eukaryota; kingdom Metazoa; phylum Chordata; class Mammalia; order Artiodactyla; family Suidae; genus Phacochoerus; species Phacochoerus africanus. Next base: position 82,865,807 of record NC_062551.1, read on the forward strand.
ATATCTACACACACAGAAAATCCTAAAATTGCCAATAAAAAAATACTAGACCTCATCAATGAAATGGGTAAAGTTGCAGGATACAAAATTAATACACAGAAATCTGTTGCATTTCTATATACCAACAATGAACTACCAGAAAGAGAAACTTAGGAGACATTTACAATCACATCAGAAATAATAAAATATCTACTAATAAACCTACCTAAGGAAGTAAAAGACCTATACTCACAAAACTATGACACTGATAAAAGAAACAGAAGATAAAAACTACTGGAAAGATATATTGTGTTCAGGGATTGGAAGAATTAATATTATTAAAATGACCACACAACCCAAAGACAATCTACAGATTCAATGTAATCCCTATTAAGATACCAATGGCATTTTCCACAGAAGTAGAATAAAAATTTTATGGAAACACAAAAGACACCAAATAACCAAAACAATTGAGAAATAAGAACACAGCTGCAGTTATATGCTCCCTGAATTCATACTACATGCAAAGCCACAGTAATCAAAACAGCATGGTTCTGACACAAAAAATAGACACATATATCAACAAAGCAGAATAAAAAGCCCAGAAATAAATCCACTCACTTATGGTCAAATGATCTATGACAAAGGAGGCAAGCCTATACAATGGAGAAAAGATAGTCTCGTCAATAACTGGTGCTGTTCACCCAGAAACAGAGCCCCACTCACCAGAGGACTGAGAATCAACTCCACCTACTAGTGGGCAGGCACCTGTCCTTCCCATCAGGAAGCCTACAACAAGCCCCTGAACCAATTTCAGCCACAACAGAGGGGGACATCAGAAGCAAGAGAAGCTACAACTCTATTGTCTGCAAAAAGGAGACCACACCAAAAACCCATACAAAATGAAAAGGCAGAGAACTATAACTCAGGTAAAGGAGCAAGAAAAAAAACAAAACAAAACAGAAAAACAGCTAGGTGATCTGGAGATTAACAGCCTTCAGGAAAAAGACTTTAGACTGATGATAGTGAAGATTGATTCAAGACATTGGAAATAAATTGGAAGCAAAGATTGATAAATTACAGCCAACACTGAGCAAAGAAATATAAGGTTTAAAGCTTAAGCAGAGATGCAAAATACAATAACTGAAATAAAAAATTCATTAGAAGCAACCAACAGCAGAATCCAGGAGGCAGAAGAACCAATAAGCGAGGTGGAGGACAGACTAGTAGAAATCACTGATGTGGAACAGAAAAGAGGAAAAAGATTGAAAAGAAATGAAAAGAGTCTCAGAGAACTCTAGGACAACATTAAATGTGCCAACATCCATATTATAAGGGTGCCAGAAGGCAAAGAGAAAGAAACAGAAAAATATTTGAAGAGCTAACCTTGAAAACTCCCCTAACATGGGAAAAGAACCACTCACTCAAATCAAGGAAGCACAATAAGTACCATATAAAAGAAACTCAAGGAGGAACACCCTGAGATACATACTAATCAAACTGACCAAAATTAAAGACAAAGAGAAAATATTGAAAGCAGCTAGGGAAAAGAAATAACATACAAGGGAACCCTGATAAGGTTATTGGCAGATTTTTCAGCAGAAATTCTGCAGGCCAGAAAGGAGGGCATGATATATTTAAGGTGATGAAAGGAAAAAACCTCCAACCAAGATTACTTTAACTAGCAAGGCTCTCATTCAGATTTAAAGGAGAAATCAAAACCTTTAGAGACAAGCAAAAACTAAGAGAATGCAGCAACACTAAACCAGTTTAAGACAAATACTAAAGGAACTTCTCTAGGCAGAAAAGGCACAACGAAAAACACTACAAATGTCAAGGCTCAACAGTAAAGGCATATACACAGTAAAGGTAGGAAATCATCCATGCACAAATATGCTACCAAAATCCGAAATCATGAGAAGAGGAGGGTACAAATGCAGGACACTGGAGACCATCAACTTGAAATAATCTCATATATATATAGACTCCTATATCAAAATTTCAGGGTGACTGCAAACCAAATATCCACAGTTGATACACAAATAAGAAAAATCAACTCAAATACAACACTAAAGATAGTCATCAAACCATGAGAGGAGAGAACAAGAGAAGAAGGGAAGAAAAAAAGAGCCACAAAACCAAATCCAAAATAGTTAATAAAATGGCAATAAGAACATACATATCAATAATTACCTTAAATGTAAATGGACTAAATGCCCCAACCAAAAGACACAGACTGGCCGAATGGATACAAAAACAAGATCCATATGTATGCTGTCCCAAGAGACCCACTTCACTTCTAGGGACACATACAAATTGAAAGTGAGAGGATGGAAGAAAATATTTCATGCAAATGGGGATCAAAAGAAAGCTGGAGTAGCAATACTCATATCAGACAAAATAGACTTTAAAATGAAGAATATTATAATAATGATCAAAGGATCAATCCAAGAAGATATAATGATTGTAAGTATATATGCACCCAACATAGGATCACCTCAATATATAAGGCAACCGCTAACAACCTTAAAAGGAGAAATTGACAATAACACAATCATAGTGGGGGACTTTAACACCTCACTTACAGCAATGGACAGATCATCCAGACAGAAAATCAACAAGGAAACACAGGCCCTGAATGAAGCATTAGACCAGATGGACTTAATAGATATTTATAGGACATTCCATCCAAAAGCAGCAGAATACACATTCTCCTCCTGGAAGTGCACACAGAACATTTTCTAGGATTGATCACATTCTGGGCCGCAAATCGAGCCTCAGTAACTTTAAGAAAATTGAAATCATATCAAGCATCTTTTCCGACAACAATACTATATGACTGGAAATCAACAATAAGAAAAAAACTGCAAAAAACACAAAGACATGGAGACTCAACAACATGCTATTAAACAACCAATGGATCACTGAGGAAATCAAAGAGGAAATTAAAAAATACCTAGAAGCAAATGACAACAGACACAACACTCCAAAACCTATGGGATGCAGCAAAAGCAGTTCTAAGAGGGAAGTTTATAGCAATACAAGCCCACCTCAGGAAACAAGAAAAGGCCCAAATAAACAACCTAACTTTACATCTAAAGCAGCTAGAGAGAGAAGAACAGACAAGACCTAAAGTTAGTAGAAGGAAAGGAATCATAAAGATCAGAGCAAAAATCAATGAAATAGAAACAAAGAAAACCATAGAAAAGATCTATGAAACTAAAAGCTGGTTCTTTGAAAAGATCAACAAAATTGATAAACCCCTAGCCAGACTTATCAAGATAAAAGAGAGAGGACTCAAATCAATAAAATTAGAAATGAAAAAGGAGAAGTAACAACGGACATCACAGAAATACAAAGGGTCAGAAGAGACTACTATATGCAACTATATGCCAATAAAATGGAAAACCTAGAAGAAATGGACAAATTCTTAGAAAAGTACAATCTTTCAAGACTAAACCAAGATGAAATAGAAAAGATGAATGGACCCATCACAAGAACTGAAATTGAAACTGTGATTTAAAAACTTCCAACAAACAAAAGGCCAGGACCAGATGACTTCAGAGGTGAATTCTATCAAACACTTAGAGAAGAGCTAACACCTCTCCTGAAACTATTTCAAAAAATTGCAGAGGAAGGGATATTCCCAAACTCATTCTATGAGGCCACCATCACCCTGGTACCAAAACCAGACAAAGACTCACAAAAAAAGAAAACTATAGGCCAATTTCACTGATGAACATCAATGCAAAAATACTCAACAAAATACTAGCAAGCAGCATCCAACAATACATTAAAAGGATTGTACATCATGATCAAGAGGGATTTATCCCAGGGATGCAAAGGTTCTTCAATATCCGCAAATCCATCAGTGTCATACACCACATTAACAAACTGAAGAATAAAAACCATATGATCCTCTCAATAGACGCGGAAAAAGCCTTTGACAAAATCCAACACCCATTTCTGATAAAAACCCTTCAGAAAATGGGCATAATGGGAACCTACCTCAACATGATAAAGGCCATATAAGACAAACCCACAGCAAATATCATTCTCAAAGGTGAAAAGCTGAAAGAATTCCTGCTGAGATTAGGAACAAGACAAGGATGTCCGCTCTCACCACTACTCTTCAACATAGTTCTGGAAGTCCCAGCCACAGCAATCAGAGAAGTAAAAGAAATAAAAGGAATCCAAATTGGAAAGGAAGAAGTAAAACTATCACTATTTGCAGATGACATGATACTATACCTAGAGAATCCTAAAGACTCTACCAGAAAACTGTTAGAGCTCATCCACGAATTTGGAAAAGTTGCAGGATACAAAATCAATACACAGAAATCGACAGCGTTTCTATATTCTAACAGTGAAAAAGCAGAAAAGGAAATTAGGGAAGCAATCCCATTTACCATCGCATACAAAAGAATAAAATACCTAGGAGTAAACCTACCTAAAGAAACAAAAGATCTATACTCTGAAAACTACAAGCCACTGATGAAAGAAATCAAAGATGACACAAATAGATGGAAAGACATACCATGCTCGTGGATTGGAAGAATCAATATTGTCAAAATGACTACACTACCTAAGGCAATCTACAGATTCAATGCAATCCCTGTCTAATTACCAAGGACATTTTTCACAGAACTTGAACAAAATATCTTAAAGTTTGTTTGGAAGCACAAAAGACCCAGAATAGCCAAAGCCATCCTGAGAAAGAACAATGGAGCTGGAGGAATCAGGCTCCTGGACTTCAGACTATACTACAAAGCAACAGTCATCAAAACTGCATGGTACTGGCACAAAGACAGAAATATAGATCAGTGGAACAGGATAGAAAGCCCAGAATTAAACCCACGCACCTACAGCCAATTAATCTATGACAAAGGAGGCAAGAATATACAATGGAGAAAGAACAGCTTGTTCAATAAGTGGTGCTGGGAAAACTGGACAGCCACATGGAAAAGAACGAAATTAGAACACTTCCTAACACCATACACGAAAATAAACTCCAAATGGATTAAAGACCTAGATATAAGACCAGACACTATCAAACTCCTAGAGGAAAACATAGGCCAAACACTCTCTGACATAAATGACAGCAACATCTTCTCAGATCCACCTATTAGAGTATTGACAATAAAAAGAAAAATAAACAAATGGGATCTAATCAAACTTCAAAGTTTCTGCACAGCAAAGGAAACCCTAAACAACACAAAAAGACAACCCACAGAATGGGAGAAAATCTTTGCAAGTGAATTGACTGACAAGGGATTAATCTCCAAAATTTATAAACAACTTCTGCAGCTCCATAACAAAAAAAACAAACAAGCCTATCAAAAAATGGGCAGAAGATGTAAACAGACAATTCTCCAAAGAAGACATACAGATGGCCAAGAAACACATGAAAAGATGTTCAACGTCACTCATTATTAGAGAGATGCAAATCAAAACCACACTGAGGTACCACCTTACACCAGCCAGAATGGCCATCATCCAAAAGTCTACAAACAATAAGTGCTGGAGTGGGTGTGGAGAAAAACGAACACTAGTACATTGTCGGTGCGATTGTAAATTGGTGCAACCACTGTGGAAAACAGTATGGAGATTCCTCAGAAAACTAAACATAGAACTACCATTTGATCCAGCAATCCCACTCCTGGGCATCTATCCAGAGAAAACCACGACTCGCAAAGACACATGTACTCCAATGTTCATTGCAGCACTATTTACAATAGCCAAGACATGGAAACAACCTAAATGTCCATCGACAGAGGAGTGGATCCAGACGATGTGGTACATATACACAATGGAATATTACTCAGCCATTAAAAAGAACGAAATAATGGCATTTGCAACAACACAGATGGACCTAGAAATTATCATGCTAAGTGAAGTTAGTCATATAGAGAGACATCAATATTATATGCTATCACATGTGGAATCTAAAAAAAGGTCACAGTGAACTTCTTTGCAGAACAGATATTGACTCACAGACTCTGAAAAACTTACAGTTTCCAAATGAGACAGGTTGGGGGATGGGAGGATGCACTGGGGGTTTAGGATGGAAATGCTATAAAATTGGGTTATGACGATCATTGTACAGCTAAAAATGTAATAAAATTCATTGAGTAATAATAAAAAATAAGTGGTGCTGAGAAAATTGGACAGCTACATATAAAAGAATGAAATTAGAACAATTTCTTACACCATATACAAAAACTCAAAATGGATTAAAGACCTAAATGTAAGACTCGAAACCATAAAATTCATAAAAGAAAACATAGCAGAACACTCTGTGACATAAATCAGCAATTTTTTTTTTTTTGGTCTATCTCCTAAGGCAAAGGAAACAAAAACAAAAATAAACAAATGGGACCTAATTAACTTAAAATCTTTTGCAGAGCGAAGGAAACCATCAACAAAACAAAGACAACCTACTCACCGGGAGAAAATATTTGCAAATGATGTGAACAGTAAGAGGTTAATATCCAAAATATATAAATAGCTCATACAACTCAAAATCAAACACATACACACACACAACCTGATTAAAAAGAGGGCAGAAAACCTAAACAGACATTTTTAAAAAGACATACAGAAGGCCAACAGGCACATGAAAAGCTCAATATCATTAATCATTAGAGACATACAAATTAAAACCACAATAAGATATCACCTTGCACCTGTCAGAATGGCTGTCACTGGAGTTCTCATGGGGCTCAGCAGGTTAAGGATCCAGTACAGTCACTGTAGTGGCTCAGGTCACTGCTGTGGCCCAGGAACTACTACAGGCCACAAGGGCAGCCAAAAGAAAAAAAAAAAATGGCTATCATCAAAAAACTACAAATAATAAATGTTGACAAAAGAGTGTGGAAAAAAGGAAACTTTAGTACCCTGTTTTCTTTTTCTTTGGCTTTTTTGGCTGCCCCAGAGCATATGGAGCTTCCAGGTCAGGGGCCAGGGATCAGATCTGAGCTGCAGTTGCTACCTACACCATAGCTGTGGCAAAGCTGGATCCTTAACCCACTGAGTCAGGCCCAGGATTGAATCTGCATCCCAGTTCTCCAGAGACACTGCTAATCCCACTGCACCACAGCAGGAACTCCCTTCATACACTGTTGATGGAAATATAAATTGGTACAGCCATTATGGAAAATAATATGGAAGTTTTTTAAGAAAGCTTGAAAGAAAGCTACCATATGATATAGCAATTTCACTCCTGGGCATATATCTGGAAAAGATGAAAACTCTAATTCAAAAAGGTACATGCACCTGCAATGTTCATAGCATCATTGTTTACAAGTGCCAAGATATGGAAGCAACCTAATTGTCTATCATCAGATGAATGGATAAAGATGAAGTAGTGGTGTATATACACACACACACACACACAAAGGGCATATGAAGGACTACTACTCAGCCATAAAAAAAGAATGAAATCTTGCCATTTGCAACAATGTAAATGGACCTGGAGGGTATTATGTTTAGTGAAATAAGAGAAAGATAAATACTGTGTGCTACCACTTATATGTGGAATCTTAAAAGTAAAACAAACTAGAGAATATAACAACAGACTCATAGATACAGAGAAGAAACTAGTGGTTACCATGCCAAAAGGGAAGGAGAAAGTGGCAAGATAGGGGTAAAAGATTAAGAGGTACAAACTACCATGTATAAAATAAGTCAGCTATAAGGATATATTGGATAGTACAGAGAATACAGCAAATATTTTATAGCTATAATCTATAAAAATTTTGAATCACTATGTTGTACACCTGAAACTTATATGATACTATAAATCAACTATAAATCAACTAAACCTCAATTTAAAAAGATATTTAAAAAACTGTAACCATGAGTATAATAGCTTTCAGTGAGTTTTGAGTCTTTCTAAATAAATTATCAACCCTGAAAATGGTTTGCAGGAGCCTTGCAGGGAAATAAAATTTTCCAACTCAAAATATGTCTCTTTGGTATAAGGATTATTTTAGTCTGATTATTTTTAAGAAACAGTAGACATAGGAAAAGCTCTGAAAACCAAGCTGCCCTTCTATAAGAGAAATTTACATTTATAAGGGAAATCTCCATTTCTAAGAGTACCCAGAAGAAAAGACTAAATCTCTAGAAACACTTATGAGTGGAGAAGGCAAAGGCTTAAATCTGTTTATGAACTTCACCCTTGTTTACTGTGCTTTTCCTAATAACCTCCCATAACTGGCCTTCCCCCACCCTCCAACATCTTTTGTCTCTAGCTGGAGACGTTATTTAAGGTGAAGGCTTGGGCCATTTACAGGAATTTATTTTCCTGGGTACCTCCCAAGTATAAAAGAGGTATATGTTATCGAACTTCTGTTTTCCTCTTGTTAATGTCTTTTATTACAGAAGTGTCTCAGCCAAGAACTTAAAAGGATAGAGGGAAAATTCTTTTTCCTTTCCCATTAAACAGAGGGCTAACCTGATTAGTCCTGCTAAACTAAAACTGCCTCTTGCTTTTAGTTAATTTAAAAACTAATATAGGAGTTCCTGCCATGTTCCTGCTGCACAGAGGGTTAAGGATCTGGCAATGTCTCTAAGTGGCATGGGTTCGATCCCTGGTCCAGCATGGGTTAAGGATCCAGCATTGGCACAGCTGTGGTGTAGGTTGCAGCTGTGGCTTGGATTTGATCCCTGGCCAGGAAATTTCCATATGCTGTGGGTACAGCCATAAAAAAAAAAAATTAAATACCCATATAGTCAACAGTTGGTAGCCTGGATGAATGGAAAGAGAGAAGGGAGGGAGGGAAGAAAGAGAAAGAAATTCCCATTAGTGGAGTTCCCGTCGTGGCTCAGGGGAAACAAATCTGACTAGCATCCATGAGGACATAGGTTCGAGCCCCAGCCTCACTCAGTGGGCTAAGCTAAGGATCTGGCATTGCCATGAGCTGTGGTATAGATCACAGAAGGGGCTTGGATCTGATGTTGCTGTGGCGTAGGCCAGTGGCTACAGCTCCAATTCAACCCATAGCCTGGGAACCTCCATATGATTTGGGTGTGGCCCTAAAAAGACCAAAAAAAGAAAGAAAGAAAGAAAAATTCCCACTGGTTTCCTTATAGATAACACCTCTGATGTACGGATCACTACAGTAACAGTTGCTTAAGCTATTTTTAAGTACTCAGAGCTAGTCCTTGCCCTGTTAGATAGGTTGAAACCACCAACCACTCAACTGGGCCTATGTGAGTGTCCAGTGGATGGTCTTTGACACCAGAGGGCCAAAAACTCCACCCTCAGAACATGCCAATACCACCACCATCTTCTGAACATGCATCCAATGAAGAGCCATACAGCTTGACTATACTTGCAGAGGCCAGTGATTACCTCATTTTCTTACCTTCAATCACCTTTCCCCACGCCTCAAACTACCCTGCCTCTTTATCCCATAAATATCCCTAAACCCTAGCCTCTGGGAGGCAGACCTGAGATTTGTTCTCCCAGTCTCCTAGCTTGGCTGCCTCGTGAACAAACATTTCCCCTGCTGCATGCTTTGATGTTTCAGTATTGGGCTTGCTGTGCACTGGGCGAATGAACCTGATTTGGTAATCTCTACAACCCTCAAACTTACTGTTAGTGTCAGAAGAGAGGGTGGTCCTAGGGACTCCCTAACTTTCATCCACTGTTTCACAAACGTCTATTTCCTGCCTCTGTGCCGCTATTCATAATGTTCCCAGAGTGCCACTGTACCTCCCTTGCTTTGCAACAACACCTAACCCTTGCTTCGCAACAACACCTAACCCTTGCTTCGCAACAACACCTAACCCTTGCTTCAAAGGTCTGCCTCCAATGCCACCTCTTTCACAAAGTCTTTTTTTCTATTTTAACGGTTTTAGTGAGATATAATTCACCATTATATAAAATTCATCATAAAATCCATCCATTTAAGTGTTTTTTTTAGTATATTCAGAGTTGTATAAACATTACCGCGATCTAATTTTAGAGCACTTTTCATTAATCCCCCCCAAAGAAACCCTGTGTTCATTAGCAGTCATTCCCCATTCCCACCTGACCCCAGCTCAGCCCTGAGAAACCACTGATTTTCTTTCTGTCCTTTATAGATTTACCAATTCTGGACCTTTCCTAGATGACACAATTTTGGTCTTTGTGTTGCCTTCTTTCACTGAGTATGTTTTGGGGGTTCATCCATGTTTTAGCATGAAGAGGTATTTCATTCTGTTTTTATTGACAAGTGTTTAGATATTTTATGTATCCACTCATCTATTCATTCATCAGTTAATGTACATTTGGGTTGTTTCTACTCTTTAGTGACTATGAGAAATGTGGCTATAAACATTCACGTTCAAGTTTCTGTGTGGATATATGTTTTGACATCCCCTGGGTATATATCTAGGAGTAAAACCGCTGGGTCATATGGTAACTATTTTTAACATCTGAGGAACTGCCAAACTGTACACCATTATATGTGTGCACCAGCAATTTATGAGGGATCCAATTTCTCCACATGCTTGCCAAAACTTGATATTATCTGTCTTTTTTATTATAGCCATCCTAGTGGGTATGAAGTGGTATCTTATTTTGGTTTTGATTTGTATTTCCCTAATGACTAATGATGTTGAGTATCTTTTCAAGTGTTTATCTGGATAGACAGTGAATTCGTAGTTTTAAAATTTCCTGTGAAAAAGAAAAGCCCACCATTCTATCAACAGATGAATGGATAAGGAAGATGTGATACTTCTGCACAAAAGGAGTTGGTTTTTAAAATACTTATGGAGGAGTTCCCATCGTGGCTCAGCAGTAACAAAACCAACTAGTGTCAATCCTTGGCCTCACTCAGCGGGTTAAGAATCCAGCATTGCTGTGAGCTATGGTGTAGGTCACAGGCATGGCTTGGATCCTGCAGTTGCTATGGCTGTGGCATAGGCTGGCTCAGATTTGACCCCTAGCCTAGGAACTTCCATATGCCACACTCGCAGCCCTAAAAAGACAATAAAATAAAATAAAATAAAAATACTTGTGGAATCTGAATAGGAAATTTAAGAGACTCTTTAAAAAAAAAAAAGGTAAGACCATATTAATAAACACTTCAGTTAGTTACATTTTCGGATCTTTACCAGCCTTATAGTATTGCTACCTTGGACTTTAGTAGTTCTATTGAAACTATTCAGTTTCAGTGAAAATAAACTTTTTCTTCTCTATTTTTGTTTCTTTTTTTTAAATTATTTCAGTAAGTATCAAGGAGGGTTTTTTTTTTTTAAACCAAAAAACCCCTCTCTGATACTTATATACAGTTAAAATTACACACTTTAACTGCCAATTTACTGGAGGTCTTCAGTCCATTTCTGCTCTATAAAGCTCAAAGTCTTCCCACTTATCCTCTCATCAGAGTAAGAAAGAGAGAATAAGCAACTACAAGCCTATCTAACAGGTTTCTGAAAGCAAAGCCCATCAGATAGATTAATTCACTCATTTGCACATTAAATAAATATTTACTGAGTACCCATTATATGCCAGAAAATTTCTGAAGGACTGCCTAATGGAACTTTCATTCTAGTAGGGCAACAAAAACAATAAATGAGCAAGTAAACATACAGCATATAGTATGTCTGATGGTGAAAAATGCTATGGAGAAAAAAGAAAAAGATTAAGGTAGTTAGAAGTATGGGTAGTAGAGAATAAGGGAAAAGCTATTTTATGGTAGTTAAGAAAAAACTCAGTTGACATCTGAACAAATGAAGCAGAGTGACATGGCTCTTTAATCTCTCTGTACTTCAGGCACAAGAGTATAAAAGTCCCAAGCACAGGTGTACTTGGCTTGAAGGAAAGCAAGGCGGCCAGTGTGGTTAGAGCAAAGGCCGAGAAAAGGGTAGATGAGGTCTAAAAGGCTTAAGAGGGCATGCGTGGACAAATGGTGCCTTACAGGCCTTAAGAGGATTTTGGTTTTTACTAGAAGATAGGAAACTGCTAGACGGTTTTAAACAGTGAGCAAAGGGTCACTCTGGCTCAGGTGGCAGCAGTAAAAACATTAGGAAATGATGATGAAATTCTAAACACATTTGAAGGCACAGTCCAGAGGATTTGCTGATGGACTGAAAGTTACTAAAGCTGCAGAATGTCAGAGTGTCATTCAGTTCCTCCAAGGCTGGAGGAGAAACCACTGATGACTCAGTCAAGATTTCTAATATCTTTGCATTTCTATCTCCTAGTTATATCTTTCTCCTTCTCGGCTATATATCTAAAGAGCAAGAAACTAAAACTGCATTATAGATGAAAAAGAAATAGAAATTTTATAAGTTATAATGACATTTTAAATATACTTAAAAGGGCAGCAAATATACAAATCAAATGCTAAATCTCTTTACCTCTTTAATGTCTAGGAAAACATTTGTTAGAAAATTCTTTCCTAATATTTTAATAGAGAGGTAATAAAGGTAAAACAAAAAATCCAAAAATTGTGTAAATTAAAATGGCCGTTTAAAAAAAACCCATACTAAAACCCTTATGTCTCACATGGAAAGTGCTCCATCATATATTTAGTGAAAAGTGAACAGCAGAACAAACTGTTTGATACAATCTCATTTGTAGGAGACATACATACATACATCTATTTACGTATCACCTGTGCTTCTCTCCAGCTGGTTATAGAGATTCCAACAACCCCTCCTACTCAGGATGCCAATCACAAGTTCAGGTTAACAACACTTCTGAACAGCTGGCTATAGATCAGAGGTTCCCACAACCCCCTCCTTGGGTTCTATTAATTTGCTAGAGTGGCTCACAGAACTCAGAAACGTTTTACTTACTAGATCACCAGTTTATTATAAAAGAATATAACTCAGGGACAGGAAGAGATGCACAGGGCAAGGTATGTAGGAAGGGGTATGGAGTTTCCATGCCCCCTCCAGGCATGCCACTCTCCCTGCACCTCCACATGTTCACCAACCTGGAAACTCTCTGAATCTTGTCCATTTGGGTTTTTAATGGAGGCTTCATTATATATGGTATGATTGATTAAATCACTGATCATGGGCAACTGAACTCAACCTCCAGCCCTTCTCCCCTCCCTAGAGGTTGGAGAATGAGAGGAGTGAAAGTTTCAACCCTCTAATCAAAGGGTTTTCATGGCAACCAGCCCATCCTCAGGCTACCTAAGGGTTTTCCAAGTCACCTCATTAAATATAAAGACACCATTATCACTCATTACACAAGAAATTCCAAGGGTTTTAGGAGCGGTAAGCCATGAAGCTCAAAGACCGAATATGTATGAGAAATACATTTTAGTAAGCTGAATGACCAAATATATATTTCTTATAAATGACAATATCACAAGCAGACAGTTCTGTTAAGGATCAAGTGGGAAGGGACATGCTTTCTCAAACACTGACCACTAGCTACTGCCTGTCCATTCCTACGATAAAATAAAATTATTTTTAGGGCAGGACAAGAAAATTTTTAAACATAAAATTCTCCATCTGCCCATCTGAGCCACCACTCCTTCCCTTAGTGTGCATGGTGCATCTGCATTATATATTAACAAGATCCCTTTGGAAGACACAGGAATGCCTGCTCTGCAATAAGAAGCAATTTCTTCCTGGCACCTGCAAGGTTAACTACTTAGGAGATAACATCCCTTTCTCAATCTGCAGTGAGTCAGAATAACTCACTGTTTGCCCTGTTGGACTATGTAAACTGTCGATTTGTTACTTTGTGCATAACCTTTCATCTCAAAAATTTACATAACTGTGCTTTGACCTCTAACAGGCTGAGGAGTCCTCGGAGCTTTCTGAAAGACTGTCTTCTGAATTATAATCCTCAGGTTGGCTCAAATAAAATTTTCCATATCTTTCTTAAATTGATGATTAATTTTTCCATTGACACCTGACATTACAACTGAAAACAACTGGAGTTCCTGTTGTGGCTCAGCAATAACGAGCCCAACTAGTATCCATGAGGATGAGGGTTCGATCCCTGGCTCCACTCAGTGGGTTAAGGATCTGGCATTGCTGTGAGCTACAGTGCAGATCGCAGATGCAGCTTGGATCTGGCATTGCTGTTGCTGTGGTAGGCTGGCAACTGCAGCTCCAATTGGACCCCTAGCCTGGGAACTTCCATGTGCCTTGAGTGTGACCCTAAAAAGAAAAAAACAAACAAAACTCAATCATGGGCCAATTTGATAGCTACTCTTGAAAGAAGTAGGATTCTACATCCTGCAAAAGGGAATCTTTAGTACTTGCTTGAGGCTAGAAGTCTTAAGATCAGAGGAACAGGACCTAGGAGGAGAACCAAATTTTTTAACAAGTATCTTTGGGGAAAAAAAATAACAAGAAGGGGAAATGGTGTCAATGACTGTGGTCATAGGTCCAGTCCTACAAAAATCAGAGGAAGGTGGAGTTCCTGTCATGGCACAGTAGAAAGGAATCCAACTAGGAACCATGAGGTTGCCAGTTCAATCCCTGGCCTCACTCAGTGGGTTAAGGATCTGGAGTTGCCATGAGCTGTTGCATAGGCCGGTGGCTACAGCTCCGATTAGACCCCTAGCCTGGGAACCTCCACAGGCCGCAGGTGTGGCCCTAAACAGACAAAAAAATAAAAATAAGAAAAAAAGAAATCAGAGGAAGGTAAGGGCCTAGAAGATCCTGGAGAGAGGACTCTTGCTATGCACTAGGTCAACACATAAATGTTTTCATCATAACACCATGAAAGAAAAAGGTGTGATTTGGGGTGAGAGTTACAAACATAGAAACAAATATTGTTTCTTCTCTTCCCTGTAGGATATTCCCCTTTTCCCTTCTAGCTCTCTATTTCTCTCATTTTAAATTAAAGTGGCACACAGGTTTCCCACCTATCGCCTATCATTCAAGAATATATCCTAGGAGTTCCCTTGTGGCTCAGCAGGTTACGGACCTGTTGTCGTCACTGGTGTGGTACAGGTTTGACCCCTGGCCTCCACATGTCGCAGGTGGAGCAAAAAAAAAAAAAAAAAGAAAAAAGAAAGTATATCCTAAAGGTATAAAAAGCTTACTCCTAACTTCCAAGAGTGAAAAAATACCCATTGCACATTTTGGTCATTTTTGATAAATACATTTATTTCCCTACCATTCATAAATTAGCCTTTTCCCCTATATGTGGGGGGAAAGTCATCATTCTACCAATGCTGTAATATGACAAAACTCATATTTTTGTGCATACTAATTCACACACTAAAGAAGAACAAATAGGTTGAGAAGGAAACAAGATTAACTTTGCTGAGTCAACAAGCTCAGTTAATAAAAAATAAAGGCTGACAGAGAACCTCTCTCAAGAATTCCTGAGCTGTAGAAAATATGTCTTCAGTTTCCTGAAGCGACCTACATTTTAACTACTGGATAGAAGGAAGAGACTTTTCTATTTACTAAATGATGTTACAGGCTTCATGTTCTTGATTTTAAAAACAGAAGAGTGCCTGCGTGGTGTAGCAGGTTAAGGATCTGGCGTTGTCTCTGGCTGCTTGAGTTCAATCCCTACCCAGGTTGAGTGGGTTAAGGACCCAGCAATCCTGGGCCAGGGAGCAAATCCATGCACACAGGTGGCTTGGATTTGATCCCAGGCCCAGGAACTTCCATATGCCACAGGTGTGACCGAAAAAAAACCCCAAAACAAACAAAAAAACCAGATGTATTCTTTAACCCAGTGATTCCACTTCTAGAAATTCATCCTACAAATGGTTTATTTGCAAGTGTACAAAAGGATGTGTTTTGTATAAAACTCTTTATTTCAGAAGTGCTTTTAATAGGAAAAGATCAGAGACAGCTTTTTATCAAAAGACTGGTAAATATAAAGACTATATATACTTGCTATGGCTGAATTATATCCTCTAAAATTCATGTTTAAGCTCTAATGTGCACAGGCAGTATTGGACGATGTTTGCCCTCTCATACCTTTTAGCTCTCATCTGCTCGTCTATTT
Organism: Phacochoerus africanus; assembly: GCF_016906955.1. Taxonomy (NCBI): domain Eukaryota; kingdom Metazoa; phylum Chordata; class Mammalia; order Artiodactyla; family Suidae; genus Phacochoerus; species Phacochoerus africanus. Next base: position 82,881,723 of record NC_062551.1, read on the forward strand.
GCCTCTCTCAGATCCAGCACACCAGCTTTCTTGCTGCCTTCCAGTCAGGTATACACATATCTCCCTCTTTCTCCACACATACATACACCCAGAAAACACCATGTGGGGACACAAGAAAAGGGCAGCTATCTGTCAGGAATCCTCACCAGAACCCAACTATACTGGCACCCTGATCTCAGGCTTCCAGCCTCCGGAACTATGAAAAAAATACACTCTGCTGTTTAAGCCACTCAGTCTACGGTATTCTGTTATGGCAGCCCCACATGACTAAGATGATACTATTGCATATAATGGATGCTATTTCATAAGGGAATGCTATGTAGTTCTTAAAAAGAATGAAGCAGCTTTTTGTGAAGCATATGAAATAATCCTTAAGAAACAGTTAGTGAAACAGGCAAGTTGCACAACAATATGTAAGATGCTGCTATTTAAAAGAACTGTTATGCAATTGCTTATAGATGCAGAGATGATCTCTGGAAGGATACCCAAGAAAGCTGTCACCTCTTTCTTGGGTATCCAAGAAAGATGGGGAAGGATGGTGATAAATATTAGGGAGATATTTCACGGCATATACTATACATTTTAAATTATGTCCTATATGAATGTATTAACTACCCCCTAAAATTTTAAGTTTAAAGAAAAAAATTTTGAGGTGATTCACTTGTTGAAAATGACTTTTAAGACACTGTTTTAATGGCCCGCAATTGATTTTGTTCAGCAGGTTGTAGCTACCTAAGACAGACTTTCATTAATGGTTTAGATTAGCCACTGGTCTTTGGACTACTGCCCAAACTATCCAAATCCAGCATACCCTTTCAGTGTCAAAATCCCTTTCTACCCACTCAGTTAAATCTTCCTTGATAACTCCAAGTAATGACAATCTCTCTGGCCTCCAAAATCACCTTTCCCTTAGGACCACTCATCTGGACATACATTCTGTCTTGCAGTGGTTAAGAACACTGGCCTTTGCAGCAGTCAGAACTGGGCCTGAACTTAGCTGCTCACTTGGGTAAATTTCCTAATCCAAGCCTCAATTTTTCATCTATAAAACAGAGATTTAAAAAAATAGATGACAGTACCTACTCCACTGAATTTTTTTTAATACATGTATAACAGAACCACTCTACTATACACCTGAAACCAATACAATATCATAAATCAACTAAATTTCAATAAAATCTTCTTTTAAAAAAAGCTGATGAAATACTGAAATACTTAGATATAGTAATTCTGCTTCCAGCAACTCATTCTAAGGAAATCATCAGAAATACACTTGGAGGTTTCCGTGCACACATTTTCCACCATTGTGTCACTTAGGCCACATGTAACAGAAACCTGAGAGAAAGGCTGTAAACTAAGAGGGTGTTTATCCTCATGTATCGAGAAATCCAAGACTGGTACAGCAGCTCTATCCAAGCTCCTTGAGTCTTTCCATTGTACCAAGCAGAACAAGGGCTATCTTCATCCCCCAAAATGGCTCTGCTACTCCTTGGCTTCATGTCTGTGCTCCAGGCAGGATACAGAAAGAAGAACAAAGGTTCATGCTTGCCAAATCTGTCCTTCTGCAACCAAGCAGTTGTATTAAACAGACTTCCACTAGCATTTTTTTTTTTTTACTGTTTCGTCAACTATAGTCACCATGTGATATGACAGATTCTAACTTATATCATGATCCCTTGTATTAGATCCTAACTTGTTCAAGATCCACTTGTATGTATTTCTTAACTTGCCAAAGCTGTGGCCTCCCTTAGCAAGAGCTGGGGAAGTACTGGTAACTAGGCACATGATCTTCTCCCTCATCCAAAGTGGAGTTCTGCTAATAAGGAAGGTAAAACACAAAACACAGGATCAGTTTAATTACAAAATCTCCTGTAGCTACTAATGTCAGGTTTTTTAATTTTACTGACCTGGAAAAATGCTCGGGATATGTCAAAAGTAGAACAGAGAACATGTAGAATAAAACCACAGTTTTGGCGTTCCCGTTGTGGCGCAGTGGTTAGCGAATCCGACTAGGAACCGTGAGGTTGCGGGTTCGGTCCCTGCCCTTGCTCAGTGGGTTAACGATCCGGCGTTGCCATGAGCTGTGGTGTAGGTTGCAGACACGGCTCGGATCCTGCGTTGCTGTGGCTCTGGCGTGGGCTGGTGGCTACAGCTCCGATTCAACCCCTAGCCCGGGAACCTCCATATGCCGCGGGAGCGGTCCAAGAAATAGCAACAACAACAAAAAAGACAAAAAATAAAATAAATAAATAAATAAAAATAAAACCACAGTTTTGTTTACAAAAATAGCTGTTGTTACAACCTATGCCACAGCTGTGACTATGCCGGATCCTTAACACACTGTGCTGGCCAGGGATCGAACCTGTGTTCTAGGGCTACAGAGATGCCACAGATTCTGTTGTGCCACAGCAGGAACTCCCAAAAGGGTATTACTGATGGATAGACAGTTTTTATCTTACTGAATATTTTCTGTAGTGTCTAAATTTTCTCCAATATTATCTTTATAATAGGAAAAGGCATTAAATAACATTGTAAATATAATATTATCTTTATAATAGAAGGAAATGTTATTTTTAAAATACCCCCTAAATTCTTAAAGAAGACTAAGTCCAAAATATTTTACACTTATTCACTTTCATCTTCACTGTCAAAAGAAAGGACGCTACTGTTTCCTTTTTTTTTTTTTTTTTTTGGTCTTTTTCTTGTCTGTTTAGGGCCTCATCCATGACACATGGAAGTTCCCAGGCTAAGAACTGAATCCCTAGGATTGAGCTGCAACAGCCGGCCTACACCACAGCCACAGCAACACTGGATCCGAGGCTATGTCTGCTACCTACACCACAGCTCATGGCAATGCTAGATCCTTAACCCACTGAGCAAGGCCAGGGATCGAACCTGCATCTTCACAGACACTAGTCGGATTCGTTAACACTAAGCCACGACAGGAAGTCCAGAAGGCTACTGTTTCTGATTTGCTTTTATGAGTTCTTTTTAACTAAGTCTTATCTATTTCATCGTCTTTTTTTGAGCTTGCTGTTAAACCCAAATACTTTTCATCTGAGCAACACTTCACTGGTTTTCTTTTTTTTTTTTTTTTTTGTCTTTTTGCTATTTCTTTGGGCCGCTCCCGCGGCATATGGAGGTTCCCGGGCTAGGGGTCTAATCAGAGCTGTAGCCACTGGCCTACGCCAGAGCCACAGCAACGCGGCATCCGAGCCACGTCTGCAACCTACACCACAGCTCACGGCAACGCCGGATCGTTAACCCACTGAACAAGGGCAGGGACCGAACCCGCAACCTCATGATTCCTAGTCGGATTCGTTAACCACTGCGCCACAACGGGAACTCCACTTCACTGGTTTTCAATACAACATTCTTCCATCAGCTGAAGCTGGTTCTTCATCTGCTCTGGCAGCCTTAATTTCTGCTTTAACTTGCCTGACTCCTTCAGCTGACAGGGCTCGCTTTTTTAAAACCACCATTAGAAGTGTTATTTTCTTTGTCACTGTGATCACCATCTTCATCTGGGAGCTGAGGCAGGATTCCTTGGTTTCTTCAGGGGTCCCTTCCCTGCAGCCAACCCATTCCTTGAAACAGGCCAGGAAAGCCGACTTGACTAGCCCCATGTAGATCACCTGGTTCTGCTTGCTTATGGCCGCTCTGGGGAAAAACAGGCTCCCCCTCCACCTCCACCACCACCACCACCACCACCACCTGGAAACTGTCTCACCAAACTTTTTGAGTATCCGCCACTTATAAGGCATGTAATATCCCAGCAAAGTGCCTGACACATAGTAAGCACTCAATAAATTACATATTGCTATTATGTATACATCTGTTTTCTTCCCCCACAAGACTGTAATAAACTTGAGCAAGAATCCTGCCCTTAGGGTCTGTTTTGAAGCTGTTTTTCAAGTGTAAAATGGATATCATTATATCACTACTGTGTAGATGAGTACCAAACAAGGTAATTCATCTGAAATAGCACAATCTCCAGCTTAAAATGCTCAATAAACATGAACTATTATAGCACTCTTTTGCTTCTCTGTAATAACTAACAGAGACTCTTGCATATGCGCCAAACCTGGGTGTAATTTTCAATTCTCCTAGTTGGGTGAACCTGGGTTAATTACCTCACCTGCGTTTCCTTATTCCGCTAAGGGAGATGCTACATATAATACACATTAAATACTTAACACAGTATTTTTGGCACCCAGAGGATGCTCAATAAATATCAGGCCAGCTCCCCTTCCAGTCTCATCTATTTTTTACCCCCTACAGTTTACAAGTTCTGGGCAGGTAAATGGCCGGCAACCTGGCAAGGAGGGACCCACAGGGCAAGAACTAGCCAAGTTTGCATAAGCAGCCAGCCCTCCACACTTCATCCTCAGCTACCGTCCCGTAGGGGCTGTGAGCTCCTAAGGAGTCTGCTCCATTACGCTCCTCCGGGCAAATTTTCCCTCCACCTTCTCCCCTCACCTCGAAACTTCGCTGCCCCAGGGTCTCCACATCCCTCCACGGCCTGCCTGCCTTCCGCCCCCATTTTCTCTTCACTCCTCCCAAACCGTGCTTTTCAACCTTCTTCAGACTCCAATCCCTCTCTCCCCTAAACTTCCAAAGTTGTTCCGACTCGGCCCCCGACTTTACCCCCATCACCTTCTTGTCCCCCCCAAACTCCTCCCTTCTCATGCCTTCGGGGCCCCAAACCCCACCAACTCCTCTGGCCCCGACACCCCACCTGCGCTTTCCGCCTCTTCAGCGCCGCCGCGTCCAGCCACACGCCGCAGGCCTCCTCCTCCTCCGGGCCTCTCCGCCTCATGGCCGGTGAAGAGACCAAGCCGAAGCAACTCACCGCTGAGTCTCAGGCCGCCTCAGGGAACCACCATAACAGACCCCGCCGAAGTTTAGATCTCGCGCCAACGCTGGGGGTGGAGCAACGGCGCGTCCGCCCGGCGCAGGCACCGCCCTCAGCGTCAGCTCCGCCCCAGCTCAGGCTCCGCCCCTTTCCTAAGCCCAATGGGATGGATACCTTAACCACCACCTCAACAGATCTGATTCGTCGTGAGCCTTTCCAGTTACCAAGGCCGCGTTCTTTATGGATTTCTCATTCAAGAGTTGTATTCCGGGAGTTCCCTTCCTGGCTCAGCGGAAACGAATCTGACCAGCATCCTTGACGACGCAGTCCGATCTCTGGCCTCACTCAGTGGGTTAAAGATCCGGCGTTGCTGTGAGCTGTGGTGTGAGCTGTGGTGTAGGTCGCAGATGCGGCTCGCATCCAGGGTGGCTGTGGCTGTGGCCGGGGCCATAGCTCCGATTTGATCCCTAGACTGGGAACCACCATGTTCCTTCGGTCCGGCCCTAAGAAGCACCAAAAAAAAAAGAATTGTATTCTGAAACTGTGCTATATGAACGTGTTCCCGACGTTGCACAAGGAATGCGCATTTTCTTTTTGCTGAGTTAGTTGCACTTTCTTACTCATAACCATCAGGGCTCAGAGTTTGCCATGTCTCACAGGTGAATCTTCAAGAACATCTCAAAAGGAAGAGGAGGAGCTGAAGCTCTGGTCCTCCAACTCCAAAGCTGGGGTCCTCAAGACTACCCTAAATGGATTACTTTTGTAATTCAAAACAAAAAAACAAGTTTAACTATGAAACCACATGGGAGAGGATTTGGAAAACGTTAAGTAGAATGAAAACTAAAAATTTGGAGTCCGGAACTAGCTTTCAGTCCTGCTTTCACCACTTACTCTATGGCGTTGGATTTTAAAGATTAAGTTTTGTGAAAGTATTTTGTAAATTCTGAAAGCTCTTCAGAAATGCAAAAAACGCTGGTAACCCATCCATCCTTCTTTTATCTGTAACCACAATCTCTATAGATGTAATATATATAACAGGTTATTTTAGCAATGGAGTGTTACTTTTTTTTCATCCAGGATTTTTTTTTTTTTTTTGCTTTGCTTACCTGTACTTCCTAACTTCCCTCACTGTACATATATTGATCTATATTGCTTGTGTACTGTGGAAATGGCAATACTGTAAACATTAACATATAACAACATTATAAAAAGTTAACATAAAGATCCTTAATTGAAAGTCCAAAATTGAAATCTTTGTCAAAGTATATATTTAAACACATTCTTTTAATTTGGGGGGGGGCACACATGCAGCATATGGAAGTTCCCAGGCTAGGGGTCGAATCAGAGCTACAGCTGCCGGTCTATGCCAGAGCCACAGCAACTTGCGATCCAAACGGCATCTGCAACCTACATGCCGGATACTTAACCCACTGAGCAAAGCCAGGGATCAAACCTGCATCCTCATAGATACTAGTCCGGTTCATTATCCCTGAGCCACAATGGGAATTCCCACATTCTTTTAATTTCTAAAACTTATTTAGTGATAAAACTGCCTCTACCTATCCTACCAAAAAAAAGTTCACATATATAGTGAATAAGGTGCCAACCCCAACCCCAGGCAAAGATAAAGCAGGAACTACCCCCTCCTCCCTGTGCCCACCCTCAGCTTCCCCCTGAAAAGCTCCTCTAACACCCTGAGCAGGTCTAAAGGGGCACCCGGGTCCCCTCTCTAGGTTAGGACACAAAAAACAAAGAGGCATCTGTTACCACAGTCACTTTATTGCACCCAGGACATGTCAAGGCCCAAACTACCCCTCACTCCAACCCCAGTGAACTCTCCCTTCCACACCTCTTAGTCTTCGGACAGGTTTTTCCCTCTTCCTGGAATACCCTTCTCCTCTTCCATCTGCAAACTCCTATTCACCCTTCCCAACCCGAGACCCTGAGGGTCCCAGGCAGTACTACTTATTCCCTCCTCAGTGCTTCCCCTGATGGTTCATTCTGATCTTAAAGCCTTCACCATCCTGTATTGATCCACAGGGCCCAGTCAGTGGCCTGGCTCTGAGAAAAGGCCCAAGAAACACTGAATGGATAAACACTGAATCGTGAGTAAGGGAATTGGGAAAGTTGCTGGGAACAGGATGTGTAGGACACAGAGGTTTGAGCTAGGAGGGTTGGGGCTCACTGTCTGGGACAGGGACTAAAAAAGTATGGGACACTGGATGGGATCCATTTCTACCTGGCATAATCTTCTACTTTTGGGGACGCTCTGGAACACCAAAATTCCGGGCTGGGGTTCAAGGTTCTGCACACATTCTGGGCCTGCCCTTTCCCTATCCACCAGTGAAATCTGAATAGAGGGGGTATTGCTGACGCTTCCCATCTCTCAGCTCACATCTGACTCTGACCTAAATCCCAACTTCACCCACTCCCGGATTGTCTGGAAGCCCTGGACCAGGGTCTTGGCCCCAGCTGATCCCCCATCCTCACTTCTAAGTAAAAGACAATGCAGGGAGGCAAACAAGGGTGTCCCAAATCCTTCTTTCCCTCTTGCAGGGCAGGGAGCTGGGACAGGCCCAGGACTGGACCCCAACATCTCCAGCCAATCCGCAAATTCAAAGACTGGCCAGTGCCACCCTTGGCAGCTGGGGCATACACAGAAAGTCATTGCGAGCCAGACACAAACAACTTTACCAGGGCTTGTTCCCATCTGGAGCCAAGCCCGGACCCTTGGGCCCCCATTACACCTCCCCCCCTCCTAGCTGCCACCCCACCGTTCATTGGGTCTTCTGATCGAGATCGAGTTTGCGTCGTACCAACTGGCTCAGGAGGAACGCGGTAAGGATGCTGCTGCCTACGGTGAGCAAGAAGAGGCCGGAGAAGTTGTGGGGCCACCGGGTATGCAGAGGCTCATAGATGGGCCGCCGGGCCTCATAGTCTAGCGCCACAGCTTCCAGCTGAGCCAGCGTGCACAGCACCAAGAAAACATGGAAGAGCTGGTGGCCCTGCCCAAAGATGTGACAGCTGCCAGGGAACCAGCGCTCAGGCATGAAGGCAGAGAAGAAAGCAGCAGCCAGTAGAAAGAAGACCACCTGGCATTTGTGGTAGAGAAGAGCCGGGTCGTCTGTGGCAGGTTCCGGGGACGAGAGGATGCGGTGCGCCACAGGGCTGATGTCCAGCGCGTAGGCCAGCACCGAGGGCACCTCCTGGCAAGTGCGGCCCAGCAGTCCGGGTTTCTGGATGTACTTGTTGTAGCAGGAGCCAGTGCAGGACAGCCAGGCGAGAAAGGCAGCCATGGGCAGGAAAATGGTCTGCACCTGGGCATGCCAGGCGGGCTCGATGGCATAGTAGAAGTGCGCCAGGGCACTGCCAAACTGGTACACGGCCACACCCACATAGTCCAGGAAGAAGAAGCTGTAATGCCAGAACTCAGACTTGGCCTGCAGGAGGTGAGCCAAGGCACTGAGGGAGAGGTAGGTGAAGGAGGCCAGGACAATGATGAAGAGGGGCAGGGCATGCGGGTCTCCCCAGAAGTCCACGGTCCCCACAAAGATGGCCAGCCGCAGCAGCAGCACCAGGGCAGCCAGCAGGTGGGTCCAGACGTTCACCGCCTCATTGTGCTGCTGGAACAGTGTGCGGAAGTAGAACCGCCAGGTCTGATGCAGCGGCCGGTAGCCCACGTAGATGTATGGCTTCCAGAAGAGGGGCGGCACCTCAGCTCGGTCCACAGTAAACACAGGCTCTGGGTGCACAGACGGCTGAGGCTCCGGATGGACCTGTCGCAAACTGGGCAGGAGGTGGCTGAGCTTCTGGGCCACCATCGTGGCCATGGCTGTGCGTGGGGCAGGGAGCTGGGGAGAGGCCCAAGCAAAGTCAGGGGGGCTGGTGTGCTGACCCTCCAGACCCAAGAGCAGCCGCTGGGTGGCTGTGCTGCCCAGTTCTCCCCCACCCCATTCCCCATTCCATTATCTCTACACTGAGTTTAAGAGGAGTCATCCTAATGGAGAGCTCAGCTGACTCATGATTGTTCTACTCCCTGATGTACCCCACGTGCCTAGAATGATGCCTGGCACATAGTAGGTGCTCAAAAAATGTTGGAGGCATGCATTAATGAACGAGGCTCACTACATCAGCCAACTCCTTTCCAGTCCAGGCTCCACATGGCAGCCCCTGTTATTTTCTCCTGTGTTCATGTTGCCATCAGTGTTCACTGGTGGCGACAATGACCTTGCAGTCCACTGCCTCTACCCTTAGCTCCTTCAGAGTGGCCAAAGTCTCTCACTGACCCTCCATTACTCTACATGATCAGGTTTCTACTACCTTCCCCAGACTTATTACTCAACCACAATGCACTTCATATCCAGCCACAGCCTCAACAAACCCCTGTGTCTGCTGTTTCATATGTCTATAGCTTTGCACAAGCTGTCCCCTCCATCTGAGACATTTACCTCATCTTATCTATCTGGAAAACTCTTATTCATCCCTCAAAACCCATTTCTTCTGTGATACTTTCCCTGGTTTCCCTGGCCCCTCAAACCGCCAATGGATGACCCCTCTACTTGAATACCTATTATCCTTCTCATGGGCATTAAATTGTTCGTGTGAGCTCCTCCAGGGTAAGCAGTTTGTCTTATTATTCTGTGAACCCCTGGGGGTGCTTGGCAGGTAGCTGGTGGTCGATGTTTGTTGAATGAAAAAAAATAACATAATAGCATCCTGATAACATTTCATACCTTTCAACTCAAAAAGCCGCTTTTTTTTTCCAGAAAGTCCCTAGTAACAACTAATCCCATAAAAAGAGCCCTTTCCTTCAGCCATACCCCAACTCAAAATTTCCTCCCTGTGCCCCTTCCACAGTTGCTAATTCAAATAAACCCAAACGAACCCCTCACCCTGGCATTCAAGACCCCATGACCTGCTTCCATCATTTCCCACCTAACCCAAATGTCAGACCTTGTGCCAACTTCCTTTCCCTCTACTGAAATCCTTTAAGACCAGTACAAGCTGCCACCTCCAGGGGACCTCCTTAATGCCCCCTCACTTTCTCCTACGGGAGATCAATAATGGGTTATAAAATTTAGGGCTTTTGTTTCTTTTTAGTTTAGCTTTTTTAGGGCGGCACCCACGGCATATGGAAGTTCCCAGGCTAGGAGTCAAATTGGAGCTGCAGCTGCTGGCCTGCACCACAGCCACAGCAACGCAGGATTCAAGCTGCATCTTCAACCTACACCACAGTCACAGCAACATCAGACCTTAGCTGCTTCTGTAACCTATGCCACACCTCATGGCAACACTGGATCCATAATCTACTGAGCGAGGCCAGGGATCAAACCTGCATCCTCATGGATGCTAGTCAGGTTAGTTACCAGTGAGCCATAACAGGAACTCCCAATTAAGCATTTACAACATATTCATTCATTCTTCATTTAGCAAACACTGAGCCTCTACTCTGCCTCATGTCCTGTGCTGGGTCCAGAAGACGGCAGAGTGGGAAAAAATTTGATCCCCACCTTCAGGAACTTCATGATATGGCAGAGGTCTAGAGAGGCAATCAAAGCATGCCAAAGGCTTACACAGCACATGCCACATGCCAGACACTGTCTGAAGCACATTATGCATATTTGACTCATTTAAGCATCGTTAACAGCCTGTGAGATAGGTATTATCATTATGCCTATTTTTCAGATAAGGAAACTGAGGCACAAAGAAATTAAGTACCTTCCCTAGGAAGCAGTAGAGGCACAGTCTAAACTCAGTTTGCAACCTTAACCACTTACCTAAACTGCTCTTTGCAAGCCAAGGAAGAAAGTACTATTAACTATTTCATAAATATATATGGTTTTGCCTGATACCAGTTGCTTAATTCAGCCTATCATTATTCACTGTGTCACTCATTAAATCAAATATCTATTGAAAACCTAGCAACTGCCAGACAACTCCCCTTTCTCAAATTCTCCCCAAGAAGCTTATTAGACTCAGCAAATAGATGTACTATGTCCATCATTTATCAGATATTTATTGCAACTTCCTTTGTACAGCCACTCTAAGAGGCAAAAAGATCTGGGCTGGATAAAGCCCTCAAGCTCTCTGCCACCAGCAGCAGCATGATCACCCCCAAAGCCACCCAATGATTCGCACATAGTCCAAGTAAATGCAGGGGGCTTGCTGTGCAAGGGCAACATCAAGACAAGCCCCCAGCCCATACTCTTCCTCACTCCCAGCCTGATACGCATTCCTGAGCTCCTCCTACATTACATTCTGGAGTCATCTCTGGTCTCTGGCCTGTCCTAGTCTCATAGGGAGGAAGGAGTTAAATGTCATTATACCACTGGATGCGAAGTGCTTTGACAGGGGTGTACAGACTCCTCAACTTTTTTTTAAAATTTCTTTTTATACAGCTGCACCTGCAGCATACAGAAGTTCCTGGGCTAGAGGTTGAATCAGAGCTGTAGCTGTGGGCCTACACCACATCCACAGCAATGCAGGATCTGAGCTGAATCTGTGACCTACACTTCAGCTAGTGGAAATGCTGGATCCTTACCCACTGAGTGAGGCCAGGGATCAAACCTGTATCCTCATGGACACTATGTTGGGTTCTAACCCACTGAGCCACAATGGGAACTCCTCCTCTACTTTCTCTTCCCAAACAGCCTGGCAGGTTTAGGAAGCAGACCTTGCTGATGAACTAATTAGTGGGGCCACTTCTGTCCAGAGCACAAAAACCCCACCTGCTGGTTGAGGAGCCAACATTGAATTTCTTCTTCTCCCCAAGAGACCACGATTTAGCCTCAACAGTCTGGCCTCCACCCTTGTCTACAGCTTTGTCTTCCCAACTCAGGATCTTGAGGGGCCAGAAAAGGCCTCTGAAAGCATCTCATGCAGCTCCTTCATTTTATGTTGAGGGATCAAGAGCCCAGAGACAGGAAGGTTATTCCCAGAGTTGCCCAATCCAGCCAGGTTTCCATTTCACCAAGAGAGCAAAGACCAGAAAATGATGTCATGTGATGATGCCTTAGCTCCTGAGTCCCTGTGATCTGTTAAGTTCAGCCAGTGTTGATATCCCACTCTTATAACTTCCCAAGTCATAACAGCATGTTAAAGGCTCTGAGAAGTCCTGCACCAAAGAAGCTTGCTTCACTTTGTTGAACCTACATTTGCCAAGCTTACATGATAAGGATTCCCTTCCTGGTAATAATTATATTATAAAGCTAACCAACATGAAATAGGTGTTTACTATATGCTTGCTCTTCATAGCCTTGTTTCAGTTAATTCTCATAAACAGCCCGTGAGGTAGGTATTATTATATTATTATGACCATTTTGTTGTTGAGGATAGTGAAATTCAGAGCGATGAGGAGCTTTTTACCCAAGGCCAGAAACACACACACACACACACACAGGTGAAGCCAGGACCTGGACCCAGCTCTCCAACTTAAATGCACAGATGCTCTCAGCCACTCCTGCTGCCCTGCCTCCTGTTACACCTAACTTCCTCCCTCAGAACTACTTTGGAAAACACTGGTCTAAAGCAAATAACCAGGTCCTTTCCTATAAATTCCTTTCTTAGACTTCTAGCAACTGCCTTGCATCAAGGGTCTTAGTGTCCCCCAGTGACCAGCACCCGTGAAGGCCTGGCTCATAGCCACCTCCTCAGGAGGGCAATAGCTCACTCCCAGCCCTCCCTCTCCCCTAGATACTGTCCCCCAAGCACAGAACCCAGAGGCCATACGTATACTGGGATGACAGAGGTCAAGCTGCCCTTTTTCCTTTAAACCTCAACCAGCAGCCCTGTTCCATTTGAATTGCTCTATTTTCAGAATTAGTTCCCATCTCCTGACTCCACAGAAAGGGGCCCTGGATCCAGAGGAAAGAAACAGACGCAGGAGTCTAGCATAAGCCGGAAGGATGGGTATTCAGAGGGCACTCCAGGGCAACCTCTGAGTAGTCTGCCCACCAGGCTACCAGAACCTGGTTGTGCCAGCCATCCTACCCCAGTCCAGTGCCCCTCCATGGCCCCCCTCCAAGCCTCCCTAATTGCACTGGTTACCTAAGGGTTTCTCTTGAACGCAGGGCTGATGACTTCTGCTGTGGAACAGAGCAAATTCACTAGATGCCAAGCAGTGGGTGGCACTTCCACAGGCCATGGTCCCCAGGGGCGGGGCTTCCAGGGACTGCAGGTATCTTGTGTGATGTCACCAGAGGGTGGGGCTAAAGATAACCTCCACCCTCTCCCTTCCCCCATCACCTTCCCTCCACTTCTCCCTTCCCCCATCCCCTTCTCAGCTGCAGAAGGAAGCTCATGGCTAACCTCTGCAAGAAACTTCTGTAGAAACTGAGAGCTGACTGAAAAATTGTGACTTACCCTAGATCACACAGCAAGGCAGGCAGAGCTGGGCTGAGACCAGGTGTTCAGGCCCTGGCTGATGGATGTCAGGCAAACTTGACTGGTTTCTGTCCCCTAGTCAGCAAGAATCAGAATGGAAGGAAGTTAGGAATCAAGGAGAAAACCGACACTATAAAGGCTTGTGAAAGAGCTAAGACTTCAAATTCAGACAAACCAGGTTTGACTCATGATCTCATAACATACTAGCTGTGTGACCTGAGACAAGTGACTCACCATCTCTGATCTTGCACTCCCTCATAAGAATTATAATATTACCTACCTCACAGATTGCTACAAAGATTAAATTTATTAGAACCGTTTTAGCACAGTTTAGGGACTCAATAAATTATGGTTATTATTATTATTAATTACTAAGAGTAGTAATAACTAATTATCATTAATAGTAATAGTATTTGAAATTTCCCCAGCCTGAGTATTAGTATTTAAATTATTCCCAGCTTGAAAAGTTTTCTAAAAAACTCAGTCTTTTAGCCCTCGATAGCTTGTTCCACTGGGTTTGGGGACCTTAGAAGGGTATCTGTGTCTCTTTAAATATTTATCTTTCTCTGAGGGTGCATTCAGACACCAGGGAAATTTAGCTGAGTTTGGATTTCTGGGGACATTGACCTTGTTTAATAATTAAAGTGTTATCATTGGAGTTCCCATTGTGGCACAGTGGAAACGAATCCGACTAGGAACCATGAGGTTGTAGGTTTGACCCCTGGGCTCGCTCAGTGGGTTAAGATCTGGCTTGTTGCCGTGAGCTGTGGTGTAGGTCGAAGGTGTGGCTTGAATCTAGTGTTGCTGTGGTGTAGGTCGAAGGTGTGGCTTGAATCTAGTGTTGCTGTGGCTGTGGCGTAGGCTGGCAGCTGGAGCTCCGATTCAACTCCTAGCCCGGGGACCTCCATATGCTGCAAGTGTGGCTCTAAAAAGCAAAAAATAAATAAATAAATAAAGTGTTGTCAGCCAAGACCATTCAAAGTAACCTCTCTGGATCCAGAGCCCGGAAGATTTGCACTTGCCTATTGACCCAAGAGAAGAGGCTGGGAAGTAGAAATCCCCAGGGAGAAAGGCCTCAACCCCAGCAGCCCCAGGAGCCCCATCCCAGAGCTGGAAAGCAAAGCGGGTAGACTGTGCTGGCAGGTCATCCAAAAGGCATGTGGCCTGGTTGGGGCATGTCTTGCAGGTTTGGGAGGCTCCTGGGTTGGCTGAACATCAGCACTGAGATGACCACGGTCCAAATGAGAGCTCCTTGGTCAGTCTGAGCAGTTCACCTGCACTTCCCTAGCCCTCCTGACTCACAGTCCCCCTTTCCAAACTCAAGGGCAACCCCTTCACCTCTTTCCTCAGCCAAAGCTTGCCACCCCTAGTTCCCCCTGCTCTCGACCTGACACACACTGTCAGGCCCCCAATACCTCTGGGGGCAACAGGGCAGACCAAGTCGTGGGGACGGCGTAGTAAGTGGCTTTCGAGTGGGAAAGCCCTGGGCTACACCCATCACACAGAGTGTACTCAGTGCTAACTATATGCCAGGCACGAGGCTGCAAAGCTGGGGAACGTGGTGAACGAGGCAGGAGGCTCCCTGCCCTAATGGGGCTCACCCACACCACATAAATGAAATGCCCATGGACCCAGGCCCAGGAAAATCCAAGCCTAGAGAGAAGCCACCCACTGGTAATCAGGAGAACTGAGCAAACCGCTGCCCCCAAGGAAAGCATCTACCACTCACCTCGGGCAGCTGCTTCAGGAGAAGCCAGGTCCTTATTTTTAGGTGAGGATGGGATTTGAGGTCTGGAACTTAACTGTGTGACTTCACTACATTCCCTTCACCCCTCTGGGCCTGTTTCTTCACTTACAATCAGAGGGTAATAATAGCGAGCTCTTGGGCTCTTGCAAAACAAAGTCACAGATGCTAGGTGTTGGCTCTGGCACGGCCCTGGCTCCACACTTTTTGTGGAATTCTAGTCCTGGCTCAGTCATTCAATCCCTGGGTAACATGGACAAGTCCCTTCCACTCTTGGCCCTGTTTTTCCAAATGTCAAAGGAGAGAGTGACTTCACCAGTGACTTCAAAGGGCCCTTCAGGCCCTGAGACAGTGCAACAATATTTGTTTTAGGCTTACTAAAACTATTTGTTTTAACTGTTGAAGCTCCAGCTCCTTGTGTCAGGAGCTGGAACTTCAGCAGTTAAAACACCACCCTCATAGAACTAATAGCCCAGCCAATTAACAGCTAAGGGTAACACCTAAGGGTATTAATACCCTGCCATCTTGGAGCTTAATAGCCTAACTAAATAGCACCTAACTATTTTAAATATTATTTGATTATAATTCTTTTTTTAATTATTTTTATTTTTTCCGTCATAGCTGGTTTGCAATGTTCTGTCAATTTTCTACTGTACAGCAAGGTGACCCTGTCACACATACATATATACATTCTTTTTCTCACATTATCATGCTCCATCATAAGTGACTAGATATAGTCCCCAGTGTTATAGTTAGATCTCATTGCTTATCCATTCCAAAGCCAATAGTTTGCATCTATTAATCCCAAATTCCCAGTCCATCCCACTCCCTCCCTCTTCCCCTTGGCAACCACAAGTCTGTTCTCCAAGTCTGTGATTTTCTTCTCTGTGGAAAGGTTCATTTGTGCTGTATATCAGATTCCAGATAGAAGTGACATCATACGGTATTTGTCTTTCTCTTTCTGACTTCACTTAGTATGACAGTCCCTAGTTCCATTCATGTTGCTGCAAGCGCCTATTTTAAATATTATTTGATTATAATTCTATTTCCTCTTGTGCCTCCTTCCTGGCATGCAAAACATTCACTGTTCTTTCTCTGGGCCCTGGTGGTTCAACCCATTCCCTTCAAGACAACTGTATTATTAGTTAGACAATAATAATTATTAGATATTAGATAATTAATAGATAATATAATTAGACAATAAGAAGAAGAAGAAGGAGTTCCCGTCGTGGCGCAGTGGTTAACGAATCCGACTAGGAACCATGAGGTTGCGGGTTCGGTCCCTGCCCTTGCTCAGTGGGTTAATGATCCGGCGTTGCCGTGAGCTGTGGTGTAGGTTGCAGACGCGGCTCGGATCCCGCGTTGCTGTGGCTCTGGTGTAGGCCGGTGGCTACAGCTCCGATTCGACCCCTAGCCTGGGAACCTCCATATGCCGCGGGAGCGGACCAAGAAATAGCAACAACAACAACAACAACATCAACAACAACAACAAAAAAAAATAAGAAGAAGAAGACCAGACCAACATTAACAAGGGGACTGTCAGAGGTAAACCATCTTGAGGGATCCGGACACAGATGACATAGTATGGCGGAGCCTGAAATAGCTCAATAAGACTAGGCACTAGCATTAGTAATTTACAGAGGCTTGCTAGTTACAAGGAACTTTCATTCACATTTCACCTCTCCCTGCCAGCAACTCTGAAACTGTAGGTGTAGCTAGGCTGGTTCATCCCACCCCCGCCAGATGGCAGAGTATGTTTGCCTCCCTCCAAAACCAGTGCTCTTGTTCTTCATCCACTATGGTCAACTCCCAGGCACCCAGTGGGTGGCCACAGATTACATAGGCGAAGGTTTCAACCCGGGGTGGCCTCTTGATATCTCAGCAACTGGGTCACCTCCCTCAAGGCAAACCAATTCCCCAGTTCAGCCCAATGTGTTTAAAGAAAAGGTCCCTTGTGTCTTCCAAAACTGAACAGAAACCGTTTTTGTTCTTTTAACTGCGCTTAGGCCTCCGTTTGTACTGAAAAGTGTGATCAGAATGAAAAAAAAAAAAATCACTCTTAAAAGGAATTCCTCTGTGGCTTTCAAACACACGACTGCTCTGAGAAGAGGGAAGAACCTGGAGGAGCAAAGCAGGCCCAAAGAGGTCGAGTGAGCCAGCTACAGTTGTTCAGCACAGGGGACAGAAAAGGGACCTCAGTTTCACCACCGACCAGCAAGGGCCCCTCTGGGCAGGACAGCTGAGGCCAGGGAAAGGCAGCTTCTCACCAAAGGACCCAGAAGTAGCACAAGCCCCATGATGGGAGGGTGGGTCCCTCTCCAATGGGACATCCACCTAGGAGCAGCCAGGCTCTGAGAACACATCAAACTCTTAAGCTCCCCACGGGGGTGGAGGGTGGAGTTGGCCGCCACCCCCGCCACACCCCGAGCCCCGGGAGGTCCTCAAGGCCTATAGTCTGGATGAAAGCACCTGGTGGGCGCAAACTTCATTCTCTCCTGACACCAAGGGAGGGAGGCTTCCCCCACCCTCACAGGCCTAAGCTCCTTTAGAGCAACAGCCCCTCTCCGTTCCCATCAGTGCTGTTACCACTGCTTCCAGTTTCCCACCTGGGAGACCCTTCACATCACCCAGTTCCAGGTACTCACATCCCATTTTGCCCCCAGAATCTCCATAGACTCCTTCAGTGGAAGGAGCTCGCTCCGTGCCTGTCCTCCTCCAGGACACCACGGCCCTCCCAGGCTTGCTCGTTCCTGCCCCCTCCCCCGCAGACGTGCTCGCCCTCCAACCGCGATAGCGCCTCTCCTCCGGCCTCCTCCCACCCCTCCAAGAGATGCTCCCCCTCCAGCTCCGCTCCTCCTTCCCTCCGCAGAGGCGCCCCCCTCCAGCTGTCTCCCCACTCCGTTATCCGCCCCCTACCCTTAACAGAGATGCCCCCTCTCCAGGGGAGTCCCACCTGTCCTCACTCGCTCCCCACCTGCCTCCCACCCTCCACGACACGCTCGGCCCTGAGCTTCCCCAGCGCAGTTCCCCGCCCCGCCCCGCGGGATGCGGCCCCTCCGCCCGCCTCTCCCACTCTCCCCCAGCCGGGTACCTGCGGCCGAGCGGAGCTTCGAGAGGAGGTGCCCGGCAGCAACCCCGCTGCCCTTCGCATCCGGAAGTGCCGGGGCCAGATAAAGGGACGGCCGGAGGAGGCTCCGCCCCGAGCCGGGGCGGGGCCGGGCGGCCGCAGGCAGCGGCCGAGGCGCTATCTCGCGGCTGGGTGCTGAGGATCCGGCTGCCGCCGGCCCAGACCTGGGTGATCCCGCCTGCCCACCGCGCCCCCGTGGCCGGGCGCCAGCAGCATCTCGCGTCCACGTGTTGCAAGCGGAGGCAGGAGGGGGTCACCCACACCGACGACGACAGTCTTGGGAGTTCTGTGGTCTTTGTGCTAATGGGGCCTCGGAGGCCTAGAGAGCAGAAGTGGTTATCCAGCTGGGGCTCCAGCTGGGTGGTTCTCTCCTCCTGAAGACTTAACCACAAACTCTGGAGTCCGGAACTGGCTGACCTGAGAGGGAAGGGCAAGGTGTGCCAGGAGCACGCGAGTTTCCCAGTGAAAACCCACGGCCCAGCCCTGAAGCCACTTAACCCCACACACCCACCTCCCTAGGCTACTTATGGTGGAGGTGCACCCGATCTTCCACATCTTCATCTCTCTGCCTGGGGAGCTCCACCCCACCTCTGCACCCCCTTCTTATTCAAGTTCCCACCTAAAGCCCCTTCCTTGGGCAACTTCCCCTGATCTGCCCAGCCCAAGGCACCTTTTCTGGACTTCTATTAAAACACGCGCTGTCTACTCCCTAGTGTAACATCTCCCCCAGGAATGGGAGCACCTGAAGGCTGAAAAGCCCCTACATGCTGAAGGCCTTAAGTAAATATTGGGCCAACAATAGCAGGGCTTGTCTGCTCCTCAGGTGCCAAAGGACCTGGACCAGGCAGAGTGCGAGGACACCCCCCGCCCCCTAGGCATGTTTCTTTGTTCTCTCTGAGCCTCAGTTTTATTACCTGTAAAATGGAGATAATAATACCAACCGAACAGGGGAGAATTAAATAAAACAGTGGACATGATGGTTCTTTGCCAACTGCACTGTACTAGAGGAACGTACATTTCTTTTTCTGTGTGTGCGTGTCTTTTTGCCTTTTCTAGGGCGGCTCCCAAGGCATATGGAGGTTCCCAGGTTAGGGGTCTAATCCGAGCTGCAGTCGCTGGCCTAGGCCAGAGCCACCGCAACGCGGGATTCGAGCTGCGCCTGCAACCTACACCACAGCTCACCGCAAAGCCAGAATCCTTAACCACTGAGCAAGGCCAGGGATGGAACCCGCAACCTCATGGTTCCTAAGTTAGATTCGTTAACCACTGCGCCACAACGGGAACTCCCATTTATTATAACAAAACATACATACTTGTAATAGGATGTAACAGGTCTTTACTTCAACGGGTTCAGGCAAACATATAAGAATTGCTTAAATCGCTATTATCCGTGTGGATAGGAAACATGGCACGGAAAATGCAATCCCTTAGAACAGGTAGGGTGTAGGAAATGAAAACAAGTAAGGACATTATAGAGATGGACCACTGAGGCACAACAGGAACTCCTCCAAGGCTTATTTTTAAAGGTGTATTTTTAAGGTGTTTATTAAGCTCTTGTCCTGTAGAGCCACGTACTAGATGGTTGCCATGGTTACCTTCTTTGATCCAGACAGCTATATTCACCCATTTCACAAATTGGCAAACTGAGGCTCAGAAAGGGGACATGGGTCTCTTATATAATCTCATTTGGCCTCAAGCATTATTTCATGGTGCATGTGATGACCCCCATTTTACAGGTGGAAAAACTGAAGCCTAATGAGGAGAAA
This sequence comes from Phacochoerus africanus, assembly GCF_016906955.1. Lineage (NCBI taxonomy): Eukaryota > Metazoa > Chordata > Mammalia > Artiodactyla > Suidae > Phacochoerus > Phacochoerus africanus. The sequence goes on from NC_062551.1 coordinate 82,901,597, forward strand.
TGATGTATTCCGGGTCACATAGCTCCCAGTGTATTCAGGCTCTGGGAAATGGACCTGGAGGTGTGCTTGGGGGAGAAAAAACAACCGTTGAAACTCTGCCCTGGATATTTGAGAGGTGAATAATAAAAACAATAAAAGTAAGAACAGGAATCACTTATGGAACACATGCCATGTGCAAAGCCTGTTAGATGCGCTGCAGGCCCATGAATGGGGGTTTGGTCATTATCTCAGTTTGTGGATGAGGAAGCAGACTCAAGAGGATGCTACTTGCCCAAAGCCAACCCGTTGACTAGTGGCAGGCCTGGCTCCAAGCCCAGCCCTTATCTGCTACATAGTACTGGTATCAAAGAGCGAAACTGTGGGGCTGGGACACTTCCTTCCCTGTCCTGCTCTGCTCCAAGTCCTTTCTCAGCCCAGGCAGGGTGACAGCAGGGCAACCAAGGACACCTCCTTTCCCTGCCCTCCCCCAGTGCAGGCACCTAGGTGAGGCCTAGTGAGTCCAAACCCTGGAAGGGGAAACCTACCCAGTAACCTGTGTACCACCCAGCTGCCCTCCCAGGTGCCAAGTACAGCCCTTGGAGGAACAGAGTCTCCAGGGAAACTGGGTTTCTGGGCAGACCTAAGGAGGCAAAGCCCTCAGAAGTCAAGGTCTGAGGTGGAAGACCATCAGGAAGAACTTAAGAAGACTCAGAGTAAGAGAAAGATGGATAGGGAAGCCCGAGCTGTCTGGAACACATTCTTAAACAAAACAGGTGGAGCCATTCATTGAAGGTGGCAAAGCAGTGAAGCACTTAAGTGTATTTTGCCTGGGTTCACATCTTAGCTCTACCACTTACCAGCAAGTTATAACCTCTCTGGACCTCTATCTCCTCCACTCTTTTACTTTATTTTATTTTATTTATTTATTTTGTTAATTTAATTTATTTATTTTATTTATTTATTTATTTTTGCCATTTCTTGGGCTGCTCCCATGGTATATGGAGGTTGCCAGGCTAGGGGTGGAATCGGAGCTGTAGCCACTGGCCTACGCCAGAGCAATGCAGGATCCGAGCCACGTCTGCAACCTACACCACAGCTCACAGCAACACCAGATCCTTAACCCACTGAGCGAGACCAGGGATCGAACCAGCAACCTCATTGTTCCTAGTCAGATTCGTTAACCACTGAGCCACGACAGGAACTCCCATCCTCCACTCTTTTAAAATAGTTTAATAATATCCACTATATAAGACTGGTATGAGGAGTAAATGAAATAATAACATGTGACCTGCTCACACTGCTGGCATAGAGTGACTGTTCCATAAATGCCAACTATCACTCTCTTTCAACCCTTTACTCCTTCGCTTTGCCAATAGATGAGAAAAATAAAGCCTTACTGTGAGCCCCCAAATTTCGAGATGGTTTGTTACACAGCGTCATTGAAGCAATTCCTGACTCCTACATGTAACAAAGCCAGGATTCATATCCAGGGAAGCTGATTTAAGACCACAATCTCAACCCTGCCCCAGCGCATTGGGAGTGCAATGCAGGAGGGACTGATTTCCTACAGAGATTCCACTTGGAGTGAGTCTTACAGGATGAGAAGTTCATCAAGCCATGAGGAGGGGGAAAGAACTGGCAGAAGGAAAAGCATGTGCAAAGGTGCAGAGGTATGAGTGGTGGGGTAGATTTCGAGCCGTCATGTTCTAGAGCTGGAATATAGGGGACCTGGTGGCAGCAGGTAACATTAGAAAGGTAGGGAGGGGCTAGAATGTAGAGAGCCTCACCACAGTGGGAGGGCTTTATCCTGAAGACAGTACAGAGAATGAAGTTGGAGATTAGAGAGAGGGTTTTCTCTGGAGAGAGTGGGGTGGGATGGGGTGGCTTTCCTCTCACTTCAGGCCTCGTGAAGGGACTTCAGGGAGACAGTCAGAGAGGTGGTGGGCATCCCCTGGGACTCCGTGGCCTGGTACCTGACTCTCGCCCACGAATCCCAAAGAGATTAGTAGCAGCAGAGAAGAGGGCAGTGGTGGGAGGGAACTGCACCTGTAGGTAAGCCGGCCACTGGTCTGTGCTGCCCCCAGACCAGAACTGGGCCACAGGAGAGAGGTGGCCAGGGGCAGCCTTAGATCCAGCCCATGAGGCCTCAGCTGAAAGAGGCTGGAGGTGTCCTGGGATGTCTTGGGACCGGGGAGGTGCGTTGTAAGCCACTGGCTGGTGGATACACTCTGCTCTCAGCAAGGGAGGCAAGGGATCAGCAGATGGGAGGCCCTGCGGTGGCTACCTCCGTGTGGCACACGTGAGTGGCCCAGGTCACACCACCTCAAATTTCTGCCCCAGCAGTGGCAGACAGTTCCAAATGTGCTGACCTGAGCCCCACTCCAAAGACCCGCCAGGCCTGCCTCCACTTTCTGGCCTCAGGGCTCTCTTGGAAGCTGCAGTTCAGCTGCCAGCTTCGGTACAGACTAGAAATGCAGACAGTTAACACCTGAGGAGCAGCCCTCACGCTCTGGTGTTGGTCAGATTGGCTGACCTGGGGGTTAGTGAGCAGAAAGAACATGAATACATTATCATTTAACCATGCAAAAGGTTATTGGGTACCATCCTGGAGGCAGGCTACCACAGAGATGTTGAACTCTTTTTTTTTTTTTCCTTTTCTTTTTAAGGCCACAACCATGGCATATGGAAGTTCTCAGGCTACAACTCCCGGCCAACACCATAGCCATAGCAATGCAGGATCCGAGCCGTGTCTGCGACCTACACTGCAGCTCACATCAACATCAGATCCTTAATCCACTGAGCAAGGCCAGGGATTGAACCCACATTCTCATGGATACCAGTCAGGTTTGTTACTGCTGGGCCATAGCAGGAACTCCCCATCTCTTGTTCTAATATTCGCCTTTGAACCCATTCCTGATATAGGGTCCCTAAAATCCTCATAAATTCCTAAGTGATAAGAATACCAGGAGCCTGATCTTTTCTATTGAAGTAACTCTGGGTTGGCTCCTGGGCAGGGACTTGTAACCAGAAAGACCAAGTCATAATTAGAAGATTGGGGTTTTCAGTTTTCACTCTCTGCTTCTCTTCATCTGGCTGTTCCTCTATATCCTTTATCATATCTTATAATGAGCTGGTAAATATAAGTATTTCCCTGAGTCCCATGAACCACCCTAGCAAATTAATCAAACCCAAGGAGGCGGGCCACTGGAACCTCTGACCTACAGCTGGTTGATCAGAAGCAGAGATGATAATCTAGGCTTGTGACTGGCATCTGAAGTGGGGAAGAGGTGTTGTTTTCTAGGACTGAGCCCTTAACCTGTGGAATCTGATGCTGTCAGAATTGAGTTGAATTCTCAGAAACCCTGCTGGTGTTTGAGGGTCGCTTGGTCTGGTGTGGGAGTCCCCTCTCCTCAGTTCACACAGATATTGGAATTGGGTCCAGGATGCCAAAAGAGGAACAATTCGCCCACAATCCCCGCTTCTAACAATCTAGCTGCCTTGAATCTCCTCACTTCCTTCCTTTTGCAGTCCATTTTCAGACATTATTTTTCAGAGTTTTTGAGGAGACAGAATTGAACATCCTGCTCTTGGGTTTCATTCATCTTTTTCGACATGCATCCATATACTAGTCAGGATGAGCTAGGTTATGCCACAGTAACAACACCACCACCTCGGTAGTTTAAATCAGGTTGTATTCTTGTTCATTCTACATGTCAGTTGGCAGTGTCTCTACTCCTCCTCATACTCACTTCAGGTTAGGATCTGGCGTTGCTGAAGCTGCAGCACAGGTTGCAGATGCGGCTCAGATCTGGTGAGACTGTAGCGTAGGCCTCAGCTGCAGCTTCCAATTCAACTCCTAGCCCGGAAACTTCCATATGCTGTGGGTGTGGCTGAAAAAGGAAAGAAAAAAAAAAAAAGAAGTATTGAGAAATAAAAATAGTGCAAGACATATAATGAAATCTACAAAATATTGCTGAAAGGAATTGTAAAAGATATAAATATATGGAGAGACAGTTTAGGGTCATGGACTGAAAAACTCAATATTGGAGTTGCCATTGTGGTGCAGTGGTTCACGAATCCGACTAGGAACCATGAGGTTGCAGGTTCGATCCTTGGCCTTGCTCAGTGGGTTAAGGACCCGGTGTTGCTGTGAGCTGTGGTGTAGGTCACAGACACGGCTTGGATCCTGCGTTGCTGTGGCTCTGGCGTAGGCCTGTGGCTACAGCTCTGATTAGACCCCTAGCCTGGGAACCTCCATATGCCGTGGGAAGCGGCCCTAGAAAAGACAAAAAAAAAAAGAAAAACTCAATATTGTCAAGATAGTAGTTTCCCCCAAGTTGACCTATATACTCAGTTCAATTCCTATCAAGCTCCCAGTACATTTTTTTTTTTTTTTTGCTGAAATTGGCAAGCTGATCCTGATCCAGCCTCCAAATCTGATCCTAAATTATAAAAATACATTGGACATAAAATAAGCAAAACAATTCTGAAAAAGAAGAACAAAGAGGAGGATTTATACTTTACTATTTCAAAACATATTATCAGCCCATATAGCCAAAACACTATAATACTGGCATAAGAATAGGTTTCAAAATATACTGTCAAGGAGTTCTCGTTGTAGCTCAGCAATAACGAACCCAACTAGTGTCAGTTGGATCCCTGGCCCCCCTCAGTGGGTTAGGGATCCAGCATTGCTGTAAGCTGCAGTGTAGGTTGCAGATGCAGCTCAGACTTGGTGTTGCTGTCGCTATGGTGGAGGCCAGCAGCTGCAGCTCCAGTTTGACCCTAGCCTGGGAACTTACATATGCCATGGTGCAGCCCTAATTTTAAAAATATATACTACATATATACATAATATGTAATTATTATATTATATATTATATTACATATAATATTTATATAAATACATATACACACATTATCAAAAAATAGATAAGAAAAACAAAAAAAATACTACCAAACCATGTAACCAAAACACATGTACTAGCATAAGAACAGATATATAGATCAATGGAATAGAATTGAGAGTCCAAAAATAAACTCTTACATTATGATAAATTCCCTTGAAAAAGGCAACTCAGACTGGGATAAAAACATTCCCAAATATCATGTATCTGCTAAAGAACTTGTATCTAGAATATATAAAGAACTCTTACAACTCAATTAAAAAATAATTTTTTTTTGCTACACTGTGGCATATGGAAGTTCCTGGGCTAGGAGGTCAAATTGGAGCTGTAGCTGAGGCCTATGCCACAGCCATGGCAACACCAGATCTGAGCCACGTCTGCAACCTATGCAATAGCAGCAGGATCAGCTTGCCTACTGCACCACAGCAGGAAGTCTCAATAAGTCAATTTTTTTTTTTTTTAGGGCCACACCAGTGGCATATGGAGGTTCCCAGGCTAGGGGTCTAATCGGAGCTACAGCTGCCGGCCTACGCTGCAGCCACAGCAATGCCAGATCCGAGCTGCGTCTTCAACCTACACCACAGCTCACGGCAATGCTGGATCCTTAACCCACTGAGTGAGGCCAGGGATTGAGCCTGCAACCTCATGGTTCCTAGTCAGATTCGTTTCTGCTGCACCACGTCGGGAACTCCTCAATAAGTTAATTTTTAAATGAGCAAATTATCTGAATATTTCACCAGAGAGGATTTATGAATGGCCAATAAGCAATGAAAAGATGCTCAGGAACTTTAGTCATTACAGGAATGCAAATCCAAACCACAGTGAGTTACTACTTCACACCCTCTAGAATGGCTATAATTAAAAAGAGGTAACAGGGGCCAAGGAAGTGAAGAAATTGGAACACTGCTCATATACTGTTGAGGGGACTGTAAAAATGATACAGCCACTTTGGAAAACAATATGGCAGCTCCTCAAAGAAGTAACATAGACTTGTCCTATGGGCTAGCAATTCCACTCCCAGGAGTCTGCTTGAGCAAATTGAAAACATATGTCCACACAAACACCTAAACACAAATGTTTGAAGGATTATTCATAATAGCCCCAAAGGTGGAAACAACCCAAACATCTATTGATGATGAAAAAACAAGTGAAATGAAGTATATGCATACAATAGAATGTTGTTTGGCCATAAAAAAGATTGAAGTACTGATCCATCCTACCGTATGGATGAGTCTCAGAAACACTATGCTCAGTGAAAGAAGCCAGATGCAAAAACCACACAATTCCATTTATATGAAATAGAATTGCCAGAAAAGGGAAATCTATAAGACAGAAGAGCAGATTAGTGGTGCCAGGACTGGGGGTAGGAACAGGCATGAATGATCTCTTTGGATGATTGAATGTTCTAAAATTAAGTGGAGTTCCCGTCGTGGCTCAGCAGAAATGAATCTGACTAGTATCCATGAGGACGAAGGTTCCATCCCTGGCCTTGCTCAGTGGGCTAAAGATCCGGCATTGCCATGAGCTGTGGTGTAGGTTGCAGACGCGACTCAGATCTGGTGTTGCTGTGGCTGTGCCGCAGGCCAGTGGCTACAGTTCTGATTCGACCCCTAGCCTGCGAACCTTCAGGCCCTAAAAAGACTAAATAAATAAAATTATGTTGTGGTGATGGTTGTACAACTCTGTACACTCACTAAAAGTCACTGACTTATACTCTTAATGGGTAAATTTTGAGGATGTAAATTATGTCAATAAAATTATTACAAATAACATTGCAATTAAAACCTAAACAATACATTGATCTTTTTTTAAATTTCCTCACTCTCAGAGATCAATTTTCAGCTTGCTACCTGACTTGCTGAGGCCCACCAGAATTTGTTTCAGGCTTTGGTCTCAGGACACATTTTCCTGCTTGCAACTAAGAGATCTCATATCTTTTTACAGTCTGGCAAAATCTGGCAGGGCCCTTTAAAAAGAGGCAGTTCACAGAGTTCCCATTGTGGCTCAGTGGTTAATGAATCCGACTAGGAACCACGAGGTTGCGGATTCGATCCCTGGCCTTGCTCAGTGGGTTAAAGATTCCGGCATTGTGGTGAGCTGTAGTGTAGGTCACAGACGCAGCTCGGATCCTGCGTTGTTGTGGCTCTGGCATAGGCCGGCGGCTACAGCTCCGATTAGACCCCTAGCCTGGAAACTTCCATATGCCATGGGTGCAGTCCTAGAAAAAGGCAAAAAGACAAACAAAAATAAAATAAAGTAAAAACAGGCAGTTCAGGAGTTCCCATCATGGCTCAGCAGAAATGATTCTGACTAGCATCCATGATGACAGTTTCGATCCCTGGTCTTGCTCAGTGGGTTAAGGATCCACATTGCTGTGAGCTGTGGTGTAGGTTGCAGATAGGGCTTGGATCTGGTGTTGCTGTGGCTGTGGTGGAGGCCAGTGGCTACAGCTCGGATTTGACCCCTAGCCTGGGAATCCCTATATGCTGCAGGTGTGGCCCTAAAAAGACAAAAAATAAAAAAATAAATAAAAGCAGGCAGTTCACAGCTAGGGGAACTGAGGCTCAGAGAAACAAAGGGCCTTGCCAAGGCGGCATAGGAATCTGGCAGCAGTTCCATCAATGCCCAGCACGTTCTGGCTTCACAGTACGAACACCAGGGGAGCCAGTCACTGAAGGAGCCGGACTCTGCCTGGCACAGGGCAGCCCCCTGGTTCATTCTTGCAGGGGCCCCCTTAATTTCTCTGAACACCTTGCTCCTGCTTGAGCTGCTCCTGTGGCCTGTTTCCCTCTTGGGTCTCATTGTCCAGGTCTCAAAAAGCCCAGTCCTGTTTTCCATTAAAATTTCCATATTCTATTCAGTCTAAAGCTTCTCCCCTCTGATAGCTCAGAGGAAGAGATAGAAGTAGAACAAGTTGTCTTTGTCTGGTGTGGTTGTAATTGAGCTTTGGTGCTTAGGAGCATGGCAGGTACACAGATGAAAATTCTATCCTCATGGGGTGCTTTTGTGGGTTCCCAAGAGAAAGCCCCACCGGGCACTTCACACTGCACCCCAGGCAGGGAGGTGGCACTCTCCAGCTGATCCCGTATGACCCCCCCCCCACCACCCCTCCACTTCTGAGCCCCCCATGCACCTCTCTGCTGCAGGTGCCTTGCCCTGGGAAGAAGCCCCCCTGGGCAGGGTCCTTGTCCCAAGGCTCACAGCCACCTTCTTTCCTAAGGCTCCACTTCCCACCCATGCAAACAGTCACCATTCCCCACCATCTGGACAAGAGCAGCCTCTTCCCAGGGAAACAGATTGGGAAGCTGCTGGGCCCTTTACCTACAATAGGTAGTATCTTTGGGTTTTACAGCAAACTACCAGGTAGATATTTTCACCCCCTGCTCAACCCCTGCCTCATAGCTGAGTAAACAAAGACCCAGAAACAGCAAACAGAACTGGCTAGAATAAGACTCCAGGTTTGCCTGACACCAGAGCTCTTTTCTCTCTTCCAGGTCAAAGATCCTTTTTGGCTAGACTGAGGTCACCGCCATCATTAACAGCAAATATTTAATGAGTACCTGGTGGTGGTGAGGCAGGTCAGACCATGCAGTCTTGTCAGATTGGAAGCCCCGCTGGGAAAAGGGAAGAAGCAGGACAGAGAAGGATTTGCTCAGCTGAGGTCTGCCTGAGGCTCAGGTCCATGCATCCAGAAAGCAGATCTAGAAAAAAAAAAAAAAAAGAAGAAGAAGAAGAAGAAGAAATTGCCAGGTAATCTTCAGTCTGGGGGCCAAAAGACAGGAAGTGGAGGCGATGTTTATCAAGGCCAAAACAGTTACTGAATGGAATCACCCAGATCTTTAAAAGAAATAATGCTGCCTGGACCCCATCCCTAGACCTTCGGATCTAAAGGATATGGGGAGCAAGCAGGGCATCGGGATTTTCAAATGTGTAGCAAAGTTGGTGCCAGGGACAGGGCATGGGGCAGAGGGGCAGGGAGCTCTGGAAGTTTCATAGGAGGAAGTGGCAAGGACACAGCCTCAAGGCCTGAGGTTCCAGGGCAGGGAGCTCAGGGCCCGGGGCACTGGGCTGGCCCAAAGTGGCCCTTGGGAAAGCTTAGCTGGGGGACTGTGCGAGGGAAAGGCAGGAGGGAGGGAAGGAATGGAAAAGAAGAGAAGCAAAGACCCAGGCAGTGCAGTGCTTTGGAGTCCATGGTCTATCACTAACTTTCTGTGCGACCTGGGACAAATCGCCTCTCCTCTCTGGGCCTCAGTTTCTCCATCTTGAAAAGGTAGGGCCCAGAGTTCCCATTGCAGCTCTGCAGGTTAAGAATCTGACATGTGGAGTTCCCGTTGTGGCGCAGTGGTTAACGAATCTGACTAGGAACCATGAGGTTGAGGGTTCGGTCCCTGCCCTTGCTCAGTGGGTTGATGATCCGGTGTTGCCGTGAGCTGTGGTGTAGGTCGCAGACACGGCTTGGATCCTGCATTGCTGTGGCTCTGGCGTAGGCCAGTAGCTACAGCTCCGATTCGACCCCTAGCCTGGGAACCTCCATATGCCACGGGAGCGGCCCAAAGAAATGGCAAAAAGACAAAAAAAAAAAAAAAAAAAGAATCTGACATGTTCCCGTCATGGCTCAGCGGTTAATGAATCTGACTAGGAACCATGAGGTTGCGGGTTCGATCCCTGGCCTTGCTCAGTGGGTTAAGGATCCCGAGCTGCCACCAGCTGCAGTGTAAGTCTTGGATGTGGCTCAGATCTGGCATTGGCTCCAGCTGAAGTTCTGATTTGCCCCCTAGCCTGGGAACTTCCATACGCCACAGTTGTGGCCCTAAAAAAAAAGAAAAGAAAAGAAAGGAAAGAAAAGGAAAGTCTTAAACTTGATGATGGCTAAAGATCACCCTGGCTCCAGGGTTGGAGGACCCCCCCAGGCCCTGGCAGGCTGGACCTCCTCATGTGAGAGCAGCCCAGGTGGGGTTCCTGATCTGCAGATAGGGATGTTGCTCTCCGGTCTGGGCCGGGGGCAGGTGCCAAGGTCCACGACACCCCTGGCCTTCCCTGGACTCCCCACCCACTCCATCAGGCTGCCAGACGCAGTTCATGAAAATTTCCTTGTAGCCCCTCCAGCCCAGCTAAAGGAACATGGCTAACATTCCAGCTTCAAATGGAAATTTCCACTCTCCCTCTGACAGCTGGTAGGAGATGGGGTGCCTCAGAGCTGGACACAGATAAAGGTCATGGCAATGGGGGTGGGGGGACACACACCTGTTTTGGGCCACACAGACTTCATCAGTGGTCCAGCTGTCTTCCTTCAACAAGGATTCATGGAGCACTTCACTTAGTGTGTGCTGGGCCCTTTTCCAGGTGTTAGGGCCAGGACAGGACAGACTCAGGACACTACAGACCGACACGGGTCTCCTAATGGGAGAAAGAGAATATATATGGAGGCTGTGAATACAATGAGGCAGGGTAAGGAAAAGGGTGTGACATGGGGGCAGGGAGGTGGCTGTTTTTGGGAGGGTGACCAGGGAAGGCCTTGCTGTGGATAAGGCAACATTTGAGTGATTATCAGGGGAACAGTAAGTACAATAGTTCCCCGTTATTCACAGTTTCCCTTTCCTGGGTTTCAGTTACCCATGACAACTGTGATTGGAAAATATAAAACAGAAATTGACAAAAATAAACCATTCACAAGTTTCACCTGTGCACTGTTCTGAGTCACGTGATGAAATCTCATGCGGTCCCACTTCGTCCTTCTCAGGCCGAGAATCATCCCTTTGTCCAGCATATCCTGCCCATTACTCACTCAGTAACAGTGCTTGAGTTCAAGGGACACTTATTTTACTTAATAATGGCCCCAAAGTTCGAGAGCAGTGATGCTGGCAATTCGGATATGCCAAAGAAAAGTGTAAAGGGCTTCCTTTAAATGAAAGGGTGAAAGTTGTGAACTAAGTAAGGAGAGAGGTTGATAGAATCTTCTATCCATGAAATTGTAAGGAGCTAAAGAAATTCATGCTAGTTTTGCTGTCCCACCTGAGACTACAAAATTTACAAGTGACTTATGAGAAATTTATGGGACACTTAACATGAGGGTCATGTTAAGATGGAAAAGGCAAAAAGAGTATGAGATGACTTCCTATTTTAAAAAGATGCTTTAGCACAGAATAAGTAAACTAAAAAATGAAGATCAGAAATAAAGTGGAGGGTAAAATTAAATTTTAAATGTCAGATAGAATATTATTCAATTAAGTGTTAAATTTAGATTTGAGATTCCTAATAGCCAAAGTAAAAAGAGATATGTTGGTTCTTAGGGTTTGTTTTTTTGTTTGTTTTTGTCTATTTGCCTTTTCTAGGGCCACTCCCTTGGCATATGGAGGTTCCCAGGCTAGGGGTCTAACGCCAGAGCCACAGTAACACCGGAATCCGAGCCGCATCTGCAACCTACACCACAGCTCATGGCAATGCTGGATCGTTAAAACCCACTGAGCAAGGGCAGGGACCGAACCCGCAACCTCATGGTTCCTAGTCGGATTCGTTAACCACTGCACCACGACGGGAACTCCCAAAAAATCCATTCTTAAAGAAAAGCCTGTCAGGCTTTGGTGACAAGGAAGGAGAGAATGGATACTGAGAGGGCGGCCGGGAAGGTCTGCCATGATGGCGAAATGCAGTCATTGCTTCTCCCTCCCTTCTTTCTTTTTTTTTTTTGTTTTCTTTTCTTTTCTTTTCTTTTTTTAGGGCCACACCCACAGCCTATGGACGCTCCCAGGCTAGGGGCTGAGTCGGAGCTTCAGCTGCTGGCCTACACCACAGCCACAGCAACGCCAGATCCGAGCCGTGTCTGCAACCTACACTACAGCTCCGGGCAACACAGGATCCCCGACCCACTGAGCGAGGCCAGGGACCGAATGCATCTTCATGGATATTCATCGGGTTCTTACCGCTGAGCCCTGATGGGAACTCCTTCAGACTTCTTCCCTGGAGTAGATGACGCCTCCACTCAGCTGCCCGAGTGAAAAACCCGGGGGTCATCCCTCACCCCACTGCCCACATCCAGCCTGTCAACATTCTATTGGCTCCATGGTGACATCGATGCTGAATCAGACCTTATCTCTTGGTCCCATTGACCTCACCTTGGTCCAAACTACCCTTAACTTTCCCTCCTGCATCCCTGCTCCCGTTACATCCCTGCTTACGGCGGCTGAAGGATCCTGCCCAAACATAGTCCCATCACACCACTCCCCGCTAGAGGCCCTAGAGGCTTCATGTCACACACAGAATATAATGCAACCCCGTCCTGGCCCACAGGCTGGCACAGCTGGGCCTCCCCCCGACCCCAGACCACTTTGCTCGCACCAGGCCCCCGCTCACCCATCCAGCCCCGAGGACCGTGTGCGCTCTTTCCTCACACCTGCTGGGTCCTACCTTTGGGCCTTTGCACTGTTTCCTCTGCCAGGAGTGCACTGCCTCCTCTGCCTCCCCCCACCTCACGTATCTGCGGAGACCCCTCACGCCTTGTCACAGTCACTGCCTATTACATGACCCCTTTCATTTTCTCCACGCGCTCCTCATAACCGTCTCTGCTGTCTTTCTCCACCAGAATGTAAGCTCATGAAGGTAGAGACCTTGTCTGCATTGACTGAAAAAAAAAAAGCACAACCAAAAGGTGGAGAGTTATGATTTTTTGGGGGGGTTGTTTCTCTTTTTAGGACCACACCCATGGCATATGAGGTTCCCAGGCTAGGGTCAAATTAGAGCTGTAGCCGCTGGCCTACCCCACAGCCACAGCAACACCAGATCCGAGCCGTGTCTGCACCACCTGACCTACACCACAGCTCACGGCCATGTTGGATCCTTAACCCACTGAGCGAGGCCAGGAATCAAACCTGCGTCCTCAGGGATACTAGTCAGATTTGGAACTCCCGAGAATTATGTTTTATCCGACAGAGTCTCTAAGGACTTCAAGCCTGGGAGGCAGCCTTTCAAATAGCTCAGAGGGACAGCTCCCAAGAGTAAGGGAGGAGCCAGGATATATAGGAGTTTTGTAACAAAAACCAGGTAGTCAGAACTTCAAAGGTTAATGTTAATTAAAGAACACTATGTATCTCAGGTTAATGAATTTCTTTATGTATGGGAAGATGCAAGAGTCTGAAAATCATCCCTTTGATAGGCCTTAGCTATCTAGGGCCAGTATCCCGTTCTTTCCCATCCTGAGTTCCCTTAGGCTTCACCATAGGAGGCAGCTGCAGGGGCGTGATGGCTGCAGCATCCTTTGTTTATTGACACGGCAGGCAACGCTTTTTATCCATATCTATTTCGTGCAGAGTCGTATCCCCAGGGCCTAACCCTGTGTCTGGTATGTAGGAAGATTCAGTATTTGTTCAGTGAATAAATGAATGAACGAAGGGGCTGGTTTTGGGTGTCCCCTTGGGGGTCCTTCCAGCCCTTGAACATGTAAAGAGAAAGAAGAGGAAGGAGATTGGAGATAGGGGACATGATACTCGAGATACAAGTCAGAAACTGGAACCAACTGGCGATCATCTTTCCACCAACATCCAAACCCTCCTCCCTGACTCCCCAAGTGATCCTGCCGGCGGAGGGTCTCTGGCTGGTCGTGAGAGCCTATTTGGGAGAGACAGGAGGGAGGAGGTGAGTTCAGACAGGTACCATATTGAGCCAGAAAGTGACCTGACCATCTTGGGAATGATGTTGAGAGCGCCCTCTGCTGGCTCAGCCACTAACCAGCCATGGGGTCGGTGCCGGTAACCTCTCGGAACCTGTTTCCTCGAGTGGAAACAGAGTAAGAATACTTAATTTATAAGAATGTTTTAAGGATTCAATAAGAATGAATATGTTAAATGCTAAGTGCTCAAAAGATCTTAGCCATAACAGGAGGAGGAAAGAGAGACAGGAAGGAAGGAGAAAGTGCAAAGAGGCAACGACTGACAGAGGCAGGTGGCTGGTAACCCAGGGGCAGCCCAATCTGACCTGCTGGGAGTTTGACGCTCCCACAGAAGATACAGAAATGTAAAGCATCTGAACTTTAGCACACGCTGCCCGAAGTGGATTCAAATTCTTCTGGTTCAACTCCCTCATTTTACAAACATCATGAGCCCCAGAAAGGATAGAAATGTCTCTAAGATGCCCAGAGAGTTGGCAGAAGAGTGAAGGGATGACCAGTGGGGTGGATTCTGAGCTTCCTGGTCCCTGCAGTCCAGAGGGAGAGGGTCTGCTCGCCTCTGTCCCCTCAGCCACAGGGAGGGCAAACAGACTGAGATGAGGCTCACTGGGCAGGAAGAGCTGGGAGAGGCAGGGGGCTGATTGTCCTGCCCAGGCCCTGTGCTAGGCACATCACTAAACCCAGCACAGACTCAATACTCATCCAGCCTGAGAGGGATTATCCCCATTTCACAGGTGAGGGTACAGATGCCCAAGGCCCCTTGAAGAGCGAAGAGTGCTAGAAATTGAACCCCATTCTGTGGGACTCCAAAAAAACTCTGCCCCACTTCTGCCTGGGAATTGAAAGGCCTGGATAAAGGATCCACACTAAGTGGCTGTAACCTTGGGCCATCCTCTCTCTGGCCTCAAGCTCTTCCTCTAAACAAGGATGAAAGACACTGGTCACAGAGGACCCTCCCAACTGGAGCTGACATTCCTGGAATTCTGAGCAAGAGCCTCCCCCAGCTGAGTCAGGAGGAAAGCCTGCCAGACACCCCTGCTGCCTCTCCACCGGCCTTCTGGCCTCAGGAGCACAGGGCAGCCCTGCCCATAGAGACCCCCACCTCCTGCCCCAGCCCAAGGCAGCGCGATGCCCCCCTGCCTCCCTACCATCCCCCACACCTCTAGCCCAGGGAGCCTAGGCCTCAGCAGCCCTGCTCTCTGAGGCAAATTTCTACTCAACAGTTTAGGGAAATGAAACTAAACAATGAATCAAGCCCTGTAATCAGGTGCCTATTTCCCCCCAAACATCAAGACTTTGGGGAGCCTATAGGTCAAGATTTAGGTCACTGCTTCTTAGACTAAAAACAATGTTTTTTAATCTGCTAAGAATTAGACTTTTGTAAAATTAACTAAGTACACTAGATAGGGGTCATGGTTATACAACATTGTGAATGTACTTCATGCCATTGAATTGTACACTTAAAAATGGTTAATATGGTACATTTTGTGTTATGTATATTATAATAATGTTTTTAGGAAATAAAATGGAAAAAAAAAAGATGCCGAAAACTATCCTCAACTTTAATAGTCTTCAACAGACCTTGTAGGATTGTTACGAAAGTTTCTAAATGCTTACTTTCAATTTCCAGACTTATCTCATTGCATACCAGTCACATTTTGTGGACTGGCAGTTGTCCCAGGACTGCTCTTTCATGGTATTGATTCGGGTTGCTGAGAGGTGGACTCTGGCTTTGTGGAAGGTCTCCGGAGAGGCCCCCATGCCTCCCAAGCAGCCCCAAGCCAGGCACCCTGATCTGAATTATGCATGGACCATTCCTTCCACCCTAGTCTGTCTCCCAGGGCCTTGTTGCTGTGCATTATTAAAAAGTGTCCCCCTTACAAATGTAATAAAATTCATTAAGTAATAAAAAAATAAAAAAGTGTCCCCATTGGTGGCCCCTGATAAGCACAGGGAGTATGAGATGGGGGATGGAGTGGGGTGAACTTGAGAGAGAGAAGTACAGGGTACAGTTGTGACTTCTTTGCTTCTAATCCCTGTGCTAAACTTGGCCCAAGCATCACCTCCTACAGGAAGTCATCTTGGGTCTGGAGTGGACCAGATGAGCCCCCATCTGTGCCCCTAACACAACACAGGTCTCCTTGTCTTCATATTGAATGGTTGACATGGAAAATTTAAAAATGGCGCTTACTTCTCTGCAGTGGGGTGGGCCTGGGTTTGAGGGTCTGGCCAAATTTTAGGCCTGGGCTGGATGCTGGCTGCTGCACAACTCTGAGCAGCAGCCTCGATGTTTGGGGCTCCAGGCCTACCTCCCCCAGACTGTGGGGGCCTGGAGAATGGGGCCTATGTTTGGGATGTTGCCTCTGAGTACAGAGGTCTCTGCTTGGCTGGGGAACAGAAAACACTGTGGGTTTTTGAAAAATCTAGACACCTGGACTCCAATTTTAGAAATTCTACCTCAAAGGTCTGACAAAGGTCCTGACTCTCTGTATTTTGAAAAAGTGCCACGTGCCTATGATACTCAGCTTGTGTCTCACCGGCAATAGATGCCTGCAAGTGTCTGGGGACTGTGATCATAGTAGGGCAGCATGCCTGTGGAAGGAGACACAGGGACCCTCAGAGAGGGGAGTTGGGGGCCATCGGAGGAGGGAGGGTCTCTTTTCTATATCCTTTGTACTTATTGAACTTTCGACCTAAACAAAAAAGTTTGACTGACTAGGGACGTGAAGTTCTTCTGTTCAGGGACTGTTAACTCCAAGCTTGTATTTAAGGACCAAAGTGGGTGGGCCAGAGGAAGGAGAGCTGTAGGGCACATATCCCACCACAAGGGGGCAGCATCTGCCCAGAGTCTGCTGATTATGACTGGGTGTGGACTCTGAACCCAAGGTTGCCAGATCTGGTTTTTCAAGATAAGCCTGAAATCATATTTTCCAGTGGAATTATCAACGAATGTAAAAATTTAAAGCAGAGCACGACCTGAAGACAGCATGCCTGCAGAGCGACTCAGGTTGCAGGCCCCCCAGTTGGTGCTTCTGGATCTAGGAGTATGCTGTTAAGGATTGGGCGCCTCCAACGCCAGCCTGCAAAGCCAGGACAGAGACAGCCTTTGCTGCTAGAAAACTGGGCTGACTCTCCATGGGGTCCACCTAGGGCAAGAACAAAGCAGGTGCCCAGAGGAGTCACCACCCACCCATAATGCTTTGATTTGACCCATATTAACCTCCTACCATATGCCAGGCTCGGTGCTGGAAATCCAGTGATGAATGTGACAGGCACAGCTCTGGGGGACCCTTCCTTCTAACTAGGGAGACATATGTGAATAACTGTCTGATAATGAATTCACTTGTGACACATGGGCTGCAGTACAGCGAGGAGTTTAAAAGTTTGGGATTGATTCCTAATTCCACCTCTGGCCAGTTACATCACTTTGGGCAAATACCCTAATCTGTCTCAGTTACCTCATTTCTTGCCTGATATGTCATAGGGCTGTTCTGGGGAGATCATGAAAATAATTATCAGCTGCTGCCATGAAGTACAGAGAGCTGTGAAAACACCTAAGAGGGAGCCTAGGCTTAGCAGAGAACTCCGCAGGCCTTCCCCAACCCCAGTGATACTGGAGCTTCTCACCAGAAAGGGGAGTGGGAGGCCACAGGTTGGAAGCCTGGGCCCAGGGGCGGCTGCTCCGCAGAGGCTCAGCCCACCCTCGCACCCACCATTCTGCGGTGAGGGCCACGGGCCTCGGGCTAGTCTCCTGCCTATGTTTCTTCTCCCCTTGGATCCATTTCTCATCCTGCTTGTCCCTAGTAGGATCTGGTGCCCAAAGATAGGGAAGGTACTGCCTTTTTTTGGGGGGGGGGGGTCCTTTTGTCTTTTTAGGGCCGCATCTATAGCATCTGGAGGTTTTCCTGGCTAGGGGTTGAATCAGAGCTGTAGCCGCCGGCCTATGCCAAACCCACAGCAATGCGGGATCTGAGCCCAGTCTGCCGTCTACACTACACCACAGCTCACAGCAATGCTGGATCCTTAACCCACTGAGTGAGGCCAGGGATCAAACCTGCATCCTCATGGATGTTAACTGCTGAGCCATGACAGGAACTCCAGGAGGGTACTTCTCTTGACCGCACCGGGAGAGCCCCTCCGGTGAGGCTGCTGCATTTTAGAGTTCATGAAACTCTACAACTTTTACAAACCTGGGTACCTGTATAAAATAAGTCTGATAACCTTCCTTGTGCTGCTTAAGTACAGAATACCAGCTTCCACTGGCAGAGGCCTCAGCCACGGGGACTCTGTGGACCTTCTGTTTGATCTGGTCAAAGGCGGAGGAGGCAGAGGGCAAGAGACTGAAGGGCCAGCACCATTTCTGGGGCCTTGAAGTTCAGCTCAGTGAAGGAGTCCTCCATGGCCAAGACATGGTCCCTGCTCTCAGGGTTCTGTAATCTAACTGCAACAGCCATCTTGCACTTGGAAGGGAATTTCCAGAGCACCTAATGCAGCATCCCGTCCAAAGGGGAAAGCTCCTCCAATGCAGCCTGGCCTTATCTTCTTGTGGTTCCCAAACCAATCACATTTAAGAGTGATTCAGAAACCAGTCAGGTAGCCAAGTGATTATCTGGGAGGACAGAGTTACCCAGGGTGTTAAAGCATCTCTAGAAATCAGAACTCTCCACTGGGAGAAAAATACACACAGTAGGACAGAACAGCTTTATAAAGGGCTGGTGGGGGGGGGGTATGAAACCTCTCTTCCCCAGAATACCAGGTGATGGTCACTAATTGCCTTTTTTTTTTTTTTTTGCCTTTTCTAGGGCCGCTCTCGTAGCATATGGAAATTCCCAGGCTAGGGGTCCAATCGGAGCCGTAGTCACCAGTCTACACCAGAGCCACAGCAACGTGGGATCCGAGCCGCGTCTGCAACCTACACCGCAGTTCATGGCAACGCTGGATCCTTAACCCACTGAGCAAGGCTGGGGATGGAACCCGCAACCCCACGGTTCCTAGTCGGATTCGTTAACCACTGTGCCACGACGGGAACTCCACTAATTGCCTTTTTGAGAGTGGCAGCACTGGCTGAATCTGGGGCAGAGGGGATTGGTCAGGACAAGAGAGGGATGCCGAGCTGCCAGAGTGCCCTCCCTATGCAGGGCCTAGAGCCAGAGTGCCCAAGTTAGACCCCAACCAGCTTGGGAGCTTGGGGAAGTTACTTCACCTTCCAAAACCCGTCTGCTTCTCTGTGCCATGGTGACGGCAGCGCACCTACCTCACAGGTTGGACTGGAAGGGATAACGATGCCTGAAAGTTACTGCTCCATCCTCAGCAGCTTATGACCCGAGCCACCATTTCCCATCCACTGCACAGCGGTTTCTTTCTCCTCCCATTTCCCACGGTCAGCAGTGAGTTTCGCAGTCCCTTGGCGCAGTGTCTCCAGAGCCCAGTGGCCCCCTCCAGCACGGATGCTCACCCCCTTGTCCCATATGGCTCCGGCGGCCTCCCGCTGTGGTCTCCATCACCTTCTCTCTCTCCAATTCATCCTGCCTCCATTTTCTCTCCCTCAAGCCTTTGTCCTGTGTTCTAAAGCCCCATGGCTTAGGACAAAGGAGATGGAGAGGGGACCTTTACCAGAGCCTGCCATGAGCCAGTAACCACGGCATGTCCTCATCAAGTGCGTGCTTGGGTCCATATCTGACTCCTCAAAGGACGGGCTCAAGTCTTCCCTCCTCTGTCAGGCTCCCCAGACCACCCGAGCCTGAGTTATGTTCTCCACCAAACCACCAAACACACTTGGCCAGTACCAGCGTGTGGTCCAGCCTGCATTTTCAGCAAAGTGGTCCACAACCCTCCTGCCCCTTCATGCATACTTACAGGATGCGCTGGGACCCCATTTCATCTTCCCATCACTAGCACATAGCTCAGTGCAGGGCACATTCTAGTTGCTTGTTAAATGTGGATTTAAGGGCCTTCTCACATCCCTCAAATCTCACATTTCCGCCGAGGCCCATCAATCTGCATGTACAAGTACAAAAGCCACCTCGTTTTCCACTCAAGCCCAGGGAATGGCATGTGCTCTGTGGTGAGAGCCCCCAGGCTGCAGTCAGATGACTCTGGCCTTTCGAGACTAACCCAGAACAGAAGTGCTGTCAGGAATGGCCAGCCTGGCTCACGCGGAGGACGGGATAAGAATACGCAGGCCCAGGAAAGCACACAGACCTCCCCAGAAGCTCCTGGATACCCACCAGCCCTCCTTTCCTTAAAGTTACAGGCAAAGAATTTGAGTGGAAATCACTTCACTGAGCTCAACCCTCTCATTTGATACTGGAGGAAACTGAGGCCCAGGACTAGCACCTCTCCAAAGGTCGGAGGTGAAATAGAAAAGCCAGGGCTTCTGACTTTGTGGCTAAAATGCAACCCCTTCAGTTCCCTGTGACAGTCACTGTCTGGAGGTGGGAGTTCGGGACCACTTTCTGATATGAAGTCAGGGGTGCTGTGGGGTTGGCTGTAACTAACTGGGGATCCCTCCTCAGCCCCATCTTGACCCTCTTCTTGCTTTTTGTTGAGCTGTTCCCTCCCCTACTTGTTCCAAATGAACACACTCACTGCCATCTGTAAGACACCTGGTATCATTACTCCAAATTCCTATCTTCAGTCATCTTTATAGCCTGGCTTTAAAGGTTCCCATAGGCGGCATCTCACTCACATAGACCTCTGACACCTACTAAACACCATGGACTGAGCGGGGACAGTGCTGAGCAGCTGCACACAGGACTCACCCTGGCCTCTTTGTTTAGATACTGCCATCATGACACTCAACTACACTTGATCTTGTTCCTGTTTGCCCTGCGTGGCCACAACTCTTTAAATGCAGCATTTTTTCAGAACCCCTACAATTAACTAATCACCTTGTAAATTTTTAAGTCAATTCAAGGCTCACAGAAGCTGCAGTCATTTCCAACTCGAATATAAACTTAGCTCACTCACTAGCCTCTGGTTGAAAATAACTGACATCATATACAGCTAAATATACACTAAAGACAGTTCCAGTGTGCTCTTTATATACACACATTCCTTTAATCCTAGCAACATAGGAGGAAGTTGATAGGCTATTATTATCCTTATAATTTTCGTAAAATCCAAATCAAGAGCTACTGCAGCATGAGCATGGCAGCACTGAAGATGACAACAGTGCAGTGTCAGCCGTCATCCTGCAAACTCAGTGTAGGTGTGTGGCTTCTAAGATCTTTTCCACAGATAGCTGAGAAGCAAACAATCATACGCAATTAAGGCTATTTCCCAAATAGCCTAGGAAAGCCTCCAAGAGCTTTCCCAGAATTGAGAGGCAATCCTGTGACAACTGTGACTACTGTAGCCTCTGGATACGAGAAGCAGCAACGGTCAAACTTAACCACTCAAGTCACTGCTGTTCTAGAACACAAGGTTCCCTTTCTTAGTTCATAGGAGTTGCTATAGTGGCACAGAAAGTTTTATTAATCTTTTGATTCTCAAGTCATGGCTCCTAAGGCAAGAAAGAATTAGGATGCCCCCAACCCCCAGCTGGAACATGAAGCAAATAAACCATCAATTATCCCTAACTAGGATCTTAAGTTTTCTCTAAACTGTTCTCTAGAAACACTTGCACATTTAGCCTGTCTTTTTAATGGGGACACTAAAACAAAAAATGCTTGTGTGCAAATAAACATCTCAAAGACTATCCTAACAGCTGATCTGGGCCGAGGCATCACAACAAAGTGACGATTGTGGCAGAAGACAATGCAAACAACTCTGGAGCGAGAAACTCCAGGGCAGAGAACGCAGAGAACTCGCAGTGATGTGTGTGCTGGGTATTTCCACCAGCCTAAAGGCCCCATCTGGAATAAATATAAACTAGGAGGGTCTTTTTCACTTGACAGGTTATTACTCAGAGAGAAAGAAGTCACTGCCACCAACAGCACTGTGCAGTTTTATTAACCATTCAAGTACAGTAGCATCTGGTAAGATTGGGACAGAATTGGGATTTAAAAGTGAACAGATATTCAGCATCTAACAATTTGAAAGAAGCCACTACATACTCTTTTCACAAACATGTTTTCACAGAGCCAATACAGTACTAGCCATTAACCCAGTACACCAAGTGTACTGAAGTAGAAAAGATGCAACAAGAAAAATAGCTACATTAGAAAGACTTCAACACTTTAGAAAAAGAGTAAAACACTTTCAGTTTCTCCCCTTTAGCCCCTAAAACAACATCATACAGTCTGGATCTACCTATACAGTCCTACTCAGCTTCTAGAATATTTGTCAGGAGGGCAAAAGTAAAATGACACTGGCCAGTACAGTCTTTGGATATTTAGGAAGGGGAGGGGGAGAAAGTCAGTTCTCAGAACAAATTAGTCAGCTTCAGTCTCATCAGCAGGGTCTTTGGATTCTTTGTTCTTCCGCACTTCTTCAATGTGCTTGTCCTGTAAAGAAAGAGTATGTATCATCAGTCAAGTAAAAAAGCCTGCCAAGTCCCACCCGCAACAGGCTCAACTCGGCATCAGTAAATATGTTATACAATACACATAATAATATGCTAGTATTATATAATTATACACCATGGGAATCACATAATTAGAGTTCTAAGACATCATCTTTGAACTTCCTAGGTTACTCATGGGACTTAATGACTGAGCTTGCTATTGTTCTTTCAAAGAATGTTCAGTTGTGTTGGAAATTACCGAATATTCCACCTTAATTTAAAATAAGATGCCTCTGATTTAACATGTTAGGCCCCAAATTGATGACAAAGACACCAAGCCTGTGATCAAGGTCAAGAGTTCAAGCCACTTCGGCGGTGCATCGAACTCCAAGCGCTTAACCCCCTCAAAGCCACGAAGAGACACCAACCTTCTCCCGCAAACGCTCCAGCTTGGCGGCCATCTGCGCCTCTCGGTTCTCTTTGTTGGCTTCCATTTTGTGGGTCAGCTTCTCCTCCGCCATTTTACTGAAATTGTTGTTCTCCTCGATTGCTTTCTGAAGCACCTCCTTCTCATGCTCCCGTTTCTCAGCAAGCTGCTTCAAGACCTCAGCTTCATGGGACTGGAAAAAAGTTTAATAGGCTAGAGTCTCTGAAACATTCTTTAGCATCGGTTACAATCACAAAAGAAATTAGCAAAATACTGTGAAAATTACATTCTTTTTCTAGTATTTGTATTTAACTCCAGCTGCCCATGTTTCTTCAGAGTCTTGCCCAATTATTCCTTAAGGAAATCTTTGAAAGATTTACTGCGTAATGGTATCAAGATAACCGGAGTGATACGCATTTAGGAATGGCATTTTACTGTAAGAAAGTCTGGTTTTTTAACTTCAAAGGCTACCCTAAAGAATATGAGTTCATTATAAAAAATATAACCATACCAATAAAAAGAAAATACATGGAAATGACAGAAATTTCAGACTAAGCCTCCAGATTACTATTTAAACCAGAAGTTTTATTTCAAGGAAAAGCTTGTTAACTGTTCTCTGTGGAAGCTGCGTTAACTTCCAGACCACTGGAGTTCTGTTACCACGGCACCTCCTTCAAAACACTCAGAATCGCTTGTTACCAAACAGATTCCTATGTGTTTGGATGCATCAACTTGCCGGAAAACCTTGGAGCATCTACCACTGGTTCTGTTAATTCTTTTCTGCAAAACCCCAGTCATGATAAGAGTTTCACTATATTTAGCCAGTTACTATGTAAAGCACAGGCTAATGACTACAGGGTCAGGGTTAATTCCTTAAAAAATATCTCTGTCCAGCCTTCAGCTGCATCTCTTCCATGAACTCAAACTATGTGAACTTCATCATCAAACTCCACCAACTCATACTAAACAGCAGAGCAGGTAGGAGATGAAGCACCACTCCAAACAGCCTCTTCCTGGGGAAGTAATTCAGTGCTGACAGTGGGTCAGCGCACATACATAAAACATGTGGCACTGAAAGATGCACAGTACGTGCTACAGCAGCTTAAAAAGGGACCCAAATGTGTGTGTGTGGTTTAAATGTACCAGACTTCAAAGCACTAGCTGTGTTGGTAGCAGGCAGGTTACTACTCCTTCATCCCACTAATATAAAAATTAAACCGCTTACTTCAATCAGGGTTATTGGAAGGGGGGACTAAATGAAAATTTATGTAAAGTTCTTAATGAATAGAATAACGCTAAATAGAGGGAAATACACCAAAAGGTTAACAACAGTTATTTCTGTGAAGGAGGATAATGAATACTTTTAATTTCCTATTTATAAACTTCTGTGGTTCTCAATTTTTCTATAACAAGCACATTAACGTTTGCTGACTTTTCTGATCAGTGTTTTAAAGATGGCTACTTTATAACAGAGGTGCTTAGAAAAGAGAAGAGCTAGCAGTTCCCATTGTGCTTAGTGGTAACGAACCCGACTAGCATCCATGAGGATGCGGGTTCAATGCCTGGCCTCGCTCAGGGAGTTAAGGATCCGGCTGTGAGCTGTGGTATAGGTCACAGACACAGTTCAGATCCCACATTGCTGTGGCTGTGGCTGGCAGCTGTAGCTCCAATTCAACCCCTAGCGTGGGAAATTCCATATGCCACGAGTTCGGCCCTAAAAAAAAAAAAAAAAGAGCTATCAGGATATCAGTGAGCCAGCTGAGCAACACAATTACATTACTAGCAATTTAAAATGTTTTTATTGTCCAGGTCTCAAAAGACAAAACAAAATAAAAAACCACACACACGAACCCAAAAAACAAATCAAAACCCCAAAACATAGAGACAAAAAAAAAAAAAGAATCTTCCACCAACAAATCCATTTTTCAAAGAGAAAGCATGAGAAGCATGAACTTTGGTTTCAGACAGACCTGGGTGTGAATTCTGGCTCCGACACTCACTAGCTATATGACTTGGGAAAATGACTTACATCCCCAAGACCATTTTCTAATCTGGTCTTTCAGAGCACACCTACTCTCCAGCATCACTGCAGAAAAGGAGGACAATGAGAGTACAGTAGAGGGTATGTAACAGGAGCCCAGTAAATGATAACTGGTATTTATTCCTCCCACTGGCATATCTAGCCACAATTCTGTTTTCCTCTTGTTATGGAAATAAAACAAATTTGCCACATTACATTAAAAAATACCCTGCTTTCTGTGAACTGATGTTTACCTTGCGTCTTTCTTCTGCAGCTTCTAGTTTCTTCTGAATTTCCTCCAGGGAAAGATCCTTCTTCTTTGGAGGGGAAAGGGGGAATTCTGGGACGGATTCTTTTGATCGAGGGCTGAGAATCAGCTCAAAAGCCTGGCCTGAGGCACGCTTCTCCAGCTCCTTCACCTGGATATCTGGATTTTATGATTTTTATATATTTATCACACACTCAGAAAAATAGTTTTCCTGTTCTAATAGGCTGTTCTATTTTCTAAAAATCAAATCAATTTACTGAACAGAATTAGGGCTGATGAAGCAGCTGTGTTTATTGGAAGAAATTATTATCTAAACACCTCCCAGAAAAACAAAGCTCAACATTTTTGGACTAATAAACACCATTCTGAGACATCAGTATTTGACAATCACTTTCTCGAACAAAAAAAAAGTTGTGCAGAACTCCACATTATGCTTTAGGCCAAGCCAAATCATCTAATAATGAAAGAATTAATTATGAACTGTCAGTACATTCAAGTGACAATAATTTTTTCTTCTTTATAAAACAGATTTCTTAGTAAGACCACAACACTAGTGCCAAATTAAAGGCATAAGACCTGAGCCATCTCCTATTCTCAAATTAGAAGCCCGTAACAAATTCAGCTTTTTCAAATAGATTACCTACCAGAAGAAGCCATGGTGAATAGAAGACAAGAGACTGGCAGTGTATTCTACACAATCCACTGGCAAGGAAAACCCTGAAAATAATTTTCAAAAGCACGCAATCAAATTTTTTGCATTTCTATGTCATGAATTCAAAGGGACTTCAAATCATATCCATACAAATTAAGGCCAGAAAAATCACTACTGTGAAATTAAATAAGACATCATTAGCCAGAAAATTTTATCTATAAAATACTCAAACACTGGGAAACCTGAATTGAATAGAATGCTGGTTGCAGAAGATCAAGTTAACTGAGCTTGCCTGTACAAAACACACTTCGATTCTTAAAATTAGACAAGGTTTAAATCACAAGATTTTTCTTCCCCTAATAAACTCTAAACTTTCCTCCCTGGCGAGAAGATATTCCAGATTCAACTCAACAGTGAGACCGGAGCCATCTTAACACTGCCTACAACTCATTGTGCAAATGGAACACCCACCCCTGCTTTGTCTGTGTCTGCCATGGTGTAAAACAAAACGCCCAAGCTAATATTAACCAATAATGTCGAACGCCTATTGTTCCTGCGGTTTAAGCTCCTCGTCCTACAGCGGGTAACACTAATTTTATGAACCTCAAGGTTTTAGATTACAATATTTGATGGTTTGTGTAGAATTTTCTCATGAAAAATTCTACATCCCTTCATTTTTTTTTAGGTCATGAATCTTGTAAACCCCAAGCTAGTACCAAAAACGTAGGAATACAGGTTCTCAGTAGCTGGAATTTAAAATCCGAAGCAACGAAACGATCTAACCCCGGCGGAGCATTAGACTCAACATCAACCCCAGGATGGGCGTGGCCCTGGCCCAGGAGAGGAAAAGCGGCCGGCCGCCCCCGGCCAATCAAAGCACGCCCTGCACACCGGCCCCTGGCCCCGCCCCCTTCCTCCCCGCGCCTTTTCGAATCTCCCCGAACTCACAACACCCGAGCCCGCGCGCGTGGGAAGGGGAGGGATGGGCGGGGCTAACGGTCCTATCCGGGTAACTCCGCCCTTGCCGGGCTCGCCCTGCGCAGACGCCCCCCTTCCCTACTCCCGCCAAAAACACCTTGAGGTGGCCCCCATCCCGGTGCAGCTCGGCGGGTGGAGCAGTCCCCGGGAAAAGGCAGTGGGGTAGTCCTGCCGTCGGCTCGCCACCTCTTTGCTTTGCTCCCAACCAACCTGCCGCCACCCAAGCTGTCTGCGCCCCCCGCCACGAGAACTGGAGAGCTCTCGTGGGGTGTCACCCTCTCGGAACAGCCCCACAGTCAGTCGGCGAGGGTGCGGCCCTGATCGCCCAGCGTCTGGCCCTAAGGCCACTGCTCCCTGGGGGCGCCGCCCCGCCCCCTTCAGACAATGGGGACCCCAGCGGGGCTGCACCTGCAAGGCGAGAGCCTACGCCCCCTATTGTCTTCTAGATGGTACCCTGGGGCTAACGCTAGGGGCTCATTCAGCTGGCCGCGCCCCTTCCCCACGACAGCCGCGCCCCCAGGGAGCGGGGACAAAGCCGAGGCTCCGCCCGAGCCACACACAAAGCGCTACGACCCCCGCCCGCCAGACCCTCCGGGGCTCACGGCCCCGCCCGCCTCCCTCCAGCAGGGGGCCGCTGCCAAGGCCCGGCCCCTCCTGCCGGCCGCCACCCTCTCGCAGCCCGCAGCTCGCCACCGCCTCCTGCTAGAGCCCTGCACCCACCTGCTCGGTCCGAGCCGCCTGGCCACACTCTGAGCACCAACAGACCCGGGCGCGCACAAAAGCGCCAAGCAGCGGCACGTGACCTCCTCGCAGGGATCAGCATTGGCTGAAAGCGGCAGCACGTGCCGGCCCCTTCCCCCACAGCCCTTAGTGGGCCCCGCCCCTGGAGACCCCGGAGCACCTCGGGAAGTGTAGTTCAGGCTGGCTGGGCAGGGGGACAATGCGAGGGGTGAGGGCTACTTAGGGTGTCCCCAGCTGAAAGCCGGGGGCCAGAGTGGTTATTTGGCCGTGGAGGAGGGAGATGCAGTGACCACTGCCTGGGTCTGAACCAGTTCTCCCATCCTTAGAAAAAGGGCAGGGCGGGGTCCCTCTCTACCTCTCAGAGTGTGGCCTCCTGGACTCCGCCCCTGTGGAGCCGCTAGCCCTACATCGCTCCAAGGGCAGCACTCCGGCAGCGCATTGTCCCTCCGGCGCCCTACCCTGTGCTGCCACCTAAAACGCCCAAGCCCCTGTGACAGGACAATGCCACCCTACGTCCCTGCAAGATCCCCTGCGCCGGGCGCCCTACCTGGCCATCCGCCTGTCACCTGTATTGTGACATCATCATCAGCCCACTCTCCCCTAACAGGTCACGGGCGTGGCCCTTAACTCATTGTTTGCGTTCTAGCTACCACGTTAGGGTCCCTGAGTTGGTGACCAGAGACCTGCGGGAAGGGGCGGGGTGGGGAGAGTGAAAGGCTATGGAATTTGATCTCCTTTGGTCTAACAAAGTCACTAGACTTAAATGAAGACTCCATCTGTTCAGCCATGCCTTTTGCCGGAAGATAGGGAAGGAAGAGCTATAGCAGTTCTCGACTACACAGACTGCAGTTAAGTGTTGCTTTTGTTCTTGAAGCACGTGCTCCTGCTCGTGGATCGGTGCTGGGCCCTTTTAAAGAACCAAAACAAAAGAAGCCACAAGGTCACGGTTCCCCCTTCCTTGACAGATGAAGCACAGGAGAAGCACAAAGGAATTTGGGCTGACCCTGGCTATCTTAGAATGACTGGACTTATTATCACAAAAAGACCAGAGGAAAAAAATAAAATTATGGTGGGTCCCAAGCCCCTTCTCTCATTCCCGGACCAAGGCTGTGTCCTGGGTGATGGTCATTACAACAAAGCACCTGCTTGGACATCCTGACTAGGCAGAAGGACACCTTAATTTTATTGATCAGTGGGCTCCACTTCCCCAAGCCAAGAAACAAACACGACCCACTTTGCTGTAACAAGAATCCTATAAGGATTCCCCACGTCCAGCTAGTCACTAGAGAGTTATATGCTGGAGTCAAACACAATTCATAGGTGCTGGACACAAGAAAAACTGGATCATACAGGAGGCAGACACATCACACGAAGCAAACAATTAGCAATGTACTGTTGCCTGAAATATGCTTGTTGAGGCATTTTCTCCAACAATCGCTCTTGTGTGGGGTCGGTTTCTCCCCCGCCCCCAATCTAAATGGTTTTCCCTTAGTCTGTAACCAGGAATAGGAATAATTCAGATTCTAAGCTCCCAGAGGCTTCTCCCTCTCAGACCAAACTTAGCCACCGAACAGCCAGGTGTTTCCATCTGTCAGTTTTCTGAGCAAAATCTCAGAAAACACTAGGAGAGGGGTGGGGATAAGACCTCAATGAAAAGTGACATTTTGGCAGGCAACACTCAGTAGCAAGAAACCTAAGGCCAAGAGGTCTGTTATCCCCTGAACCAGCCTTTATCTTGAAGTCTTTGTACTCAGTCTGGAGGTTTTCAGAGGAAGGTCCCACCCACTTGCTGCATTTTTTTTTTAAATACAAGAAATTGCCATGCAAAAAAATCTCGCGTTTCTGACTATTAATGTTGTGACAGGAAAAAAAAAAATCTTTCAAAACACGGATTATTTCAAAGCACTTACACTGCTTCCACCCCCCCCCCACCTTTTCTTTCTCCCAAGAGCAGATGTCTATTTCCATGGAAACCACAGCTAGGACCGAAGATGTTAGAACTCATATGGATTTTAAAATCTTTTTTAACGATGCCACTTGGCTTCTGGGTTTGTTGTCAGATGCCTGGTCCTACCAATCTCTGTGACAAGGATTTCCTGAGAGCCTCACTGGTGCTTGAGGACTGAGGGGACTGGGGTAAGGTCTCCCCTAGAATGATCCTGTGAATAAAAAAGTGTTGATTCGGTGGGATGATTCTCGATTCTTTAGGGTGGGGCTGCCTTTCTGAGAACCAGATCACAGCTATATATTGTCAACTCTTGTAAGTGTTCATGTTAGAGCCTTGGAATAGGAAGGGCTTTCAACTGTTAAGGAGAGAAAAGAGCTTTGCCATCTCACTTTGGAGAGGGGCAGAAGCTCCCTTCTCAGAAGCTTCCTAAGACTAACATCCAAATCCACTCCCTCCTGAAGTGGCAACAAGGAGTTAATGTTCACATCTTGGAATTGTCTGTCTTTGCCCATGAGAATTATTTTTGCCTCTGCTCAGATGGTTTGGTCGAGTTGCTGTGGAGCTGGCTGTGACTATAGATTAACACAAAGTGAAGTTAAGATATGGCAGTCATCCAGTTTATTTGATCTGTGTAGACAGCGAAAGGAGAGCATTTCAGGCTTCAAAGTCCAGAAGGGACGTCTACACTGATCAAACGAGTCGGGCTGTTGTCAGATTACTCTGTTCTTACAGAGCACCGGCAGCCTTTGTTCATTGTTGGTACTGAGCCTGCAGGGTTGTCTCCCACAAAGGCTCCCCTGAGTTCCACTGCTGCTTATAGGGCTTGTCCTTGGCAAAAGGGTGTCATGGGAGAGGTTTTCTCCTTGTCCTCAGCCTCGCTGTTCCCTTTGTCCCCTAATCCTTAGGCGTTGTGCTCTAACATTCCCTTCGAAACCTGTCTGTGAATCTGCTATCTCCCTCACTAGACAACTAAGACGGAAGAGGCAAGGGTTGTGTCTTTGTCTCAGTGCTGGCCCAGAACCGGGCCTGGCCCAGGTTCGTGGGGCCTGGATGTTTGCAGTTGACTTTAGACAAGAACCATCTCTTTCTCTCATTTATTTATTTTAGGGCCGCACCTGCGGCATTTGGAGGTTCTCAAGCTAGAGGTTGAGTTGGAGCTGCAGCTGCCAGCCTACACCACAGCTGCAGCGACTCAGGATCTGAGCCGTGTCTGCGACCTACCTAGCAGCTCACGGCAATGCGGGATCCTTAACCCACTGAGGGAGGCCAGGGATTGAACCCAAGTCCTCATGGTAATTAGTCAGGTTGGGTACTGCTGAGCCACAATGGCAACTCTAAGAACCACCTCTCTTATCCTCAGCTTCCTCTTCTGTAATGCTAGACACCTGCACCATATAGAGGCGGTGAGGATTAAACGAGATAATGTATATGAAAGTGCTTAGCGTGATGCCTTGTACATCTGTGTGCTGAGGCATATTATCGGTATTGCTAGAGAAGTTCTTGATTACTATAGATTACCAAATAAATGAATGACTAGTAGGCTTTCTCCTTTTTGGTGGGAATCATCGTCACTGGGTTAACTTTTCCCATGGGGTGTTTTTGAAATTCAGTTACCTTAACATTTTGAATAGATCAATACCTTTACATAGTTTAGGAATAAAGCATAAAAAGTCCTTCTCCATTCTCTATCTCCATCTGCCAAATTCTCAGCTTACCCTTCCCCCCTCATAACCATTACTATCAGTTTCCTGCATATCCTAGAGTTCCTCCATGCATACATAAGCAAATTTGTAGATATGCATTCCTTTTTTTTTCCCTCTTTTTTGGCTGCCCCCGAGGCATGTGGAGTTCCCGGGCCAGGGATCAGATCCAAGCCACAATTGTGATCTACACCGCAGCTGGGGAAAGGCCTTAACTCGCTGTGCTGGACCAGAGATGGAACCTGCATTCCAGCACTGCAGAGATGTTGCCAATCTCATGCCACAGCGGGAACTCCTGTGGATATGTATTCTTATTAACCGCTTCATAATGCAATAGCAGTCTACGGTAACTGTTCTGCACTTAGCATTTTTTCGCTTAGCAATGAATATGAAGGATCTTTTCATACATCAAGCATTTCCTGGATCTGGGATCCAATGTATGAACGTTCCATAATTAACCAGTGCCCTATCCGTGGCCTTAGGTTAGTCCCAGTTTTTTGCTATTTCAAACAATTTTGTAATGAATGAATAAGCTTGTATATATGGCTTTTTCCATATGGGTAAGTATATCTGCAAGATAGATTCCTAGAGTGGTGTTGCAGGTCAAAGTGGTGTTGTAATTTGGATAGTGACAAACTGCATTTCATAGGAGTTGTACCAGTTCAACCCTTACCATGTGATGTTTTAATTCATTATCTCAATTCATTCAAAAGTGGTTGAAAGGCTTTGTCCCTAGAAATTTTAGGCATCAGGGAAAAGGAGGGGGAGGACTAGAAATCCCAAGAAAGACATAGCTGTCAGTTCTGTCTATATTAATAACGTCTATAAATACCTGACAAGGAGCAGCTGATCTCAGAACAGCTCTGGTGCCTGCACGTATCAGTGTTTCAATCAGTCTTGTGGTAGAGGTATCTGCAGGTGGTTGCCATGAGATTGGAAGTTTTTTGTTTGTTTGTTTGTAATTTTTTGGCTGCGCCTGCAACATGCAGATGTTCCAAGGCCAGGGATTGAAGCTGTGCCACAGCAGGAACCAGAGCCACAGCAGTGACAACACCAGATCCTAATCCACTGAGCCACCAGGGAACTCTGAGATTGGAAGCTTTTTGCAGGCAGGGTCTTTTTTCATAGCTGTACCCCACTACCCTCCCCATGATGCCTGACACAGTGGCTGGCATATATCTTATTAAATTGATTCTAAGACATGTTTTCCCCCATTTGTCCATCTTTGAATTCAGAGTGCTCGTAAATGCCATGTCATAATTGCTGACCAAAAATGTTCTTTGTGGCACATAAAATAATGATGTCTTAAAAATCAATGGCATTTGGAGTTCCCATCATGGCATAGTGGTTAACGAATCCAACTAGGAACCATGAGGTTGCGGGTTTGGTCCCTGGCCTTGCTCAGTGGGTTAAGGATCTGGTGTTGCTGTGAGCTGTGGTGTAGGTTGCAGACGCGGCCTGGATCCCGCGTTATGGTGGCTCTGGCGTAGGCCGGCAGCTGTAGCTCCCATTCAACCCCTAGCCTGGGAACCTCCATATGCCGCGGGAGCGGACCTAGAAAAGGCAAAAAAACAAAAATAAATAAATAAATAAATAAGTGGAATGGGGCCGCAATGTCACTGCCCTTGCCGTCTTCTAACTCTGTGTCCTAAATTTCATCCTTCTTATCTAAGTCCATGCCTTCCTCCAATGATTCCTTTCTTGGGGATGACTCCCTATTTGCCTCTTGAGCTCCCATCTCTCTCCTGAACTCTAAAACAACCTTTCCTATTGCCTTAAGGACATCTCCTCATGAACGCCCCACAAAGCCCTCAAATTCTGAGTGATCTATATTGAAACTAACATCTTCTCACCAACCACATCTGGCTTCCCCATTTCTACTAGAGGCTTTGTTAGACCTTCCAGGTCTAAAACTTCAGACAGATTCAACTCTTCCCTCTTTTTCACCCAAGCTTCCACTTATAGAAACAGCATTTTCTGGTAGAATGGAAGCTTTAAAATGATATTAGCTACAAGAAGAACAAAGCTGAAGGACTTCCTGATTTTAAAACTTGCTACAAACTTACAGGATTGAAAACAATATGGTACTTGTATAAAGATAGACATATAGACCAATGGAATAGAACAGAGAGACCAGGAATAAACCCTTCCATATACTGTCAAATGATTTTTGGCAAAGGTGCAAAAACCCATTCAATGGGGGAAAGGAGAGTCTTTTCAACAGATAGTGCTGGGAAAACTGGATGGCCACATACAAAGAAATGAAGTTGGACTCTTGCCTCACATCGTATACAAAAATTAACTCAAAGTGGATCAGACCATTTGAGTTAAGTGAGCTTAAGTATGAGCTCAGACCATTTGAGTTGAGCTAAGTATAAGACCTAAAACCATAAAACTCGTAGAAGAAAACATAGAGCAGAAGCATCATGGTATTGGACTTGGCAGTGGTTTCTTAAATGTGACACCAGGTAACAAAAGAAAAAAAATAGACAATCTAGACTTGTTGAAAATTGCAAATTTTGTGCATCAAAAGATAATATCAACAGAGTAAAAAGGCAACCCACAGAATAGGAGAAAGTATTTGCAAATTACACATCTGATAAGGGATTAATATCTTAAAAATCAATCATGAAATGAACAACCTGATTTGAAATGGGCCAAGAGGTATGGACCTTGAGGGCATTATGCTAAGTGAAAAAAATGTCTCAGACCAAGAAAGACAAATTCTCTATGGTCTCACTTATATGTAGAATCTAAAACATAACAAAACAAAAAACCAAGTTCACAGATACAGAAAAAAGATTGGTGGTTGCTAGAGGTGGGGGTTGGAAGGGAAGGGTAAGTGAAATGGGTGAAGGAAGTCAAAAGGTACAAACTTACAAAATTAGTCATGGGAATGTGATGTACAGGATGGGGCCTGCAGTTAATAATACTGCATTGCATATCTGAAAGTTGCTAAGAAAATAGACCTTAAAAAGTCCTCAATTTTTGTAACTATGTATAGTGACAGATGTTAAATAGATGATACTATGGTATTCATTTTGCTCTATGCAAATATCAAACCATTATGTTATATACCTGAAACTAACATAATGTTATATGTCAATTATACCTCAATACAAAGGGGTTTTGGGGGGTGTTGTTTTTTGTTTTTTGTCTTTTTAGGGCTGCACGCACGGCATATGGAGGTTCCTAGGCTAGGGGTCAAATCAGAGCTACAGCTGCTGGCCTACACCATAGCCACAGCAACACCAGATCCAAGCCACATCTGCAACCTACACCACAGCTCACAACAACACTGGATCCTTAACCCACTGAGCGAGGCCAGGAATCAAACCTGCAACTTCATGGTTCCTAGTCAGATCTGTTTCTGCTGTGCCATGACAGGAACTCAGTTTTGTTTGTTTTTTTTTAATACACAGTTTAAAAAAATTAAAAGAAAATGAGCAAAGTATTTGAATAGGCATTCCTCCATAAAAGATATACAAATGGCAAATAACACATAAAAAGATGCTCAACATCACTAATCATTAGGTAAATATAAATCAAAACCACAATGAGATACCACCTCATACCCATTAGTGTGGCTACTATCCAAAAAGTGTTGATGAAGATGTGGAGAAATTGAAACACTTGTGCCTTGTTGGTGAGAATGTAAGATGTTATAGCCACTTGGAAAATAGTATGGAGGTTCATCAGAAAATG
This sequence comes from Phacochoerus africanus, assembly GCF_016906955.1. Lineage (NCBI taxonomy): Eukaryota > Metazoa > Chordata > Mammalia > Artiodactyla > Suidae > Phacochoerus > Phacochoerus africanus. The sequence continues at coordinate 82,936,027 of NC_062551.1, forward strand.
AAAAATAGAATACCATATGACCCAGCAAGTACACTTCTGGATATACACTCCAAATAATTGAAAGCAGCATCCTAAAGAGATATTTGTACATCTACGTTCATAGCAGCAATATTCACCATAACAAAAATGTGGAAGCAACTCAAATATCCATTGATGGATGAATAGAAAAAGAAAATGTGAGGTATATACACAATGGAATATTATTCAGCCTTTGAAAAGAAGGAAATTCTGGAGCCCCTTGGTGGCTGTTTTAAGGATCCAGCGTTGTCACTGTGTGGCTCAGGTCACTGCTTTGGCATGGGTACCACATGGCAGGCACTAGTCTAAACACTCCATGTATATTAGTTAACTCATGTTAATCCCTAGAACAATCTTCTGAGATTTATTAATAATTATGAAGATGAGGAAATGAGGGTAAGCAACTGTCCCGTTTACCCAGGACTGAGGGGTTTTTCAAGAATGCAGGGCTTCAGTGCTACAACCATAGGGTCCCAGGCAAACTCAGATAAGTTGGTCACCTTAAACGAAACTGAGGCACAAAGAGATAGAATCTTCCCTAGACCTGTCAGCAGGGTGCTTGTCTTAGGTCCTGTACTTTAAAGGGCTTCACTCTGAGCCTTCTCCAGCTATGCTCCTTTGCATAGGCAAGGAGTCCCCTGGGGCCAAGGAGCTGTGCCCACCCTGAGCCTGGGCACCCTTCTAGACCACACTCTGGAAGCCAGGACTCCAGAATTCCCTGTCCAAATGCCCAGAGTCCTCTTTCAGCAGCTGCACCAACCCCTTCCCTGGGTCTATGCTTCCAAGGGCAAATTTCCCTGTGAATGAATACACCCCTATACCCAGGACTGGCTGCTCGTAAGGGGTGGATACAGCCTGGACATGTGGGCTAGGGTGTACACACAGGAGCCAGAAATAGGAAGAGGAGGGATCCAGCTCAGCCACATTCTAACCTGGAACTCCAAGGAATCCAAGAATTCTCAAAATCTGGTTTCCTAGGTTATTACGAAAGTATATTTGTCAAGGTACAAGGGTAAAACATATATATATACATATATATGTATATATTTTTTTGTCTTTTTGCCATTTCTTGGGCCACTCCCGTGGCATATGGAGGTTCCCAGGCTAGGGGTCGAATTGGAGCTGTAGCTGCCAGCCTACACCACAGCCACTGAGCCATGATGGGAACTCCAAACATATATTTAAAAAAAATAGTTTGTTAGCTTGATTTATAACTCTTAAATTGTTAGACATAAGGTAAGTGGGCTTCCCTTTTACACTCCTGCCTTGGGTATGGCAAGTGTTAGCAGCAGGCCTGCAAAGAGCTAAGTCACTTGACCAACTAGGCAAAGAAAGTTTTGCAGTCTGGTTCCAAATCTATGCTTTAGCTATCACTCTAAACTGTTTTATCAGCCTAACTCTATTAGTTTACACATGGGGGCGGGGAGAAACCTGGAGAATTTTAGACGTTTGTCCAAGGTCACACAGCTAATGCACGTCACAGCAGGAAATTGAATCTGTGCTTTTTTGGGGGCCTTTTTTTAGGGCTGCACCAGAGGCATATGGAAGTTCCCAGGCTAGGGGTTGAATGGGAGCTATAACTGCCAGCCTACACTGCAGCCACAACAACGCAGGATCCCAAATATGTCTGCAACCTACACCACAGCTCACAGCAACGCCAGATCCTTAACTCACTAAGCGAGGCCAGGGATCATACTCACATCCTCACGGATACTAATTGGATTCATTTTAGGAACTCCCTGAATCTGTGCTTCAAATGATGCTACAGGTACTCTTCAGTTACTGCTGATGTGAGTCTGAGCATGTGACTTCCTCTTTTGGGGTTGGTATTTCATCATCTGTGAAATGAAGAGAAAGCCCCTATTTCATAGGGCCGTTGTCAGGAATAAATGAAATAATGTATGTGAAGTACCTAGCGTTGTGTCTGATGCCCAATAAACCTTCAGTAAGTGACAGCTATGGCATTAATCATCAAGCACGGCTCTAATCACACCACTTTTCTGCTTGAAAACATTTGATGAATTTAAGTTAGAGGCACATCATATGAGACAAATAAAACTACTGAAAGCTAAAAAAAGAAAAAAAAATCGATAACTCCCTTGTCCAAGGGACTCTGGACAGCATTTGGGACCCTCCAGGAGGTAACTGAAATCTACTCCAGGATCAGTGAAACTTTGAGATTATTTGATTCTTTTTTATTTTTATTTTTTGCTTTTTAGGGCCGCACTCATGGCATCTGGAGGTTCCCAGGCTAGGAGCTGAATCAGAGCTGTAGCTGCCAACCTACGCCACAGCCACAGCAACACGGGATCTGAGCCATGTCTGCGACCGACACCACAGCTCACAGCAATGCCAGATCCTTAACCCACTGAGTGAGGGCAGGGATGCAACCCGCAACCTCATGGTTCCTAGTCGGATTTGTTTCCATTTCACCACAATGGGAACTCCTTCTTTCATTCTTGATGTATTTGAAGATCTGTCATCTCAAAAAGGGATCATTATAGGGCAGCACAATTAAGATGCATGAGAGAACTCTGTGGTCACTAGACTTAGCTAACAATAGAATGGACCTCTTAGTGAGATTCTAGATAGGAGATCTGCCGGTCAGCTACTGAGAATGTTGAAGAAAGATTCTTGCATTAAGAGGAAGGTGTGCTTGGCGTTTCCATCATGGCGCAGTGGAAATGAATCCTACTAGGAACCATGAGGTTGCGGGTTCCATCCCTGGCCTTGCTTAGTGGGTTAAGGATCCGGCGTTGCTGTGAGCTGTGGTGTAAGTTGCAGATGCGGCTCAGATCCTGTATTGCTGTGGCTGGCGTAGGCCGGCAGCAACAGCTCTGACTGGACCCCTGGCCTTGGAACCTCCATATGCTGTGGGTGCAGCCCTAAAAAGGACAAAAAAGACAAATAAAAGGGGAACGTGTACTAAATGACCTCTCTTCATGCCTTCAGCCCACAGCATGTGAGATCAGATCTGAACTGCAGTTTCGACCTCCACCAACTCAGCTGTGGCAATGCCAGGTCCTTTAACCCACTATGCTAGGTCAGGGACAAAACCTGTGTCCTAGCTCTGCAGAGATGCCACTGATCCCATTGCAGCACAGCAGGAACTCCTAGGATTCTTTCTTAATGAGATGGGGAAAGACTCATGGTATTAAGCTAAATGAAACAAACAAAGGTTACCCAACTGTGTATACATTATAAGTGCAACTACAAGGAACAAAATATAATGAAGAAAATGCGCCAAAATATTTGTCATGGAGGGCAAAACGGTTGAGTTTAGTTTTCTTTGTATTAGTCTGGATTTTGCAACATTCTTTTTAAAAAATTTTTTAATTAATTATTTTTATTTATTTATTTATTTATTTATTTATTTATCTTTTTAGGGCCACACCAGTGGCATATGGAGGTTCCCAGGTTAGGGGTCAAATTGGAGCTGTAGCCACTGGCCTACACCAGAGCCACAGCAACACCAGATCCAAGCCACGTCTACAACCCATACCACAGATCACAGCAATATCGGATCCTTAACCCACTGAGCAAGGCCAGGGATGAAACCTTTGTCCTCATGGATACTAGTCAGATTTGTTTCCACTGAGCCATGACAGCAACTCCAGTTTTCCAACATTCTTTTTTTTTCTAGGGCCGCACCCATGGCATATGGAGGTTCCCAGGCTAGGGGTCTAATCAGAGCTGTAGTCGCCGGCCTATGCCAGAGCCACAGCAACTCGGGATCTGAGCCGCGTCTGTGACCTATGCCACAGCTCATGGCAACGCCAGATCCTTAACCCACTGGGCAAGGTCAGGGATTGAACCCACAACCTCATGGCTCCTAGTCAGATTCGTTAACCACTGAGCCATGACAGGAACTCCTCCAACATTCTTGAAGTGAATATATATTCCTTTTATTAATGATAAAACTATTATATTTTAAAAATAAAAAAAGAGTTTTGTCCTCCTCACTGATCTTAGGTCCTCCTACAACTCCAAGACCTCCGTCCCCACTTCCCTCCACATCTCCAAGTTTCAGCTTCATTGGACTATTCCCACCTCCCTAAAAAGTTACACTAACCCTCAGCCTTTGGTTCTTGGCCTTGGGTTCTTGATTTTCGCCTCTACTGAAATTCTCTCCACCTTCAAGGCCTTGAATAATCTCTGTGGTCCCCACACACTCTCCTGGTACTGTAGCTATCCATACATGGCTGTCCCCTTCGAAGTGAGTAAGCTTCTTGAGGGCAGAAATCTGTATGTCTTTGTCTTGGTAGCTCTACAGTGCCGTGAAGACTCACTGGGCAAATGTCAAATAGATTGGCTGATGTCTTTTTGGCCATTAAACAGCATTTAGGGCTGAGGGTCAGACAGCATCACGGAGGGTACATTCTGGAGTCCGGTACTATCCCAGAGACATTTAAATATATATATTAAAAATGTATATATTTATATAACTTGTTTTTAGACTCTTAATTTTGAAATCATTTTAGAGGTCCAGAAAGTTGCAAAGGTAATGCACAGCGTTCCCATAGATCCTGCAGCTAGCTCCCCGTAGCGTTAACATGTCACATCATCCTGGTACATTTATCCAAACTAAACCATTGACACTGGGACATCACTGCTAACTAAATGGGGACTTTAATTGGATCCCTCATGTTTCCACTGGGGTCCTCTCTATGTTCCAGGATCCTCTTCAGGACACTGCCTCGCATGTAGCATCATGTCTCCTTAGCCAGTGCCATTTCTTTTTGTCTGGAGGCTGGCGGTTGGGGCGGGGGGCGGGGGGGTGATTGCTTTCTCTTGTTTCTTCCAATTGACCTTTTCCAAATAATCAAGAAGCCAGAAAGATGGCGGTGGGGTGGGGATGGTGAGGTGGCAGCACTCACCCTCTGCGGGGCTGCTGGGGCTTCGAACAGGGAAATGGACACGTGGGGCTGGGAGGATGATTTTCGTCTTTGATCTAGTCTTTCCTTAAATGGGCATGTGTGGGCCTAAAAACAGCAGGGGGTTACTCGATACTTTAACTCATTACATTTCTGGGCCATTGCATAGCCCATTTTCCCATGGCCTGTCACAAAACACAGTCCCGGTTACTTACAAAACTTCCAGGCAGTTGGCATCTATCAGCAATCTTAGCAATTCAGTGAGAACAGAGGTTACAGCTGTCACAGGAAGTTGAAGCCAAGGCGGCTGAAATCACACCCATTCTGAGGCAGGGTGAAAGCATACACCCAGTCGAATTCAAGCCCAGAAGGTGGGGGCGGCTGGGGTGTCAGGTGAAGGGCAGGATGTTGTGTAAGAGAAAATATACAAAGGGAAGAAAAGCAGATGTGTCTCTGGAACTCAGAGCTGATTTGCAGACCTTCTGGGCTTACTGCTAAACCCAGATGTCAATATGTCACCGTTGGCACTGTGGGGCTCTCACAGACACCCCATGCTCGGCCACTTTACTGGATCATCACGAACCACTTCCTAAAAGGCCTTCCGTCAGCCTCCGACCTCCATTCCCAACAAGGGCACTTGCCAACCCAAGTCACTGGAGCGTGTGGGGCCCCATCCAAGCCAGAGGAGTGCGGTGTACTACTTTCCTGGGGCTGCCTTAACAAAGTGCTACAAACTGGGTGGCTTATTTTGGTGGGGGGGGGTGTCTTTTTGCCTTTTTAGGGCCACACCCGCAGCACATGGAGGTTCCCAGGCTAAGGGTCCATTTAGAGCTGTAGCCGCCAGCCAGAGCCATAGCAACACGGGATCCGAACCTCGTCTGTGACCTACAGCACAGCTCACAGCAACGCTGGATCCTTAACCCACTGAGAAAGGCCAGGGATCAAACCCATGTCCTCATGGATGCTAGTCAGGTTCCCTAACCACAAGATGGGAACTCCACAAACTGGGTGGCTTAAACAGCAGAGATTTATTATCTCACAGTTCTGGGGGCCAGCCCAAACTCAAGGCGACAGCAGATTCTTTCAGAGGGCTGTGAGGGAGAACCTGCCACACTCCCTTCCAGCTTCTGGTAGCCTCAGCTGTTCCTTGGCTTGTAAATGGCATTCTCCCCGCGTCCCCACGTCTTGCCTTCTGTGAGTATCTGTCGCTGTGTCCAAATTTCCCCTTCATATAAGGACACCAGTCATACTGGATTAAGGTGTATCCTGATGACCTCATCTTAACTTGATCATCCGCACAGACCCAACTTACAAATAAGGTCATGTTCAAGGATACAGAGTATTAGGACTTCAACATCTATTGGGAGGACATAATTCAATCCATAACAGGTGGCTCCCACCTAGCTTTGGCTGATGGCTATCCTAGAACAATGTGTTGCCTAGAAAGGCTGGAATTTAGGATTTTGTGTGAAATCTCCTGATTTTTCAATATCAGCATTGAATTAAATATAAGGAAACTGTTTCTAATGTCATGACTGCCAAAAGCAAGTCCAACTTTGCTCCACTGTCACAAAGTTCTCCCTAAAAGGCTGACATCTCATCCCTGCACTTTACTCCAGGTCTATGGGATTAAAGGCCAAGGTCCTTAGCCTGGCTCACGAGGCCTTCCACAATCCAACTCTTTCCCATCTCTTCAAGATCCTCTCCCACCACTGTTCCTATCGTGCCCCCATCCCCTGTCCCACCACTGTCCCAGCGTGTCCTTTTGTAACTCTATGACTGCATTTCTGCTCTGCCTGATGCCCTCTCTCCTCCAGTCCATCAGGAAGCTCCTGGCCATCTTTCAAGGGCTCGCTCATCACAAACCCCTCTGTGAAATCTTCCCTGTCCTCTCCCCTACAGAGTTAACCTCTCCCTTCTCTAAGCCTCCATGGCACCCCACATTTCTCTAGCCCAGCACTCAACATTTTATTTGCTCTTATTTGATTACACGTCTGCCTCCCGTCTGGACCATGAGCTCTTCAAGGGTAGGACTGTTGATCTGGAATACCTGGCACAGATCCCAGCACACAGTAGGTACTCAGTGTTGATTAAATGAATACGCTTTGCACTGCACCCAACTAGGTATCATGAAGGACCCAAAGAAGCATCACATGGAGTCTCTGTCCTTAAGGCCCTTACAATCCAGTTGGGTTCCCAAGATAAACACCAAAGAAAAGACAGACCATACTGGCGGTATATGACAACAGGCAGAGGCAGAGGCTATTGGGGTCTACGGTGGTCCCGTAGCCCCACCCGGGACAGAAAACATCCCGTTTTAGTGGTCTGACAGAGCACTGCTTTTGAAAGAAAGGTCAGGATAAGCTGGCAAATCATTTCACGAAGAGCGAACTGCTGTGCTGGGTGCTCACAGAGATAAGGTTGACTGTGGTGGCTCGTTACAAGAGAGGGTAGGACAGGGAGAAGAAACCAGGAGAAAAATCAAGGAAACAAAGCTGGAGGAGGAGGGCCTGGGACCCGCACCCGTCTCACGTCCTTCTCCTGCAGTCTTCCTTGCATCAGCATGTTTAGAGGCTGCAATTCATTCCACCTTAAACCCTCTGATGACTCCTTCCAGAGACCCCCATTTCTCTGCCCTCTGTTATAACAACACTCTCCTAAAGGGCTGACTCCAACTCCTCTCTGCCTTCTGTCTTTAAACCCTTCCCATGCAGACTCATGTTCCACCTCTGTCTACAGACACTGGAGATCAGGGATGACGTCTATGTTACCAGGCCCAAAGGCCAACTCCACATTCTCATCATCCTTGCCATGGTTGGCCTTGAATCACTTTACTGCCTGGCTCACAGGGTACTAGTCTCTTTTGGTTTTCCTCCTACCTCGCTGGCTGTTCCTGGTTAGTCCCCTTTGCTAGTTCTCATCATTTCCTTGGCTTCTAAGTACGGCAGGACTCAGTACTTGGACCTCTTCTCTTTACCCAATCACACCCCTAGCAATCTCAGCCAGTCCTGTGGTTTTAAATACCATGCATGCTGCTGACTTCTGAATTTGCATTATCTAGCCGAGGCTTATACTCTGGGCTCTAGACTTTTATCCAATGCCTGCTCTGCATCTTCACTTTGTTGTCTTATAGTTATTTCAAACTAAATGTGTCCAGAACTGAACTCCTGATCTCCCCTCCCCTCAACCTGTTCCTCCCAGTGTCCTATATACTCCATCCCTCTTATTACAAGTCGGCAAATGATATACTTATGTATTTTCTGTCTCTCACTCCCCCACACATACACCAAATTGAATGTAAGATTTGTGAGAATGGGGGCCGTGTCCATTTTCTTCATTACTATAGAACAGTGCCTGACACAGTGTAGGCTCTCAGTACATACTTTGTTCTTGAAAAAATTGAATGCATTAGGGGCTCAGAGCACAATGGTTAAGAGTGTAGGCTCTGGAGCCAGATCTCTGAGTTCAAATCCTGGTTCTACCTCTTACCTTGTGCAAATGGAACCCCCAGAGTTTCAAGAATGTACACCAGGAAGCAGCCCAGAGAATCTGCTGCATTTGAACCTGATTTTCCATTCATTTAACAAATAGTCACTGAGAACCTCCGAGGTGGCAGCCCTGTGCTAGGTCCTGGAAACACAGGAATGAGGAAGGCAAGTCCCCGGCCCTGAGAGCTCACAGTAAATGGACAATCAGTGCAGAGTACCGAGGGGGTACAGGGAGCCTGGCTAACTAAGGCAAGGGAGAGACAATGGGGAAGGGCTCCCAGGGGAAGGGGCAGCTGAGCTAGTGAGACCTGAAGGGAGTCTGCAGGCTGAGAGGAAGGGAAGGGGGTGCCAAGGAAGAGGAAATGGCATAATTAAGTGCCCAGAAGAGAGAGTAGCCTAGCTCAACTGTGAGCTCCAAGTGGCCTGCCCTGGCTGGAGCCCTCAGGCTTCAACTGGTGAGACTGGACTCAGGAATGGAGAGAGGGCTGGGGCTGGAGCACCAAGGCCCCTGAAAGCCCTTAGGACTTTAAAGATGATGACCTGGAATCACAGGATCACAGGCTCTTGAGCTGAGGGATTTGATGGGTCCTGGAGTCACTCTTGAACTCCTTCTTTGACTTTTTTTGTTTTAGGTAGACAAGTCACTCTTTGTCTAAGATGGTTTGCAATCATAATTTGCTCAAAAACAAAGGACTGTTGGAGTTCCCTTCATGGTGCAGTGGAAATGAATCCAACTAGGAACCATGAGGTTGTGGGTTCCATCCCTGGCCTCACTCCATGGGTTAAGGATCCGGTGTTGCCACGAACTATGGTGTAGATCGGTCACAGATGTGGCTTGGATCTGGCGTTGCTGTGGCTCTGGCGTAGGCCGGTGGCAACAGCTCCAATTAGACCCCTAGCCTAGGAACCTCCATGTGTTGTGGGTAAAGCCCTGAAAAGACAAAAAACAAAACAAAACAAAAACAAAAACATACACACACAAAACTGACCATCTTAACCACTTTTTTTTTTGTCTTTTTACCTTTTTCTAGGACTGCTCCCGCAGCATATGGAGTTCCCAGGCTAGGGGTCTAATCAGAGCTGTAGCCACCAGTCTACACCAGAGCCGCAGCAACACAGGATCCGAGCCGCATCTGCAACTTACACCACAGCTCACGGCAAGGCCAGATCGTTAACCCGCTGAGCAAGGCCAGGGATTGAACCCACAACCTCATGGTTCCCAGTCGGATTCGTTAACCACTGCGCCACGATGGGAACTCCAGTCTTAACCACTTTTAAGTGTACGGTTCAGCAGTATTAAATACATGCACACTATTGTGTAGCCATCACCACCATCCATTCCCAAAATTTTTGTAAACCTGAAAAATGTACCTATTAAACAATAATTCCCCCACCCCTCTCCCTCAATCCCTGGCAACCACCATTCTACTTTCAGTTTCTATGATTTTGACTACTCAACATTTCAAATAAGCGAAATCATATATATTTGTCTTTTTGTAATTGAATGATTCATTCCACATAATGTCCCTAAGGTTCATCCATGTTGTACCACGTGACAGGATTTCCTTCCTTTCCCTTCTTTTTTTTTTTTTTTTTTGGCAAGCCTAAGGCATGTAGGAGTTCCCAGGCCAGAGATCAAACCCATGCCACAGCAGCCACCTGAGCCACTGTAGTGACAATGCCGGATCCTTAATCAGCACCACAGGGAACTCTCAGGATTTCCTTCCTTTTTAAGGCTGAATAATAGTCCCCTACAACATTTTATTTATCCATTCACCCATCAGTGGACATTTGGGTTGCTTCCACCGTTTGGCTATTGTGAATAATGATGCTATGAACACTAGTGTACAAATACCCCTGCATTTAAAAAAACTAAAGCCGGAGTTCCCGTCGTGGCGCAGTGGTTAACGAATCCTACTGGGAACCATGAGGTTGTGGGTTCGGTCCCTGCCCTTGCTCAGTGGGTTCACGATCCGGCGTTGCCGTGAGCTGTGGTGTAGGTTGCAGACGTGGCTCGGATCCCGCGTTGCTGTGGCTCTGGAGTAGGCTGGCAGCTACAGCTCCGATTTGACCCCTAGCCTGGGAACCTCCATATGCCGCGAGAGCAGCCCAAGAAATAGCAAAAAGACAAAAAACAACAACAACAACAAAAAAAAACAAACTAAAGCCAACTCCAAAAAGTACAAAGAAAAAATTAACAGTTATTCATATTTCCAATCACCTGGAATTAACCATTGTTTACATTTGAACTTTGTTTCCAGTGTTTTCTTTATGAATATGCAGTTTAAAGTTCCTTTAAATTTAGGAATGCATTGTCATTTCTTTTACAGAAAAAATTAGAATTTACAAAGAAAGCTGAAATTCCTATTCACCTCTACTCACTACCCCAATCACCAGCCCTCTTTGCAGAGAAAGCCACTCTTAAGAGTTATGAATGCGGAACACCTGTTGTGGCTCAGTGGTAATGAACCTACTAGTATCTGTGAGGATGAGGGTTCAATCCCTGGCCTCTCTCAGTGGGTTAAGGATCCAGCATTTCTGTGAGCTGTAGTGCAGTTCACAGACACAGCTCGGATCTGGCATTGCTGTGGCTGTGGTGTAGGCCAGCAGCTGAAGCTCCAATTTGACCCCTAGCCTGGGAACTTCCATGTGCCACAGGTATGGCCCTAAAGAGACAAAAAAAAAAAAAGTTATGAGTGGAGTTCCTGCTGTGGCACAGTGAGTTAAGAATTTGACTTCAGTGGCTCAGGTCACCCTGGGTTCGATCCCCAGCCTGGCACAGCTGCTGCATAGGTTGCAGCTATGGCTCAGACTGAATCCCTGGCCCAGGAACTTCCACATGCCGTGGCTGAGGCCATTTAAAAAAAAAAAAAAAAAGTGTTAAAAGTGTCAGAGTTCCCCAGCGGTTCAGTGAGTTAAGGATCTGGTATTGTCACTGCTGTGGTGTGGGTTTGATCCTATGCTTCAGTGTGGCCAGGAAAAAAAAAGTTATGCTTTTTTTCAGTCCTTTCATTTTCTTTGGCCATGCCCAGCAGCATGCATAGGACCCCGGGCCAGGGATCAAACCTCAGCCACAGCAGCAACTGGAACCACAGCAATGACAACACCAAGTCCTTAATTGCTAGGCCACTAGGAAACTCCAGTCCTTTCAGTTTTTTTGAAAAAATTATTTTCCATTTTTTGTTTTTGTCTTTTTAGGGCTGCACCCACAGCATGTGAAGTTTCCCAGGCTAGGCGTCCAATTGGAGCTGTAGCTGCTGGCCTACGCCACAGCCACCAGGGATCCAAGCCACGTTTGTGACCTATACCACAGCTCATAGCAACGCCAGATCCATAACCCACTGAGCGAGGCCAGGGATCGAACCTGCCTCATGGATACTAGTCAGATTCGTTTCCGCTGAGCCACGACGTAACTCCCACATATGTTTGAAGATATAGTAAATCCACAGCTGTTTTATATGTTGCAAACATTGTTTTACCTTGTATTATGCATTATTTTACAACTTCTGTTTTTACTTAATAGATTTTGAATTCTATCCCTGTCTGCATATATAAATCTAATTTATTCCTTCTAACTGCAATATCATGACTCATTTTGAATACAGGCCCTATTTCATTTATACTTTCCCTATTGATGGCCACTGAGCTGTTTTCAACGGTGTGTTAGTAGATACAGCCCTGTGATGGACGGCCTTCTTGAATGCATGTGCCAGTACTTCTCCAGGACAGAAACCAAGAGAGAGGATTGTCAGGGTGCAGGGTATGAATATTTTCAATTTTACTAGATAAGGACAAACAGAGAGAATCCATTGCCACACAATCTCACCAATCCTTGACACGGTCTGACTTCCCTGCATTTTTATAAATGACAAGACAGAGGCCTGGGGCGGTACCACTTTCTCACAGTCACAGAGCAGGTTCAGTTCAAGGCCAAGACTAGCCCCCTCGCCAGCTGGTTCCGGAGGTGCAATTTTTGCACCAGGCCATATTGCGCCTGTCAGTTCTCCGTGGAACATCCAGGAAAGACCCCGTGATAAGGGGGCTGGGCGGGGAGGGCATGGCTAAAAGTCTCCACCACGGTGATTATACCGTGAGCAGAAATGATGGCAGAAAATGGCTTCGCTCTGCAGATGGGCTCTCTCACCCGAGGCAGTTTCTACCTGCGGCTGGCAGAGCTACGCGCAAGGATGGTGATTGGCTCTTCCTCGGCGGAGACTGGGTGGGAACCGAAATGGCGTCTCCAGCTGTCGGTTTCTCAGCGCCGCAGCTCTGCTCCGGCAGGAGGGGGAGTCCGAGCCTCGCTGGGCTTGTGGGGGCGGCCCAAAGAGGCCGCCCTGGATCCGGGCAGAACCCCGCCGAGCCCGACCGCAGCACTCAGCAGCAGCCCTAGCGACACCTCCCTGCCACTTGCTGCACCTTGGAGCGGGTGGGCAGCCTCCGGCCGGACCTGCCGCCGGTGCCCGAGGGGCTGGGAGGGAGCGAGAGCCGCAGAGCACGGCATTGAGGAGATTTTCATCAGGACCTCCCCAGCCGCGCCCACCGAGGCAGCTGGAAAGGGGCCACTGAGGGAGGCGCGGGCAGCCCCGCCTGCAGTTAGCCTGGAGGGAGAGAGAGATGGAAGGCTGGGCCAGCCCCCTTCTGTCTCCAGCCTCCGATCACGGTGTCAGCTCCGCGCCGGGGACCTCCGGGGAGGGCGACGACTAAACTCTGCTTGGGCTCCTCCGAGACGAATCCGGTGAAGTCGGGTGAGGTCCTGGACCCCATCCCCTCTTAGGGGCCAGAACTTAAGGAGCTGGTGGCCAGATTTCCTTTCTCCTCCTCAAGGCAGGAAAGACCCGTGGGGTAATTTGCGAGAAAGAACAAAGCTGGCACCGCCCAGGCTACTTAAGGAGCCTGGAAGCCTCCCTTCCTCTCACAGTTGAGATTGCTTGGAGGGTTGGCATTTTTTTTTCCTTAACAGAATTTTCTTCTTAGCTACTACCTTTTGAACCCTTGCTATGTGCCAAGCACTGTACTAAGTGTATTATCTCATTTCCTCCTCATGACAACTCTCAGACATTAGAGTCAAAGGGGATAAATAATTGCCCAGGGTCACACATGTAGAGTGGTAAAATTGGAACTAGTATTTTCTCCCTGTGTTTTTAATTTTTTTAAATTAAAAATGTACCTCACTTCTGCTAATCTTACACAGATCCTTTTGAAAAAAATGAGAACAAACACTGCACCTCACTGTACTATTTTTACTCAGTGGGAAGAGTGAGCAGGTCTCTGTGTTGCTGGTGCTGTGTAAATAGGTAACACTTTTCTGGAAAGCTGTTTGGCCATTTGAATCAAGAGTTTTCAAAACTGTCCATACCCTTTAATGAGGAATCGGTCACCCTCTATGGAGGGAGCAATAGCTGTCCATATATAAAATGCATATACCCTGGGACCCAGCAATTTCACTTAAAGGAATATATTTCTACAGATGGCTGCACTAACACGTGGACCAAATGGTATATGTGTAAGGACACTCATCACTGCACTGCTCCAATAGCAACAGATGGGAGACAACCTAAAAATGGTATCAATAGAATTGATTAGTTTAACTGTGGCAAAAGGATTTAAGGAAATTCTATGAAATATATCTAAAAAATAAGGCAGGTCTCTTTTATATATGGACAAACCATCAAGAAATATTAAGTGAAAAAAAAAGTTATGTATATGATGTACTGCTATTTCTATATGAAAAATAAATACATGTGTGTGTATATATATATATTTTTTTTTCTGAGAAAGATACATAAAAAATCAGGTCATGTGTTGCCTTTAAGGAGGAAAATCACAGCTGAGGGATCCAGTAGGAGAAAGACATTTTTTTCATTGTGTAATCTTTAGTATCTTTTGAATTTTATGCCATGTGTACATGTAAGCAATTAAAAATTCAACTTAAAAAAAATAGACTCACTAAATTCTCTACCACTAGACCCAGTAATTCTCCTTTGGGGACTCTAGCTTAAGGAAATTATCAAATTTCAGACAGGTTTAGGCAAAAAGATATTCACTGAAGTGGTATCATAGTGAAAAAAATGTAGGCAACTTAAATGTCCAACAACACAGACAAGAAAATTATGGTACATATAATACTACCATGAAATCATAAAAAGGATGCTTACAAAAATATTTTAATGACAAATGAAAATGCTTATAATGTTAAGTTTTAAAAAGAAAAGCCAGATAGAAAATTACCTATGCAATATGCTCCGATCACTGTAACAATAGCAGGCACAGATAATAATTGCCAAAATGTAAACAGTCATAGCTGCTGAGTGGTTTTTGTTTTCCCTGATATAGCTTTTGCTATGTTTCTCCTTTCTCGCAAGCAGCATCCGTGTCTTAGATAATACTTTAAAAAGAAAACTTAATAAATCCCCACAGTACTTAGAAAAATTATAGACAGACCCATTAACCCAACAATTCTAGAAATAAACCCTGCATAAATAGATGCATAAGTTTGCAAAGTGTTATGGTTAATAACAAAATATCATAAACAACTCAAGTGTCTTTGAAGGAGACCATGTAAATAAGGACAGACCATCCATAATGTAGAATATCGAGCAGCAGTTATGGAGAACAGGGTAGGTAAACCGACGCGAAAAAATCTGCAGAGGGACATATTAGTGTGGCAGGGAAAGCAACTTGCAGAACAATATGGATGCTGTGACTGCATTTATGCTAAAGAAAGAAAAACTGAAACTGTGTTTGGACATAAATGTACAGAGGACATTAAACTGTTAACAATAGCGGTCTCTGGCGAGGGGGATACACTAAAAGAAGACCTTTGCTTTTGAGTCTATGTTTATCTGTGGTGTTTGCGTCTTTTATAAAAACTGTGTTCTCATATCATTTGTGTGATTAAAATAATAATAATACAGGGGGAAAAGAATAAGCATAGAGAAAGTTCTGAAAAGATATACAAAAAAATTATCAGTAGTTTCCAGCAGGGATAAGGTATTAGCACTTGAGGTGATGGGTAATTTTCTCCACTTACTTTATAAGTAAGTATTGGTTTTTCTTTCTTTTTTCTTTTTTTTTTTTTCCTTTTGCCATTTCTTGGGCTGCTCTCACAGCATATGGAGGTTCCCAGGCTAGGGGGTGAATCGGAGCGGTAGCCACCGGCCTACACCAGAGCCACAGCAACGTGGGATCCAAGCCGTGTCTGCGACCTATACTACAGCTCACGGCAATGCCAGATCGTTAACCCACTGAGCAAGGGCAGGGATCGAACCCGCAACCTCATGGTTCCTAGTCAGATTCGTTAACCACTGCGCCACGACGGGAACTCCAGTATTGGTTTTTCTTTCTTTTCTTTTTTTTTTTTTTTTGCCACACCCATGGCCTGTGGAAGTTCTCAGGCCAGGGATCAAACCCATACCATAGCAGTGACAATGCTGGATCCTCACTGCTGAGCCACCAGGGAACTTCCAGGTATTGGTTTTTCTTTATTTATGCCCACATGTAAACTACCTCCATGATTAAAACAGCAACATCAGAAGCCCGGCTGGTCTGCAGCTCCCTAGCTCTCTGCTGTCCCTCCACACTGGGGCTCTGTTCTCAGGTGACCACCCTGCTCACAGGTAACACCCAGGACCGAAGAGCCCCAGAGGACAGCAGAGAGGAGGAACCTGAGACGCTGAGACACCACCTCCTGGCAGCTCTGCTGGGAAAAGTGGACTCGGATCCCAGGCCCCCTCTCTCCCACCTGCAGTTTCCAGAGATAACCTGTAGGAGAGGGAGCCAGGACTGTTTCCACTGGGCTAGGGAGGGCAGGGCTTGAAGCCACAAATTAATGATTATCAGTGTAGCGTCAAATGAGGGAACAATAAACCCCATCATGTGCCAAGTCTCCTCTGGGCTCAACGTCAAGCTCCTTTCCCAGACAATGGCAGTCACAACCCCTGCCAGCCTCTCCAGAGAGACAGCGATTGAGCACAGGGCCAAATTGGCCTCCGGTGCCAACATTCTGGGATTCACCTCTAATGACTTCTCCCCTCCAAGGAGGGAGCATGGGAACCCTCCCAGGCCCAGGAGTTCACTGTTTGCTCCAAAAGCTGATCAGGAGGCAACTGTGAGGCGGCAGGAGGGCGCTGGCCGGGAAGCAGAAAGCCAAGGCTTCGGGACTTAGTGCTGCCATGTCTCCTTTTGCGACCCTGGCAACTCACCAGATCCTGGGAGTCTGGACGTTGAGGGACAGATAGGAGCGTCTGCATCTGGGGGAGAAAGGGCGGTGTCGAGCCCCTCCCCCACCATGGCTGTCTCAGAATCCTGGATGTCGGTGAAGCTGCTGGTCCCTCTCCCCGCGCAGCTGCTGCCTGTCTGTCTCCATGGCAACCAGGCCAAAAGACTAATTTGCCAGGGTCCAGGCTGTGGAGCTTACCTTGGAGCTGGGTTTTAGCTTGGCTTTCCGGAAGCCAGTCCACCGTCACTCCTAGGAGCCTCTGACAGCATCCTCTAGCCATTGCAAGGGAGGCTCGCTGGGCCAGCCAAAGAAAAAAATAACACCCCTTATCCTTTATAAACCTCATCCCCTTGGAGAGAGGAAAGACAGCTTTGCATCCACTGGCCTCATGAATTGTGTTTCAGAGACCCTGTCCCTATTCCCTAGTTGCTCTCTTCTTGTAGGGATTTACAAGAACAGATGGCTTAGGGAACAGGTCACTGAGGTCCCCAACCTTACCCCTTCCATTCCCTCAGGCTCCTCATTGCTCGTTGCTGGTCTTGGCTGGGTCCAGGAGTCCTGCGGGGCCTGTCTGGTTCTAACAAGTCTGAAACAAAAAATCTTGATGATCCCTTTTCTCAGGGGATCACAGAAGGTCACGCAGGTATTTGGAGCTTTACAGTTCTCTCCCTTGGACACAGTAAAACTAGCCTAACTGTACTGGTTTCCCCCGGGGCCATTTTAATTGGACAGCTATCTTTTTCTATCTGTGCTCTGATACCCTGGCTATAAGCTTCCTAGAGGACAGGGATTATATGGCTGCCTCTTCCCAGAATACAGCACACATGGCCTTGTACACAGCAGGTGGGTTCATGAACACTTCAATAGCACAGAAATACCTTTATGTACCAACCAAAAAAAATCTGACTGGAGTCAAGAGACCTGGTTCTAGGCCTAGCCCTGAAGCTATCTTGCTGTGCAGCTTTGAGCAAGTCTATTGCCTTTTCTGGGCTTCGCTTTCCCCATTTGTGAAATAAATTGCACTGTGATTTCTAAAGCTTCCTATTTTAGCTCCAACACTCTCTGTCTCAGGGAAAACTGAATCAAGAACAAGAGAAATCAAAGAAGGAAAAAAGTTATGAATTGGCAACTGTGGACACTAATGTCCCAACTGAAAAGGGCTGGGAGAATAGATAATGCAGTGTGTGCAGATTAGATGCCTTCCAGAAATCCTGAGTCCTGGAAAGCTAAGTACCTGCCCCACTCGAAGTCCCTCTGAGGAAGGTGTAAGGTTGTAGTGGATTGTGATTAAAAGCAATCCTCGGACCTAGGATGGGGTGGCGTAATGGACACTATGCCCAATGGAAACCAACCCCTCCATGGGGGTTGGCCTTAAAACTGCTTTATAGGGCAAGTTACACCAGACAGCCGCACACCTACACAACTAGTCCTGCTTTCTCTCAACAACCAACATGAGGTGCTCAAGCAGAGGGTGGGACTGAAACTGACAGCACTAAGGCCTGAACCTGGTCCAAACCCAGATTGGGACTTGAACCCACGGTTTTAAATTAGAATCACTCACCCTGTGTCTGGACTCACTGAGGTTCAGGTTCTTCATGTCTCTGCGCAGAAGGAATTCAGCAAGAGACAAAGCGATAGGCAAGAAATAAATTTATTAGGATGCTTGTGAGAGATACAAGCAGACAGGCAAGGAAGCTTTGTCCTGACGATCCAGTGGGCCACAGTTTTGTTGTTCGAGGAGAGTGGGGGCTGGAAAGGCCCGCCTCTTCCTTTCTGGGAGTTGTAGCTCCTCCTTAGTATCCGGTAAGGTGGTATATTCAAATCAGCTGAAGGGCGGGCCTCAACCTTTTGCCCCAGGTCCGAATATGAATGCAGGCCTCACCCCACCCCCAACCCAATGACCTGAGGCAATTCTCGCACCTCCACTGGTCAAGCAAGGCTGCCTTGTTCTGATGGCTTTCTTTTTTTTTTTTTCTTTTTGTCTTTTTGCCTTTTCTAGGGCCGCATGTGCAACATGTTGAAGTTCCCAGGCTAGGGGTCTAATCAGAGCTATAGCCACTGGCCAGAGCCACAGCAATGCAGGATCCGAGCCTCGTGACCTACACCACAGCTCATGGCAACACCGGATCCTTAATCCACTGAGCAAGGCCAGGGATTGAACCCTCAACCTCATGATTCTTAGTCGGATTTGTTAACCAATGAGCCACAACGGGAACTCCCTGATGGCTTTCTTGATCTTACAGTGGTCTCCCAGCATCCTCTGGGCTTCCCTCTATCTATGATCCCCTCCTGGGACTTCTACAACCACCTGTGCCTACTCCAGCCCTATCAGGACCCTGGAGCTCAGGTGGTAACCTGAATAGCGCTGCACTGATCTCTGAACATTTAGGGATCCAGAGCATGTCCAGCAGCAGCTGAGATGGTTTCCTAAAAATCTCTCCTTTCCCCGTGGAACTTCATAATGAAGTTCCATCACTGGATTTTATTTACATGGGCTTCTTCCTGCAACTTGATCTACATAGACATACACGCCTAAACATGCCCCCAAGGAGTTCCAGGGAGATCGCTAGGCTCCATCACAACCATGAAGAAGAGCCACCACACTTCCCTCCAACACCCAGTGCTCCAGCTACACTAAATCACTTTCATACCTCCCCATGCCTTACACACAAGGGCTCTCCTGCCCATTTCCCCCCCCCCCCCCCCCCCGCCACCTCCAGCACCCTCCTTCTTGGGTTTCTTTTGTGGGGACTTCTTTGGCTCTAATTGTTATTCATGGTACCCCTCTCTAAATTTCATAGCACCTCTGGAGACTTTAGTAAAAGGTCTCCCCAGCTTTAAAAGTCCTCGTGTCTATGTGTCAATTATTTGTTTAGATCTGTCCCTCTTCCCCTTAAAATCCTCAAAGCCTGGGATTTCCTTGGGTCCCCAGTACTTAATAGTGTCTGGCACAGGTGAAGTTCTTGATAAACACTTTTCCAGCATTGAATGAATGAATGAATGAAACAATCTGAGAGCCACCAGCCCTCATTTGTGTATGAAGATGTTCCGAATCATGCCTTGCATTCGTTATCATGTTTTTAATGCTCTCAAAGCATTTCTGACACTGCTTGTTACTTTGAGTCTCATCATATCCAAGAGGTAGGCAGGAAGAGGAATATGACTGCCTCTGGTAGACAAGGACCCCGAGATGCTGAGGGGTACAGTGACCTGCTGAAGGTCACAGGAGAGATGGCACAGAGTCATAGGAGAGTTCTGACCACCTGCCTCTGAAGCTGAGGCTCATCCCACCACAACCATTGGCTTCCTCATATCCCTGTGAGAGGGGATATCAGGAGAAGGAAAGGAGATTTGAGGCCAAGAATCCTTTGGTCCTTTGGGGGAACCATTCCTTCTCGACAAAAGCCAAAATTCACAGTTCTGGGAAGGAAGGCATCTGAGACTGTGGCTGCACTGAGCTCAGATTCTGCAGAGCTGGGCTTGTCTTCGTGTTTTCACTTTCTAGCTCTTTGATCCCGGATATGTCATTTACTTTCTCTGAGCCTCAGTTTCCTAAGAAGTGGCATATATCTGCTTCACAGGGCGATTACAGAATCTGTCGGCATCCAGGGTTGAAAAGAATTTATATCCTGTTAAAGTATCATATGCTTACATGGGAAAAGACGAAAATGATGTGGCAAATACAAAGGAGGGTGGACAAGGCCCCAAGGCCAGGGCCCCCCTGGGACATGTCCTCAGAGCTTTCTGTATGGGCAGAAGTCACTGGCACAGCGCAGGGCCAACTGCCCTCTATCATATCATTCCTGATTCTCTTGCCACTGCCTATAGCCGACTGGGGAGAGTGCAGGGGAGAGGATTTCACTTCAACCTAAACCTGCACAAAGGCATTTTCCTAAATTCCTGGCCTTATAAAAATGATCTAAAAATGCCTGCACCAGAGTTCCCGATGTGGCGCAGCAGAAACAAATCCGACCAGGAACCATGAGGTTGAGGGTTTGATCCCTGGCCTTGCTCAGTGGGTTAAGGATCTGGCATTGCCGTGAGCTGTGGTGTAGGTCGCAGACATGGCTCATATTTGATGTGGCTGTGGCTGTGGCGTAGGCCGGCAGCTGTAGCTCCGATTCGACCCCTAGCCTGGGAAACTCCATAGACAGAGGGTGCAGCCCTAAATAAATAAATAAATAAATATAAAGAAAGAAAGAAGGCTGCACAAAAGGCATTTTCCTAAATTCCTTGCCTTATAAAAATGATCTACTTACTGGGATAAGTAGATCATTTACTGGATAGTGCTTACTGGGTAATAGATTCACCAGGTTCTGGCCGGCAGCCTCTTCCCGTATTAGCCTTTGGCCATTTCACTACTTATTTTCCCCTGCAAGAGGTGGGTGGGAAGTCCAGAACATGCCAGCCCTGAGCCTGCGGGCTTTTACTGGGGTAGGGTTGGTATGCGCAGGGCCTTCAGGACAATTACTTTTAGTAAGGCCCCAGAAAAGCCACACTCACATACTCAGTTACCCAAATATCATAAGGCCTTGCAGAGGGCAAAATGAAATGGCTGGCTACTGTCACACTGTCTACCCTCTCCCTGGAAATGGCCCGTTGCTCTCTGCTATTACTATTATTATTTTTTATTATACAACTGGGAGCTATCTCTAGTCACTTGTGTTGGAGCATGAGGAGGATAATGTGAGAAAAAGAGTGTATATGTCTGTGTGACCGGGTCACTTTGCTGTACAGTAGAAAATTGACAGAACATTGTAAACCAACTATAATGGAAAAAATAAAAATCATTAAAAAATTTAAACTTATTGTTTATGTTCCCATTATTGTGGAGTTCAGTCTCTGTTCTCACATAATTAACCACACCTAGAGACAGAGAGCTATTCCAAAGCTGTAGACAGTGGCACTTTATTGCAGTGTTTGGTAAATGTTTACTTGCCTATTCTATCCACAAAAGAAACTCCTCAGAGGTCAGAAATCTGCCTATTCATGTATTTCCAGTAACTGGCACAGTGCCTGGCATGCTATAGAGATTTAATAATCATGGATACCCTTTATTATACACTGTGCAAGGCACTATCTGATTATCATCTCATGTAATCCTTACAGCTCTATGAGGTACAAATATTATCATTCCAATTTTATAGATGTGGAAACTGAGGCTCAGAAAGGCAAAGTAACTTGCCAGGGTAACACTGCAAGGAAATAGCAGAACCAGGATTGGATAGAGGCTGACCAGCTTCAGAGTCTATTTTTCTTGTCATTCTTGTGGTTGGCTCACTGCCATCCACCTCCACTGCTGGGAAACCCTTTCCTTCCTTCATAGCGCCGTTTCTCCAGCTGAGAGGCAGAGACTGGCTCTGATTTTCTATCCTGTATTCCTGACTCTCTCTGGAGCCCTTACCCTTGGCTTTCCCAGCTGCCTTCGATTTTCCAGTAGCAGAATGGGCCACTCACCCACTTTCCTATCCTCATACCTGATGTCTACAGTGGTAGGGGCAAGAATTTCTTATCACAAGTGCACCGAAGCTGACTGCAAAGGAAAAATTCATGGTAATTAAAAGGATGAGGCAGTCAAGGGACACTTGGAGCTCCAGTCTGTCCTCAGGGGAGCCTTGCATCCTAACATGGACCAAGCCACTGACTCCCTCCCCAGTGGGGCTGATGTGATTGTCTGTAAAATGATGACAGTAATGCTGACCCTTCTCATGGGAAGGTGAAGGGGAGGAAGTACGTGGGAGGAGTTATGGCTTTGTGGGGGAGATTAGAGATGAAAAAGCTTGAGTTGCAGGCTGAATTTAGAGCATGACATCATTCTTTTTAGGAGTCAAGAGTCTCTTTTAATTCACGTTTATGAAACTGCTTTTTGGAGTTCCTCGAATTCCTCATTTTGCTAATTTTCCACCTCCTACAACAAAAGTCCAAAGCGGGGAGACTTAAGTCCAGGGGGTGCTGAGATTCAAGCCTTTACAGGAGAAACTAGAGACTCAGTGGCTCACACAGCCCTCCTACCCCCACTGAGGAATGAGGCTGGCAACAACAGGAGAAACTGGTGACAGTACAAGGAGGCTTTGACTAGCTGCAGGTGGAGGAGAATTTTCAGTGGGAGACAAACAGGTCTTGAGGGGGGAGCTCACTCTGAGCTGGGGAGGGGTCCTTAACACCCGTGTATTCCCTCAGGCCCATGCGCAGACCACTAAAGCAGACACAGTTGTCTGAGGATGTGTGGGCTCAACAAAGATTAAAAAAAAAATGGTATTTAACAGGAGAGAAAAATGTATTCATCTCCCAACCCAGTTATGAGTTAGATGCATCCGTGAGCAGAATAGCAATGAGCTCCGTATTTTAAGCAAGTGGTAGAGAGATGAAAATAGCTCAAGTGTGTTGAAGCAACCCAGGTTTTTGCAATCAGTGAATTGGATTGGAGACCACACCCTTAGTAGAGAGAGGAGAGAGAAATGTGAGGAGTCTTTCTTAAAAACGAAAGCCTCTCTTTTCAGAGAGGAGCATTCATATTGCTGCAGAGTGATTTTCATCTAAATCATCACTGGAGAAGGTTTAGACCCCACATTGGTGCTGGATTCAGAAAGGGAAGGGAACTGCAGCCCCTCCCCTTGGGCTTCTGGATCCAAGTAAGACCCTCTAAAAATAAGAGGACCATGGACTAGAGGGACCATCCAGGTTATCTGGCAAAAGCTATGGCAATGGCTCCCATTGATGATTTTGGTGCTGGCTACTTCATATATCTATTATGTCATTCCGACATCCTCATAAAGTAGGTACTTCTATCTACATGCAATACGCAGAGAAAAAAATGCTCAGGGTAAGAGTCTAGCTCAAGGTCACCCAATGAAAAGGACAGAGCCAGGATCTGAACTTAGGCCTGTCTGGCCCCCATACCCAGGTTTTCTCTGCTACATCACGGAGGTCTTTGCTCAATTGCCACTTCTAGGTGAAGCCTTCCGTGACCACCCAAGTAAACAGGCAATGCCTCCTCCCCGGCACTCTACACCCATCCCTATTTTATTTCTCTTCTCAGCACTTAAAAGCATCTGGCACCATACCTTTACTTGTTTATTTTTTTATTTTCTGCTTTCTTGCCCCTCCAGCCTAGGCTCTATGAAGGCAAAGATTTTAATCCATATCCTTAGTGCCTAAGAACCGTGTGTGGAACATGAGTGAATATTCAGTAAATAAGGGAATGTGGAAGAACCTCGCTCCTGCCTTCCTGTCGGAAAGCTGGCAGAAATGTTAAAAAGCAACCCAAAGGTCCTTTAGAAAACCTGAAGGTTCTAGACTCTGATGGAAGAAAAGGGAGAACACACAGACAGCAGGCCTGCTTTTTGGAAGAAAGGGCATTTGTAGGAGAAGATGGCATCCAAGCTGTCAAAGTGGGTGAGATGCAGATACGAGGTGCTAGTCCACAAGTTGAGTGCACACAGGGACCTGTGTGTAAGAAACTAAAACAGGTAACTAGAGATGCTGGGCAGACAACGGAGCTCAGTCTCTAGGAAGAATCAACAAAGCCGTTCCACAGCTTCGTTTGGCATGGACTGTGTATGTGCTTGTTGCCAATAACTTTTTTCTTAATTTAGGAAGATGGGGGGTGGGGGGGGGTGAGGATGAGACTTCCCAGGAGCACACGTATTGACTGTATCAGAGAAGAGATTTATGAAGTCCCTTTAAAGCAGGGGTTCTTTAACTTGCCCAAAATGATAACCTGATCTCAGGGAGGATTCAATGAGATTATGTATGTAAAACCCTCCATAGAAGGTTCCAGACCCACCTGGAACATGGGGGCCACTTGATAGTCACTATTAATATCTTTTCCTGAAAATCCATTAGACACAACAAATTCTCTCTCCAATGAAGTGCACATGTGACCATACACTCAAAATTTGGCATACAGTCTCAGAGGGGACTGGAGCCTTCCAGAGGGTCACTGAATCCGGGGTTAAGGACAAGGGCCTTAAGGAGACAGGTGGGCTCCTAGGCCAACAAGATTTGCCTATAACTTGCTAGAATATATTCATACACCTACAGAGACAGGGTAGCGTACAGAACAGGGGTTAGTAAACCTTGCAAGCACAAACATGGAGAGTTAAAGAGGCAAATACAGGCTGTCCCCACTCAAACACTACTAAGAGAAGGGTGCCCTGGCCCAAGAACCCCATTTGTCTGTCCCTGGTGGCAATGGCTTAGCCCTACCATGGAGATGTGTGCAGAGGCCTTAACCTGATGTGTTTAACGTAGGGATCACATCACCTAATCCCCCTTGCTCTGACTGCATCCCTCTCACTAATCAATCTGCTGATTATAACGTGTCTCTGCCAGCGGGGGCCTACAGGGAGAGAAATGGAGGGCCTGGTCCCCTCCACTTACACTTCTCTCTGTATGACTGAACCGGCCTTCTAGGTTTATAGAACCACCTGTGAGTACGGCTCACCCCTCCGCCTCTGCTGACATACAGATCAGTTTTCTATGCCCGCCAGGCTGCTTGGGTGAGAGCCAGCAAACCCCAATGTGCTGTGATTGAAAGCTTATTTCTTACCAACTCTTCTTATGAGTAATTTCTCTCCTAGGACTCTACCCAAAGGAAATATTTGGAAGTTGAGATGTACACAGGGTTGTACAAATGTTGTCCAACATAGTGGATTTTCAAAAACCATTTGAGTTAATTTTTAGATGAACAAAATAATATTCAGAGATTCCATATACTCTTCTCCCAGTTTAACCCAGTGGTAACTGTCTTAGTCTGTTTGTGCTGTTATAATAAAAATACCATAGACTTGGGTGGTTTCAAAAACAATCATTTATACCATAAGATATCACTTATATGTAGACTCTAAAATACAACACAAATGAGCATATCTATGAAATAGAAACAGACTCACAGATACAGAAAACAGACTTGGGGTTGCCAAGGGGGAGAGGGGCTGGGGGAGGGAAGGACTGGGAGTTTGGAATTAGCAGATGCAAACCATTACATACAGAAAGAATAAACAGAAAGGTCCTACTGTATAGCACAGGGAACTATATTTGATATCCTGTGATAAGCCATAATGGAAAATAAAATGAAAAAGAATATATATGAGTCACTGAATCAGTTTGTTATATAGTAGAAATTAACACATTTTAAATCAACTATACTTCAATAATTTTTTTTTTTTTTTGCCATTTCTTGGGCCGCTCCTGTGGCATATGGAGGTTCCCAGGCTAGGGGTCCAATCGGAGCTGTAGCCACCAGCCTACACCAGAGCCACAGCAACATGGGATCCAAGCTGCGTCTGCAGCCTTTACCACAGCTCACGGCAACGCCGGGTCCTTAACCCACTGAGCAAGGCCAGGGATCGAACCTGCAACCTCATGGTTCCTAGTCAGATTCGTTAACCACTGCGCCACAACGGGACCCCCCTTTTTTTTCTTTCTTTTTAGGGTTGTACCTGTGGCACAAAGAAGTTCCCAGGCTAGGGGTTGAATCTGAGCTGCAGCTGCCTGCCTACACCACAGCCACAGCAACACGGAATCCAAGCTGCATCTTTGACCTACACCACACTCACAGCAACGCCAGATCCTCAATCCACTGAGCAAGGCCAAGGATTGACCCTGCATCCTCATGGATCCTAGTCGGGTTCATTAACCACTGAGCCATGAAGGGAACTCCAAAAGTTTTTTTAAAAAATCATTTATTTCTCACAGTTCTGGAGGCTGGGAAGTTCAAGATCAAGGCACCAGCCAATTACATGTCTAAAGAGAGTCCCTTTCCTGGTTCATAGAGAGCCATTCTCTCACTGTGTACTCAGGTGGTGGACAGGGCTAAGGAACTCCCTGGGGTCTCGGTCATAAGGGCACTAATCCCATTCGTGAGGGCTCCATCCTCTTGAATCTTCTCCTAATCACCTCCCAAAGGCCCCACTGCCAAATAACATCACATTGGGGATTAGGTCCAATGCAAGAATTTTGAAAAGACACAAACATTGTCTATGGCAATGATATCTTGTATAGTCAAAATCGAGGAACGAACATTCATATAATCCACACACCTTACTCAGATTTCACTATTTTATGGGTGCTCATTTGTGTTTATTTAGTTCTATACAATTGTATCACATGTAGATATGTGGGATCACTATCACAATCAAGACATAAAATAGTTCCATCACAAGAAATAATGTTGGAGTTCCCGTTGTGGTGCAGTGGAAACCAATCCCACTATTAACCATGAGGTTGCGGGTTTGATCCCTGGCCTCGCTCAGTGGTTTAAGGATCCGGCATTGCCATGAGCTGTGGTGTAGGTCACAGACATGGCTCAAATCCCGTGTCGCTATGGCTGTGGTATAGGCCAGCAGCTACAGCTCCAATTCGACCCCTAGACTGGAAACCTCCATATGCAAACTGCATCAGCATCCAGCATTAGGGGATTGCTTTCATAAATTATGGTACAGGTATAGAGTAAAATATTATTCAGTCATTTAAAATGAGGAATACCTAAATTATTATAAAATGTTTATAAAGATTGTTTAATATGGGAAAATGGTCATAAGATAAAATTTTGTTTTCTTTCTTGGCAGTACTTTCAGCATATGGAAGTTTCTAGGCCAGGGATCGAATCTGAGCCAGAGTCGTGATCTATGCCATAGCTGTACCAACCCTGGATCCTTAACTCAGAGTGCCAGAGCAGAAACTCCTAAGTTACAAAGTTTTATGTATGATATATATATACACACACACACATATATATACACACGTATATATTAAGTAAGTGTTGAGGAATACTTGAAGGAAATTTGCTAGAAGTTTCTAATACTTCTTACCTTTAGATGGTAGGATAGGTTGTGCTTTTCTTCTTCCTTTTTTTTTTTTTTTGTATTTTTCAAAAATTTCTACACTAAGCATCTCTTATGGACTGAATGTTTGTGTTCCCCACCCCAAATTCATATGTTGAAACCCTAACTCCTAGTGTGATAGTATTTGGAAGTGGCACCTTTGGGAGGTCATCAAGCTTAGGTGGGGTTATGCGTGTGGGTCCACAAGATGGAATTCATGGCTTTATAGGAAGAGGCAGAGATCACTCTCTCTGCCATGTGGGGAGAAGGCAGCTGTCTGCAGCTGTCTGCAAGCCAGGAAGGGGCCCGCACTCAGAACCAAATCACCTGGCACCTTCATCTTGGACCTCCCAGCCTCCAGAACCGTAAGAGCTAAATATCTGTTGTTTAAGGCACCCAGTCTGTGGTACTTTGTTATGGTAGCCTGAGCTAAGCCAGCATCTATTAATCAAGAATGGGGTGGGGTGGCCAGCTGTGGGAAAACACATAGGGGGGAAAAAAAGGGAAATAAAACCAAATAAAAAACCAAATAAAAATGGCAACTCATCTGACACCCCAAAGTGAAGACGAACTGCTCCCTGAGGAGGCAATAGCTCTGTTTCCACCAGGGGTCCAGGGATCCAGGGGCTGTGACCTATCTTTTTTCTCAGCCACCCAAAGCAGTCTAGAGGAAGTCTTATGGGCTGTGCAGCTTCAAGATTGAATTGGGTGCAGCAGGAAGCTAAGTGCATCCTCTGAGCCTCAGTTTTATTTATCAAACATAAGGAGGATAGAGAGACTTTGTGGCAAGTGCCTGGGGGCAGGGGGCTGTGGGTGGAAGCAACCAGTTAGCTCACCCTGCCTGTTCCACCCTCACTTCTGGGTCTGCAACCCAGGAGGGAGAGGAAGCGGGTGTGGGGAGTGAGACAAAAGGTGGGTGGAGCATCTGCTCAGGCCAACTGCCCAGGCAATGACCTATGGGAGACAAATGAGGGCAGAGTTTGGGCCTGGAATCTGTCCTGCCCCAGCCTACACCCAATCTGCCTGGAGACTGTGCCCTATCTGATAAGAGTACTGGCCTGGGAGTCAGCCGTCTGAGTCTCAGTCCAACTGCGCTTCAAAGCAGGGCAGTTTGGCAAAGCCTATTTGATATGGGGGACGTTTGGACATGGGAGACATTTTGATAGAACTGAGTCAAATTATAAAATGACCATGAAAAAAAAAAATTAAAGTAGGCGTTCCCATCGTGACTCAGCAGTAATGAACCCGATTAGTATCCATAAGGACACGGGTTCCATCCCCGGCCTTGCTCAGTGGGTTAAGATCAAGCATTGCCATGAGCTGCGGTGTAGATCGAAGACTCGGCTTGGATCTGGCATTGCTGTGGCTGTGTGTAGGCTGGCACTTCCATAGGCTGAGGGGGTGGCCCTAAAAAGACAAAAAATAAAAATAAAAAATAAAATATTAAAGTAGCTTATAATGGAGTTCCCATCGTGGCACAGCGGAAACGAATCCGACTTGGAACCATGAGATTGAGGGTTCGATCCCCTGGCCTCGCTCAGTGGGTTAAGGAGCCAGCGTTGCTGTGAGCTGTGGTGTAGTTTGCAGATGTGGCTCGGATCTGGCGTTGCTATGGCTCTGGTGTAGGCCGGCAGCAACAGCTCCGATTGGACCCCTAGCCTGGGAACCTCCGTATTCCTAAAAAGGCAAAAAAAAATTTAAAAACAATAAAAAAAATTAAAGTAGCTTATAAAAGACATACCCAATCCTTACTTTCCCTACCTATGATGTTCAGTCCATCATTAATCTTGACTCCATTCCTGATTTCTACCATGTCTCTGAGCCCCTCTCCATTCCTGATTTCCAGACATAAGAGCTGGCATTGGGTGGAGCTCGGAGTGCAATTGGGGGTGTCTGCTTAGCATGTACCACTTGAAATTAAAAAATATATATATATATATATATATATATATATAAATTTAATGATTTGGTTTTTAAGGTAATTTTCCTCATATGAATAGAGGTGTATCAATGCCTCCATGGTTGAACGGCTGCTTTAAAATCTGCTAGAGGTATTGGAAGTACTTTCTAAACAAAGTGAGAGATTTTAGGATTCCCAAGTGAAGAAGCCATAGGTCTCAGTAGGGAGAGACAGAGACAGCTCCATCCAGGAATTAAATACCCTAAAATCCTCATGAAGATAGGGTTGGTCTGTCTGCCTGGAATTTTACCCTTTTGGAGCTGCCTGTCCTTCTGCCATCCCACATGGTTCTGGTAAACAGTCAGCCACCGTGCCATGCCTACTCTGGGCTCAGGCCTGGCTAATTTCAGTACCTACCTCCTGTCCAAAGTGATTCGTCCAAGAGAAGGGTACAGAACCCAAGCAGAGCCAGTCTCCTTCCGTGGGGGTCTAGCAACATGGTCCCTGCAGAGAACATCTCCAGGATCTTCTTCTGGGAACGTGAACTATAGGATGAGGGGAATCTGGGGCTGCTGCCACCAGATGCAGACATCATGCAGACATCGGCAACCCTACTTCAAACTTTTGAAGCTGATAAATTCTTTTTGCTTAAACTGGATCAAGTTTGTTTTCTGTCAGTCGCAACTAAAAGACCCCGAACACATATTCCACTTCTTATTTTGGCACTTACAGGGATCCCAAGACTGCCTAGAGGGATGCTTGCTTATTAACAGGGCCTGCCCAGTTATCAGAGCCCATGATCAGACCTCCCAGTCAGGAAAGAGATCCTTTGTGAAAGGAAAACCTACACGCTTCAGAGGAAACCTAAACCAGCTATCTGTCTCTGCCAATCAACCAAGTCCTTTATTCATAAATGTCTTTCAATCAAAAAGAGGTGCATAAGGAGTTCCCGCTATGGCACAGTGGGTTAAGAATCCAACTACGGCAGCTTAGGTTGCTGTGGAGGCATGGGTTCGATCCCCAGCCTGAACAATGGGTTAAAGGATCCAGCATACGTCACAGCTGCAGCTGGTTCAGTCCCTGGCCTTAGAACTTCCATATGGATTAGTGTGGTCATAAGAAAAAAAAAAAAAAAAAGAACTTCCATATGGATTAGTGTGGTCATAAGAAAAAAAAAAAAAAGGAGTTCTCACTGTGGCTCAGGAAATGAATCTGATTAGCATCCATGAGGATGCAGGCTCGATCTCCGGCCTCGCTGAGTGGGTTAAGGATCTGGCGTTGCCATGAGCTTTGGTGTAGTTTGCAGATGTGGCTTGGATTCCGTGTTGCTGTGGCTGTGGTGTAGGCCGGCAGCTACAGCTCCGATTCGACCCCTAGCCTGGGAACCTCCATATGCTGCAGGTGCAGCCCTAAAAAAAAAAAAAAAAAGACAAAAAAAAAGGAAGAGATGCATAACTAGGCACATTTTGAAATGTCTGACCTTTGAGGATAAAGTTCGGCCTGGAACAAAAGGTCCAACACTTAGACTGGCATCAGATCTCACCCACAGTAGTGCATGCTGGAAGACAAAAGAGTGAGGTCTTCAAAGTTCAGAGGGAAAAAAACAGATTTGAACCTAGAATTCTCTCCCCAGCCAAATCACCATATATAAGTTTGAGATCCTACAAGTTCCCCTTTCCTGCCTCATTTCAGAAAAAGGATACTTTCATTTTGCATACTCTAGCAAAATGAAAAATGAATCCCAGAAAGAAATGGACCTGAATGGGAGACAGGAAGCTAACCTCAGAGACCTATGAAGGTGGAATTTCATAAACTGCATGAACAATAGTCTCCAAATTATCAAATCCAGGTGGTGGATTTACAGGTGTTCCTTGTATCGCTATTTTAGCTTTTCTCTATGTTTGGATTTTTTTCATCATTTAAAGTTGGAAAAAATAGAAGTACAAGGACTAGAAAGAAAAAAATGATATATCTTTTATGTCACCAAGAAAAAAAGAGGCAGTTAAATGCTAAGATGAATTAAAATGTTGGTTATTTAATGTTTTATTGACAACATAAATATTTCCTATTTTTCTAGGTCCTACCATCTAAATAGTTGAACTATGTTCACTAAGAAATACGTGATTTTTGGGGTTGCACAACAATGCGAATGCAGTTAATATCACAGAACTCTACACTTAAAAATGGTTAAAATGCTAATTTTTTTGGCCACACTCATGGCATGCAGAAGTTCCTGGGCCAGGGATTAAACCCATGCCACAGCAATTAGCCGAGCCACTGCAGTGACAACACCGGATCCTTAATTCACTGCACTGCAAGGGAACACCAAAATGGTACATTTTATGTTAGGTATATTGTACCACAATTACACAAATTTATGAAATGTGATTTTTTTTTTTTTTGGTCTTTTCTAGGGCCTACGCCAGAGCCATAGCAACGCAGGATCCAAACCGCGTCTGCGACCTATACCACAGCTCACAGCAATGCCGGTTCCTTAACCCACTGAGCAAGACCAGGGATCAAACCTGAACCTCATGGTTCCTAGTTGGATTCATTAACCATTGAGCCACGACAGGAACTCTTGAAATGTGACTTTTAAAAATTAAATATTTTCATGATTTTTTAAAATTTTATTTAGAGGTTTCTGGGAAACATTAACTTTTGTTATGAAGAAAGAGTTACATGCTGCAAGAACCACTTCTGTATGTGTTTCCTTGTACACACGTACATGAGCAAGGGTTTCTTCAGGCACATGCCTAGGGGTAGACTTGTTGATTGGAGGGTAAGAGCATCTTCAACTCTGTAAGGCATTTCCAAAGTGGCCGCACCAATTTATGGCTGTCCCACCAGAAGGGCATGAGGGATCCAAGGCTCCACATTTTGCCAGCACTCATGTTTTCAGACTTGCACATTTGGGGTGTGAATTGAGTCATGGAGCAGGGGTAAGCTAGCTGTATGTGATGCATCAGCCTGGCTTAAAGAGTCAGGACAGCACCCAGCACCTGGCCCCGCAGTGACACAAGCAGGTATGATGTTGGCTGAAATGCACTGCCCAGGAACACTTGTCCCTCAGGAAGTCCTTTGCGTTAAGGGGGAACTGGGGCGACCGCGAGGACCTGAGTAGGTTATACATACCAAGAGAAGTAAAACTAACAAACCTGAGGCATAGATCCAGAGCTGACAGCAGACAGGAGAGAGAAAATGCTGGAGCAGCTGGCATGAGGCTTGTGGGGTGGGATTCTTGGAGGATGAGAGTCAGCAGCAATGCTGGAAAGAGGGGAGGCATGGAGCTTGGTGAATAGAAGGGATGAGGAAGTATTAAGAGACTACAGCCTGATCCAAAGCTCAAAAGCAGCAGAAAATTCTTAAGCATTGAGGGAGAGAAGAGGTGTGTGTTCGGCAGAAAATAATTCAAACTAAAGGTGAGAAATCAGAAAATACAGAACAGTGAGGGAAAATTACTAAACTGATTCATGCCTCAGTATCTTTGTTCATAAAACTCAGGATATGGATGGTACCTGTCTCAAAAAATTGTTGGGAAAGTTACATGAAATAATGTTTCTAAGGCACTTGGCATAATGCCTGGAACAAGTAAATGTAACGAGTATTAGCTCTTGTTAAATGAAGATCTTGTTAAACCAAGTCATCCAAGACCACACAGTCTTGTGTGGTCGGTAAGTGGTATCTAGGATTTGAGTAGTGTCTCCGATTCCGAACTCAACCACTGTGCTCTACCGAATGACTGTCATTTATTGAGCACAGTGCTCCCTATTCTACATTTGTTATTTAATTCCTGTAACATCCCTGAGCTGGGTATCGCCATTTTACAGACAGAGATATTGAGCATCATTTAACTCACCTGCCCAAGTTCACATAGTTTGGATTCACACCCAGGCCTGTCTGGCTCCAGTGCCTTCTCCCCAATACCACACTGGGAGTCAGGAGGCTCAGATCCTAGTTCCAGATCTGCCACTGATCAACCTGTGTCACTGAGCCTCAATTTCCTCATTTTTTTTTTTTTGGCTGCACTCATGGCAGGTGGAAGTTCTTTGGGCCAGAACTTCCCAAAGAAGTTGGGACCCGTGCTACCACAGCAACCTGGGCTGCTGCAGTGATGACCCCGGATCCTCAACCCACTGCTGCCCCAAGGGAACTCCAATTTCCCCATTTTTTAATTTTTATTATTTTTTTTGTCTTTTTGCTATTTTTTTGGGCTGCTCCCGCGGCATATGGAGGTTCCCAGGCTAGGGGTCGAATCGGAGCTGTAGCCACTGGCCTACGCCAGAGCCAAAGCAACGCAGGATCCGAGCCGAGTCTGCAACCTACACCACAGCTCACGGCAACGCCGGATCCTTAACCCACTGAGAAAGGGCAGGGACCGAACCCGCAACCTCATGGTTCCTAGTCGGATTTGTTAACCACTGCGCCACAACGGGAACTCCCAATTTCCTCATTTTTAAATAACAGGGGCTAGGGTGGAGAATGGTCTCTCTGGTCTCTCTAAGCTCTGCTGTTCTGGGAAGGTGGATGTGATGAAGTCAGACCATGACCCAGGCAGGAGGGAGGATCCCCATCCCCATCGGATGGCATAACATGAACCAAGAGAGATCCAGAGGCGCCGAGAGATGAGTCCAGGTCTCCAAAGTATGAGTCATCGTCTGCTCCCGCTCCCCAGGGGACCAGCAGGGATGCTGTTCCAATTATTCTGGGATGATGAGGGACCTCTAGGATGATGAAAGGGTGGGAGAGGAGATGTCAGAGGACACAGTGGGAGGGCTGACTCACTCAGCCCAGAGAAGAGAAAGCAAGAAGGGCCAGTCTTCAAGTCTCCAGTGAGTACGGGGGCTGGGTGGCAGGGTGGAGGGAACAGGAGGTGAAGAGACTCAGGGTGTCTGGGCCCTGGGCTCCGGTTCTGGCTCTGCTGCCAGCAAGCAGTATGACCTTTGTTTGACAAGTTACTTTACCTCCCAATCGTCAGTTTCCACGTGGAGGAGTTAGTGAAATAGCATTTTATACAAAGAAATGTATAATATCATAGCTAAAAACAACTAGATGTGGCTCAAACACCCTGGCAACGGAAAGAACTGCTAAGCAGACCCCAGGCGGTGGAAGGAGAGTTGATAACAAGAGAATGTTAAAATGCCATTTGGAACACTGAATAATAACAAACATTTTTGGGTGTGTGTGTGTCTTTTTAGGGCTGCACCCGCCACATATGAAAGTTCCTAGGCTAGGTAGGGGTCGAATTGGAACTGTAGCCACTGGCCTACACCACAGCCACAGCATCACCAGATCCGAGCCGCATCTGTAACCTACACCACAGCTCACGGCAATGCCTGATTCTTAACCCACTGAGCCAGGCCAGGGATTGAACCTGCATCCTCATGGATACTAATCAAATTCGTTTCCTTTCAGCCACGAGGGGAACTCCTTTTTAAAAACAAACAAACAAACAAACAAACATTTATTGAACACTAGCTACACACCAGGCATGCGCCAGAGGTCTTGACACATATCATCTCATGTACCATGCTCAATATTATGTGAGGTGAGTATTATCACCCTCTTTCAGGGGAGTTAACTGAAGCCACGAGAGGCTAAATCACCTGACAAGTTAATAAGTGATGACCTTGGGACTCATATCCAGAGGTCCATCTGACTCAGAGGACCATGCACCCGACCTTTACACAGTACCGCCTTGGACTATTGGATGTGAGCACTGTGAAGAAATAGAAAAATGCATATATGGGAGTTCCTACTGTGGCTCAGCAGGTTAAGAATCTGACTTGTATCCACGAGGGTGCGGGTTTGATCCCTGGCCTCACTCAGTCAGTTAAGGATCTGGCATTGCTGTGGCTGCGGTGTAGGCCGGCAGCTGCAGTTCTGATTCGACCCCTAGCCTGGGAGCTTCCATGTGCAGTGGGTGTGACCCTAAAAAGAAAAAAAAAAGAAAGAAAAATGTAATATGAAACAGTGTTGAGGGAAAAAATCCTCTACAGTGATTATGTTAATGTAAGAATGTTGGCATCAATATTAGGTTTGGAATTTTATAAGCAGCAGGCAATTTAGGATGCTGGGAAAATATGTGGGGCTGCTAAAGTTTAGATATTTCTACCTCTTTTTTTTTTTTGCTTTTTAGGGCTGCACCAGCGGCATATGTAAGTTCCCAGGCTAGGGGTCTAATCAGAGCTACAGCTGCCGGCCTACACCACAGCCACAGCAACACGGGATCCGAGCCATATCTGCTACCCACACCACAGGTCACAGCAATGCCAGATTCTTAACCCACTGAGTGAGTCCAGGCATCGAACCTGCAACCTCATGGTGCCTAGTCAGATTCGTTTCCACTGCGCTACCACGGGAACTCCAATTTCTGCTTCATTTTTGTGGTAGAGATGATGAAACATAAAATACCTGAGTGAGGGGGTGAGTACAGGTGAGAGGGCCTTTCTGGTTCTAATATTTCATTTTCTAGGTGAACGAAGAAGTACAGCTGCATTTCCTCATCACTGAGAAAAGACTAGAAATCTAACCACATGCATCTCCTGCTTCAGGCTTCTCTGTTACTTCACGTTGCCTATAGCAATGGTTCTCAACCTTGGCTGCCTACTGGAATCATATGAGCAACTTTGAAAACTGCTTATGTTCAGGTCCACTTCCAGAGGTTTTTTTTTTTTTTTTTTTGTCTTTTAGGGCCGCACCCAGGGCATATGGAGGTTCCCAAGCTAGGGGTCGAATTGGAGCTACAGCTGCCAGCCTACACCGCAGCCACAGCAATGCCAGATCCGAGCTGCATCTGCAACCTATACCACAGCTCATGGCAACACCAGATCCTTAACCTACTGACCAAAGCCAGGGATTGAACCTGCCACCTCGTGAATACTACTCAGATTTGTTTCCGCTGAGCCACGAGGGGAACTCCCCAGAGATTCTTGTTTAATTGGTATGCTTGCAGCTTTGGCATTAGAAGTTTTAAATTTAATCCCATGATTCCAATATGCAGAAACATTTATTTGAAAACTATTGGCCTTTCCAATAAAGGTCTACCTCCTTCCCTTGGCATAGAAGGCCTTCTCTGATTTCTTCCATAAGCTTCTGTATATCCCTATTTTTCATCTATTTTCTCCAAGCCAGTTACAATGTCCTCAAACATGCTACGGTCTACTATTTACACTTCCGTGACTTTGTATTTATTTCCTCGGCCCGGAAGTCCTTTCTTCTTTCTCATCTATCTGGAAAACTCCATTCATCTTCAATAGCATGGTGGCCAGCCTCTAAGATGGCCCCTTTTGATCTCCACCTTCTTGTATTCATGCTCTTACAGGGTCCCCTCCCTCATGGAAGAGGCCTGACCGGTATGCTAAGATGATATTGTGGACGTGACGGTGTATGACTTCCAAGGATGGGTCATAAAAAGACACTGCAGCTCCCACCTTACCCTCTCTTGCAGTTGCTTTGGGAGAAGCCCCTGCCATGTCTTCAGCAGCCCTGTGGAGAGTTCCACGTGATAAGGAACTGAGGCCTCCTGCCAACAGCCACGTGCAGGAGCCAGCTTGGAAGTGGATCCTCCCATCCTCGTCAAGCCTTCAGATGACAGAAATCCCAGCTGACAACTTGACAGCAATCTCATGAGAGATCTTAAGCCAGAACCACCCAGCTAAGCCATCCCAGAATTCCTGAGCCACAAAATGTGAGATGTTGTTCTAAGCTGCTAAATGTGGGGGTAATTTATTATACAGCAATAAATAACTAATGCAA
Organism: Phacochoerus africanus; assembly: GCF_016906955.1. Taxonomy (NCBI): domain Eukaryota; kingdom Metazoa; phylum Chordata; class Mammalia; order Artiodactyla; family Suidae; genus Phacochoerus; species Phacochoerus africanus. The sequence goes on from NC_062551.1 coordinate 82,973,109, forward strand.
ATACCAAGCTTAAGTCTACGATACTCTGTGCAGCCTTTTTAGCCTCTCTCCTCTGCTGAAGTTGAACTGAACCCCTTGTGGCACTTCTGAGCCTGATGCATCCCCTGTGATAGCACTCATCACAAGGAGCCCACCTGTGACTTGCCTTTCTTGCCCTCTGGACTCAGTCCCAGGAGGACAGGGCCAGCTATAGTGCAGGCTTCAGTAAGTGCTTATAGAATGAATGAGCACACAGGAAAATGGCCATTTGAGTCTAGCCTGGGTTATTTCCCTATAAAAAACTCCAAGATATGGTGGCTGGAAATTATGGATGTCATGGTGAATAGGTCCTGAAGATTTTCTTTTTTTTCTTCTGTTGTCTTTTTAGGGCCATACCCGTGTCACATGGAGGTTCCCAGGCTACAGGTCTAATCGGATCTGCAGCTGCTGGCCTACGCCACAGCCACAGCCACACCAGATCCAAGCCGCAACTGCAGCCTACACCACAGCTCATGGCAATGCTGGATCCTTAACCTACTGAGAGAGGCCAGGGATCGAACATGCAACCTCACAGTTCCTAGTTGGATTTGTTTTCCCTGCACCACGATGGGAACTCTGGATTTTCTTAATAATGCAACAAAACCCTGGGACCCATGGATGTATCTAAAATACTAGACTGAAGTCAGACGATCTGGATGTTAATTCAAGTCTGCCAACTACCTGATGAATTTCTCTGAGCTTTGGTTTCCTCTTGGACCAAAAGACTCTCTTCCAATTCTAAAATTTAGTGATTTTATATTTTGAGCAAGAAATTACTCCTGATCCATAAAAGAAGGGAAAATAGGCTAATAGTGTTAAATCATAGCAAGGATTCTCAAACTTGGCTGCTTATCAGTAATATCCCTGGAGTTTCTCTTTCACACACACACACTGGAGTTTCTCTCTCTCCCTCTCACACACACACACAGTCCCCACCTTATACCTTCTGAATCAGCTTCTTCAGGTCTCTGGAGACATGGCCAGAGCATCTGTATTTTTATATAGTTCCAAAGTGATTCTGATGTGCGTCTAAAGCTGAAAATCATGAGTCTACAATATGTAGGTCAGAGACTTACAAGTTTTTTTCGGCCAGCTGGTTGGCTCTATAGTTTACAGAGTACAGTATTAATGGATTTATTCTCTAAACTGTTAACTTATATGTGGTGGATGGATGGATGGATAGATGGAACTAGTCTGCTTCCACTGCTAGAAAGACAACTGAAGAGTTCCCGTTATGGCTCAGTGGTTAATGAACCCAACTAGTATCCATGAAGATGCAGGTTTGATCCCTGGCCTCGCTCAGTGGGTTAAGGATCTGGGGTTGCCGTGAGATGTGGTGTAGGTCGCAGACGCAGCTTGGATCCTGAGTTGCTGTGGCTGTGGTCTAGATTGGCAGCTGTAACTCTGATTCGACCCCTACGGAACCTCCATATGCTGCGGGTGTGGCCCTAAAAAGACAAAAAGAAAAAGAAAGGCAATTCAAGGTGTACTGTCAGAACTCAGTCAGGTCTTCAACAGAAAGGACTCTTTGTATGACTTAACTGCTTAGGACATTTACTAGGGTATTTTAGCCTACATAAGGTAAAGAATCTGCTTTCTTTTTTGTTATATAGGAGTGAACAGGAATTAAGAGCATTGACTTTGGAACCCAAAAGCTTAGGTTCCTGGCTCCAGCACTTACATGCTGGATGACTGCGGCCTGGCTAGCAAACCTTTCTGAGCCTCACTTTCCTGATCTGCTGTATGGGGTAATGTGCACTTCCTTAAAGGAATGCTGTTAGGATTAAATGATATAATGTATGTAATACACTTAGCACATAGTCTCTGGCACAGAACAGGTGCTCATCAAGTAGTAGCACACTAGGGCCAAAACAAAATGTGGCACCTTTATTATTAATAGCAACATATATTTGTCTAGTGCTTTGCAAATTACAAAGTGCTCTTACCTCTTACATTGAAGCCCTCCCCTCCCCAAGAAATCCTGAGGTGGGCAAAGCAGGCATTAGCGACCCCATTTTACAGAAAAAGAGTGAGAGGCTCTGAAGGGCTCACTGGCTCTAGATCAAATGGCAAAAAAAAAAAAAAAAGTGTCAGTGTCTGGATTCAGACCTGGGTGTGATTCCACGAAAATGAATAATTATTATGCACACTTGGCAGGCTGAGCATCTAGGGACCATCTGGCTTAGCAGGCTGAGGAGGACTGTATTTCTGAGCAGCTTCTTTTTTTAGATGAAAGCAAGATGGGAAAAATAACCTGGCAAACTACTTCCTCTCGTTTTCAACATTGGTGTGATTTGTGCTCAGTTTTGCCCTCTTTTTAACTCTCACATGCTGCATGTCCATGATTTTCTGTTCATTCCACCTGCCCTTGGCTGCTCTGTCACTGGCTCTGCCCTGGGCCCCACAGCTGGGATCTGGGAACACCCACCCCCCACACGCACCCCCAAAAAGGAAGCAGGGGCAGCTGGAGATATCAGAGGGCTGGGCGAACACCAGCTGTTCCCATGTCTGGCTGAGGAACAAGAAGCCTGCTGATGGGGGAACGGGGGGAGGGGACAGTGATCCCTGCTCCCTGTGTCAGTCAACAGGAGGACACTTTTCCCATCCAACAGATGGGTCCTGCTCCTGGAATAATGTAATGAAGTGCAATACTAAATATGGCACAGAATCCATGTCTCTTGGGGAGCAGGAGGCCAGGAGATCAAATGTTCGCTGAATCTAATCAAGAAGGCTCTCGCAGATGAGGTGGGCCTAAAGGAACAATGGCGTTTGGATTTACAGAAAGGAAGCGGGCATGCATATTTGTTTGGGGGATGAGTGAGCAAATTAAGGAGACTGGTGGAAAAAGAATGAATGGTAGGAAGCAGAGGACAGGAGAGGCAGGGCAAGAGAAGACAAAATGAGAAGAGATGCAGTTCTACAGGGAAAACGGAGTCCTGTAGATTCTTGACAACTCAGTGACAGAGACTCGACCACCCCCCACATCCCAACTGACAGATAGGGAAACCAAAGTCACAAGAGAAAAGGATGAACACAGGTCCCTGAAGGAGGGAGAATGATAAGAGTGAAGAGAAGAACCTGGGGCTCCAGACAATCAGTTTGGTCCTCTTTCCATTAGACCACTCTTCCAGGCTGGTATTTTGTTACAAAAGTAGTGTTGCAGGCAGATCTGGCAGCAGAATGCAATGGAAAAGAGAAGTTCAAGTAGGAGACAGTAAAAATTATTCCAGGGCTGAGGTGATGGAGGGACCAGACTCAAGTGAAAAGGAAAGGATGGGCTGGGCATTGAGCACCACAGAGATGGAAGAAACAAGAGCACTCAGTAGGAATCGGATACGGAAGCCAGGGAGAGAGCTGTGCGGAGGAAATGTGCAGGCCAGCCTCAGGCCTGGGAGTTTCTCCTGAGGTCACAGGGCACTTTAATCCCCTGACCCCAGAGTCAAGGGCAGCAGACAAAAATTCATACAACTGGCCTCTATGACACCTTCCCTAACCCCAGGTCCTCATCCCTTTGGTCAACTTCTACACAGACCTCCTCCGAGTCTCCAAGTCAACATTAAGTAGCTCCCGTGATGGCTCAATGGGTTAAGAACCTCATAGTGTCTGTGAGGATGCGGCTTCAAGCCCTGACCTTGCCCAGTGTGTTAAGGATCCAGCAGTGCTGCAAGCTGTGGTGTAGGTCGCAGATGCAGCTCGGATCTGGTGTGGCTGTGGCTGCAGCTCTGATTCAAGCCCTAGCCCAGGAACTTCCATATGCTGCAAGTGTGGACATAAAAAGAAAAAAATTTTAAAAAGCAAAAATGAAAAACATTTCAGGACCTTCGGTTTACATCTGGAGTTTAAATGTGTGTGTTTGGACGACTGGGTGTGAAATTGAAACCCAGACCAGCAGCTAAGTGTGTGGACGCTCCCTGGTGAAAAGCACCTACAGAGCCAGAACTATGGTGCGGATTTTGATTTTTGGTGGGAGAGCCAGGAGATCAGAGCAAGGCGGATGGAAAATTTGTCTCTGTTCATTTAGCTCCACCCTCATGCAACGGTAGTGGCTGAGTGGCAGTTAGCAGGCTTCCTGTGAGGGGAGCTAACTGAAACTGAAAAGCCTGGAATGGCAATTAAACCAAGTCCATCTGGGGCCACTCGGCCCAAGGGCAGATTCTATCTAACCTTATGGTTAGGCAGGGAGGACCAAATAAAACAATACTAGTAATGGCTAATGTTTATTAAGCCCTTAATACAGACACTGTGCTAAGGGCTTAACATGCATTACGTCATTTAATGATTACAACCACAAATTTTACCAACGAGGAAGGGGAAGCTCCCAGAAGTTAGTAAATTAGCATAAAGTCACAAGGCTGAGAGTGCTGGAGTTGTCTGATTTCAGACCATGTTCTTCATTCCTGAACAGCTTTCCTCATCTGCCCAATCAACAGAGCTCCTGGCCCACAGTTCTTGACAAAGCTCAGTTCTCGCTTCTGAACCCACTGCTCAGGAGCACTAAGGATGTCACTGAATCTCAATACAAGTCATACAGAAATTCCTAGAGATACTGACCTCCTCAATTCAATCTCATGAAATTACATTCTTCATAACCTGACAGTTTAAAGAGACAGGGAAGGCCTAAGACCAAGTGTGTCTATTAAGCCATACGGCCCAGTGATTAAGAGCTTGGACTTTGATGCCCAAATTCCAGTTTTGCCAAATTCTTCCTTGTGAGAGCTTGATTAAATTGCTTCCCTAAGGCTCTGCTTCCTCACACATAAAATTAGGCTAATGCCACCTGACCTCACAGGCTTACTGTGAGCAGCAAATAAGATGATGCATGTAAAGCACTGACCACAGTCCCGGACACACAGTCCAGGACACACAGTAAGGGCCCGATAAATATTAGCTCTTACCACCATCATCATCATCATCATCATCGCCATTTTCCGTACAGCTGTGCCCAGGGACACTTGGCCTCTGAATCTGGCTGTGACGGAACAGAAAGTGGCCTTCCTTCTGAGGCTAAGTCCCAGAATGACTTCTCCTATCTCTCTGTCACTTTACAGGCCTAGGGATAGTGGTGCCCCAGAAGAAAAAAGGGGTGGATAAAGACCCCCACAAGGCCCAGACAAGTTGAAGTCCGTACAGCTGTGCGGACTTGAAACTGACATTTCAAGAGCCTAGTATTCTTCTTGAAGAGGGGCAAGCAGGACAGGTGTATCAGGACACACACCAGAAAGGGGACTGGGGACTATTGAGAGCAGAACAAGAACCCAATCAGCCTTAGTCTGACATGTTCAGGAAGTGGAAGGGATGAGGAATCTCACTGCATCCTGTATTTACTTCTGTCCTTCTTAACTGATGCACCACTGTGTGCACAGGAAGTTCACAATATATCACGAGGATGCCTCCATGGGTACAGTCCTATAATTGCATGGGGAACCAGAAGATGCAAATGAAACCCAAGACATCTTCTTTGCTTTTGGAAAGGATTCACTAGAATGCAATTTATCAGCACGTATCAATTGATATGCAGATTACATTGCATATCTAAAGGCTCTTTGATTCCCAAGAGCCTAACCAAAAATCAGGACAAAAGACCAAAGGCCTGTGATGCCCCCACTCTGAGCAGTTAAAGGAAGGACTACAAAGTCTAAGCACTACTGGCAGTGCATTCGAGTTGCAGGACAGTCCCTCAGGCCTGTTCTCAGTGACTACTTAGCTTTACTTAAGACAGCTGTAAATAACGTGGCTGATCAGAAGTTATAAATTTGAAGTGAACAGGAAGAGCTGCTAGGGGCTGGCACATGCAAGGCAATGAAGACTAATGGCTGGCAGGCTGACCACAAGGGAAAAAACACAAACCATGAAAAGCAATGAAAAGAACTAAGAGGCCAGCAGTTGGGGCCATGCAGTACAGCTATCCACATCTTCACAGACCAGAGGGCATCAGACCTGGTCACAGATGTTTTTGCTCTCTGGGATGGTAGGGGATGTTAGGAATGGCAGGAGGACTTGCTTTGCCAATGCTCCGTCAATGGAAACAATGACGGCCCACCTCTAGGCAGGAGCTTCAAGAGCCAAGCAGGTGCTTCCTCCTGCTCTCTTCCTGCTCCACCATGGCCAGTGGCAACAATTCCAGGTAGCTCTGCCAGCCTGGGTCCCCAAGTGAGGATAAAAATGACGCAGAGCAGGGCCTCCAGCTGACCCACAGAAGACATGTAGCATCAGTAGGAAATAAACTTTTATTGCTTTCTGGGATTGCTTATTACTACCACATACTCTAGTCTATCCTGATTAAAAGAAATATCCTACAAAATTAAATGAGGTCAGATCACAATTAAGAAGTGTGTGCATTATCTTTTTGGCAAATTACCATTCAAAATAATCAAGCAGTTCCCACTGTGGTGCAGCAGAAACGAATCCAACTAGGAACCATGAGGTTGCGTGTTTGATCCCTGGCCTCGCTCAGTGGGTTAAGGATCTGGCATTGCCATGAGCTATGGTGTAGGTGGCAGATGAGGCCCGGATCTGGTGTTGCTGTGGCTGTGGTGTAGGCTGGCGGCTGTAGCTCCGATTTGACCCCTGGGAACCTCCATATGCTGCAGGTGCAGCCCTGAGGGGGAAAAAAAAAAAAAAGTCAATATGACAATTTGTGACATAAAGGATAACTGTCAATGGGGAAAATTCACCTATTCCAGTGATGCTGGATAAATGAGTCATCATCGAACACAGACTGAATGGAGGAGATGGACCCAGCTTCTGAACAACTTCTTTCTCTAGGAAGGTTCCAGGACTTTACAAAATATACCTGCATTATTTATGAGTCTAATGTAGAACTTAGGTCTCCTAGGCTAATGCTGTCAGTGCTTCTCAGCATCTGCAGAACCAGCCCAGGCACAAAGAGAGGGCTTCTACCGGTTCTGTGAATGCCAAGGGGCTCTGGTCCCCATCTAGGGGTTGGAAGCCCTGATTATCTATCTGTATTCACTCTCATAGAAGGAAACACAGCAAGCCAACAACTTCAAAATGTACGGTCTTTTTAAATGTACATGGAACATTCGCAAAATCGACTTCACACTGGGCCAACAAGCAAGTTTCAGGACAAAAACCATGTGGGTCGTTTTCTCTGACCAAGAGCAATTAAGCAAGAAAACAACAGCTAGAGGGTAACTAGAAACATCTCTTATGTTTAGAAAGTAGGAAACATACTTTTAAATAACCCACGCATTATACATTCTTTCACTTCATCCTCCTGTCTATTTACAATGCAGATCCTCACTTCAGAAATGCAGGAATCGAGACTGGAAAGAGAACATGATTTGATCAAATTTACCCAGTTAGCAGTGGTGGAGCCTGGACTCAAAACCAGACCACAGGAGTTCCCGTCGTGGCACAGCAGAAATGAATCCGACTAGGAACCATGACGTTGTGGGTTCGATCCCTGGGCTCACTCAGTGGGTTAAGGATCCGGTGTTGCCATGAGCTGTGGTGTGGGTTGCAGATGTGGCTCAGATCCCACATTGCTGTGGCTGTAGTGTAGGCAGGCAGCTGCAGCTCTGATTAGACTCCTAGCCTGGCAACCTCCATATGCCGAGGGTACGGCCCTAAAAAGACAAAAAACAAAAAAACAAAAAAACAAAAACAACAGACCGCAGAGCTCTAGAGACCAGGCCTTAATTATATTCTCCTTGTGCTTTGCCTCCCGGGAACCCACAAATCTCTGAGAGTAGATCCACAGCCTCAAAGGATCTGGTGTTTCACCTCTGAGAAAGAACAGCTGTTGGGGATGGGAGATGTAGTCCCAGCCTGCTTTGGTGACAATGACCTTGGACCTGTTGTGTAGAGACGAATTTCCCTCTTGCTCTCGCCTCCTCCGGGGTTCCATACTTGGACTGAGGTGAGATGTCTAGAGTAGCGGAGGGGGTGTTTCACGCTGATGTTCCCAGACAGCTTCCAACGAGATCCCTAGGAAGACCTCCTCTCCTTTTAAAGTTTTTTTTCCCCCAACACGGGCATAAGTGGTAAGTGATCAAAGAAAGACATAAGGAAAAGTTACTTCCAGATGGCTCCCCATCTTGCTGTGAGGCAGATTAAAGACAGAGAATATTCCAACATATCGTTAGGCAAACATGAGTATTAATATCATTCATATTATAAATGGAACAGAATGGAAATTCAATCTATATCTTGACTTAAATTGGAGGCGAGGCCCTCAGAGCCAGAAAACAGACAACTACAGCACCCTGTTGGAAGCTGACAATATCTGAGGTAAAAGGCAGGACCAAAGTGTTCCTAAGCTTCTCTCTAGGGATGGCCTGTGAATTTGAACAGACCAAACTCCCTCCCTTTTGTGGTGAGGGCCTGTTCAAACGGCTACTTCACACTGTTATTCTGCCTTCTCCATCTCAGCCTACTTGTGTTGTTTCCTGTCGAGTTACATTTTCAGCAAAACTCTGAGATACCCAGAGTTTTTAAGATACCTTCTGTCCCTCAGCCGCTCTCCCTCTGCTATCAGGTCAAAGCTGTTTGCCCCTTCCACGGGCTCCCAAGTATAGCTTCATCCTGACTAAATGCCTGGGGCTATGTTTCATGCCATAAGGAGGCTTGAAAATAGACAGAAAAACCTGATGGTGGTCCCCATCCTAGAAAGCTACCTTAAGTCCTCAGAACTCACCGAGCGGCCCTGGGGAGGGAGAAGGCAGAGAGGTAGGAACAGAGTGTCAGGTGGGCTAGAGGGCCCCAAGGTGGGAAATTTCCCTCCATCCTGTGGCTTCATTTCTTCCACACTGGCCCAAGGTGAGGAGTCGGCTGGCTGGGTTGATAGGGCTCATTGTGCTCAGCTTGGGGCTTGGGCCTCCCCAGCCCCATCCCACCGCTTGTTCCCCACACCATCGGGGCTCAGTCCCCAGAAAGTCAGTTTCCCAAATCAGTAAGTGATCCAAGTCCCAACATGAGTTTAAGATGAACAGTTCCAGATTAAGTTACCCAGTCATCCAATCAACAGTACAATTACACCCTCTCAATCTATGAAGAAGGAGCGTGAGGACCACTTTCTAATAGAAGGCCATGGGTGTCCCTGGGCAGCCCCTGTGTGCCTACAGGTTGGGCAGATGCTGTGGGGCCCCTGGGGTGAGTGATGGTCCAATGCCTTCAATGAGGTTGTTCCATTGATCATAGTTCTCTTTGAGGTCTGAATGAGAAAAAGAAACAGAAGGATTAGGTCAACTGTCATAAGGTTAGATCAAAGCGCAGCTCCTATGGATTTAGTGGGTCTCCTCTAGAGAGAGAAGGACCTGGGATACTAAGAGGCCTAGTCATGGTGGTTGTGGTGGTGATGGCAGTAATGATGACTGTTTTCCCAGTGCCACTTATAAAAATGTGCTTCTTAAATGATTTGTTTAACCCATCACAACTCACTAATGATAACAGAAAGTCACATTTGTTGAAGGATAATTCATTCTAGGGACTTTGCTAAACATGCGTTGTTTCATTTAGTTTTCATAATATTCCTGTGTGTTAAGGACTATACTGGCCCTATTTTACCATTGAGGAAAACTGAGGCTCAGGGAAGCTACCCAATTCATCCAAGGTCATAATAGCTGGTAGGTGGTAGAGAACAGAATTCAAACCCTGGTCCAAAGGAGTGAGAAAGTGGAAAGCCCACTTCTGAGCTCAAGGATGCTGCTGAGCAGTAAGAGATCCTTCACACGCCAGCCCGTGGATGTGGATCCAGGGCCACCTCAGTGAAGAACGGAAGCGTAAAGACAGCGACATCATGAAGCAACACAACCCCAGGCGTGATTCAGGAGAGGGGCCCTGGGACCACCGGCAGATGGTAATGACATGGCAAGAACAGTCGGAAACCCAAGGCCGCGGGCTGAGGGAGTGGGACACAGCTGAGAAGGCAAATGGGGTTTTTGTCCAAAACAAACAAAACCCGGGACAGAACGCAGCGACCACTCTCCTTCATCTTTAGATCCTCGGGACCCTGCCAAGAACCTGGCATGGCACAGGTCCTCAACAAACAAGTGCTACATGTTCATTAACTCAGAAATCACTGAGCACATTACCATGTGCCCCGGGTTGTTCTTGGTGCCAAAAAATACAGCCACAGACAAACAGAGTTCACAATCTAGGAGAGAGAGGTGACAATAGACAAAACAAAGTACATAGGATATGAAAAGATGAGAAGTACTGTGGGAAAAAAGAGCCAGACAGAGGCAGTGGTGGTGGCATGGGGGCAGGGGCGAGGGGAGGAAGGGGCGGCACATGTCTTAAAAAGGGTGGTCAATGGGAGTCCCACCGGGAAAGTGAACTGTGAGCAAAAACTTGAAGGAGTTGGGACTGAGCCCTGAGACTCCATGGGAAGAATGTTCAAGGCAGCAGGAATAGCAGTGCAAAGGCCTGAAGCGGGAGTGTGCCTGGGTGTGGAGGCTTGTGCAGCGACAGTGACGTAGGCCAGGGGCACAGCCGCAGGAAGAGGAGGGCAGGAGGGACGCTGGGCGCTGGCTTTGACTCTCAGAGAAATGAGGAGCCACTGGAGGATTTGAACAGAGGAGTGACAAGATCTGAGTCACTTTTTGAAAGGATCCTTCTGGCTGCTTGATTAAGAAAGGACTGTGGGAGTTCCCGTTGTGGCGCAGTGGAAACAAATCTGACTAGGAACCATGAGGTTGCGGGTTCCATCCCTGGCCTTGCTCAGTGGGTTAAGGATCTAGTGTTGCTGTGAGCTGTGGTGTAGGTCACAGAGGTGGCTCAGATCTGGCAGTGCTGTGGCTCTGGATTAGGCTGGAGGCTACAGCTCTGATTCGACCCCCAGCCTGGGAACCTCCATATGCTGTGAGTGTGGCCTTAAAAAGACAAAAGGACAAAAAAAAAAAGAAAGAAAAAGAAAAAAGAAAGGACTGTGTAGGGAGTCAAGGGTGGCAGTAGGGAGACTAGTCAGGAAGCTCAGTAACTTAGGTGAGAGCTGAGTTGGACAGGATGGGGGTTGTGGAGATGGTGACACGTGATTACTTGCCTTTTTTTAAAAACTTTTTTATTACTCAATGAATTTATTACATTTATAGTTGTTGATTACTTTCCATTTGTATTTTGAAGGTAGAGCCAATAGGATTTCTTCTTGGGTAGAAGCCCAAGGAGAAAAGCTGAGTAGTGGGTTAAATAAATCTGATGTTCAGGGGAGGGATCAAACCGGAGAAATAAACTGGAGAACAGTCAGCATGGAGATGGTATTTAAAGCCATGAGACTGGACGACTTGAGGGGCTACAGGGAGAGAAGAGGTCCGAGCACTGAGCCCTAGAAGCAGCAACAGAGACAGAGGAGGGGCAGACACTGAGAGAGGAGAAAATCCGCAGTGGGGTGTCTTGGAGTCAAGACAGGGCTTCTCAGAGGCACACGTCGCCAACTCTGTCAGAAGCTCCTGAGAGTTCCAGTGAGATGAGGAATGAGAAGTGACCACCGGGGAGTTCCCGCTGCGGCGCGGCAGAAACGAATCCGACTAGGAACCACAAGGTTGCAGGTTCGATTCCTGGCCTCGCTCAGTGGGTTAAGGATCCAGCGTTGCCATGAGCTGTGGTGTAGGTTGCAGATGCGGCTCGGATCTGACGTGGCTATGGCTGTGGTGTAGGCTGGCAGTGTAGCTCTGATTAGACCCATAGCCTGGGAATCTCCATATCCCACAGGTGTGGTCTTAAAAAGACAAAAAAAAAAAAAAAAAGTGACCACTGGACCTACTATCGTGAAGATCACTGTGACCTTGACAAAGGCAGTTTTCATGGAGGACTGGGATGCAAAAGCCTGACTGGAGTAGGTTCAAGAGAGATTGGGAAGCTAAGAAGGAGAGAACAGGAAGATTCTTTGCAGGAGTTCTGCTAAAAGGGTGGTAACTGGGGGATAAAGTGTGGGTCAAGACACATTTTCTTGGAGGTCCCGTCGTGGCGCAGTGGTTAACGAATCCAACTAGGAACCATGAGGTTGCGGGTTTGATCCCTAGCCTTGCTCAGTGGGTTAATGATCCAGCGTTGTCGTGAGCTGTGGTGTGGGTCGCAGACACGGCTCAGATCCTGAGTTTCTGTGGCTCTGGCATAGGCCAGCGGCTATAGCTCCGATTTGAGCCCTAGCCTGGGAACCTCCATATGCTGCAGGAGTGGCCCAAGAAATGGCAAAAAGACAAAGACACATTTTCTTTTTTGGCCACACCCATGGCATGTGGAAGTTCCCAGGCCAGGGATCAAACCTGACAACACCAGATCCTGCTGCTGCACCACAAAAGAACCCCATAAGACAGATTTTTTAAAGAGACATTTCATTGCAGTGAAAACCAGTAGAGAGAGAAAAATGGACAATCTAAGGTAAAGAAGAAAAAACTACTAGCACAATCATCTTGAGCAGAACAAGGAGGGTGAAACCTAGTGCCCAGGTGGAGGGGCTGGCCTCAGTAGACAGACGAGAAGGAAACTCTAGCAACCGGACAGAAAGCTGGGTGTACGCAGGAAGGCAGTGAGACACGGTGCTGGGCACTGGTGGACTGACCGCTTCCGTGTGCTTGGCGAAGCGGGAGGCAAAGGTAATCAGCTGAGAGACGGGAGAGGGAAGGTAGGTGTTAGAGGTTTGAAGAGAAAGAAGAAGGTGTGAAAGGGTCTCCTAGGAGAGTGGGAGGGAGGATGAGGAGGTGGAGACAGGAGCCGCTTGTAGGTAGTATGAAAGGAGCACCAAGCTTCCTAAAAGAAGGTAACGCTACCCCTGTGTCAGCGGGGCCTGTGTTCGGAGGTATTTTTGAGGATCGGAGATATTTTTCAGGAGTGGCAAGAGGTTCAGCTAAGCCACCTATTTTAGCTTTCCATGTGACAATGTACTGTTTGGCCACCAAAAAACTTTCCTCTCTTTGCAAAGCTAACTACCCTGAGCAGAGAGAAAGCCTCGGTCTTTTCCACTCCGTCCCCTCTTTTATCGCTTGGATACTGGAGCCTCCCACCTGGGTGCTTTGCCTCTCAACTGTCCCATCTTGCCCATCCTCCATGATAAGCCAGACCACAAACACTAGTTTAAGCATGGCATCCCCCACTTAGAACCCACCAAGGACTTTCTTAGCCTATGGAGTAAAAATTCAAACTTATTTCAGCCAATACATGGGCTTCGAGATCTGGCTTCTGGCTTCTACCCACTTCTCTACCTTTTTTTTTTTTTGGCTGTGCCCACGGCGTGTGGAAATTCCTAGGCCATGGATTGAACCTATGTTATAGCAGCAACCTGAAATGCTGCAGTGACAGTGCCAGATCCTTAACCCATTGCACTACATGAGAACTCCCATTTCTCTACTTTTATCTTCCAACAGTTGACTATCTTGAACTCCAGTACACTAAACGCAGCTTCTCAAAACTGACCTTGTACCTTCTATCTAGAAGACTCTCGCCCCTTCCATGCTTGGTGAGGCTTACTCATCTCTAACATTAAAAAGAAGCATCATTTTGTCTAAGGAGCCTCCTTTTCCTGGCTGTCATTTCCCTCCTGTCAGAGTGGGGCCTGCCCTCTGTGTCTCCCAAAGATCCTGGGCACCCCTGGGCCAGCAGAGTCACTGGCAGAACCGTGCAGCCATGAAGCACCTGGCCTTTCAAGTCAGACAGCCTAGGTGACATTCTGGCTTTGCCACTTACTAACCAGATAACCCTGGATGAATTATCGAAATTCTCTAAGCTTTAGTGTCCTCATCCGTAAAATGGAGTCAATAATACAAGTACCCATTGGAAAGGGCCATCTTCAGGATTAAACGTGCTAATGCAACTGATGCAACTCAAGTACTTGGTGGTAGGCCTTGCATAAAGCAAGTCCCCAATAATCTTCCTACAGTCTAAGACTCTTCTAATCTTCTGCTGGTCTCCAATAATGAGTATCTTAGCTCGACGGACACTGCTACTCAAGGGAGTCCAGTCACACCAGGGTGGGCTCCCCTGACATCCTTAGCTCTTCCCTGATGATATGGTGCCTAAGAGGAAATAGGGAAAGTGGGATGAGGACCCTGCCGTGAGGCCCCATTAAAGTCTTGAGATGTGGATCCATTCCTCTCCTACCATGTGATAAGGATGATGCTCCAAGGCCTCTATTAACCGTAAAGTCGCTAAACCTAGGCTGGCAAGTGGCTCGTGATGAGGAGATGAAATGAACATGTATAAATATAGAAGTGCAAATTTAGGTTCAAAAAGTCAATACAATCATAATAGGACAGAAATGTTTTAAAAGCAAACTCAGTTGTGCCTTAGCAGTAACGAACCCAAGTAGTATCCATGAAGACAAGGGTTTGATCCCTGGCCTCGCTCAGTGGGTTAAGGATCTGGCATTTCCACGAGCTATAGCATAGGTCGCAGATGCGGCTCGGATCCAGTGTTGCTGTGGCTGTGGTGTAGGCCAGCAGCTACAGCTCTGATTTGACGCCTAGCCTGGGAACCTCCACATGCCACATACGTAGCCCTAAAAAGTCAAAAAAATAAATAAATAAAAATAAAAGCAAACTCAATCCAAGTCATATTTGTTCAGCACTTGATGGAGAGGTTTATACACTCAGGCCATCCAACTGGAAGTCTAGGGTCCAGAGCACAGAGGCAACGGTACTGTTGTACCAGGCACTGGCCAGACCATATGTAGCATGTCACACTCAAGTCAGAGCAGCACATGTAAAAAGGCACATCAACAGAGAGTGCATCCAAAGCGAGGAATAAATGGCAACATGGGGATCAGGGGACAGGCAGAGGAACCACAGACATTTAGCTTAATGAACAGAACACTCAGTGAGGACGCCAGAGGTGACTTGAACATCTAAAGAGTTACCGAGGGTAAGGGGTCCGAGGCAGGGATGCCCAGGGCAAGTGAGGAGGAGTTATAAAGAATCAGATTTTGGTCTTAGGCTAGAGTTAGGTCCAACCTTAGAAACCCAGGCCAGCCTGGCTCCCTTCTGAAGGAAGCTGCCCTACGCACAGCACGTGCTGAGAGATCAGCCTTGTACAGATAATAGCAGCCTTTCCATTCTGACTGGATCAGAAAGGCACATCTGATCAAGAGAGCACCAGGCCTGAGCCGGGCAGCGGTCCACCATGTGCTCTGGCAGGTAAAGATGAGCTAGCACAACCTACTTGTCTCTCTTGGGAATTGGTCTAAGAAATCCCAGAAAGTATGGAGGTGAGCTGTGGGAGCTGATGAGAGGATGTCACGAGGAGAGAGAACAAGCCACAGGCAGTTCAGGCCAACCAAAGTCAAGAGGAAGCAGAAACTATGAATAAGCAGATGTTCTCAGCAAGAGAAAAAGGACAGAGCAGCAAGAGGAAAAATGCAGACCTGAGCAAAGAGAAACAGAGATGTCATGAAAGGAAGAGATGGAGCGATTGAGCGAGAAGTCAGTCCTACATGCTCCCTTGCTTCCTGTCATGGTTCACGCCCCACCTGGCCAGGTAGATGCTCTTAAACAGACTCCCCTTTCTTCTGGAGGTAAATTCGTGAATCTCTGGTCCTTATAACCAAAACAAACAAAGCCTACTTGGAATATCAATTCTTTTTTTTTTTTTTTGTCTTTTTGTTGTTGTTGTTGTTGTTGTTGCTATTTCTTGGACCGCTCCCGTGGCATATGGAGGTTCCCAGGCTAGGGGTCGAATCGGAGCTGTAGCCACTGGCCTACGCCAGAGCCACAGCAACACGGGATCCGAGCCGCGTCTGCAACCTACACCACAGCTCACGGCAACGCCGGATCGTTAACCCACTGAGCAAGGGCAGGGACCAAACCCGCAACCTCATGGTTCCTAGTCGGATTCGTTAACCACTGCGCCACGACGGGAACTCCGGAATATCAATTCTTAAAATTATTAGTTTCCAGTGAAGGAGAGGGCTGACACTCGGGGCAGTGTGCTCTCCACGGTGCTGGACCACACGGCAGGGAGAATAGGCAGGTACATTGCCTCCGGCGGCGGTCGGGGTTGGGGCGGGGGGTGGGGAGCTGGACCAAAGACCTCTACAGCCCTTGCCATTTAGCTGGCCTGTGACTTACGACATTAGTTATCACCTTTCTGTGCTTTCTTTTAAAAAGCACTTCCGCAGATGTAGCCCTATCATGATAACCTCCTCCACAATACAGATGAGCGATAATGAAGTAGGACAGAGGTGGTGGAGTAGAGAGAGGCGAATGGCCCACTTACAGTGAAGAAATCAAGGCTCAGAGGAGTTAAATGACTGGGCCAAGGTCATTCGGGTGGTAAGAGACAGCATTAGGCTCTCTAAACTTTCAGCTAAGTGTTCTTTCTAGAATTCTATGTAACTCTCTCCTTCACTCAGGTGAAGGAGGTTTATTTGCCATAAATCTCCCTGATCCGAGACATGTCAGTACAGACCACTGTGCAGGGAAATCTAAAGACCCCTCCTGCCCCAGAGCCCCAGTTCTCTCCTTACCAAGGTGCTTCTGCAGGAAGGCCAACATGGCCCGCACCACAGTCTCCTGACCCTCATAGGGGTCCAAGCTCCCACGGGTTGGATTGGAGAAGAATTTAGCAATCCAGTTACCAGCCACAAAAGCAAAGTCCGTTAGACTCCGATGAACAGAACCACTAGAGGAAAAGAAAAACAAGGATCTGGAGGCTAGGGTTCATGAATACTTAAGCACCTACAATGTGCAAGGGGCTTTGCATGCATTATCAGTTAATTTCACAACGATCTCGTAAGGGAAGTATTTTCCTCTTCGACAGAACCAGAAGAGAGAAATGATCCGCCCAAGGTCACACAGCTAGTAAGGGATGGAACTAGGATTTGAGAGCAGGTGCACCTGGCTTCAAAGCTGACTCAATGAATGCCTGACCGTGCAGGGGAAAGGCTGGAGAGGGGGTAGGACAAGGAAGTGAGGCCTGTGGCACCTGCCACTTCCAAGTTATTACAAACTCTTACCCCATGGCTTTTACCCAGTGACTTTTGAACATTCACAAAACATATAAGCTCCCTCTTTAGCTCAGAACTGTACCACAATGTGAACAGGAAAAAGAAATAACTTGCCTTTAAGTAACCAGGAAAGTTAGGGCTAGCGCTTTTAAAGGAGGGCTTCCAGATTAGAATTTAAGTCCTTTGACATCAATTGCATAAGTTTGAAGGTGAAATTCTCGGAAGGTTCATTTAGAACTAAATTACTCATCCCTAAATTTACTGGTCAATTCAATGAGGGAAGAAAACTATAAATGCTAAACTTGATATCATGCAGGAAAAACTGACTTTAAAGGGTAATATTTAGGGCATGTGAGAAAGTATAAAGAATAATATAATGGATTTTTGACTATTCAGCATTCAGTTTAAGACACAACACATTATCAAGAGTTAAATCCAGTTTTTGCGTACCCCTTTCCAGATGCTCTCATCTCCCTTCCCTCCAGAGGTTACAATTATCCTGGATCTGAATGGCCTGGAGAGAGCAGTCCTCTGCTGCCATGAAATCAAAATGAAAGGGGAGGGACTGCCCCCTCCCACCCCAGGAAGAGAGTGTGGGCCAAGATGGGCGAGGGGAAAAGCCACAGCCTACTGACCCAGCACTCCAGGCTTTAGATCTGGCCTTTCAACCACCTGCACGAGTCCAGAGGCCAATGATGTATAGTTATCTGCTGTTTTGCTGAGATAGAACCTGAGATCCTTGAAGTATGTGTGCTACTGGGCTCAAGGACAGGGCAGGATTGAGTCAGAGACTTGAAAGTGAGACTCTGGCCCTGTAGCTGTAGCTCTAAGCCACTTCCCACGTACAGTACCTTTCCTAAAGTTACTCAAAATTTTCTCCCTGTGAAAAATGCCTCCTGAAAACAAACCATCTGATAGTGCTGATGACAGAAATGAAGAGAATGTGGTTTCTCGTTGGCAGAATATAGATGGTTTACAGAAAAATATCTTAATTGAGCTACTCATGAAGGGCTGTCTTGTGAAAGTCAAAGGTATTATATCCACACTCTTCAAAAGACTCAATAAAACTGCCAAACGAGATTAGAGATTTCCAGAGTCCACCCAGACCCACACTTCTTCCTCTCCAATACCCCTTTTTACAAAAAGCAACAGGTAAATCCTGTCATAAAGTAACATAGGAGTTCCTGTCCTGGCGCAGCAGAAATGAATCCAACTAGAAACCATGAGGTTGCGGGTTCGATCCTTGGCCTTGTTCAGTGGGTTAGGGATCCGGCATTGCCGTGAGCTGTGGTATAGGCCGCAGACGCAGCTCGGATCTGGTGTTGCTATGGCTCTGGTGCAGGCCAGGAGCAACAGCTCTGATTAGACCCCTAGCCTGGGAACCTCCATATGCCGAGAGTGCAGCCCTATAAAGACAAAAAGATAAAATAAATAAATAAATAAATAAAGTCATATAAGCCAGTGAAGAAATCACTGCAGGGGGAGCTAGGTGGCAAAAAAGGACGGATATGAAATTCTAAAGGAATTAAGACTTTGAAACTCTGTAAGTATTTTGGTATTCTTTCAATGGGTAGAGCCCTTGGATAATTTAGAAGAAATTAAGGATGCCATGGCTGAATAGAAAATGGAGAGGACACGGGAGATCATGAGCTTGGGGGTTACTCACAGGACAGTTATGATCTTGGAATGGTCATGCTGGGCACAAATCTTCTTCATCAAGTTGACACTCTCCATTGTCTGGAATTTCTCTGCATTGATGAAGAAGACAGGGCCCCGGGCTGTGGGGTAAAAGTCACGTTCCAGCGGAAACATCCAAGCATCCAGAGCCACAGCACACCTGGAACAGGACCAGACATTTGGAACTTCCATGCAGAAAACCAAGCAAGAGTGGGGGACAAGTTGGAATTCTTCCTTCAGTGGGGTAAAGGCTCAGAAAGCCAGGATGGGACCCAGGGCCCATAGCCTTCGGTTAGGACCTTGGCTAGAGATCACTTGTACTTGTCACCAAAAGTCTTTTAGGCTTTAAACTCTCTGAAAGTAAGGATCAGACCTCTTCTTTCCCTTAGATCTACTCTCAGGCACCTGACTTGAGTCACACAGAATCGCACTTGATTCATTCATGTGCTTAGTTAGCCTTGTGCTGTGACAAGTACCTACTATGTCATTTATCCAGAGATAACTGACACAGTTCTTACTCTCATGGAGCTTCAAGTATAGCAGTGGAGACAGAACACACAAGGTATCAAAACATAGCTTAGTGCCCTGACTGCACATGGTGCTATGTCAGTCAAGACAGCACATGGCAGGGAGGTCAGCAAAAACCTCCTTGGTGCCATGACTCAAAGTCATGGCCAGTTTGTCAAGCCATAAGCTCTGATACCAAGGGTAAAACTAAGCCCCTAAGATTAGCGTCCTACCCTCCCCCTGGCCCCAGTGCTCCTGCAGTCTCCTCCATCTCAACAGAGGACAATCGTCTTCCACTCAAAAGATGGCTACACACGTGAAAAACCTTGATTTCTCTCTTTCCTTTATCTCATGCATCACTAAGTCCTGAAAATTCTAGAAACTATCCTGACTCCCTTCACTTCTCTCCATCCCACTAGCTCCATCCTAGTGCAAATCCATCATCTCTCCCCCTGACTCTGAAAGAGCCTCCTTCTAACTGGCTTCCTTGTTTCCATTTGCATCCTGCTACAACCCACTCTTCACATACTGGTTTTTAAATATAAAAAAGGGAGTTCCTGTTCTGGTGCAGCGGCAAGAATCTGACTAGTATCCATGAGAATGCAGGTTCCATCCCTGGCCTCGCTCAGTGGGTTAAGGATCTGGCGTTGCCATGAGCTGTGGTGTAGGTGGCAGATGTGGCTTGGATCTGGCATTGCTGTGGCTGTGGTGTAGGCATGCAGCTGTAGCTCTGATTCGACCCCTAGCTGGGAACTTCCATATGCCACAGGTACAGCCTTAAAAAAGAAAGAAAAAATATATATATATTATATGTATATAATATACTTAAAATCTTTCAATGGTTTTCCTTCATATTTAGAACAAAAATCTAACTTCCTTACTCTGGCCAAAAGGCCCCGTGATCTGGCCACTGCTTGCTCTTCTCACACTGACACAGCAAGCTTCCCTCCACCTCAGGGCCTAGAATGATCTTCTCCTAGAATTTTGTGTGATTGGCTTCTTTGCCTTTGAGTCTTAGCTTATGTTACTTTCTCAAAGAAGCTTCCAGATACTCTAGCTTATCACATTATTTTGTATTCTTCATTGCACCTGGGTGCTGGGGATTTCATTATTTGTTAGTTTCTTTATTAGTCTGTCTCCTCCCACAATAACAATTTTGTGAAGCCAGAGACCTTGGTTTCTTCTTCCCCACTGAATCTTCAGCCCCCACAACAGTGCTTTGTACATAGTACTTGCTGAATGGATGAATGGTATTAACATACATGCTAACAGCAGCATCACTGGGAAACTCACCGAAACTGGGTCTCCTTGGCTAGAGCCAGGACAGCTGTGGCCCCTCCAAATGAATGTCCCATTATAGCCACGCGGCTTATGTCGATGCTGCCCTAAGGGAAGCCAAGTCAGAAAGCCCAAGTCAGGGGTGCTTTTTTAGGAGCTCTTCGTGGGCAAGAGGAAGAAACAAGGAGACAATGGTGCAGAGGCACAATCCAGTGGGTGAGGCCTCCAAAACCACGTCACTAAGCGCCTCTGCCCACTGGAGAGCAGCTGGTGAGGCCACCCCTGGACTGAACAGCCTTCTGTAGGCAGGAATTCTGAAAATCAGAATCTCATCTTTATTTTTATACTCTTGTCCCCTACATAATACCTGGTAGATATAATACAGTGTTATGTAGGTATTCAAATATCCATGAATAAGTAAATAGACAGAAATTATGCGACTATTAGTAGCAGAGCCCATTAAGAATAGGAACTTTCTCAATCCTCTAGATCCTGCCTTACAACCAGTCCAGCAGGAGGGATGACACGTGCACCAAGTCAAGGACAGAGCCAGGGAGCTCCTGCTGCCTGTCCATTTTGCTTTGAAGCAAGGACTGTTTGTACCCAAACCAACTCAGGTTCTACCTCTGTTGATATCTCTCCTAACTTTAACCCAGCAGAGTGAGCCTCCTCCCTCTAAAATGCTCAGCAAGAATCTATTTCTGGTTGATCCCAGAAGCCTTTAGGACATGGTTACATAAAAAGCTGCTGCAGCTGCCAGCCAAGGGGCTCGGGAAATCTCTATAGGCTTTGCTGCCCAGACTCTGCCCTGAACGAGTGGTCCTCCCAACTTTTTTTCTGAGGTTCTGTATCTAAATTCTCCCCCTTTGCTCAGTACCTTCAGATTGGTTGAGGCCTCTTCGGCTTTTTTAATAAATTAATACACTCACATATCTCCAAAATCAGGAGTATATAGGAGTTTCCACCATGGTACAGTGGGTTAAGAACCCAACTGCAGTGGCTCAGTTCCCTGCGAAGGCATGGGTTCAATCCCTGGCCTGGCATAGTGGGTTAAAGGATCCAGCATTGTCACAGCTATAGTTCTGATTCAATCCCTGGCCCAGGAACTATAGGTGCAGCCATAAAAAGAGAAAAAATAAATTTTTAAAAATTGGGAGTTCCTGCTGTGACTCAGCAATAATGAACCCAACTAGTATCCATGAGGATGCGGGTTTGATCCCTGGTCTTACTCAGTGGGTTAAGTATCAAGCATCACCACGAGCTGCAGCATAGGTCTCAGATGTGGCTCGGATCCCACCTTGCTGTGGCTGTGGCATAGGCCAGCAGCTGCAGCTCCAATTTGACCCCTACCCTGGGAACTTCCATATGTCATGGGTGTGGTCCTAAAAAGACAAAAAATAAAATAACATTCAATTCAATTCAATTAAATCAGGAGTATATAGGGAAGTCTCCCCCCAACCCTACTCCCTTTCCACACAGTTGCCCACCCCCTACCCACAAACTGGTGCGTTTTCTGTGTCTGCACAGCTTACCTACACCTACACGGGTAAACATGAATATATACTTCCCCCCCTTTACACAAGTGATACTGTTATCTTACTTTTTTGCATAATAATATTAGTACATAAAGAGCTTCCTTGTCCTTTTTTTACAGATACGTTTGATTTCACCATAGTACAGACAGCTAGGATCACCAAATCGGTCCCTCTTCTTCCTGGACACACAGTGAGACTCTATTTCCCAGCACTTAGATGTGGCCTTGTGACTGGATGTGAGAGATGGTGGTCTTGCGATAGAATGTGGGTGAAAGTGATTATTTCCATTTCCAGACCTGATCTATAAAAACTGTTCCTTCCATATAAATCTCCATGTCCTTTCCCATTCCTGGCTTAATGGACATGGGGAAGTAGGGTTTCACAAATGGAAGAGGGTAGAGCACTTAGATAAAGGAAGCCTGGATCCCTAAGTCAGTCCTGACATAGCAGCACCCATTTGGGGCTTCACGTGGGAAAGAAGTGAATTTCCCTTTGTTGAGCCACTGAGATTGGGGGCTTATGTGTTATAGCAATTAATATTACCCAAACGAATACATCCGTTGTTCCACAGCCCATTAAACCAGCTGTGGTCACTTAGAGGTGAACATCTGGGATACTATCAATCTCTTGTTATTACAAACGAGGATGAATTAACTTTATACATACATCATATTACATGAGTGCAGGTATGTGACAAATCAGTTTCCAGAACTGGAAATTGCTGGTCAAACACTATGTGCATTTGTGCTGTTGATAGCTGTTGCCAAACTGCCCCGCGTGGGGCAATTCTGCACTCACACCAGTAAGGGAGCCCAATCTACTTCCCCACAGCTTTGCCAACACAGTGAGTAATCAATTTTTAGATCTTGCTCAATCTAATAGATGAAAATTTACTTAGCTTTTTTTTTATTCTCTATTTCTCCAAAAGGCTGCCTCTTAACAAATCTAAGTACACTTAGCCTGCCTGCCCAGTGCCTGTCTCAGGCCTAAACTTTAGTGCCTCGACC
Organism: Phacochoerus africanus; assembly: GCF_016906955.1. Lineage (NCBI taxonomy): Eukaryota > Metazoa > Chordata > Mammalia > Artiodactyla > Suidae > Phacochoerus > Phacochoerus africanus. The sequence goes on from NC_062551.1 coordinate 82,996,025, forward strand.
CTGCTTGTCTGGTGAGGACTGACTACACACACCATACTGCTGGTGAAACTCTCTACATTTCAGGCTCTGCCTTACCCATTGGCCATCCAGGCTGATGCTTCTTCCTAGAGGACTTTCCCAGAGCCTTTAAAAGATACGTCCTAAAGAGGCTTTGGGGCACACGACACAGGCTTCCGAGTCAAAAAGCCCCAGTTTCAAGTTTGACTCGGAGTTCCTGTCATGGCTCAACGGTAACAAACCCAACTGGTATCCATGAGGACATGAGTTCGGTCCCTAGCCTGGGAACTTCCATACACCATGGGTGCGGCCCTAAAAAGACAAAAAAAAAAAAAAAAAGTGACTCTACCACTTACTTAACTGTGTAACTGTGGGAAGAAACTTAATCTCTTAAATCTTTGGTTTCTTTCTAAGTAAAGAGATAACAATATTCACATGGTAGTATACAGAATGATTGGCCAACAGGGACCTGCTGTAGAGCACAGTGAACTCCACCCAATATTCTGTGATGGTCTATGTGGGAAAAGAATCTGAAAAAGAATGGATGTGTATACATGTAAAACTGAATCACTTCGTCATACGGCAGAAATTGTCACAACATTGTAAACCAACTATAAGTCAATAAAACTTTAAAAAATGAAGAAAAAAAAGAGATAAGAATGTGAAGTTGCACTGTGGCACAGCAGGTTAAGGATCTAGCATTGTCACTGCAGCAGCATGGGTCACTGCTGTGGCGCAGGTTCAATCCCTGGCCCAGGAACTTTCACATGCCAAGGGCACAGCCAAAAAAAAAGAGAGAGAGATAACAATGCTTACTGCGTATGTTTGTATAAAGAGCTCTTCTTACAGGAAGTACTCACAAAGGAGTAACTGTTATTCTATATATATGTATCATTCACAGTCATACAATGGAATATTACATGGCTATTAAAAATTATGCTATAGTTAAATATTAACTGGCATAAGAAGACATTTATACTGTTTTGCTAAATGAAGAAAAAGGCCACTAAACAGCTTGTATTAAAATATATATATTTTTTAAAAAACACATTTTAAAAGAAATGGAAAGGAGTTCCCACTGTGGCACAGTGGGTTAAGAATCTGACTTAGTGGTTTGGGTTGCCGCTGAATCTCGGGTTGGGGCCTCAGCACAGCACAGTGGGTTAAAGAATCCAGCATTGCTGCAGTTGTAGTGTAGGTCACAGCCACAGCTCAGATTCAATCCCTGGCCTGAGAACTTCCCTGTGACATGGGTGCGGCCATTAAAAAAAAAAGAACCCGAAGGACAAACACCAAAATGTCCAAGAAATTTCATTGTTTTTTCCTTCATGCTTTTGTGTGATTTCTAAATAAAGCCAACTACTTTTTTTTTTCTTCTTTTGTCTTTTTAGGGCCACACCCATGGCATATGGAGGTTCCCCAGCTAGGGGTTGAATTGAAGCTATAGCTGCCAGCCACAGCCATGCCAGATCCAAGCCGTGTCTGCGACCAACACCACAGCTCATGGCAATGCCAGATCCTTAACCCACTGAGCAAAGTCAGGGATCGAATCCACATCCTCATGGATCCTATTGGGTTCGTTAACCACTGAGCCATGACGGGAATTCCAAAGCCGACTACTTTTGAAATTACAGGCAAAAGGACTACAGGCGCCCAATTCCATAGCTGGGACAGTTTCTCTCCTCCTGGGGGTTTTGGGGATTCCCTTAAAGGAAGGAACTAGCCTGCAGCAGACACAGGTCGTTTGCAGCTCAACAGCCCTTCCTTTGCAGATAAACCCTCTCTCCCTCATCCACGTGGCCCTGCGGGGCTGCCAGTTCTGGTGCTCAGGTTCCCTTGACCCAGAAACGGGTGCATAGCCCACAAAGGCCAACTGGAACACCCTACCTCTCTAGCACAGTGATTGGCCTGGAACAGGCATTGGACCCAAGCAGGGCCATGGCCTTCTCCCATTAGTGGAAGCTAACAGAGTCTCTTTTCCTTTTAAATCTTGAGCTGAGTTGAAACGCAGGCTTGGAATGCCAGCAACCACCTTTCTTGCCTAATGGAGAGAATCTGGTGAGAATGAAGCCCATGCACACACACAGAGTGGAACTGAGCCGGAGAAGGGAGAGAGTGCCAGAGCTTTGGTGACAATGTTTGAGACCCTAGATCTAGCTATACTGGCTAAAGCCAATCTGCCTTTGGTCTTCCTACTTATTTGAGCCAATAAATTCTCTTTTGGTTTAAGTTAGTGATTTGGGTTTCTGTTATGTGTAACCAAGAAAGTCTTAATGAATAAAATGTGCTCCAGGTCATGCTGACTGCTACCATACCTTCAAGGTCATCAGATCCAACCCGCCAGGCAAGATGTTGAGGACGGTCTGCCCAGCAGTGACCTCCTGCAGGATCCTTAACACCCTCATGCACTCGCTTACCCTCTGATGCACCTGCAACAGAGAAAGTCCCAGTGGGAGCTGGAATACCGCACAACCATCCACTGGGAATCTCACCCCCACTGAGCCAAGGAAGAAGGCGGGGATGGTGTGGCCGCCCACATCTCAGCAAGTACCTCGGGCCCCATGTCCTGGGAAAGGCTCAACTCCCTCACAGAGCCTCAGGTAAGCACCAGCTAACAGCACAGTGCAGTCAGGCCTGCTGCTCAGGTCCTACCTATCCACCCATGGCATATGGGCATATAACATGGCTATGCAGTGTGGTATAGTGAAGCGTTTTGAAAACAAAAGGGTGTAAAAGTGTTCCCATTATCAAACCAGTACTGGATTGTACTTGCCCATTTATAACATACATCTATTGTTTTTGTCTGCCTAGCACTCACCCTCCCCCACCTCACCTGTGAACCCTGACTTTTGAGGCTTGCCCCCACCCCCTGCCAAAAGAATCTAGCAATGCATTTCCTTTGTTTTGTTTGGATTGTGTTTTGCTTTTGTTTTGTCTTTTAGGGCCGCGCTGGCAGCACACGGAGGTTCCCAGGCTAGGGGTCGAATTGGAGCTGTCGCCGCTGGCCTATGCCAGAGCCACAGCAAAGTGGGATCTGAGCCGCGTCTGCGACCTACACCACAGCTCACAGCAATGCCAGATCCTTAACCCACTGAGCAAGGCCAGGGATCAAACCTGCATCCTCGTGGTTGCTAATAGGGTTCGATAACCACTGAGCCATGACGGGAACTCCTAGCAATGCATTTCTGATGGGAACTTTGTATTTTGGTTCTTCCCCCATCTTAGGACCCTCCATCCAGGATTTTGCATCTTGCAGCTTAGGGCAGAGGTGGTGGACAACCCCAAAAGAGCCCTATTTTCTCAGACAGTGAGGGTAAACATATGTAACCTCATAAGGTGAGCCAGCCAGCAGATGAGATCAACCAGCATAGGGACAGAGAAAGGAGTGAAAAACAAGTCCCGATGGCATTTGAATCTGGTTCCGGTAGCCCTGTCCTTCCTATATAAGCCAACCAATTCTCCTTTTTCCTGAAGCTGCAGTTTCTGTCATTTACAATTATCAGTCTTGATTAATACCCCTTTTTTCTGATGTGGCAAGCTCAGACCCACTGTGACTGACATTTCAAGAGAGTTTAGTTCAAAGTGATCTTAGGGAGTGTAGTACAGAGAGGACAGGCTTAGTAACTCTTCCCTCTCTCTGGCACAAGCCTACCTGGTAATTCCGAACACAGAATTCCTTCTCCCCTTCCTCAATTTGACGGTGGGGGATCCATTCCTCCTCCGATGACTCATTGTCAGACCGGTTGTCCTCTGAGGCCTGCTTGCAGAAACAGGTGGCCGCAGCTGACCCATCCCTACCATACATGTGCCACCAAAGAGAAACCAGAAGACACTTGGACTTATTTCTTCCCTTACCAAATCCTGCTTTTCAGCCAAGACTAAGTCATCCTTTGGCTAACATGGGAAAAGATCTCAGGTGCATATATAGGAGAGTAGAAAAGAATGTGGATTTGGGAGATTGACTTGGGTTTGAACCCCAACTCAGCTGTGTCACTTTCAGCAAGTTACTTAACATCTTGGAGCCCTGGTTTCCTCACCTTTAAAAGGGATATAATCTCTACCTTGCGTGGTGCTGTGAGGATGAGAAATAACATTACTTATAGGGAACTAGCCTATATCCCCACCCAACCCTGACAGTTCATTATGACTGTCCTCTCTCACCTGTGCTCTGGGACAGCTACCACAAAGCCACGAGAGGCCAGCTCCATGCAGAAGGCTGAATACAGTGTCCTAGAGATCCAGGAAGGAACCAAGAGAAGGGATTAAAAGAATAGCCTACTCTGAGCCTCAGTCCAACCATGCTCTGCTGGTGGCCATCTCAAAAGACTGAATGGAGGAAGTTTCACATGTGGCAGCTCTTCTCAAGGAGTTTTTGTTTTTTCCAGCCAGCACACCCCTTCCCTCACCAAGGCCCCAAGGGTGCGAATCAACCCAAGCTGAGTCTGCAACCCACAGCACAGATCACAGCAATGCCAGATCCTTAACCCACTGAGCAAGGACAGGGATTGACCCCCCATCCTCATGGATACTAGTCAGGTTCGTTAACCACTAAGCCATGACAGGAGCTCCTGAACCAGAGATTTCTGATCTCTTCCTAGTTCAAACTGCAACCTTGGGCAAATTTGCTCCTCTGTAAAATAAGCATCCCCCCACCTACTTTTCAGGACTATGTGGGAACCAAAGGAGACAAAGGCACACTGCAAATCGCTGGGTGGTACTTGAACACAGGCTCTTCCCTGGGATGGGAAACCATAGATCTGTGACCCATGGCAAGGACTTCAGGTCCTGAATTAACCCTAGATGCAACAGAAGGAAACCATGCCCCTTTTACCTCTCTGCCCTTTTTCTTGGCATTTTGCTCTGATTAATGAAGAGTATTTATAACTGATATGTCTAGGTCTACTGAAGCCTCAAAACAGAGTCTTAGACCATACAGGCCACTCTAAAGTCAGGAGCTCACCTGCTCTCTCTATAAAATACCTGTAAGCTTAGGAAAGAATGTTTCTTAGCTTCTTTTCCCCACAAGACTACAACCTGAAAACAGAGGCTCTGTCTTACTCACTACTGAATACCCAACTCCAGTAGAGGCCCTGGCACATAACAGGTATTAAATTTACTGAATAAGAAAGTAACATTGAAAACCATCTTGCTGCCTTTCTAACCTCATCTCCACATCTGCTCTCCATTTTCCGCCATGGGCTATAGTTATGTGAATCTACATTCGGTCTTCACTAGTAGATAAAAATTCCTCGATTTGTTTATCTCTATATGTCCCACCTTCTTTTCATTTCAAGGGGCTGGCACAGAGCAGGTACTTAACAGATATTTGCTGAAAGAATGGAACCTAGAAAAACATATACTTTTTATTTAAATGTATTTGGAAGCTGTTTTCCAGGTACTGTCCTAGGCACTGGGAAAGACAGAAGACAGACCTGGTCTCTGCCTTCATGGAGCTCACCGTCATAAAAAAGACAGACATTAAAAATAATCACAGAAACAATTCATTTATCAGAATTACGTTATGTACAGAGAAGTACAGATTGTCGGATGACAGCACATCACTGGAGGAAGTTCCCTTTGTGGCTCAGTGGTTAACAAACCTGACTAGGATCCATAAGAACGCAGGTTCAATCCCTGGCCTTGCTCAATAGGTTGAGGATCCAGTGTTGCCATGAGCTGTGGTGTAGGTCTCAGATGCAGCTCGGATTCGGCATTGCTGTGGCTGTGGCATAGGCCAGCAGCTGTAGCTCCGACTCAACTCCTAGCCTGGGAACTTCTATATGCAGCAAGTGAGGCCCTAAAAAGAAGAAAAAGGAGAAAGAAGAAAGCAAGCAAGCAAGCACATCACTGGAAAACTTAACCTAACATAATACAAGGGTCAGAATGGGTGTCCCTTAGAAAGTGACACCTGGATCTTGAAAGTAATGTGGAATGAGCCATGCAAAAGACGAAAAGGGGGAGGAGGAAGAGAGGAGTAAACCAGCAAAATATTCTAGGCAAAGGGAACAGCCACAAAGCACAGAACAGATGAAAACCCTGAGGCAGACACTAACACAGTGCCTTTAGAGCTGTCTGTCTGGAGAGCTGGAGTGGGGCAAGCAGCAAGCAACGAGGCTGGAAACTCTCCCTTGGATCCGCTGCATTCAGGTAAGCCCATGACAAAAGCTGAATTAAGTTCAAAGGGCTACTGAAAAGATTTAGGGAGGGAAGTGACATTCATTCATTCAGCAAGTATTTACCGAGCACCTACAATATGCCAAGCACTGTTCCAGGTGCTGGAATGACAAGATCATATTCCTTTTTAAACAGACCTCCCTGGCTACGGGTAGAGAATGGTTTGGGCTGGGGGTCGGGAATGAAAAGGCAAAAACAGATGTCTTCGTGTAACTCTCTGGGACATTAGACTTCTATGTTGATGAAAGAGTGTACATAGAGAATATTCATAGGCTTACACAGAAACACATATACTGTGGTTATTAAGAAGCTACATAACACACCAAGGTGTAGAAATCAGAATTCCCAGGGAGAATTCTGAATGGATACTGTCTTGTAAAACTTAGGCCAGTGTTTCCCAAAGTCTGATGAAAAGAGATCCTACAGTCCACCCCCCATGATCCTCCATGGGGAGAGATGGAGAGGAGAACCGGCAGGCGTGTGCACCCACCAAGTGCCTGACTGAGTCCTCACAACCCACCCTGGGGGAGCAGCATCCCATTTGACAGTGAGGAAATCTAGGCTCAGAGAGTACTACCACAGTCCCAAGCTCACAGAGCCCAGTGGTGTGGCTGAGATTTACAGGTGAGGCTGCAAGCTCCACAGGAGCAGGGAGCAAAACTGTCTTCCTCACCGCTATGCCAGGGCCTCAGGCTGAGGTGCCCTCGACACATGTTGAACGTTTCTCTGGCCATGAAGCCCAAGCTCCTTCTCATACTTCTGGGCTGTTACAGAGGAAGAAAGCCAAAAGCGTGAGTTTACATAAATGCCGGAACATGTGATGCAAAGGAAGTGACTCCTGCTGAGAGGCTCCACCAAGTGAAAGGGGCTTGGGAAAGGCCTTCTAGAGAAGGTGAACTCAGTGCTTTGGGATGAAGCAGATGGTACAGGAAACAGCTGGCAGATGGAAATCTGTGTTTCTTTGCCCTCTGAGAATCAGCTAAGACTCAGCAGCTGCCACCAAGCAAGGAATATGACAAGGTCTGGGGGAAGAGGAGCTCTTACCTGAAGGCTCCAAGGCCATGGGAGAAGATGACCAAGGGGTATCCAGAGTCCTTTGTCTTA